>NC_092395.1:44188774-44803699 GCF_030028105.1 Mobula birostris
GTTACGACCTATCAGGGGAAAGCAACAGCAACTTTAGAGCGTAGAAGGTTGAGGGGGGACTTGATAGAGGTATTTAAAATTATGAGGGGGATAGATAGAGTTGATGTGGATAGGCTTTTTCCATTGAGAGTGGGGGAGATTCAAACAAGAGGACATGAGTTAAGAGTTAAAGGGCAAAAGTTCAGGGGTAACATGAGGGGGAACTTCTTTAGTCACAGAGCAGTAGCTGTGTGGAACGAGCTTCCAGCAGAAGTGGTTGAGACAGGTTTGATGTTGTCATTTAAAGTTAAATTGGATAGATATATGGACAGGAAAGGAATGGAGGGTTATGGGCTGAGTGCAGGTTGGTGGGACTAGGTGAGAATAAGAGTTCGGCACGGACTAGAAGGGCCGAGATGGCCTGTTTCTGTGCTGTAATTGTTATATAGTTATATGGTTAACTGTGTCTCTGACACTGAATCTGGTCCTGTGGCTCAGAAAGGTAGGGAACTGAAGAGGATGGCAGCAGTAATAGGGGACTCTGTAATTAGGGGGGCAGATAGGTGATTCAGTGGATGTGAAAAACAAACACAGATGGTAGTTTGCTTCTCAGGTACCAGGTTCCATGATGTTTTGAATGCACCCACAATATTCTGTAAAGGGAGGGTGAGCAGCCAGAAGTCGTTGTGCATATCGGTACCAACAACATAGGTAGGAAAAGGAAGGAGGTCCTGAAAACAGAATACAGGGAGTTGGGAAGAAAGCTGAGAAGCAGGACCTCAAAGGTATCAATCCCAGGATTGCTGCCTATGCCTATGATAGGAATAGAATGAGGTGGCAGGTAAATGTGTGGCTGAAGAATTAGAGCAGGGATTGAGATTTCTGGATAATTGGGACCTCTTCTGGGGAAGGTGTGACCTGTACAAATGGGATGGGTTGCACTTGAATCTGAGGGGGACCAATATTTTTGCGGGCAGGTTTGCTAGAGCTGTTGGGAGTGGTTTAAACTAATAAGGCAGAGGGATGGGAACCAGTATGATAGAGCTGAGGATGAGCCAGCAGGTTTACAAGCAGGTGATGGAGGTAACATGAACATAAGAAAGGACAAGCCAGTGATTGGGTACAAGTGCATACAGACCCATAAGTTAAATTGTACCACAGAGGAAAAGTTCAAAAGGGCAAAGAATGCAGGACTGAAAGTGCTGTATTTTAATGCACGTAGCATTTGAAATCAGGTGGATGAACTTCTGGTGCAATTAGAGATTGGTTGGTATGACGTTGAGGGCATCACTGTGGATGAAAGAAGGCCATAGTTGGGAGTTTAACATCAGAGGGTATACTTTGTATTGAAAGGACAGGCAGAAAGGCATAGGCAATGGTGTGGCTCTGTTGGTAAGAGATGAAATTACATCTTTAGAAAGAGGTAACATAGGGTCAGAGAATGTTGAATCTTTGTGGGTGCAGTTAAGAAACCGCAGGGTAAAAAAAAATTACGGTAATCATATACAGGCCTCAAAATAGTAGCCAAGATGTAGGTTTGAGATTGAAAAAGAAGGTGGAAAAGGCACGAAATAAGGGGAATGTCACAATTGTAAAGGAGATCTTCAATATGCAAGGGGATTGGGAAAATCAGGTTGGTGTCAGATCACAAGAGAGGGAATTTGTTGAATGCCTACAAGATGAATTTTTAGGGCTGCTTGTGCAGAGCCTACCAAGAAAAATGTTATCTTAGATTGGGTGTTGTGTAATAATCCAGATCTTATTAGGAGCTTAATGTAAAGCAAGCCATAGGAGGCAGTGATCATATGATTGTATTCATACTGCAATTTGAGGGGGAGAAGAATAAGTCAGATGCATTAGTATCTCAATGGAATGAAAGGAATTACAGAGGCATAAGAGAGGAGCTTGTGCACGTGGATTGGAAGAGGATACTGGTGGGATACTGGAGGATGCTCCTATGATGAATGTATGGAGAACTAGAGGGCACACCCTCAGAATTGAGGGACAACCTTTTAGAACAGAGGTAAGAGGATTTTTTTTGAGCCAACGAGTAGTGAATCTGTGGAATGCTCTGCCACAGACTGTGGTGGAAGCCAAATCTGTGCGTGTATTTAAGGCAGAAGGTGATAGCCTCTTGATTGATCAGGGCATCAAAGGATATGCCAAGAAGGCAGATGTATGGGTTTGAGTGGAATCGGAGATCAGCCATGATGCAATGTTGGAACAGACTCGATGGGCTGAATGGCCTAATTCTGCTCCTATATCTTATGGTCTTATGAACTGACATTAACATCAAAGCAGCTTAACTAAGTGTAGCATCTTGGATTGTTCTGAAAATTGCGTTGATTTTAAATAAACAAAATCTTTCCAAAGCTTGGTCTCATGCACAATGCACCTGTCTTGCTGCTCAGAAGCATCCTCTGTCCAAATGGGAGCTTAAGCTCTTTAAAATTAAATGTTGCAATGGTTAGATTATGTGATGGTAGTGGGTCAAGGAGGGGGTGGGTTCACATCCCATCTTGTTCTCGGTAATGCACTTCAATGGGTTCAGGATGTTGCTCAATCTGTCCTGCTTGTTGCAAAATATCTCCTCTGTTTTAGATGTAAAATTTGGTTTTCCATTCACAATTGTGTACTGTCATCTCTTTCATGCATCAGCTGAGGCATTGAGACTAATGTCTACCAATGGTTGTGTCCACAAAACACCTCCCTTTTAATAGGAGAAGGAATTATATCAATAAGAATTAGTTAACTGGAAGGGTCTAGATAATCCACGTAAAATATGCTCATCGATTAGGCAGTAAACAGTATTGTATTGGCTGCACTTTAAAATCATAATAATGTCATCGTTGTATAACACTTTTCTCATGGTCTTAAAATAAACCTCCAATGAATTTTAATGATCTTATTAACTATCAGTAACTTTAGATCCATCTATTAAAACATTACCCTGCTGTTAATACTTTGTTAGCTTTGGAATATTGAACGTCTAACTATTACAAGGATCTCTTCCTATTGCTTTTATATTTTGCTGTGACCATTTCCAGTTCTTCTAACAATTCCACAACTTAGTCAGATGGACACGGTATGTAAGCCATATAAATCTTTACACAGCATAAATGTTCCCTCACAGGGTATGAATGAAACCTAACTGGAAGGCAAAACTTTGTGACACTAGGAGCTGGAAATGTGAAATAATCAGAATCAGGTTTATTATCACCGGCATGTGATGTGAAATTTGTTAACTTAGCAGCAGCAGTTCGATGCAATACAGAATCTAGCGAGAAAAAAAAATTAAAATAATAATAATAATAAATTAACAAGTAAATCAATTATGTATATTGAATAGAATAAAAAATACATGCAAAAACAGAAATACTGTATATTTTTTAAAAAGTGAGGTAGTGTCCAAAGATTCAATGTCCATTTAGGAAAGCAGATGGCAGAGGGGAAGGAGCTGTTTCTGAATCACTGAGTGTGTGCCTTCTGGCTTCTGTACCGCCTACCGGATGGTAACAGTGAGAAAAAGACATGCCCTGGGTGCTGGAGGTCCTTAATAATGGCTGTTGCCTTTCTGAGACACCACTCCCTAAAGATGTCCTGGGTACTTTGTAGGCTAGTGCCCAAGATGGCGCTGACTAGATTTACAAACTTCCGCAGCTTCTTTCGGTCCTGTGCAGTAGCCCCTCCATACCAGACAGTGATGCAGCCTGTCAGGATGCTCTCCACGGTACAACTATAGAAGTTTTTGAGCGTATTAGTTGACATGCCAAATGAGAAAGTGCTCAAAAATCTCTACAAGGCAGGTGACATTATGAGAAGCGAATGTTTCAGATCGATGATCCTTTATTACAAATGGAAAAATAAGAAAACCATTGTGTAACTACAAGTAAAAGCAGAGGCACGGGATGCAGGAAATGGCGCTGTTGCTTTGTAGTTCCAGTGTGTGAATCTGTATCTAACCCTGTGTTCTGTACATATGGAATTTGGTTTTGCCTGTGACCTTGCTGTATTTGTCAAATGCACCAATTTCATGTCACATCCCAAAGATGTGCAACTGTAAAGGACACTTCGTGTAGTTACGTGAAAAAAAATGTGGTGGATGGGGGGGAGGTGTTTCTTGTCTGAAAGAGAAAATAAGGAAAATGAAGAGAGAGGAAATAGTACTGAAGGGATTCCTCTGTTGTTAGGAGTCATCAGTCCAATGGGCTGAATGGCCTCATTCTGTATTTTAATAAATAACAGATATATAAAGGAGTTTTTGTTGTAGCATTTGAATACTGTCTTGTTCATGTAAAATAGTTAAGATGATTTTGCTCTTGTATTCATAACTTGTTCAGCAAGGGATACTGAGAGGGGAGTGCATCAGGGTTAGATTTCTCTGTTTGACGGGAATGGTGAGTCTTGGCCATTGATTGGTGGTTATATGGTGAGTGTGTTTTCTTTCTCAGGAGCCCAATGCTAAAGTGCCAGTGATGTCACAAATCAAAATTGGGGAGCAGTTTTAACATTGTGAATGAGCGAACACCCAGAAAAGGAAGCCTCTTCCAGACAAGGATGTTGCTTGACTTGGCATCAGAATTGTGGGTGTTCAAGCTTCCAGCCAGCTGCTAACATTCCACTGAAGATGGTCTGTGTCTCTCCCTCATATTAGGAAATTAGCCTGGCCAATTGATTGGGGTTCAGTGGGAGACTATTTTGGGAAAACTGATCAAAATCACTTAGGACAAATATGAAGAACAACAAATGTGGAATTTGGGGATGGTTGCAGTAAGGGGGTGTTAAATTTGTAAGAGGTAGGGGGAATATATTCGGAGTATCTGTTATTGGAATTGTTCACATCTGGCATGTGGAGTTGCTCAATGGGACTGTCATGTTCCAATAGAGAGGGATGACAATATTCAAAGGTTGCAGAAACCTGGACAATCAGGGACGTGGCAGATTTGGTCAAAAAGGATGAGAAAGCATATGTAAGATTCACAAAGCTGATCATAGGCAGGTCTCTGAATGAATAAACAAAAATAGAAGAAAGCTCAAGAAAAGAAGTAGGAGAGCCAAAAATAGCCATGAGATCTTCTTGGTGAGTAGGATTTTAAAAAATCAAAAGGCACTTTATCAAAATATTAAAACCACAATAAAGTTTTTTGACCAGATGACAAAGATGTTTGCTGAGGATTAAGCAGTGCATGTAGTTTACAAAGACTTTAGGAGGTTATTTGACATGATCCCTGATGGAAGGCTGATCCAGAAATCTAATCTACATGGGATCTATGATAATTTGGTCCATTGAATTTTAAATTATGGCAGTGCAGTAGCATAGCACTCAGCATAACACTATTACAATGCAGCGACACGGGTTCAATTTCTGTTTGTAAGGATTTTGTTTGTACTCCCCGTGACCATGTAGGTTTCTTCCCACATTGCAAAGCTGTATGAGTTAGTTGTTTAATTGGAGACATGGATGTAATTGCACAGTGCAGACTCATGGGGCTATTAAGGCTTGTTGCTGAGCTGTATCTCGAAAAAAATGGTTTGGCTATCGAAGACAGGGTGTAGTATAGGACTAAGCCATTAGTGTCCCTGTGTGCAGTGAGGGGGAAGAGTGAGGAAGGAAAGCTGTGAGAATTGATAAGAGAAAAACTCCCACCTGTAGCAGTGTTGCTTGTTTTACTCTCTACCACTCCCATCTCCCTCCCTTCCATGTGTACATCTCTGTCAATCAGGCTGTTTCCCACATCTCTCTTGGTTGTTTTTCTGCCACTCACTCCTTCTCTCTTTCCATCTCTCAATCCCTCTTTCTGTACACCTCTCATGATCTCCTGCTCTTTCTATATCTCTCTTTCTTTCTCTACCCTCTCTCTCTTTCTGTCTCTCTTTCTTCCCCATCCCCCCTTTCCCCCTCTTTCCCCTCTTTCCCCCTTCTTTCCCCTCTACCACCTCCAGAATAAACAACAGCTGGAATTCAGCCATTGTTGAAAATCTGGACTGCTGATTAGCCCATCCATTGAGCTAAAGCTAAGGGGCGGGGTAGTTGTGGTGGACTTTGATCAGGGCAGAGAGCTGGTGTGGAGAGAGAGAGAAAGTAGTAATGGGGTTTGGGGAATGAGTGTAGTGGCAATACAAGAGAGGTTGAGGGTCTTCCAGGTACTAGTGAAGTAGGATTTGGGCAGGAGAATAGAGGGAGGACCAATGTGTGGCCCTCAAAGAAGCAGAAGGAGAATCAGTAACTAATGTGAAATGAGATCCTGGCCGCCCGGTCTCGAACTCCTGTACCCAGACACCGACGTCTAGTGAAATCTTCAGGAATAGCATGTCACCTTCTGACTGGGTACGTTTCGACCCTTGAATTCAGAAATTGTAGCTTTTCCAGTTTGTGTCAGAATTAGTCCGTGCTGGTGAAAAACCATTGGCCCACAAAGTAAATACAATGCCTTCCCCCTTCACAGATGTTGCCCGACAACTCGAAAATTTCCAGTCATGTTTGTGATCATTCACCCAGTAATGAAGATAGCCAGATGGATCAGGTCTGGGACACATTATCAACAATACATAGCATAATTACGGACTATACCTTTAAAGAGAGAGAGAGAGAGTGTTGTTCAACACCAAACACCTTGTTATTAAGAGAGAGAGAGACTTTGAGATGGTGTTATGAACCTCAAAGGTTCATAGTTTCTGTGGACTGTCACTTTAAGGCAAGAGAAAGAACTGAGACTAACTTTTGGATTTCGGAGAGAGAGGGCACCGAGCAGCTCATGGGTTGCCACGGTGACCGAGGGCCGCGTTATTTGAGTGAGTGAGGCCCTGGTTTAAACTTACAGTAGCCCAAAAAGGGGTAAGTTGTGATCGATCCTGAGTATTGATAAATGGCTCTTACAAGTTTTCTGCAACTGGAACAAGTTTGCAGGAAGAGAGAGAGGAGGAGCTGTTTGATGGACAGCTAGTATTTGGCACGGTGAGATAAATAGAAGGTCAGATGATAACCGGACAGACACATGGTTTTGGACACTGGATGAGCTTTGTTGTGCCTGGAGAAAGGTGGGTTTTTAGAGGATCGGTTAGGAGAATCGATCAGTGGCTCTTGCAGTGTGGAGAAGGTGTGACTGGTGGAGGTGGTGTGATTCGTGTGTCCAATTCTCGCCTGGGTTGATAATTCCACCATAGAAGAAAGGTCCTCTTTTGTCGTGGTCATATTCGGTGACTTTAAAAGAAGAGAACAGAGGAGAGAAGGTTTGAAACAGAAGAAACCTAATGATAAAGAGGCAACTGTTTGGACTCTCTCTCTAAGTAGCCCGTAAGGGTGAGTTTGATTCCATTTGAATACGAAGGTGTGGTTGTCACATAGCTGATCTACAGGAGTGGGTTCTCTGGTGAGGGGAGTACCTTGTGAATACCACTTTTGTGTTACCATTGTTTGGGTGTGGTAGTTCACTGAAGAAAGGCACCCCTGTGGCAAATCACTGTCAGAGTTACCTTGTATGTCATGGAACTGGATAAGTGGCTACCACGGTTTGTTTGGGGTCACCTTGTGTGAAAACTACCTGTGTGTGATAATCCTTGCCTGGGTTGGTAGTTTTACCACTTGAAGAGGGTCCCCTTAGTGATAGACTACTGTTGGTGATAATCTATACGTAGATTCTGTTGGAGTATCCTGTGCCCACCACTTTGGGATGACCCGTAGCTGAATTCGGGTGTGGTACCACTTGAGTTGAAAGGATATTCGTTGAAGGTCACTGTCGGTGATACTTCGTGTGTGGAGTGGAACAACTTTGGAGATAAAACCTATCACTATTGTTGTTCTGTATTGCTGTCGTGGAATCTGTGGAATATCGACATAATTTCCTTCTCACAACATTCGACTTTGGATTACAAACACCTCGCATTAATTAACCTGAAGAATTAAATATCTTTCTCTCGCCATTACTATTCAATTCAATACCACAAACTGAACTGAACTTTACACATCATTGTAAGACTATCTATTTACCCTAGACTTGAAGAAGCTTGATTTTCATATATTTCCACAATTTATATATTTATATGTGTGTGTGTGTGTGTGTGTGTATATATATATATATATATATTCACTGCTAACCTGTTTGATTTATCTGCATTTATATCACTGTATTGCATAGTTACTAATAAACTCCATTAGTTAATAGCATTACCGGGCTCCAAGGAGCTTTCCATTTCTGCTGGTTCTTTAATCCATCACGGGGTACGTGACATAAAGAAAAAGAAATAGTACATAGAACACAGAACATAGAACATAGAATAGTACAGCACAGTACAGGCCCTTCGGCCCACAATGTTGTGCCAACACTCAAACCCTGCCGCCCAAATAAGCCCCCACCTTAGATTCCTCCATATACCTGTCTAGTAGTCTCTTAAACTTCACTAGTGTATCTGCCTCCACCACTAACTCAGGCAGTGCATTCCACACACCAACCACTCTCTGAGTAAAAAACCTTCCTCTAATATCCCCCTAGAACTTTCCACCCCTTACCTTAAAGCCATGTCCTCTTGTATTGAGCAGTGGTGCCCTGGGGAAAAGGCACTGGCTATCCACTCTATCTATTCCTCTTATTATCTTGTACACCTCTATCATATCTCCTCTCATCCTCCTTCTCTCCAAAGAGTAAAGCCCTAGCTCCCTTAATCTCTGATCATAATGCATACTCTCTAAACCAGGCAGCATCCTGGTAAATCTCCTCTGAACCCTTTCCAATGCTTCCACATCCTTCCTATAGTGAGGCAACCAGAACTGGACACAGTACTCCAAGTGTGGCCTAACCAGAGTTTTATAGAGCTGCAACATTACCTCACGACTCTTCAACTCTATCCCTCGACTTATGAAAGCTAACACCCCATAAGCTTTCTTAACTACCGTACCCACCTGTAAGGCAATTTTCAGGGATCTGTGGACATGTACCCCAAGATCCCTCTGCTCCTCCACACTATCAAGTATCCTGCCATTTACTTTATACTCTGCCTTGGAGTTTGTCCTTCCAAAGTGTACCACCCCACACTTCTCCGGGTTGAACCCCATCTGCCACTTCTCAACCCACTTCTGCATCCTATCAATGTCTCTCTGCAATCTTGGACAATCCTCCACATTATCTACAACACCACCAACCATTGTGTCGTCTGCAAACTTGCCAACCCACCCTTCTGCCCCCACATCCAGGTCGTTAATAAAAATCACGAAAAGTAGAGGTCCCAGAACAGATCCTTGTGGGACACCACTAGTTATAATCCTCCAGTCTGAATGTACTCCCTCCACCACAACCCTCTGCCTTCTGCAGGCAAGCCAATTCTGAATCCACCTGGCCAAACTTCCCTGGATCCCATGCCTTCTGACTTTCTGAATAAGCCTACCATGTGGAATCTTGTCAAATGCCTTACTAAAATCCACATAGATCACATCCACTGTACTACCCTCATCTATATGCCTGGTCACCTCCTCAAAGAACTCTATCAGGCTTGTTAGACAGGATCTGCCCTTCCCAAAGCCATGCTAACTGTCCCTGATCAGACCATGATTCTCTAAATGCCCAGAGATCCTATCTCTAAGAATCTTTTCCAACAGCTTTCCCACCACAGACGTAACTCTCACTGGTCTATAATTACCCGGACTATCCCTACTACCTGTTTTGAACAAGGGGACAACATTCGCCTCCCTCCAATCCTCCGGTACCATTCCCATGGACAACGAGGACATAAAGATCCTAGCCAGAGGCTCAGCAATCTCTTCCCTCAACTCATGGAGCAGCCTGGGGAATATTCCATCAGGCCCCAGGGACTTATCCTGATGGAATATTATCCAGGCTGCTCCACGAGGAAGAGATCTAAGAGATTAATTTAGCCAAGTCCTTACGTGACACACCTGGTCTTTGCCTGATCCGCCGTCTTTGCTCCCCCACCGTTGGTCTTGTCCATGAACCAGTGAACTAGTTGCAGTCTATTACATTGAGAGGGGCTTGCAATCCTAATTAATACATCCAAGACAACCACTCGCACCATACACCATCATGGCACAACCATACGCATCCAATCCAGGCAATAACACAACAATTATACACAATAAGTCCAGCTTCATCACTATCGAGTAATTCACTGATGGGACAGTCTGGCAGTGACTTGTGATCAGAAGAAAGACATGCAAGGTGAACAAATAAACTTTTGATTGGACCAAGTGTGGCCGCTGCATCCGAGTGCACTGCTATTTTACCAGAACTAATTTATTGTTTTAATTAGAGTTATCCATGGTGCTAGAGGAAACAATTCAAGCATGCAATTTTCAAAAGTAGCCCAGTAACTGGCCACTTTAATGTTGTGTAGCCTTTTGGTGGGAAGAAAACAGTGGGCTGATTGTCATAATTCTGTTCCTATGTCATGCTTTTCCGAAAGCAGGAGAAGGGGGATGAGTGGGTTAATTAATAAGTTGTAATGGAAAGATAGAGCAGACTTGATGGGCCAAGTGGCCTAATGCTGCTCCTATTTCTTACGATCCAGCCTTGGCTGCAAGTTTTCCAAAAACACAGAGGAAACCACAAAGGGAAGTACAGAAGCACATGGTACGAGAGCTCCGAAACTACGTATTTAGTCCATGTGGCACACTGATCCTTCCAGTCCCTCCAAAATTTGGTTCATCTTTATTTGAAAGAGTTCAGGGGCTGGTGAAATCCCAAAAGGAAGTATTGAAGGCAGAGTCAATTTGGTATGATAAAAGCTGTGAACTTCTCTGACCCAGGAGCTAAATGGATCTACCAGGACACTGAGTTTGCATCTAGTTTGGTGAAGAACATTGCTCACCCAGAATATCCAGCGTATACTCAACAGGTGGCAGAATAAGGCTCTCCCATATCGCTGCATATTCAATATTGTTAGATCCACACAGATCCTCACTATGCCATCTGTCTTGGGAACAAGAACAATGCCCAGAATCCAATCAGTAGGTCTATTCACTTTAGTTATAATGTCATGCACCTCCATTCTTTCAAGTTCAGCTTTGACTTTGTTTGTCAATGAGTCTGGTATATGCCTCGTTGTGGTCAGAGGATAGGGCATCACTCGTGGCCTCAGTTGGATAGCGTACTTTTCTTTCAGCATGGCCAGGTTTGCGAACAACTGCGGGTACTTCTCCAACCACTGACGATTGCTTAGCGAATCCTACCTTGCAATGAAGTTCATCTTCCTAATGGCACGTCTTCCCAGAGGTGGTGAGAAGATATTCTGAACAACGTTGATACCCTTTTCTAACTGTTTCTCATTTTACAAATGGAAGTAGTAAACATACCTTTCACACTGAGCTTATGTTTCCCTGGTCCTGTGAACACTTTCTTTGTTGTGTTTAACATAATGCCTGTTTTCTTCACCAGTTTTGTGAACAGACATTCAGGATGGCTGTGACATCTGCCCCAGTATCCATTTTGAACATCACTACCTCATTTTGCAACTGAACAGTGGTACAACAGCCTTGTCTATTGCAATCTAGAGCCCCAAAGAAAAGTCCTTGTTTGATTCATGGTCGTCTTTGACCTCCTGAAGAACTGTTTTTGAGTAACACTGGCTTTTATAATAGCCAGCATCTGTGGCATTTCACTTCTGTCGCTGGACAGAGCTCTTTGACAACATGGAATGGAGATTTGTTGCATCTCTTGCAGGTGGACATTTTACCTCCTCTTTGTTTTCCTTGTCTGTTTTGTTCGAACTGAGCTCTACTGCCATCTCTTTCTATCGTCTTTCTGACTGCACCTTCTTTGTACCCTTCTTTTTGTACAGCTCCAAGCTTTATCTCAGCTTAATTTTCATGCCTGAGTTCTGCCTGTTGCTTATGAGTTTTCTCTCTCTGCATGACCTGCCTCTAATGAACTGATCTCTCAGATTCCCATATGTACAGTTGTCTAACAAGGGATACAATGCTGTGATTACGTCACTTACACCTTCACCTGGCTCCTGTTCTCTGGAGTTGAACTTTGCCCTCTCATGTTTCCAAGTCAAGATGGCGAGTGACTTGAAGGGGGATTTCCAAGTGGTCATGATCTCAGGTATCTGCTCTTCTCGTCCTTCAAGGTAGTAGTAGTCATGGGTCTGGAAGTTGCTGCCTTAGGAACTTTGGAGCGTTGTCGCAGTGCATCTTGTAGGCAGTACACACTGCTGCAACCGTTCGTCAATGTTGGAGAGATTGGATGCTTGTGGAGTGGGTACATGGAGTCCCCTTCCCCTTGGAGTTGTCAATTGTATCTGGTGCTCTTAATGCAGCCACATCAACATTGGTGAGAATCGGCGGGCGGGGGGTCACGTGATGACGTGGGATTGAGACGTGTAAATCCAGCTCTCCCGTAAAAAATCAGCAAAGTACCGTTTAAACAAAGTAAAGTTAATAAATACTTTCCGAAAACTACTTATAAACTTCGTAAGACTACTCTACGATATGCCTCGTAAATCGCAACAGAAGAAGTCTGTTGTTGTGAAGTCGCCGCGAGATGGTAAGGAAAAAGGGCTACTCCAGCGATGGAGCCTCGGATTCAGGTTGGATCTCCTTCGGAGGAGACGTATTTTATCTCTGGCGTAGAAGAACAGGGAGCAACGGCGGTGGTAGCGGTCTCTCGGAAGAAGATGCAGGAATTGCGCGTGCGCAAAGTACGCATGCGCAAATCGACACATCTCAAACTACAAGAACCGACGGCCACTGCAACTGAAAGTGACTCAGTCAGAATTGGATATCGCAGAGAATACAGATGAAGAAGAGGAGGAAGAACTGGAAGAGATTGGAAGTAAAGGAGACGACGGAGAAATAAGAGAGGCTTTATTGCAATTAACGGCTGAACTAAGAAAATTAAGAACAGAGCTTAGAGACGTGAAGATGTGCTGTGATAAAGCTATGAAAAGGCAGGATAAAATGGATAAGAAACTTCAGAAGATGGAAAGAACAATGGAGCATATTAACGATAGAGTGGAAAAAACAGAAAATGATGTGCTTGTCTGGAACACGGAAAGAAATCGACTCTTGGAGAAAGTGAACAACAGGAATTCTGCAGATGCTGGAAATTCAAGCAACACACATCAAAGTTGCTGGTGAACGCAGCAGGCCAGGCAGCATCTGTAGGAAGAGGTGTAGTCGACGTTTCAGGCCGAGACCCTTCGTCAGGACTTCCTTCAGTTAGTCCTGACGAAGGGTCTTGGCCTGAAACGTCAACTGCACCTCTTCCTACAGATGCTGCCTGGCCTGCTGCATTCACCAGCAACTTTGATGTGTGTTGCTTGGAGAAAGTGGACGTGTTGGAAAATTTTAGTAGACGTAATAACATTAAAATTGTTGGTCTTAAAGAAGGTATAGAGGGAGATAATCCAATAGAATTTTTTTCAAAGATGGATCCCGAAAACCTTGCAAATGAAAGAGGAAGACTGATCAATTGAAATTGAACGGGTACATAGGGCTCTAAGACCAAAACCACAAGATGACCAATATCCACGATCAATTTTAATAAAATTTTTAAGATTTCAAGACAAAGAAAAGATTTTACAGGCAGCTGCCCAAGCTGCCAAGAAGAGAAAAGGGCCACTGATGATAGAAGGGAAGAACATTTTTTTCTATCCTGACATAAGTTATGAACTTTTGAAGAGAAGGAAGAAATTTAATCCAGTGAAAAAAGCCCTATGGGATCACGGTTATCAATTTATATTGCATTACCCTGCAACCTTGAAGATTTTTTTGCCTGGTGGAGAAAAAAGATTTTTTGACGATTACCCAAGCGGAGGAGTTTGTGCGAAATTCTTTGAATATTCACCAGATACAAGGACAAACCTAGGGGAGCGAGATGGATTGAAGATGAAGACTGGATCAAGGATTAGGCTGTTGGATTTTTAGGCAGATGAATATATAAATATATTATTAATTATATGAGGGAGGGGAAGAAAGGTTAAAATTTGAGGAATATTAGCTGGGAATAATGACATTAATTTTATATATATATATACAATTTTTTGTTACGGGGAGCTGGAAGAAACACTGACCAATCGCTACGTTATTCATGTGTGCAAGCGTGGCAATAGCCACGACCCGCACAATGGAGGGGGGTAGTGTTGGGTATCTTTTCATTCACAACATTAGTGGGGGGGTATTTTGTTTTTTCCTTTTTTTGTATCTTATCTATCTTTTTTTTTCTTTTTGCCTGGATGATTGGGAGGGAAACACATAGCAACATGGTGAAGTTCAAAGAGATTCCCCAGGGAACTATGAGAGTTGAGAAGCTAAGTAATGTTTTAGATTTTAAGAGGTAAATATGAAACATTTTTGAATATTTGGAGCCCTTATTTATAGCTTCGATGATGAAGATCTTGGTTCCTTGGGGGAAAGTAACAAATATATATTAAATTTATTTTTATCCCATGGAGCATGTGCAAACATTCCAATATTCAGGCAGTTCCTTTTTTTTCTTTTTTTTCTTTTCTCTTTAGGTAGGAGTATATATCGGGGGGAGAGTTAAAGGGAGGGGGGAATGTAGATATTATTTTTTCATGTATCACTTTGAAAACTCAATAAAAATTATATTAAAAAAAACATTGGTGAGAATCAACATAGATTAGGGGACCACTTTGTTGAGCACCTCCGCTTTATCTGCCAAGAGCAGAATTTCTCAGTGGCCAACCACTTTAATTCCTATCCCCATTACTGTTCCTGCATGTCGGTCCATGGCCTCCTCTTCTGTCACTATGAGGCTACTCTCATGTGGTGCAACAACACCTCATATTCAGTCCAGGTAGTCTCCCACCTGGTGGCATGAGTGTAAGGAAGAGAATATCTGATGTGTTGAATAACAAAATTATAATAATTTTAAAATCTGGAGAACTGATAAGGTTCATTGTTTTGCTTCCAGGTGGGTTGAAACTGTTTAAATTATTGCCATCAATGACATAAGTCTTCATTCGATAGAGAGATAGAGAGTACTGTCTGGATGCATGGAAGGACACCTGAAGGTCAACTACTACCAGTCGCTCGCTGCTCCGAGGGAATGCCTCTCTATTCGAGTAGTCTCTTTCTCCCTCAATGCTGTCAGAGGATTTTGCTGAAGTTCTGTGGTTTATGGATTGGACTGGACTCTTTAAGCTTTCTGCGTTTCCCCGTTTCACACAATTTGTTAGATTTTTTGTGCGGTAGGGTTTGGGATTGAGGTTTGATGTTCATGCAATTTGCACGATCTGTTTTTCTGTGGGGGAGGAGTTGATGTTCCTGTGGCCATTTGTGCAATTTTTTCGCGTGGTGGGTGTTGTCGTTTGCGAGATTTGTTTTTTTTTTGTGCAGGGGATTCATGTTTCTTCTTCGAACAAAATTCCATGTTTTTTCTTTGCTTCCTGGCTATCTGGAGCAGATGAATCTCAGAACTGTACACTGCATGATAATAAATGAACCTTTTGAACCTTTGCATTATGGAATAAGACATCATCCAATAAGATAATACCACTCTTCCCAACACTTTCGTTGAATCTGATTCAGATTAACTGTAATTACTCAAAATAAAACATGGGTTGGAGGAACAAACTTTTGAATACTCCCTTAGCTTAGGATCCCTTCGTATATTGCTATAGTCACACAATTGGTTGTGCTTTGAGAATATCTGCAAATCTGCAAAACTGGAAATCCAAGCAACACACTCAAAATGTCGGAGGAACACAGCAGGCCACGTCTGTCCTCGCCCCATCCTCCCACCACCACACCATGGATAGGATTCTTTTTGTCCTCATCTACTACTCCACAGGCCTCCGTATCCATCACATAGTTCTCTGTAACAGCCACCATCTCCAACGGGATCCCACCATCAAGCACATCACTCCGTCAAGATCGCTCCTTATATGACTCCCTTCTCCATGCATCCCTCCCCTCCGATCTCCATCTTGGTCCTTACCTTTGCTAGCGGAGTGAACGCCATACCTGCCCCTACACCCCCTCTCTTACTCCCATCCAGGTCCCCAAAGAGTCCCTGCAGGTGAGGTGACCTTTCACCTGTGAGTCTGTTGGTATTATCTACTGTATCCGATGCACCTGATGTGGCCCACTATATGTCAGTGAGGTGCAATGTAAATTGGGAGACTGCTTCGCCGAGCATCTATGCTCCAGCTGCCAGAAAAAATGGGATCACCCGCTGACCAGCCATTTCAATTCTGTTTCCCATTCCGACATGTCAGTCCATGGCCTCCTCTACTGCTTTGATGAGGCCACTCTCATATTCCGTCTGGATAGCTTCCAACCTGATAGCATGAACATGGATTTCTCTAACTTATGATAATTGTCCACCTTCTCCACACCCCATTCCCATTTCCCTCTCTCACGTTATCTCTTTACCTTCCCATTGCTTTCCTCTGGTGCTCCTCCCCTTTCTCTGGTCTTCTAACCTTTCTTCTGACATTCCAGCCTTTTTTTTTTAATCTCTTTTGCAGCTCTTTACTTCACCCCTCACCTTCTCCTGGTTTCACCTATCACCTACCACCTTGTACTTCTTCCTCTCCTACCACTACCTTCTTGCTCTGACTTCTCATTTTCCATTGTTGATGAAGGGTCTCGGCCCAAAACATTGTCTGTTTACTCTTTACCATAAATGCTGCCCGGCCTGCTGAGTTCCCCCAACATTTTTTGTGTCGTGTTTGTACAGCAGTTTACTTTCGTCCATTGCCCATATTAAATTTATTATGATATTCCAGTGTTTAAATTATTATATTATGGTTACTACAGCTAACCTGCATTTTAGTCTAGTATTTTGTTCTTGTATAATTTCCCAAAGAGTGATTACTAGATGGAGTTTAGGGTAAGATACCTTCTTTGTATATGCTAAAAGTGTAACAGCCAATGGAAGTTTAAATTATGTTAATCTGGAATGTGGGAATAATGTGGAAAAGGACAAGGTGACCTGTCTACGACAATGTTTAGAGAACTTAGTGTGAGTATGAGTCTATATCCCCGAGAGTAGACAATGGTGGGAAACACCTTTGTCTGGAAAAGGAAGATGGAAAAGGAAAAGGAAAAGGAAGATGATTTAGATGATTTAGCAGCTTTAGATACTGACTAGTACTGTCCCATCGGAATGTATTAGGGCAATGTGCTTTGGAAGGTATTAAAAGAGGCATTTTTGTGCAAGTCGGAATCTTCACGTGTGCTGTTGGAGATGGGGGAGCGGAGTGGGGGAGAAGGAGAGAGCGAGAATGGGGTGTGGATAGGAGAAGGGATGTGCGACGGAGAGATGGGCAAATTGGGTCCATCCCGCGCGAGTCTGCTCCTTCTCCTCTCCTCCCACCCGGTATGAAAATGGGAAGAGCATGAAAGATATCAAGATGTACAGACGGAAATCATTCCTGCGCTGATAATCTTTATTATTGACTGTTACCATCTGTCATTGATCAGAAGTCATTAGGACACCCATTAATTATTTTGATTAGATCCAGCCCCGGTGACAGAGAAAACTGTTCACTGGTTGATGTTTCTGATAAAGTCAAATAACTCGCCACTTTTACTCCATGTAGCTTCTCGGCGGGAGAAAGAGAACAAAACCAGCCTCAATTCCAACAACAGTGGAAATTACAGCGAGCTGATCAGAGTCAGAGTGCAGTGAGGAGAGTAATAAATGGGGTGAGAAATGCAAAAAAAAAGTTATCTCCTATTAATCAGGGAGCAAACAGTCCGAAGCCGCGCTCTGTTTAACAGTTGGATTGTGCAACTGTTGCGGATGTTGTCGAGGCTGCCCCTAGTTTAAACACGCAGGAGTATACCTTGCCACTGTTCCAGACTGTACCGGGCACCGTCAGGGAGCTGCTGAGACCGAAAGTGTTGTCCATGTCCCGTCTCACCGCGCTGGTTTGCACCTCACGGCTCGTCGGACTGCCGTCCACTGTCCAGCTGACCACGTGAAAGCCCACCGACAGTTTACTAACGAGACAAACTAAAGTGCCCGTTCCCTTAGCGGAGATTTCCTCGGCTGACAGCCCAAGCAATTTCACTGAAGGATCCACGAGCTGCTGATCTGCAAAGGGAACAAGAGAAGACGAGTTTCAAGACACATATGGTCTCGCGATATTTCACAGTTTGATAAAAGCGCGAGTGGACCGTTCCAACTTCCTGGTGTGGGGCTCAGGGTTTCACCGCGGAACAGGTCAGTGCCCATGGAGTACGAACGGAGAACGGTACATACTGTAATGTTTAACACTGAAGGAAGAGAAATTTGCGGTCAAGTTCCTCTTTGAGGATTCTCCTGCTGAGTCGCTGGATTATAGCATTACCTGCTCGGTGACTTCACCTCCAGCTCTCGGGATCTACCCTGGCCAGTGACACGTATCTACCCTTTGCCTCGTGCACTCATCACTAATGCTCCCATCAACTAGTGCCGGCCTCAGCTGTAACGAGAATAAACACATCTCAACCTCTGCGCTTCCCCAGTGTGCAAGGGCACCAGGTGCGCCATCCTGAGTTTCATAGAGATGTGATTAGAAATGGCACCAAGTGACCTGTGATGATGTCGAAGCGATTACTGTGGGATTCCCTCCAGACCCGAAGCTCCGGTCTTAGTCGGTGCAGAGACCAGGATTACTGAGCAGCGGTGCCCAGAAAGGAGCAGTTCTCAAGAGAAAAGGTGGCAGGAGAGAGGAGGAAACGACCAGGCAGCTGGAGTGGTGCCTTCAGGAGTGTTCCACCCTCAGAGGGAGAAATGGAGGTTCCGTGAAAGTCTGAGGGAGGCTTCAATGGAACTTCTTGTTCCCTTGTCCTGAGAACCGTGGGTTACTTAAATCGGCAGCATCACGTCGGGGAACTGGAATCCCTCCCGCTCGCTTCCGCAAGTCCAACGCAACAGTGAACCAACTAATGTAACTGAAAACACGCAAACACAAACAGAGAAAAAGGGTCAGCATCAGAAACGCAATATTGAAGAGCACACGTCAGGGACTCAACACGCGGCACCAGAAACGACACGAATTAACAGAAAGGATTGAATGCTGGTTGATCAGAAACCATAACTGAAAAGAGAATTGTTTCATTAAAAGAAGATCTCAAATCACTGAACAGATGTCTACAGAGTAGAACTGTCACTCGATATGCAGCACGACTTGATCGTAAAATTATGTTTTCATTGTAAAATTCGCCAAGAAACAATAATCTATAAATTATTAATTGCCAGTTAACCATACTCATGCAGCTAGTAATTGCATGAGGGATTTCCCTGTCACTTACCTGTAACAAGAGCTTGGTCCCTGCACCGAACACCCTATTGGTCGATGAAACCCACTTTCCGCAGTAACAGACGGCAACGTCATTCATCTCCACATTTTTTTTAATGTTTAACTGGTAAATGGTGCCTGCGCTGTTGACTGTCGTCGTGACACGGTCGCTGTTAAACCCAGACCCATAGGTCGAGGCGCTGGCCGATTGTTCGTAATACAGGATCCATTGTTGAACTGTTCCTGGTGTCTGCTTGTGCCAATGTACGTAATAGCCATCCTTTGTTCCGATGTTACATTCCAGCGTGGCGTGGCCCCCGGACTCAGCGACACGGTCGGAGGCTGGGTCAGAGTCTGGGACTCTCCAGCTGTAAAAAAACAGATTTCAACTTTAACCATTGATTCTTTAATGTGACCAAGAGCCCATATCAACAACTGCTGCGGAGCAGGCTGTACTTACAGTCCAACGATACAGTCAGAGACCAGATAAAGCACAGCGTCCGTATCATTGCTGTCCGTCAGCTTCCTACGTCCCTTCAGCCGATGGATCTGTGACAGACTGTGGCCGCCGTCTCCGATGTACCCAGTTATAGAGCCATTCATACCGGGGAGGAAACCCATGCAAATCAGGGAGACTCACACTGACCAACCAGAGCAAGGATTTGAAACCCTCCTATTTGCCGTCTGACACCATCTTGTTGAGGCGCTGACACTGTCGGCAAGGGCACATCTTGTTGATGAATAAGTTATCGGATATTTCTCAGTTTTGCACACTGTAAGTTTGTCTGTGAGAGGCAGATACAAGAGCCCGTGTCCCCGTTCATCCCCAGCAGATGCGCAACAGAGGGCCCTCTATAGGTTGCGGCCACGCACTGCTGGACGTGTGCTGGAAGGTTGGTGAAAGACCCCTTTGGTCTCCCAGCACTGAGACATGTTCAAAAGAGGATGCTGCAGTCTGCGCAATCCAGCAGTACGTGTATTGTAGCTCGGTGCAACCAATGCTAAGACTCTGTGGGGAAAGACCACTGCTTCGGCTGGAAAACCTCTTGACCAATTAAATGAAGAGGTATCAAATAGGGAGCTGCGTGAATGGCTACTATACCAATTTATATGTTTCTTCTTTTTTAATTTACCCCACTGAATATAACGGCCACAATTGTGAATGTTTTACACTGTTTCTTTCTTTGTATATTTTTAAAATTATGAATAAAATTTTGTTTTGAAATTTTAAAAAATATTTCTCCCTTATTTCCCTGGTTCAGTTCTTACTGCTTTCAAAGATCCCCCTCACACATCCAGGCACAACGGAGCAGACAATGTATACTTCCTATTTCCACACAATTCATTCAAATGTTGAGTTCAAATCCACCCTGACTGTTAGAGGGGTTGAATTCAGTCTAAATATGGGGATGGAATCTGGTCTGAGTAGCAGTAAGGAGCTGGACTGCCTGAAACACAAAAAGACTTATTAACCAATTGGCGGAAGGGGGCCGCTATGGGTTAACGCAACGCAGTTACAGCTCGGGGAGGAGTCAGGAGTCCCCTGGGGACACAACTGCTGCATCACTGTATGATATTCAGAGCACTGATTGGAGAGGATCTTCCACTGACCTGATTCAGGGCAGGTATATTGTCTCTGTGGTGTCCCAGTCACTGAACATGGTTCAGTGATCTCACTAAACAGTAATGTCACTGAATACTTGCAGAAAATTCTGGAGGGGGAGGATGAAAAGGTCTAATTTCCTCCTACATTTCAAAGATGTGTGGCTTTGAGGTGTAATTGGCAAGTGTAAATTGGCACAAGTTTGTAAGTGAGTGGCAGGATCTGAATGGAATATGAGGAGAATGAAAAAGAATTAGAACATGGTATGGGTAAATAGGCATTTGATAGTAGCACAGATACCACGGGCTGAAGAACCTTGTTCCATGCTTCATAACTGCAAGCAGTCAGAATTGAAGTGGAAGTGTAAGGAAGCAGGACCTCAGTGGTGGTAATCCCTGGATTAATTCTGCTTTGTTCTATGGGTTTCAAAATGGACAATAGTGTAGCTAGATGTTTGTCTGATGAAATAATGCAAAGGGTAGACAGTGGATATATGGGTGATTTGGTGCAGTCAGCCCAGGCCAGACAGAGGAACCAGAGTTGAGTCCAGTGTCCTCATGGGAGGTTTCACTGGGACGGAGGGAAAGAGAACACAAGAAAAAGACTGTGCAAGGAATGATAACATTTACAAAATATGAATAAAGTGAGTTAAATAGTTCTAGAGCAAAAATAAATAATTTTCACAAGAAACAGGAATATGGGAAAGTACAACAAGCTCCACAATACATGAACAGCCAGCCTAAATTTTGGAAGCTTATTAAACAAGTCTGTTGAGCTATGTGGGTTTATGAGGTTCTGATGACTTCCACTCAAGTTTTGAGGGGTCTAGGATGAGCAAAGTGTTCTGAATAGACCAGAACTTCATTTGAGCAACACATACAAAATGCAGGAGGAATTCAGCAGGTCAGGCAGCGTCTGTGGAGGGGAATAAAGAGTCAATGTTTCAGGCTGAGAAGCTTCATGAGGACTGAAAAAGAATGGGAGAAAACCAGAATAAGTAGGTGTGGGGAGTGGAAAAAGTACAAACTGACAGGTGAGGAGGAAGGTAAGTGGGTGGGAGAGAGAGGATGACGTGAGAGACTGGGAGGTGATAGCTGGGAAAGATTAATGGCCGAAGAATAAGGAAACTGACAGAAAAGGAGAGTGGATCATGGGAGAAAGTGAGGAAGGAGGGGAACCAAATGGGGATGATAGGCAAGTGAGGAGGAGAAGGGTAAGAGGGGAGCCAGAATGGGGAATGTAAAAGGGGAGGGAGGGGAGGGGGTCATAAACTACCACAAGTTGGAGAAATCAATGTTCATGCCATCAGGTTGGAGACTAACCCAACAGAATATGAGGTGCTCCTCCAGCCTGAGAAGGGCCTCATTATGGCAGCAGAGGAGGCCATGAATGAACATATCAGAATGTGAAAGAGGAGTGGAATTAAACTATTTGGCTACTGGGAAATACCCTCTATTGTGGATGGAGCAAAGTTGCTTAACAAAGCTGCATTGGGTCTCATTGATTTAGAGGAGGTCACAACAGTAACACTGGATACAGTATATAACCACGACATACTTGGAGGTGAAGTGTTATCTGTTCTGGAAGCTCCATTTTGGGCAATGAAAGGGAACAGATGAATGGGCATGTGTAGCCACTGTTCTGCTTGTAGGGATAAATGTCAGTGGGGAGGGGCAAATGAATAAAGGAACCACAGAGTGAGCAAACCCTGCATGTTTGGTGGTAGGATCCCATTGAGTGTAGTGGGAATTGTAGAGAAAGATGTGCTGAATCTGGAGGATCATGGGTGGTAGGCAAGGGCAAGAGGAACTCTATCCCTGTTAAGGTGACAGGAAGATGATAGGTGGACATCTGGAAATTGAGGAGATGTGGGCAAGGACAGTATCAGTGGTAGAGAAAGGAAGATCCTGTTCTTTGAAGAAGGAGGTCATCTCTGATGTTGTTGAAAAGAAAGCCTCATCCTGAGAATAGATGCAGAGAACAAAGGAAATGAGAAAAGGGAATGCCACTTTTACAAGAGAATAGATACAGTCAAGATAGCTTTTGGGAGTCAGTTGGTTTATAAAAGATATCAGTAGATAGCATGAACAGTGACTTCTCTAACTTCTGCTAATGCCCCTCCTCCCCTTCTTACCCCATCCCTTATTTATTTATTATTTTTCCCCCTTTCTTTCTCTCTCTTTTTTTCCCTCTGTCTCCCCCCACTATATCGTCCTCTGGTGCTCCCCTCCCCCTTTATTTCCCCTTAGGCCACCTGACCCATGATCCTCTCCCTTCTCCAGCCTGGTATCCCTTTTGCCAATCGATTTTCCACCTCTTAGCTCCATCCCTCCACCTCCTGCCTTCTCCTATCATTTTGGATCTCCCCCTCCCCCTCCCAGTTTCAAATCTCTTACTATCTTTTCTTTCAGTTAGTCCTGATGAAGGGTCTCAGCCCGAAACGTCGACGGTACCTCTTCCTATGGATGCTGCCTGGCCTGCTGCATTCTGCCAGCATTTTGTGTGTGTCAGTAGATAGTCATCTGGCTCCAGAGATAGAGAAAGAGAAACTGAGACAGGGGAGAGAAATGTCAGAGATGGCCCAACGTGAATTTAAAGGCAGAGTGGAAGTTGCAGACAAAGTTGAAGAAGTTGCCAAGCTTAGCATGGGTGCATGAAGCAGCAGCAATGCAGTCATCAATGTGGTGCAGAAAGACTTGGGGAATATTACCAGTGAAGGTTTCGAACACGGACTATATACCAACAAAAAGCCAGGCATAGCTGGGGCCCATGTGGGAATGCATGTTTACCCCTTAAGTTTGGAGAAAGTGGGAGGACCAGTTCCACCAGACAGAGGTAGGTGGTGGTGGAGGGGAACTATTTAGGTCTGTTGTCTAGAAAGAAGCAGGGAGCCTTAAGGCCTTCTTGATTTGGCATAGAAGACTGTTGGGTCTGAACACCCCCAGAGAAAATGATGCAAAAAGGGCCAAGGAATTTGAGAGCATGTGATATGGATATAGGTGGGAAGGGATTGAACCAAGGGGGATAAAAATGGAGTTGAGGTATATAGACATGTGTTCAGTGGGGCAGGAGCAGACATAACCAATAACAACAAAATGGACTGGGAAAATCAGGTTTGTGAATCTTCAGAGGGAGGTAAAAACGAGTAGCACAGAGTAAGGGAACTATGTGGTTGGTAACTGGCTGCTCTAAAGATTGAAGATGAGCAGGTCTGGCATGTGTTGCTGTAATTAGCATAGATGCAGTAATGGAATAAAGAGGAAGTACCAATGAAAGGTTGTTTTCTGGACTGGTGTGAAGTATGAGTGGAGTATCCCATGATTGATATACACCTCTTTGAATATATTTAATGATTCAGCTTCCATTGCCTTATGTGGCAGAAAATCCTATAGGTTCATCTTGTTTTGAGTGAAAAAATTTCTCCTGAACTTCATTCAAAAGTTCATACCCCAGAAGATGAATCCTGGATTACAACACTCAAATGACTGGAATATCATTCCAGTCCCTGGTTTTGCATTCTCTGGAGATTGGTGAAATCTTCCCAGCCACTTGCCTGTATAATCCTATTTGAATTGTAAAAGATGGCTGTGAGTACCCATCTCCAATGAACATAAGTCCAACTGAACCATTGTGATTTCATACATCTTCACCTTACATTTGTTTAACAATAGAATCATTCTTTGTGAAGTCCAGTGCTCCCCTCTCTTCACAATAATACCAACCTCAACATCAAACCGATAGACTAGGGTGTTGCTGTTATAGCCTGGCAGACTGACCTCAAACTTGCTGAGGCCAGATAACAATTCTCATTCACTTCCTCGTACATACTACTTGGAGGACCTCACTCAGAATAATTCTGGTGAGAGGTGAAGGACTTAAAAAGGACTGCTGCTCCAAGTAACTGGGGTGCTGCTGCCTCAGTGAAGTATTGTGGTACACTCCTCATGGCAGCAACATCTTCCCCAGATATGGAGAACAGAACAGTTAACAAAATAACAATTGTGGTTTGACTGAAGCCCTGTACAGCTGCCTTTCTCACTGCTTGCTACATGTCAACACTTGCCTTGAGAGACTGGTGTACAATAACACCAGGGTTTTGTTGCAACTTCTTTTTTTCCAGTCTACATCCATTCACATAATAATTTTGATTTCTGTGTTTGGAACAAGTGTGGATGACTTCACATATGTCCACAGGGAACTACATCTACCATCCATTTATTTGTCCGTCACATTGGAGCTTCTTTGCATCTTTCTCATAGCAAAGTGTACCTACCCATAACACCACTATCATTTCCATCCCCACCAGAGATGGTTCCATAAGGCACTGCAGATGTTGAATTTGAAGCAACAGCAACAAAAAAGAACTCAATGGACAAGCCGCATGTTTAAGATTGAAACCCTGCATTAGAACTGAGAGTGGAGGGGTGAGATAGACAGTGAAAAGCAGAGAAGAGAAATAGTGAGAAAAGAGTCTGAGTGGATTGGTGGCCAGAGGAAGGGTGTAAGATGAGAGGCAGGTGGAAGAGGAGATCAAGGTTGCATTTGGGAGACAGTGGAAGATGAATGATAGCTGGTGGTGAACAAAGACAGGTAGTAAGAGAAAAAAGGAAAAAAATTAGATGAAACTGATAGAGTCGTGGGAGAGGGGAGTGTCAAAATTGGAGACATCTTCTGGAGGGAGATAAGCGAAAAACAGACTTGGAATTTACATTCATTTAGTCAGTTGGAATTTGGGGAAAAAAACAATAAACTACACAGAATTTCCATAGACTGTTGTAAAAAAACACCTAGTTCACTATTACTAATCCAATGCTTCCATGGGAAGCCCTTTGTTCCTCTACTGGACACATCCTCAATGAACTCCCATATGTTGGCAAGATGTGGTTTCTTTTTCAGAAACCTGTGTTGACTCTGCTCAGTTATGGAGTTATATCCAAAGTATATGATCTCACAACCTTGTTTGTTGATTACACCATTTTCCCATTATAGATGTCAAGCTAACAGGTTGGCATTTTCCTGTTTTCTTCTTTCTTAAGCAACCCAGCCAACCTTGCAGAATCTTTCACAAAATCATCACAAACACTTGGAAGAAGGACTGAAAGTAGTAAGAGTACAAAATGTACCCTAACTGGAGAGTTCAATATCCATCCCTGAAAGCACCACTGTATCCTGGTTGTGTACTGAAGGATGAAGCCGCCTTTATACTTTATTGTCGCCAAACAATTGTTACTAGAATGTACAATTATCAGAGCGATATTTGATTCTGTGCTTCGTGCTCCCTGGAGTACAAATCGATAATAAATTTTAAAAATTTAAATTATAAATCATAAATAGAAAATAGAAAAGGAAAAGTAAGGTAGTGCAAAAAAACCGAAAGGCAGGTCCGGATATTTGGAAGGTACGGCCCAGATCCGGGTCAGGATCCATTCATCAAAGTTTCTGGTGAACACAGCAGGCCAGGCAGCATCTCTAGGAAGAGGTACAGTCGACGTTTCAGGCTGAGACTCTTCGTCAGAGTCCTGACGAAGGGTCTCGGACTGAAACGTCAACAGTACCTCCTCCTAGGACAAGAGGGCTCACCCTAAGGATTGAGGGACATTCATTTAAAACAGAGATGCAGAGAAATGACTTTAGCCAGAGGATGGAGAACATGTTGAATGTACTATCTCAGGCAGCTGTGGAGGCAAGGTTGTTGAGTGTATTTACGGCCGACCTTGACAGGTTTTTGATTGGACATGGCACCAAAGATTGCTAAACTCGTGGCGATGACCTTTCCATCGTCAAAGGGGACGGGAGAGGTTCCGGAGGATTGGAGGGTTGCGGATGTTGTTCCCTTATTCAAGAAAGGGAGTAGAGATAGCCCAGGAAATTATAGACCAGTGAGTCTTACTTTAGAGGTTGGTAACTTGATGGAGAAAATCCTGAGAGGCAGGATTTATGAACATTTGGAGAGGTACAACATGATTAGGAATAGTCAGCATGGCTTTGTCAAGAGCAGGTCATGCCTTATGAGCCTGTCTGAATTTTTTGAGGATGAGACTAAACACATTGATGAAGGAAGAGCAGTAGATGTAGTGTATATGGATTTCAACAAGGCATTTAATAAGGTTCCACATGCAAGATTTATTGAGAAAGTAAGCAGGCATAGAATCCAAGGGGACATTGCTTTATGGATCCTGAACTGGCATGCCCACAGAAGGCAAAAGGTGGTTGTAGACGGGTCATATTCTGCATGGGGGTCGGTGACCAGTGGTGTGCCCCAGGGATCTGTTCTGGGACCCATAATCTTCGTGATTTTTATAAATGACCTGGATGAGAATGTGGACGGATGGGTTAGTAAGTTTGCTGATGACACAAAGGTTGGGGGTGTTGTGGATAGTGTGGAGGACTGTCAGAGATTACAGCGGGATATTGATAGGATGCAAAACTGAGCTGAGAAGCGGCAGATGGAGTTCAACCCAGATAAGTGTGAAGTGGTTCATTTTGGTAGATCAAATATGATGGCAGAATATAGTATTAAGGTAAGACTCTTGGCAGTGTGGAAGATCAGAGGGATTTTGGGGTCCGATTCAATAGGATGCTCAAAGCAGCTGCGCAGATTGACTCTGTGGTTAAGAAGGTATACGGTGTATTGGCTTTCATCAATCGTGGAAATGAATTTAGGAGCCAAGAGGTAATGTTGCAGCTATATAGAACCCTGGTCAGACCCCACTTGGAGTACTGTGCTCAGTTCTGGTCGCCTCATTACAGAAAGGATGTGGAAACCATAGAAAGGGTGCAGAGGAGATTTAGAAGGATGTTGCCTAGATTGGGGAACATGCCTTATGAGAATAGGTTGAGTGAACTCAGCCTTTTCTCCCTACAGCGACGGAGGATGAGATGTGACCTGATAGAGGTGTATAAGATGATGAGAGACATTGATCGTGTGGATAGTCAGAGGCTTTTTCCCAGAGCTGAAATAGCTGCCACAAGAGGGCACAGGTTTAAGGTGTTTGGAAGTAGGTACAGAGGAGATATCAGGGATAAGTTTTTTTTACGCAGAGAGTGGTGAGTGCGTGGAATGGGCTGCTGGCAACAGTGGTGTAGGCGGATACGATAGGTTCTTTTAAAAGACTATTAGATAGGTACATGGAGTTTAGAAAAATAGAGGTCTATGGGTAACCCCAGTAATTCATAAGGTAGGGAGATGTTTGGCACAACTTGTGGGCCAAAAAGCCTGTATTGTGCTGTAGGTTTTCTATGTTTCTATGCTTCTGCATTACCGGGCAAAGGCGGGGAGTGGGGTTTACGAGGGGAAAAAAGGATCAGGCATAATTGAGTGGCGGAGCAGACTCGATGGGCTAAATGGCCTGATTCTTGTCCTACCTCTTATGGTCTGTAGTCTTATGGGCATCAGATGTCTGTGAACACCATGGGACTTGGCATCCAGGGACAGTCTTATGGACACCCTTTCAGGGGGTGCCTCCTTGTGTGACGCATGTTCTCAAGTGAGTGTGCTGTCACTCTTAGATTTTGTTAGATGTTTATGTGTTACATACTTGTCACCAAGTCATCTAAATCCAAATACGTATCTCATCTCCGTACACTTTTGGTATGCTTAAACATACAAGGGTTGAATATTAACTCTGCTAAATGCCAGTTTGGGTTGGCAACCCTTGACTTTCTCAGCTGTTGCATCTCTGCAGAATGTGTGAAACCTCTACCATCAAACGTAGCCGCTATTGTGGATGCCCCACTGCTCTGCGTTACTGAAACAAAACTACAGGAGTTTTTGGTCATGGTGAATTTCTATCACTACTTCATTCTGTGAGCTACTGAACTTCAGCTCCTACTGTATAATATGCTTAAAGGCAATACCCCTAATCACGTTCTTGAATAGTCAGTGGTAATGAGCAGAACATTTGATAATACTGAACAATCTCATTCCAACACAACTCTACTCGCACACCCGCTCCCCAACGCACCTATAGGTTCACAGAGTTCATTGACACAAACCCCTCATGCACGCAATGGCCAAAATGTCACACCCTTGGTCTGCATGGCAGTAACACCACCCAGCCTACATATCAGAGTTCACAACTGATATACAACATATCAAGGGGAAAAATAATTCCATGACTGCCTCTCACGGCCAGCCATTGAACCCATACCTATAGGGGTTGACTATGCCAGCATGGCAGCCAATCAAGCTACTGACCCAGAGCTCCAAGTCAAACATCCAACAGTCATGTGTTACATACCTCATGGATATCTTGTGACTGTCTTATGAGGATGATGTAATGGTCTTTTGGAGGTCACCTGATGTAATTTTCCCGCCAATGTGAGGTCAGGTGATGACATGTTCACCACGGGTATAAAAGGAGACCCCTGGGGTGACGCAGTTAGTTTTCCAGTTAGAACATTAGCCAGAGACTCCGCTCCATTGCGTAATTGCCTCCAATTTAAAATGGAGTTTTACGTTCTATTGTAAGATACAAAAGTGCTGGACCAGCAGTTTAACCAATTTCTGCCAGGTTTGTTGATGTATCTTTTCAGTAATATTGGAGAGTGAAAACAGGAACCTGAAGGAGTTGTTCGACGGTTGAAAGTGTTGACCATTATTGAATTCGTTCAAGAAAGAGTGATCTGCTCTGCTAAAAGCAGCAGAAAAGGCTGTGCAGGATCTAGAATCCAGAGGGAAGGTTTATGCCTTTAAACCATTTTATTTCCATCGTCGTGAATCCTGCGGACAAGGCAGGATCCGGCTGGAACTTCGAGGAATTCGTTACTTCCGGAAAGTCTCTCCTAATTGACTGTATAAATCTCTTGGACTTTCAAATTACCCTTCTAAGAACTGTGTTTGAATTTACCAGTTTAAAACTGTTTTCGCATTTATCGCTTTAAAAGCTAGTACTGAGTGGCGGTTTGTTAAATGGCTGCATAGCAGTTAACTTCCGGTTAAGATTTTCGTTTGTTTATTTTTTATATTGGGCAGAGTTTAATAAATGTTTAATTGTTTTTATAAAATCTGACTCAATTCAATTCTATATTCATTGTTGCCGGTCACGTGACACACGGGCCTCGGATTATTTGACACTAATTCAGGGAAGCTGGGGTTTCTCTCCTGTGCGATGTCTCAACCGGTCGCCCTCGCCCCATAGTGCCCACAATCTGGATGCGGCTTGTTTTTAACTCCGTAGATGGCCTCTCACATCCGAGCCAGAAGGGCTCATAGGAACTGGTTGCACGAAAATTCGTGTGGCTAGTCCTTAGAATGGACGCGCGTGATTGGAGTGCAGCTTGAGTGAAGTGGCAGCGGCAAATATTAACCGTAATAAAGAAGCACCATTGGTACCTTTTGAGGTCCCTCCGTGACGGTTTGACCATGTCAATATGGAGCTTGTTGGCCCTCTTCCTCCCACCACTCCACCCCGTCCCCACTGCGACTTCACACACTTCCTTACCATGGCAGACTGTACCACCAGGTATCCAGAGATCGCCCCCAGGCATCGACGATGGCTGCAGACATGGCCTGGGCGTTGATCAGCACCCGGTTTGCTTGATTTGGCACCCCATCTGATAATTCCTCTGACCGCGGTCCTCTATTCGCATCAGACCTCTGGACTGGAGGGGGGGGGGGGGGAGGGAGGGCTTAATCCTTGAAACATGGAATGTTGGATGGATTCTGCGAAGGGTAGGGGGCAGTTTTAGACGTACCGCCAAAGGGCTGATCACCTTGGTGATGGGGAAAGGTCCAATATAGCGTGGCGCCAGCTTGCAGGAGTTCACCTTCAAGGGGATGTCACGAGAAGATAACCACACCTTCTGACTCTGGCGGTAACGGGGGACCTCGATGCAGTGACGGTCTGCTTGCTGCTTCCTTCTGGCTGTAGATTGAAGCAGCGCCTTTCGGGCTCATCTCCAGGTCCGTGAACACCTCTGGACAAACGTTTCAGCTGAGGGAACACCCACTTCCTCCTCCTGAGACGCGAGTAAGCGGGGTTGATAGCCAAGACAGCACTGGAATGGTGATAAACCTGATGAAGCAGAAGGCAAAGGATTAATTGCGTACTTGACCCAGGGAAGTTGCTGACTCCAAGAGGACGATTCCTGAGAAGTCACACAATGGAGCGTCACCTCCATCTGCAGATTAGCCCGCTCGGTCTGGCCATTACTCTGTGGATGAAACCCAGATGAGAGGTTAACTTTGATCCTGAGTAGTTTGCAAAAAGCCCTCCAAAAGTGGGAGGTAAATTGCGAACCTCTATCAGATACCACTTCAACGGGGAGACAGTGAATATGGAAAACATGCTGAATCACCAGGTTGGCAGTCTCCTTGGCAGAGGGCAGCTTGGGAAGGGGAACTAAGTGGACCGATTTGGAAAAACGATCCACTATGGTAAGAGCGGTAGTGTTACCGTCGGACGGAGGGAGTCCGGTGACAAATTCCAGTGCAATGTGTGACCAGGGCCTTCTAGGAACAGGCAGGGGTTGCAGAAGACCAGTTGGTGGCTGGCTGGAGGTCCTGTTCTGTGCTCAGACTGGGCAGGCAGAAATGAAGCTCTCAACATCCTTCCTCAGGGATGGCTACCAAAATCTTCGACTGATGAAAGCCGTCGTGCGTCTGATGCCAGGGTGACAAGCCAGTCTGGAGGTGTGTCCCCACTGGAGAACCTGGGAGCGGACAGACTGGGGAACATACAATAGATTAGCAGGGCAGGCACTGGGAACAGACTCACCCTGCTGGGCAGACTGGACCAGAGATTCAATCTCCCACTGTGCTGTGGTGACCAGACATTGCTTGGAAAGAATGGTCGTAACCTCAGGCGCCTTGACGGTTGTTGAGAATTGCCTGGAGAGCGCGTCAGGCTTGCCGTTCTCAGAGCCAGGACGATAGGCCAGGGTGAATCTAAAACGGGCAAAAAACAGGGACCACCAAGCCTGGCGGGAGTTGAGGCATTTGGCTGAATGGATATATTCCAGGTTCTTGTGATCCGTCCAGACTAGAAAAAGAGTAGTCGTTCCCTCAAGCAAATGCCGCCATTCCTCAAGAGCAAGTTTAACAGCCAATAACCCTCGATTGCCAATGGCATAGTTGTGTTCTGCGGGAGAAATTTTGTGGGGAAAAAAGGCGCTCGGGTGCAGCTCGTCGTCCTCTGCTGAACGCTGTGACAGTGGAGCCCCTACTCCTACATCAGAGGTGTCAGTCTCTACAACAAACTGCCTTGTAGGATCGCGCTGAAGGAGGATAGGTGCCGTGGTGAAACGAGTCTTTAGATCTGAAAAGCCTTTCTCAGCCGCTGGATTCTAGGCGAACTTCAACTTGGAGGAGGTTAAAGCAGTCAGCGGGGCAGCCAGGATGCTGAAATTTCGAATGAATCGGCGATAGAAATTGGCAAACCCAAGAAAGCGTTGGACATCTCGACGAGAGGCGGGTTGTGGCCACTCCTCTACAGCCTTGATCTTCTGAGGGTCCATCTGGATTCCTCCAGTGCTGATCACATATCCCAGAAACGAAGTTGAACTCCGGTGAAATTCACACTTTTCCACCTTCACAAACAATTGATTCTTCAGGAGTCGTTGGAGCACCCGACGGACGTGCTGGATGTCTTCAGAGGGACCTAAAAAATATCAGAATGTCATCTAAGTACACAAATACAAATTGATTTAGCATGTCTCTGAGGACGTTATTCACCAGGGACTGGAACACAGCAGGACCATTAGAAAGCCCAAAAGGCATTACCAGATATTTGTAGTGCCCAGATGGCGTATTGAACGTGGTCTTCCACCCATCCCCCTCTCTTATGCGGACCAGATGGTAAGCGTTGCGGAGGTCGAGCTTGGAGAGGATAGAAGCACCCTGGAGCAATTCAAATAAAGATGACATAAGAGGAAGGGGATAGCGGTTCTTAATGGTGATCTCATTGAGACCTCTATAGTCTACGCAAGGACGCAGGGACCCGTCCTTCTTGGCTAAAAGAACCTTGCGCCTGCTGGGGAGGAAGAGGGATGGATAATTCCTGCAGCCAAGGCCTCCTGGATATACTCGTCCATCACTTCCCTTTCAGGTGGAGACAGGGAATACAGAGGTGGCGAGGTTCCCGGAAGGAGATCTATAGCGCAGTCGTAGGGGCGATGTGGGGGTAAGTTGGTGGTCCAAGTCTTGCTGAATACCAGCTTTAGGTCCAGATATTCAGGGGGTACAGAGGACAGATCGGGAAACTCTTCTGTAGGCAGAGGAACCGGACTTCGAGTAGCACGAGCAACACACAGACAATGATTTAGGCAGAAAGGACTCCAGCTTAACACTCTGTTGTTAGACCAGTCAATGTGTGGGCCATGTTGAGCAAGCCATGGGTAGCCTAACACAACTTCAGCTTTGGGGGAATCTATCGCATGGAAAGCAATGCTCTCCTGGTGATTGCCAGAAATGAGGAGACTCACCGGAGCTGTAGAGTGGGTAACCATGGCAAGTTTCACTCCGGTTACGCCGCTGGCTTCCAGGCGTTGCTTCAGACGGGAGAGTGGCATCCCGAGATTGGCCGCAAAACTGAAACTGATAAAGTTTCCCTCTGCCCCAGAGTCGATGAAAACTGAAACGGTGCGTCTCCTCCCTTCAGCCAGTATAAAAGCAGGCAGCAGGGTTTGAGTGACGGGGAACCGGGGGAAGGAAGTACTACTCGCCCGTAGTCCCCTCTTTACGAGCGAGCGTTGGCTTTTTACGGGATAGGTAGATACATAGTGACCAGCCTGACCACAATACAGACAGCAGTTGTTACTGACTCTCCTCCTCCTTTCCGACGGAGACAGACGGATACGATAAATCTGCAAGAGCTCCGTTGGGCATGCTGGGAAGAGGTCAGACGCCCCCTGGTGGTTCTTCGTGACCCGCGGACATCACGCTCCTGCTGACGGTGTTTTATGCGGCTGTCAATCTTAATAGCCAAATCGACCAGCTCTTGGAAGCCAGCAGGTAGGTCGTGGGTGGCTAGTTCATCCTTAAACGCTTCGCTAAGCCCATAGAGGAACACGTCAGATTGGACCGCCGAATTCCAGTTGGTAGTGGCGGCTAGTGTGCGGAACTGAATGGCGTAGTTCGAAACAGAACTGTTACCCTGACGAACTCGCAACATCTCCCTTGCTGCCTCTTGCCCCTGCTGGGAACGGTCAAAGACTCTTCTCATCTCCTCACAAAAGTCCTTAAATGTGTGGCAAAACGGGGCTCTGCTGTCCCACACAGCCGCACCCCACTCTTGCTCTTCCCGACAGCAGCGTGATAACATAAGCAATACGGGATCGATCAGAGGAAAAAGTAGTGGGCTGCAGCTCAAAAATCAGCGAGCACTGAGACAGGAAGGATCTGCAGATGCCTGGTTCATGATTGCAAGGTTCAGGTGGAAGTAAACGGGGCTCTCGGGCTGGTTGGGTTGGAGTCTGTGGGGCTGATGGCGCAGCAAGAGAAGGCGGGTTAGAGCTCAGGGCCAGCTGAACCTGCTGTAGCTGGGAGACCATTCTCTCAGAGTGGCGGAGAAGGCTTCCATCGACTGGTTGATAGAGGCGGTCTCCCTAACAACACGCCCTGTCGGGAGAAGACGTCACGTACCTGGTTGGGGTCTGTTGAGTCCATCTGGGCCAGTTCGTTCTGTTGGGTTTCGGTGGGGACTTAAGTGCAGACCGATGAACACTTTTTCAGCAGGATTATTAGGGAGCACAAAGGTAACGGTCTTTCAGAAACAGAAGGCAGGCACGAATCCGAAATGGCAGGCAGAGGTCTTAGCAGGAAAGGCAGTCAGGCGAGGGCAGATAATCCAGAGCGCACAGGCAAAAATCAGGTCCAAGAACGGGCAAAATCCAAAACACAGAATCAGGGAAAATCTGTTGGCAGAAGTCGCAATGACAGCCTGGAACGACAGGTCAGGACTAGGACGAACGGGCCGAGAATGCTAGTCAAGGCGGGGTTTAAATGGACGGGGTAATGAATGAAAATTAGACACAGGTGGGTGCAAATGAGGAGACAAGCTGGTAATTGGAGGAAGTCCAAAAAGGAAGGGGGCTGGGCCAGAACCCACATAAACCCACAGAAATTAAAGACTGTCGTGATCCAGAGCTACCAGCAGAGGCCCTTCGACCCAGTGTGCAGGCCGGATCCAACAAGGTCAATTGGGACAACTAAGATTTGACAAAGTAATGAATACTCAACAAAAAGTGAGTAATTATGGTTGTGTGTATTTACAGGAGAAGCTAGGTTTGTTCTCCTCAGAATAGAGGAGGTTGCAAGGAGATCTGATAGTATTTTTTCATTACCAAGGGAGTAGAAAGGGAGAGAGATTGGACATGATCCAAGAATCAGGAGACCTGATATGAAAGGAAATGGCAAAAGTCACATAAGAAAAATTTCCATAATCAATCAGTAATGTTAAATTGGAATGCACTGTGTTACATGCTCAAGGAGGCCTGTTTTTTTTAGTGAGAATGATGTAATGGTCTTTTGAAGGTCACCTGATGTGATTTTCCCGCCGATGTGAGGTCACGTGATGACATGTGCCCCCGTGACTATATAAGGGTTGACTCAGGTGACGCAGTAGGGTTTTTATGTTTGTAGATTTCCAGCTAGAACGTGCTGTGCCTCCGTTTCTGTTGCGCCTGTTTTTGTGACGCAGTTTCATTTTTAAAACAGTTGTGCGTTCTGTTGAAAGATTCCATATTATTTGGACTGGAAATTTGTGGCTGGATGTGCCAATTTACTCAATTCCAACAGTTGAAAGGAGAGTGAAGAATTTATCGAAGGATCGAGAGAAGTCGGCATTGTTTATGTAACATAATTTGTGGGGGCTCAGCCAGGAAATGTTCCGATTTTGAGTTTAAGTGCTGGTAATTGCCATTTTGATTTGGAAAAGGGAAATGCTCGATTTTTTTTTTGGTTTGATTGGTGTCTGTGTTGGATTCAGCAACAATAGATATTGAAAGGTTTTTAAAGACGCCTGACTCTGGATTTTTAGAAAATGCGAGAAAACCTGTGGTATTGGAGATTGCTAGAAAGTTGGATAATAAAGGAATTACGAGAAATTCCACCAAGGCTTTCATACGAAAGAAAATTGCTGAACATTATATTAATTTGGAATATTTTGATGAGGAGGTGTTAGAGAAGTTTCCAATGAGTAATCTGGAAGTGCAGTTGCATCTTGAACAGTTAAAGTTTGAAAGATTTAAACTGCAAATGAGAGAAAGAGAAGCTGAAAACCAGAAGAAATTTGAGCGAGAGATGGAGAAAATTGGGTCTGGGAATCAGTCTTCCGGTTCTACGAAATAATTTATTGCTAGTCGTGAGGTTATTTTGGCTCCTCCATTTAATGAAGCTGATGTGGACACATATTTCCAACATTTCGAATCAGTTGCTCTGAGTTTAAAGTGGCCAAAGGACCAATGGCCAGTGATGTTACAAAGTATAATTAAAGGCATGCCAGAACAAGGTTATACAGCTTTAGATGTGAAGCAAGCACTGGATTATGATATTGTTAAACAACAAATATTAAAGGCATATGAGATGGTTCCGGAAGCGTATAGAAAAAGATTTAGAAGTTTGAAGAAATCGGTGGAAAAAACTTATGTGGAATTTGCAGATGAGAAATCTGTGTGTTCTGAGAGATGGGTTTCCTCTAAAAATGTGAATGGGGTGTATAATAAATTAAAACAGCTGATTTTGCAGGAGGAATTTAAAAGAAGCATTCCTGTTGAAGTGAGAACATACTTAAATGTATGGGACACTGCTACATTGCAGGAGATTGCTAAGTTGGCTGATGAGCATGTTTTAATTCACAAGAATAGATTTTCTCCAGGTAAATTTTTTTAAAAGGAAAACTAGCCTGGAGAGTCAAGGTAAACCAGACATTGAATCTGAAGTTAGTGAGAAAAGTAAGGATGAAGGGAGACATGTGAAGGAAAGACATTTTGGTATTACTTGTAATTATTGTAAGAAACCTGGACATGTAGTGGCTAATTGCTCCCGATTCAAAGGGAAAGAGATGTCCCAGATGCTTGTGTGTAGCATATTGGAAAACCCGTAAAACCACAGGGTTTAGAAAATATTAATGAAGATGTGTCAGAGTCTGACCAAGTTAAGGGATATGAAGCTTTTGTAACAGAAGGATTTGTAACCTTGAAAGAAGGATCCAATGCAGTACCGATAAGGATACTTAGAGATACTGGAACTTTGCAACCACTAATATTAGACAGTGTGTTAAGGTTTAGTGATGAGTCTGACATTGGTGAGGTAAATTATATAAGAGGAGTAGGGAGTGCCCTTGTGCCAGTACATTTACATAGAGTAAATCTAAGGTCAGGATTAGTAACAGGGGTTGTTAAAGTAGGACTACAATCCAATTTACCTGTGAATGATGTTTCTCTTTTGTTAGGGAATGATTTAGCAGGTGGACAAGTTTTTCCTGAAGTGCATTTGACAATCAATTCAAATTCTGAGGAATCACAGAGGGATACTAACACAGATTCTTCCTGTGTTGTAACAAGAGCTATGGCTAAAAAGACTGATGTAAAGGATGAGGTTGTTACCCATGACAGTTCAAATCAAGATTCGAATTTTGAGGATGTGTCAGAAACTTTCTTACCTACCTTATTTGATCAGGATTCTGGTGGCAAGTCTGATCAGAAAGATTTGTCTTTATCTCGGAAGGAGATGATAGCAGGGCAGGGATCCTGAGATAGTTAAATTAAAAGAACAAGCTCTTCCAGATAGTGAAATTGGAAAAGTACCTGTTGGATATTATTTTGAGAAGGGGGTATTAATGAGAAAGTGGAGATCGCCTACCATTCCTGCTAGTGAGGAATGGGAAGTTAATCATCAGGTTGTTGTTCCTAAAATTTACCGAAATGAGATTTTGACTATGGCTCATAGTATTCCTTTGGGTGGTCATTTAGGGGTAAAGAAAACTATTAACAAAGTTTCTAAACATTTTTATTGGCCTAGTTTAAGACAAGACGTGGCGACATTTTGCAAAACGTGTCATACATGTCAAATTGTTGGTAAACCTAATCAGGTTACTCCAGTGGCCCCACTGCAACCAATTCCAGTATTCGGTGAGCTGTTCTCAAAAATCATTGTAAACTGTGTGGTCCGTTGCCAAAAACTAAAACTGGACATCAATATTTATTAACTATTATGTGCACAGCGTCTAGGTTTTCAGAAGCAGTACCTCTTAGGAATATAACAGACAAAACTGTGACAAAGGCTCTTTTAAAATTCTTCACTGATTTTGAGTTGCCTAAGGAAGTATAATCAGATCAAGGTAGTGATTTTATATCTGGGTTGTTTCAGCAGATAGTTTATAAACTAGGAGCAAAGCAGATTATTTCCTCAGCCTATCATCCAGAATCACAAGGAGCCTTGGAGAGATTTCATTCTACACTAAAAACAATGATTAGGACATATTGTGTGGAAATTGAAAAGGACTGGGATGAAGGTATACATGCACTACTTTTTGCGGTCAGGGAGGCAGTACAGGAATCATTAGGTTTTAGTCCTTTTGAACTTGTGTTTGGACATAGAGTCGAGGACCTTTGGCCTTTTTGAAGGAACAGTGGATTAATAAAGAAATACAGACTAATTTGCAAGAGTCTGTTTTGAAATTTGAAGGCAGATTGTACAAAGCTTGTAGTTTGGCCAAGGAAAATTTAAAGTTAGCTCAAGAGAAGATGAAGACGTGGTATGATAAGGAAGCTAGGATGAGGTTATTTAAGCCTAGAGATAAAGTGTTGGTTCTCTTCCCAGTGCAAACAAACCCATTAAAAGCCAAATTCCATGGTCCTTATGAGATTAAATCCAAGGTAAATGAGATGGATTATGTGGTAAAAACCCCAGATCGGAGGAAGACAACATAGCTGTATCATATAAATATGAAGAAACCGTATTATGAGAGGGAAGTTGCTGCTATGACTTTTGTGATCAATAATGAGTCTGATCTTGATGAAAACTTACTGGAGGATTCATCCGAAACTCATATTAAACCCAACATTATTTCAGCCAGGTTACCAAATTCGAAAATTCTGGAAAATATTGATGGAAAATTAACTTATTTACAATCAGAGCAGAGAAAGCAGGTGAAACAGTTAATTTTTAAGTCTAGAGATTTATTTCCAGACGTCCCTGGAAGAACCACTATAGCTACACATGATGTAGATGTAGGAGATGCAAAACCCATAAAATAACATCCGTATCGAATGAACAGGGAAAAATGTGAACTTGCTGAAGAGGAAATTAAGTATATGTTAGAGAATGATATTATTAGACATTCTAATTGGAATTGGGCTTCACCATGTGTTATGGTGCCTAAGCCAGACAATAGTATTAGGTTTTGTACGAATTACAGAAAGGTGAATGCTGTGACAAAGGCCAATGCATATCCAATCCCTAGGGTAGGTGATTGTGTGGATAAAGTTGGACAGGCCAAATTCCTTACAAAAATTGATTTGTTAAAAGGTTATTGGTGCGTTCTATTGACGGATAGAGGTAGAGAGATTTCAGCATTTGTATCCCCATCAGGGTTATATTAATATAATGTTCTTCCATTTGGGATGAAGAATGCACCAGGTACTTTTCAGAGGATGATTAATGGCGTGATTCAGGGATTAAAAGATACAGATGCCTATATTGATGATTTGGTTACAGGGAACAATACATGGAAAGCACATGTTATGGCGGTGGAGAAATTATTTGAGAGACTTTCAAAAGCTAACTTAACTATTAGCTAAAATTGAATTTGGTCATGCCACAGTGACTTAGCTTGGTTATGTTGTGGGTCAGGGAAAATTAGCACCTGTTCAAGCAAAAGTTCAGGCAATTTTAGAAGTACCCACTCCAACTGGTAGAAAAACTGTCAGAAGATTCTTGGGTATGGTAGGATATTACAGAAAATTTTGTGAGGATTTTGCAAACATTGCTCTTCCATTAACTAATCTCTTGAAGAAAAATGAGAAGTTTGTTTGGACAAAGTCTTGTCAGGAGGCATTTGATAAATTGAAAGCTATAATATGTAGTCAACCTGTACTTAAATCTCCTGACTTTGAAAAGCCATTTTTGTTAGCTGTAGATGCTAGTGATGAAGCTGCAGGAGCAGTGTTACTTCAAAAAGATGATGGTGATGAAGTTGATCGTCCGGTAGCTTATTTTTCTAAGAAATTTAATACCCATCAAAGAAATTATTCAACAATAGAAAAAGAATTGTTATCTCTTGTTTTAGCTTTGCAACATTTTGAAGTATATGTTGGTTCTACGTATAAACCACTCACAGTTTATACCAATCACAATCCATTAGTGTTTTTGAGGAAGATGAAAAACAAAAATAGAAGATTATTAAATTGGAGTTTACTGTTACAGGATTAGATTATTTTGATCACTCATTAAGGGTAAAGGTAATGTGATTGCTGATTGTTTGTCTAGATGTTAAATGTATAATGAAAATTTGCTTTTTTTGGGGGTGATATTTTAACATTTGCAACACTCTTACTGTACATTAGTTTGTAAAGGGCTGAAAGATAAGATTGTATGTATTGTGTATTTTGTAAATTTTATACCTTTGTATTTTTTTTGTATAAATTGTTAAAATTTTGTTCTTCAAGAGACCAATTTTTTTTTGGAGGGACGTGTTACATGTTCAATGAGATCTGTTTTTTTTAGTGAGAATGATGTAATGGTCTTTTGAAGGTCACCTGATGTGATTTTCCCGCCGATGTGAGGTCACGTGATGACATGTGCCCCCCCCCCCCCGTGACTATATAAGGATCGACTCAGGTGACGCAGTAGGGTTTTTATGTTTGTGGACTTCCAGCTGGAACGTGCTGTGCCTCCGTTTCTGTTGCGTTTGTTTTTGTGACGCAGTTTCATTTTAAAAACGGTTGTGCGTTCTGTTGAAAGATTCCATATTATTTGGACTGGAAATTTGTGGCTGGATGTGCCAAATTACTCAATTCCAACAGTTGAAAGGAGAGTGAAGAATTTATCGAAGGATCGAGAGAAGTCGGCATCATTTGGCAGTTTAATAACGAATTGACCTTATTGAGTCTTCGTTGAAGGAGTACCTGCATCGAGATAACTCTTGCCAGAAAGAGCAAGGAGTTCATGCAAAAAGGTGCTCTCTCTCTCTCTGAAGGAATTTAAGGTCAGTTGATTTAAACTGTTTATTTTCGGCATCGTGAATCCTGTGGACAGAACCAGCAGTAAAGGTGCGTCTGTGAAGACACCCTTCTCCAGAGAAGTCTCCCCCAATTGAATGTGTAAAACTGTTGGACTTTCGAAGTTATCGCTTTAGGACTATATCTGACTGTATCGCTTTAAGAACTGTTTTCGCATGTGACGCTTTAAGAACCAGAGCCGAGTGGCGAGTTGGTGAACGGCTGCATATCTGTTAACTTCCGGTTAAAGTTTTCGTCTGTTCCCTCCCCCCTTATCGTTTATGCGTGTTTAATAAATGTTTGGTTGTTTTTATATAACCCGTCTCGATTGATATTCATTGTTGCTGTTTACGTAACAACTGCCAGGGATACAAGCACAGGAAGATTCAAGAGCAGGGTAAGTATCTGAATCTGCAAGATTCTGGGGAAAGGCTAAGGGAACGGGACTTGCGCTTTTCTTACACTTGGCTGGTATGACGTCAATAAGCTGAATATCCTCCTTCACCGAGATAAACATTCACAGAATGTGACATTGTGCTAGTTAGCTTCTCAAGTTGATCTACGATTCTGAGATGGTGACTTCCAGTAAGAACAATTAATAAGATTGATCATTGTCTCTTATTTCCCAGTGCCCCAATTGTTTCTGTTCTGTCCGCTCACTGAGATTAGATGTCAGCTCCCAGCTCCAATAAGCAAATCCGCCAGATTCAGTACCATTTCCTTGTGGCTGTCAAGTTTTGGTAATATCTTTTTTAAACCTGAAGATATTGTTTAGAAGGTAAATCTCATTTTTGGCAAACATTCACCAATGAAACAGCCTGATACATTCCCATTAGGTCAGAATCCTCATTGTAAAATATTTTAAATGGATACTTCAGACAAACCGTCAGTGAACCCTTTAGTTTTTGTCCAGACACTATTACTGCATGTGGCTGTTCGCGTGTTTGAACTGTGAATAATCCTAATTCACTGGAGAGAGACTGGCATTATAAATAGTGGTGATATACTAATGCCATCTGACTATCATATTCCAATTTGCTATCATATACTGGACAGGATAATAATAAGGTCTTTATATTTGTCCTATTAATCAAATTTATTTTGAGCATATATTCTATTTCAAAGTAGAACTTTAATACTCAACTGCATTCATTTCAAAGTAGAAAGGTGATTGGTTGAGTGAATGTTGCAGTGATTTGGTCCAGTACCAATCAGTTAAACAGTGTTAAAAGTCAGCTTACCGAGGTGGACTAAAGTACCAATGGAGTAGGACCATAACCTAATCAAGTGAGAGGGAACGTTTTTGAGCTCTGTTAATCTGGGAGGAGCAAAACATTTAATGATCCAATTTTGTAATTTAAAAATGCCTCACCATTTTAAAAAGAATTTTGGTGCCCTTCAAATCAGCTGATGCCTTGCTGTGAAACTAACAGTAGCCCCAGTGGGAAACGAGCTGATATTTTAAGGAGAAGGACTGACAGAACTGAGAGGAGATGTTAACATCTGCCCTTTACAGAACATTATCCAAATATCACAGTTTCTGTTTTACCTGATGCTACTTTAACTATCTACTTGTCATGGTCTGGTCCGTGAAGTGCAGATTCCGGTTCACTGTCTGGTCCATAGTTCCTTATTCCAGGTTTTCTGGTTTCCCCTTTTTCTATTTGGTGCTCTAATTGAGGCAGCTGATTCACATCTTGGGTTGGCTACATAATTAACTCCTTGGTTCAGCTTTAGTTGCTGGATTGTTCCTGTCCAAACCCCCTGTCTGAATCCCTTTTCTGCCCCTTCCTCCTGAAGCCCTGCCTTGCCCTGCACCCTTGCCTGCAACCTTCGCCTGCACTGCTGTCAAGTTCAACTGCTGGAGCAAGATAAAGAACTGTCCATCGTTGTTTTGAACTGTCTCTGTGTCCATGCCTTTGCTGGGTAGGTCCGGCTGTTTGCCACTACCTAGTGTTGGGATCTGTCTCTGTGTCCATGCCTTTGCTAGGTAGGTCTGGCCATTTGCCACTACGTCCTGCTCCCTAGGAGGGGTCCTGACTCTTTGTATAGCCCCGGTCCCAAGTCCTGTTCCCAAGGAGGGGTCCCGGCTCTGTGTTCCATGTCTCTGCGTTCCTGTCCTCCCTTGACCAAGTCAAGGCTTCGTGTTCTCGCCCTGTCGCTGTGCTTCGCCCAGCTCAGGAGTACTTCGTCTAGTCCTAGCCACTTCGAAGAACCTCGTCCTGTCTAAGTCAAGGCTTAGTGCTCTCGTCCTGTCCATGTGCTTCGTCCTGTGCAGAAGTTCCATGTCCCGTTCTGTAGCCACGTCCTGTTCTGCAGCCATGTCTTATCCTCGCCTAGTTCCGGAGTCCGAGTCCGAGTCAAGACCCAAGTTCTGTGTCCTTGTCCAGTCTCTGGCTCAGAGTCCAAAACCAGGCCTCGTCGCGTCCCCGCCTCGAGGAACCCAGGCCATGTCCAGTCCTGTAGCCACGTCATGTCCTCACCTAGTTTCGGGGTCCGAGCTCAAGTCAAGACCCAGGCTCTGGGTCCTTGTCCAGTCTCCAGCTCGCAGTCCAAGCCCAGGCTCCTAGTTCTCAGTTTCTAGACCTGGTCCTACTTGCCCAACCAAAGTCCTAGCCCAAGTCTGTGTTCTTGTCCCAGCTCCTAGTCTGCATCCAGTCACATCTCTAACTCTAGTCCTGTCCTGTTTCTAGTACTTCGGTGTCTGTGTCTTGCATTTGGGTCCACCACCAATGCCCACCTTATGACACTAATGACTATATAAAGGGACATTATCTCGGGTCCTCTCCTTGAATAGTGACAATCAGAAAAATAATTGCTTCAGAAATAATGTCATGTTGGTTATCTGCAAAACTTACCCCCACAGTTTTGTTCACTGAATTCTGAGGAAGGAAATGCTAATTAGGTTTAATGGTTTTAATGAATTCATCCCCATTACATTACCAAAGCTTGGTTCCCTTTCCATTAAAATTAAAGAAATAGAGAAACAAAGCAAGATGTGGAATAGGGCTGCAGTTCAATGTCACCACTTTACATCAACCTAAGTCTAACTTAAAGTTAAATAACCCTTTATTTAGCTTTATTCTCATGAACCTGCTTTAATTCTATTTTTTTGATCAAATCTTCCCATGGTTTCTGAAACGGTGTGAGTCAGCATAGTCTGTGCAGCAGTAGTATCAATCCCACTGACATAATGACCAGTTTTCCATAATGAAGCATCTGCCCTCCTCAAACACCCAGCAATAGAGTCACTGATGGTGAGCAGGAGTGTGGAAATCTCGGCTGAGTTCCAGAGAAAGTTATCATTTTATTTCCCAAGAATAGGATTAAGCCTGTGAACCTTCTTAGATAGCAAAAATGAAGATTTATATCCCTGACGTATTCAGTAACAGCTTTGTTTTTCATGGTCCTTCAAGCTCAGTGACAATCTACATTTAAATAGTACGATTAAACTCATAATCCTAGTAAGACAATATTCTGGATTTTGATCCTAAAGTTAAGCAAATTCACAGAAAATAATTTTGTACTTTTACTTAGGATCGACCATAAGGCTATCACCTGGCTCTGGACAAACCAAAGGGGGGGAGGGTGTGTGAGCTGAAGGGAGCAGCAGTAAAGAGCTGCTGGCAAAGGGAATACCCAGTTTGGAGTCTCCATAAACGCAATCCAATTGTCACTTCTACCAGTGCAATTATTGACAAATGCATCTGCCATAAATGGATTGGTCAGGTTGAAGGCAAATATGTTTCCTCTTGCTGTTGTTCACTCACTATCTGCTGCAGGCTCAGTCCGGCAGTTCTGTCCTTCATGACTTGACCAACCCAGTCTGTGATGGTGCAACCAAATCACCCTTGGTGACAGCCATTGAAGACCCAGAGAATGGTCTGTGTCCTTGAGCCTTTCAGTTGTTTCTCCAAGTTGATCAACTTGGAAATGTACTGATTCATCATTGGAGGGAAGCTAGGAGGTGGTAATCGGGGGGGGGGGGGTGGGGGGGTCTCCTGTTTTATGTTTGAGCTGATGATATTAGACTTCACTGTGTCTGGATTCAAAGCTTAAGATATGAAGGGTTATGCCCTCTAGTGTATAGACCACTGTGCCCCCACCTCCAGAGAGGCTGTCCTTCTTTTGGGACAGGACATACCCAGAATGGTGAGGAAGGAATCTGGCACAATGTCTGTATGGTATAATTCTGTGAGTATTGTCATGTCAGATTGATAGTGAACTAGTCTCTTGTTCATTTTCTCAATTTAGACAGCAGTCCTAGATGTGTATGAGGAGAACTTTGCATCATCAACTGGACTAGGAATACTGACTGAGCTTGAACCTGAGAGTGACTGACCTTGATATCAAAGCCATATTGGACTGTGTGTGGCATCGAGGAACAGTAGTGAAAGTGATGTCATTGGGCATCCAAATGAAACGGGGCGGTAGTTAGTTCCATATTTTGCAGAAAGGGAGATCAAGCATTCCAGAACCAGGACAACTCTGCAGGGGTGCTTCAGGGCAGTATCCTCAGCCCAAACATCTTTCGCTGCTTCATCAATGATTTTTCTCCCATTAAAATCAGAAGTTGGGATGTTCACTGATCATCAAACATTCAATTCCAATTATAAACCCACAGCTAATGGTGCATCCTATGCCTGTGTGTCACCCAGATGTCAACAACGCTCAGCAATCAGCTAATAAGCGACAAGTGATATTTGCTCCACCATGGTGTCAGGCAATGACCATCTCCAAGATCAGGGAATTTAGCTGTCTACTCTCGGTCAGGAAACGTAGAGGAGGCTTAATCCAAATACAGAACAATGGACACAATTTAGCTTTGAGTGATCACTTTAATAATAACCTGCAAAATAAAAATCCATGAGAGACTACAAAACGGGAGAACGGGTACTAAACACCACAGGCAACAAAGTAACGTAAAGTTGGAGCAACTGTTTGAGGCTGGCTGGTTTGATGGGTGAACAAGGAGTGCGAGTGTGGTCTGGGTTTCACTAGGCTGCAGACGATGAGTTGGAAATGAGTGACAGCACGTGTTAGTTGGGTGGAGACTGGGAGATGCCTGACAGGACACCCCCTCCCCAATAGCCTGCAGCTGATGGCCCACAACGGTCTGGTGGAACTCCTTGGTGAACGATGGGTGCAAGATGAAACTGGACAGCACCAAAGATCTCTCCTCTGGGCAGTAGCCTTCCAAGTTAACCAGAACCCTGCACAGCCAGTCCGAAAGGGCATAAATCCATCAATCTTTTTCACAAAGCTAGTGGGAAGGTGCATAGTTTCAAGGGGATCAATAGACATCCAGAGGAATTTTCCCATAGCGGATGATTCGGGTGATTAGAGGAAAATATGGAGGAATGTCAGCAGCATTGTTCGGTCAAGACACCGATGTGCTGTTGGCATTCCTATGTTTAAACTCTGTTTTTCTACCCTCTATATGGGATTCTGTCTTCCCCCTGCACTTGGGCTCCATCATTGCCAGCACACACCACGACACCCAAATTGAAGTTGATGCTCCAAGGGATTATGTAAAAAGAATGTGCTATGAGACGCACCCAACCGCGCCAAATTCCGGGGTTTAGAAGCTCTAACTTTTTGAAATAAGGATAGCTAATGTGGCCCCGTTGAGGATTCAGAACCATCTCACAGATTAGTAGCCATGTTTTGGCACCTGGATTCAATATTAAAGCAGCATCTGAACGGAGGTTCAGGGCACGGGAGTAGCGCGCAGTGTGCTCTGGCCATTGTAGTCACTATTGGCGAGAGTTAGGAGGGCTGGCGGCTTGCGCCACCTTTAATGTGATTGAGGGGTGTGCCAATGGTGGGAAATTAAGAGGGGGAGTTAAGTGCACCTATTTTCTATGTTTCTATGATAGTATGGATTGGATTTGTCAAGAAATAAAAGAAAAGTGGGTTGGGGAACGGATTCGGAAGAGGAGGGTCTCCCGTTGATGGACATTAGGACTGGGGTAGAAGATGCTGTCAATTTCAAGATAACGATTACTTTCATAAACAATTGTGACAAAAGTCTTTATCCAGTTAGAATGACAAAGGCTATTCAGAAGTAAAATCAGCAATATGTCTCGGCAAAGGTAAGGTGCTGATTACATGTGCTGATTTAAAACAACAGTAGTAAATACTGTTTTTACTCCGGGACGGGAGTAAAGGTTTTAGTACATTGGAAGGGTAAAATAAAGATTGGGGGTGTTATTTCAGGCGTATCTGTGAGTATCAATTAGGGACAACCTGAGAGGGCACAAAGTTGTTTTGACTAAGAGATTGCAGAGTTGGAGAGGAGGGGAAAATATAATAGTTTGTCTGTACTTGTGTTTTTCTGATAAAATGCTGCCGTCAAGTCTAGTTAGGCTGCAATAGTTATTCAGTCAGCATGTATGACCGTCCTCCGTGGCCGTGTTTTAAACCTCAACGAGTGGACCGTGTTGCTGCTTCTTGCCCGGAGAAATTGTGATGTGCAAAATGTGGAGGTGAAGATGAATATGGAAGTTGTGAAGATCATGCTGCGGCAAGATGCTGTGGGGGTGCTCACAGTGCTGCGAATTTAGGTTGCCCTGTTTTACAAAAGGCTCGGGAAATTCAGGTGAAGTTAGGGCGTAATATTTCTTATGCTGAAGCAGTGAGAATATTTGATTTCTCCAAATCTGTTTGGCGTCGGATTAAAACAGACACTTACAGGGATTCGGATAAAAGAGTATCATGGAGCGTGGAGGGGGGGAGGTGAACCATCTCGTGAGGTATTGATTTCGTAAAATAGATTTTCCTGCTTTTCTATGTGCTGTGGTTAATGGAATAGTACGGGTGAGGAAGAAATCTGATAGTCTCGGAACAGTGGTGGATTTAGCAACAAGGTATTTGGATTTCGAGGGAATTATTGAACAAGTACACGAAGTCTTTCAGAGAGAAGATTTGGGGAATGAAAGTACAGGGAATGGACTAGTGGTGGAAGTTAATTGTACACAGGGTGCTACGGATTGGCCTCCGATCAATTTACAGCTCTTCATTGGGGTGCGAGAGATCTGTTCGCCAATGAACAGAGATTTAAAGCACACGTTTTGGTTTTGGTGTTCCCTTGAGTGTTATTTGTTTGCAAGAAACTTGGTTGTGATCACATTTATCGTTTTAAATTCCGGGTTGTGAGATATGATACACGTACCTCTATGGGAGGTGGGGAACTGTACAGTAAACCGTCCTTCATAAAGATGGCACCCTGCTCTTTCTTCAAATGCTCAAAACTTCTTCTCCACTTCCCTATTTCTTTGTATTTATCCTCTGGCGCTGTTAGGCACCAAATTAGTCCTACCCTGAATATGGTTATTACCATTACTTCCCTCATGTTACTCCTTTATCGAGTATTTTGTTAATAATCACAGTCACTAAATACATATCGGAAACACAAAATAATCTGCAGATGCTGTGATCAAAGCAACACTTTCAGTACGCTGGATGAACTCAGCAGGTCGGGCAGCATCAGTCAGAAACGATGAGTCGATGTTTCGGGCCAGAACCCTTCGTCAGGACTGAAGAATGAAAGATGGGGAAGGATTTGAAGAATGCTTGTAGCTTCAGTTGAGAGACCAGTAATTTGAAAGTCAAAGGGATAGGGGAGGGGAAGCATTGACGTCATAGCCCTGAAAAGAATGGGTGGTAGAAGAAGGAGGTGAAACCATGAGGGAGCTGGGGGAGGGGGTAGAGTGAAATAGGGATAGAGGAAGGGGGGGTGTGGAATTACCAGAAGTTGGAGAATTCTATGATCATACCAAGGGGCTGGAGACTAGCTAGATGGTACATGAAGTGTTGCTCCGCCAACCTGAGTTTAGCCTCATCATGGCAGTAAAGAAGGCCATGTATGGACATATCTGAATAGGAATGGGAAGCAGAGTTGAAGTGGGTGGCTACCGGGAGATCCTGTCTGTTGCGGCGGACAGAGTGGAGGTGCTCGACGAAGCGGTCCCCCAATCTGCGTCGGGTTTCACCGATGTAGAGGAGGCCGCACCGGGAGCACCGGATGCAATAGATGACCCCAACAGACTCACAAGTGAAGTGTTGTCTCACCTGGAAGGACTGTTTGGGGCCTTGAATGGTTGCAAGAGATGCGGTTTAGGGACAGGTGTAGCATTTACGTTTACAGGGATAAGTTCCGGGTGGGAGATCAGTGGGGTTGGACGTGTGGATAAGGGAGTCATGGAGGGACCGATCTCTGCAGAAAGCGGAGAGGGGTGGAGAGGGAAAGATGTGCTTAGTGGTGGGATCCTGTTCAATGTGGCAGAAGTTCCGGAGGATAATGTGCTGGATCCGAAGGCTGGTGGGGTGGTAGGTAAGGACAAGGGGAACTCTGTCCCTGTTGTGGTGGCAGGAGGATGGGGTGAGGGCCGAAGTGTGGGAAATGGAGGAGGTGTGGGTGAGGGCATCATTGGTGACGGTAGAAGGGAAACCACGATCCTTAAAGAAAGAGGACACTTGAGATGTCCTGGAACAGAAAGCCTCATCCTCGGAGCAGATGCGGCAGAGATGGAGGAACTGGGAACAGGGAATGGGATTTTTGCATGTGGTGGGGTGGGAAGAGGTATAGTCGAGGTAGTTATGAGAGTCAGTGGGCTTGTAGAAGATGTCAGTGGACAGTCTGTCTCCAGAGATGGAGACCGAGACATCGAGAAAGGGGAGAGAAGTGTCCTAGATAGAGTAAGTGAATTTGAGGGCTGGGTGGAAGTTTGAAGTAAAGTCGATGAAATTGACGAGCTCAGCATGGGTGCAGGAAGCAGCACCAATGTAGTCATCAATGTACCGAAGGAGAAGTTGGGGAGCAGTACCAGAATAGGTTTGGAGCACAGACTGTTCCACATAACCAATGAAGAGGCAGGCGTAGCTGGGGCCCATGCAAGTTCCCATAGCTACACCCCTAGTCTGTAGAAAGTGGAAAGAGCCAAAAGAGAAGTTTTTAAGTGTGAGAACTAGTTCCACCAACCGGAGGAGGGTAGTGGGGGAAAAGACGAAAGTTCGGGACAATGTTGTGTCTATCACCAAAGCTGGGGCTCAGGCGCGCGCAGATCTTGGACCTCCAGAAAGCATCCACAACAGGAGTGATTGATAAGTTCGTGGCCTAGGGTAGAAGGAGATGAGGTATACGGCTCTCATTTCATGCACATGCAGTTCCACTCTTTGAGTGACTATGCAGAAAGTTTGAAGTTAATAAATCATCTCCTTCTACATCAGGCCACGAACTTATCAATCACCCCTGCTGTGGACACTTTCTGGAGGTCCAATATCTGTTTGCTCCACAACCGCTAGACTAAGTGTGTAAGTGTAGGAGGGGACTATGTTGAAAAATAAATGTGCTAGGTTTTCTAAAAATTGACTCGTTCTACCTTAGGCCACAAACTTATCAATCACCCCTCGTATTTCTACTTTTTGAGTTTATGTCACCTTTTGATTCTTCCTTTATAAAATAAGCCTTGTTGGTGTCGATATATTCTGGAGTGGAACATCTGGAGAGATTATTTTCAAGCCTGAATGTAGGGCAGTGATGTGAAAATTGTTACATTGTAGTTTATGCCCTCAACTGCACTTCCAAGTCGAGATTTTGATATTTATACAAGTCAGGTGAGATACAGGTACAATATTAAACTTGCTTGCAGCATCATCACAGGCATGTAGATTCAGACAACACACAGAATGCATGCTAATATTCCACAATATTTCAAACACAGAATACAAATTACACATGTATTATACAAGACATCAGTGCAAACAGAAAAGGCAGTCAGAAACAATTCCATGGATCTGCAAGAGGTGGTCAGTAGTGTTCCATTGCTGAAGGAATATTCTGGTAGTGCAAGTCAATTCAAGAATCTGATGGTTGTAGGAATGTAGCTGTTCCTGAATTGGTGGTGAGGGGATTTAGGCTTCTGTATCTCCTGTCTGATGATAGTAGCCAACATGATCAGACTAGAACAAAGTGCAGGAGGAAGTCAACAGATCAGACAGCATCTATGGAGGGAAATGGACTATCAACTTTTCAAGTGGAGGTCTGTCATCCGGACAATACATCAAAAGGTGCTGCCTGACTTGCCCTGCGCTTATCTCCAGCACTTTGTATGTTGCTCCAGATTCCAGCATTCACAGTTTTTTGTGCCAACATGCATGGACTGTTGTCTTTATCAATGGCGGGAATATTTTTCATCAATAAGTTCACTAAAGAGAAGTAAAATACAATTGCTCGTCGTATTTGTCCACACTTCAGAAGGCCAGGCTCTCCCTATCTCCATCCTGACACAGACCTTCCAGTTAATGCTTCTCTCTCTCCCTTTCTCCATCACATTAGTTTATTCATCTCCAACCTTTCCCAGGTATTAGAGTACATCACATTGCAATGTTAATTGTTTCTTTCCCCACAGAAGGTGGCTACCTGCTGAGTACTTTCTGCATTTTCTATTATTTCAGACTTCCAGCAGCTGCAAAACTTGGTGCTTTTGGATGTGAACACTCGATTGTTTAATAACTAAATGGTTATTGTTATTTTGTTAGTCCTTTTTAAAACTATTGTATAACCCCTCTTTTCCCTTCTGTTAACCAAATTTCAGAAATCAGCACTCATTGAAGTGTGACCACGATCATCTTCGACCCAGGTTGCCTCTATCAATTTCTTCCTGGTCCTTACACAAATGTAAAATGCTTTGTCAAGTTAATTGTAATTCTGGTACAGTTGCGCGGCAGTTAGCGCAACGCTTTACAATACCAGCTGACAGATCAGTTTTAATCCCTGCCACCATCTGTAAGGAGTTTGTACGTTCACCCCGTGTTCGTGTGGGTTTCCTCTGGGTACACTGATCTCCTCCTACATTCCAAAGATGTACGGTTAGGGTTATTGAGTTGCGAACAGACGGGAAGCGTAGCAAACCTTGCGGGTTGCCCAGAATGGCTTATCATATGAAGAGTGTTTAATGGCTCTCAGTCTGTATTCACTAGAATTCAGAAGAATGAGGAGTGACCTCATTGAAAGCTACTGAGTGGGAAAAAGCATTGACAGAGTGGGTGTGGACAGGATGTTTCCTATGGTGGGAGAGTCAGAGACCAGAAGATATCCTCAGATTGGAGAGGCATTCTTTTAGAATGGAGATGAGGAGTAATTTCTTTAGCCAAAGAGTGGTGAATCTAAGGAATTCTTTGCAGCAGGCAGCTGTGGAGGCCAAGTCTTTATGAATATTTAAGGCAGAGGTTGGGAGTTTCTTGATTGGTCAGGGCACGAATGGATATGGGAAAAGGCAGGAGATTGGGGCTGAGAGGAAAAATAGATCAGCCATGATGAGCAGCAGAGCAGTCATGATGGGCGAAATTGCCTAATTCTGCTCCAATAGCTTGTGGTCTAATGGTCGAAAACCCAACTCGGGTCCAGTCATTGGACATGAGGTGCAATGAGCTGTTCATATACCTCATGTGCACTGATAGTGTCTCTGCCAAGCAACAGGAAAATCTCAGCAGAAGAGTCAAAGAAAGGGATCTTGTCAGCTTTGTCCTTAAGATGTGAATGACTGTGTGCAGCTTCAGGAGCTGGGATTTCATCCATATTTTTGAAGTATGCTCGCTGTTAATGGGGACTCGCAGTGTTAAGCAGTCATCCCCTCCTATTAATTCCATGACAAATCCACCAGTTGTGTTTCCGGTAACTTCTGATATTCCAGAACATGTCTTTAGACTGTAATGGAAAGTAGCTATATGACCATAAGAACATAAGGCATAGGAGCAGAATTAGGCCATTCAGTCCATCAAGTCCACTCCACCATTTCATCATGGCTGATCCCGGATCCCATTCAATCCCATACACCTGCCCTCTCACCATATGCTTTGATGCCCCAACCAATCAGAAATCTATCAAATTCCACTTAAATATACCCACGGACTTGGCCTCAACTGCAGTCTGTGGCAGAGCATTCCATAGATTCCCCACTCTTTGACATAAAAAAAATCCTCCTTACTTCTGTTCTAAATGGTTTCCCCCTCAGTTTTGAGGTTGCACACTCTAATTATGGATACCCTCACCACAGGAAATATCCTCTCTACATCTGCCCTATCTAGTTCTTTCAACATTCGGTAGGTTTCAATAAGATCCTCACACAAACATCTAAATTCCAGTGAGTACAGGCCCAACCCTGCCAAATGCTCCTCATGTGTTAATCCATTCATTCCCAGAATCATCCTTGCAAACCTCCGCTGGACTCTCTCCAATGACAACACATTCTTTTGAGATATGGGGCCCAAAACTTTTGACACCAAGTGTGGCCTGACTAGTATCATAAAGCTTCAGCATTATCTCCCTGGTTTTTGATATATATTCTATTCCCCTTGAAATACAAATGTTTGTAAATGCCAACATTGCATTTGCCGCCTTTACCAAACACTCACCTGTGAATTAACCTTCTGGGAGGCTTGCACAAGGATTCCTAAGTCCCTTTGCACCTCTGATGTTTGAACTTTCTCCCCATTTAGATAATCTGCACTTTTGTTCCGTTTACCAAAATGCATTATACATTTCCCAGCACTGTATCCCATCTGCCTCTGTTTTGCCCATTCTTCCAATTTGTCTAAGTCCTGCAGCAATCACATTGCTTCCTCAGCACTACCTACTCCTCCACCTATCTTCATATCATCTGCAAACTTTGCAAAAGGCAATCTGAATATATATGCCACCATCTAAATCATTGACAAACAATGTGAAAAGTAGTGGTCCCAACACTGACCCCTGAGGAACACCACTAGTCGCTCACAGCCAACTGGAAAAGACCCCCTTTATTCTCACTTGCTGCCTGTTGCCTGCTAGCCATTCCTCTATTCATTCCAGTATCTTTCTTGTAGTGCTATGCGATTTTATCTTGTTTAGCAGTCTCGTGTGTGGCTCCTTATCAACTGCCTTCTGAAAATCCAAGTAAATGACGTCCACTACCTCTCCTTTGTCCACCCTACTTGTTATTTCCTCGAAGTGTACAGATTTGTCAGGCAAGATTCCCCTTTACAGAAACCATGCTGACTTTGACATATTTTATCATTAGTCTCCAAGTACCACGAAACCTCATTTGTAACAATGGACTCCAACACTTTCCCAACCACTGAGGTTAGGCTAACTGGCATATTACTTCCTCTCTTTTGTCTTTCCCTCCTTAAAGAGTGGAGTGATATTTGCAATTTTCCCATCCTCCGGGACCATGCCAGAATCAAGTGATTCTTGAAAGATTATGACCAATGTATCTGTTGTCTCTTCAGGAACCTCTTTCAGGAGTCTGGGATGTAGTCCACCTGGTCAGGTGATTTATCCACCTTAAGACCTTTCAGTTTACCTAGAACTTCTTCCTTTGTAATAGCAATGGCACTCACTCCTGCTCCCTGACACTCACGGATGGGTCTTCCACCTGCAGCTCAATGGAGTAACACACAATTTCTGTGGCTGCCTTTAATTCCTCCTTTTCCCCAGTTTAAACTCTGAATTTTTAACTTTTATTTGTCGGATCTTAGAGGGGAATAGTTGTCATTATGTCACAATCTTTAAGAAGTGGAAAGCAGATTTCTGAATCCAGCAATGGAAAGGGAAAAACTTCGAAAGAAAAATAAAAAGATATGCCTGTCTGGGCTGAGTGTTTAGAACATGTGTTGATGGCTCTCAACAAGAAAATAGATAATAACACTTCTGTGATGAAGTAGTTTCAACAGAGTTTTCAGTTCGTAGAGCAAAATATTATTTCCTTGAATTCTGAGCTTAAAGAGTTCAAGCATCAGATAGCGGATATTTCAGCCCGCTTGGAATAGGCTCAACGCAAGATTATCGATTTGGAAGCAACGTCTCGTTGGAATAACAGTCGAATTGTTGGACTGAAGGAAGGATCTGAGAGTAGGGCTTTATTGGACTATTTTGCTAATATGTTTCAATCTCTGTTTCCGGATATTCTACCTCAGCCTCCCGATATTGACAGAGCGCATAGAATTTTCACTTCGAAATCTCAAGATCCAAGTAAACCAAGGTCAGCTTTGGTCAGTTTTCTTCGTTTCAAAGTTAAAGACCAAATCATAAAATATGCAAGGAAACACAGTTTTTAAATTCAAGGGTTCCGAGATTCGTTTTTATGAAGACTATCCACGGGAAGTTATAGAACAGCGGTTCAAATTCATTCCACCTATGAAGATAGCCCATAATAAGGGATTATTCCCATCACTTTTAAAATTCCCGATTAAAATTATTTCCTAAAGATTTGACTCCACTTATTTTTTGGTTCCCAAAGCGCATTGGACTATGTTAATTCTGTTTTGGAGGTGGCTGAGGTCTGAATGGTATTATGTATGCTGAATAATTTTCTGAAAGAAAACAGGCTTTGAAGATTTGATATGTTGAAGATATCCTTTGATCAATGGGCCATTTAAAGAAGTGAACTTCTTGATTTGACTGATGAATGACTTTTCTGAAATCTGTTTGGTATACTGAGTGAATTAACACAGCAGACAGATTGTAAACTGGTATGATTATTTGTTTTTATTCTTCCTTTTCTTCATTAATTGATAGTTTTCATAGTTTATAAAGACTTTATATATATATATATATATAGAGAGAGAGAGAAACTGACTTAGTAAATAGATAATTAGTTTGTTTTTCTTCTAACAGTTTTTTTAATTTTATCGGGCAGTAAGTCAAAGGAATAATGGCGCCGATTTTTCTTCGTTAGAGATTACATTGTTTAGGTTTAATTTTATTGTTTTGACGTCTTTGGAGATTGTTTTTGCATTCCTCAGTTTATTTTTAATGATTAAGCATAAGCATCCTTTTTTTTTCCCTCTGCAGGGCTTTCTTATTTTAGGGCCGTGTGTTTTTGTTTTGTAAAGGGGGGTGGGGATTAAGAAAAACTTTTAAAATCACTATTTAAATTGAGCAGCTCGCATAGTTCTGTTTCTTTTTTCTTTTTCTATGGGGACGCATTCCAGCCCTTTCCTTCTCTTTGCCGGATTTCTAGCTTTTGGGGTGGTGGGAGGACTGGGGGTAGTTTCGAACTATAGGTTTCAATGTAGATTTAATTTCATTTTTTTCAGTTTTTTTCCCATTTCGGAGTTCCGGAGCATGCGTGTTTTCTATATGGTTATACTTATCACCGCCATTTTTGATTAGCCCGCGTTGACGTGCATGTATTTATGTGTTTTAAAAATATTTTATGGTAGTTAAACAGATAAACTTTATTAGTTGGAACGTACGTAGCTGGAATCACCCTGTTAAGCGAAAGATGACTTTTAAAATTATTAATCGATTCCAGCCCGATATAATTCTTGCTCAAGAAACGCATACCAGAACGGGCGATCAAAATTGATGTTTTAGAACATGGAAGGGCCTTCAATATCATGCCACTTGTCAAAATAAAACAATGGGAGTATCTATTTTTATTAAATCTAATATTTTATTTATCCAGGAAGACATTGTGTCAGATACTAATGGTAGATATTTAATTGTCAAAGGAACAATTTGTAATAGAAAATTTGTCCTGGTTAATCTATATAAACCTAATGTAGATGATCCTCTTTTAAAAAGGTATTTGGTTTATTTCCAGATTTAAATGAATATATGTTAATAGGTGGTGATTTTAACTGTTGTTTAAATCCTTTGATTGACAAGAGTTTAACCAATCAGCGGCTTCCGAGTTGCTCAGCATCACTTATCAACTATTTTCTAATTGATTATGATTTGATCGAAATCTGGATATATCTGCATCCTAATTATAGAGATTATTCCTTTCATTCACATGTTCATAAAAAATATTCGAGAATCGATTATTTTACAGCTGATTTCCAATTTTTGTCCAAAATCCAGAAATGTGAATATGACGCTATCGTTGTTTAGGATCATGCGCTTTTAAGCTTAGCTTTTGAATTGAATGATGTCGGTATTGCAAACTTGCCTTGGCGTTTTCCAGAAAATTTATTACAAGGTTCGGACTTTGTCAAATTTATTGAAACTCAGATAAAAGATTTTTTTCTCTTTTTAACAATACGGGAGATGTGTCAAAATTGATTATATGGGATACATTTAAAGCATATTTGCGAGGTCAGATAATGTCCTATTTGGCTAAACTTAAGAAACAAACAAAAATAGAGTTAGATAAGATTTCAAAACAAATTAAAGACTTGGGTAATACTTATGCAGTCTCTCCTAACATTGATTTATTTAAACGAAGTGTTGAACTTCAATCACAATATAATTTACTATTAACTTATCTGATTGGAAGAAATTTGCTTAAATTGAAAAGTCAATTTTATGTGATTGGAGATAAACATAATAAGCATCCCAATTAAAGGCAGCTAGAGCTAAAAGACAAATTTTTAAAATTTTTAAGGGAGACGGTAGTTTAGCTTGTAATTATGAACACATTAATAAAATTTTTCAAGATTTTTACAGTGAACTTCATAAATCTCAGTTTCCCGCTGATCCTTCTAAAATGAATGTCTTTTTTTTTTTTTACAAAAGATTGATTTTCCTAGAGTATCTGTTGAAGATCAACAAACTCTTGATAGTCCTATTACTGAAAAAGAAATTCAGAATGCTATTCTTTCAATGCAATCTGGTAAAACTCCTGGATTGGATGGTTTTTCTGTAGGATTTTATAAAAAATTGAAAAATTGCTTTCTCCATATGTGTTGGAAATGCTTAAAGATTATTTTTTGTTAGCAGAGTTACCTCCCACATTTTATGAAGCGTCTATTTCTTTAATTCTTAAGAAAGATAAAGACCCTACTGACTGCGCTTCATATAGACCTATTTCATTATTAAATGTGGATGCTAAAATTCTTTCAAAAATAATGGCTAATTGACTGGAGAATATCCTAGCTAAAATTATTTCTCAGGACCAAACAGGTTTTATAAAAGGCCTTCTCTAATACTCTGAGACTGTTAAATGTTATATACTCATCCCTTTCTAAGACTCCCTAATGTGTTGTTTCTCTTGATGCTGAAAAGGCATTTGTTAGAGTTCAATGGAAATACTTATTTAACGTTTTAGAAAAATTCAACTTTGGTACTAATTTTAATAAGTGGATTAGGATGATATATAAAAACCCTATTGCTACTGTTATTACTAATAATTGCAGATCTCCTTTTTTTCGACTTTAGTGGGGTACGAGACAAGGATGTCCGTTAAGTCTCCTGTTATTTAATTTGGTGTTGGAACCCTTGGCCATTGCTCTTCATGAAGCTAAACATATTCATGGAATTTCCATTAATGGAACTATTCATAAGATCTCCCTTTATGCCGATGATCTCTTAGTTTATGTTTCAAATCCTGAAGAATCCATTTCTAGTTTATTGAAATTATTAAATGAATTTGCAAAGTTTTCGGGATATAAACTAAACCTTTATACAGGTGAATTATTTCCTCTAAATGATTCTGCTTCTATATATGATGACATTTCTTTTAATGTTACGGACTCTTTTAAATATTTCATCATCACTAAATATAATTAACATCACTAAAAATTATAAAGACCTTTATAGAGCTAATTTTGTTCCTTTCATGGATTTTATGAAGCAATTATTTTGTAGATGCAATCCACTTACACTTTCATTAGCTGGCCGAAATCTTGCAGTTAAAGTGATGATTTTACCAAAATTTTTATGTGTATTTCAAAATATTCATATTTTTTAACTAAGATGTTTTTTGATCAGGTTGATTTTATTATTTATTATTTTGTTTGGAATAATAAAAGACCAAGAATTGGAAAATTATCATTTACAAAAATTAAAGGATGGAGGTCTTGCTCTGCCAAATTTAAGAATGTAATATTGGGCAGTTAATATACGTTATGCGTGTTCTTCGTTATATTGGGCTGATAAAAATAAATAACCACCTTGGGTTGATTTGGGATTGAAAGCTGTGGAACAATTTTACTTAACTTCGTTATTGGGAGCTTCTTTACCTGTACTGTACAACTGGCCAAAATTTCTAATCTAAATTTATATCCTATGATTAAGCAGTCATTACGAACTTGGTACCAGTTTCGTAATTTTTTAATCTCAAAAAATTTAACCTTCTTAGTTTAATTTTTCGAAATTATTTAATTAAACCTTCACTTAGTGATCGTACCTTTTTTCTTTAGAGGAATAAAGGAGTCTATTCCTTCATGGATCTGTTCCAAGAAAGTTGATTGATGTCTTTTGAGAAATTTGTACCTAAATACTCTCTCTCGTACTCACATTTTTTGCAATATCTTCAGGTCAGGCATTTCTTACAAGAATATTTAAGTAATTTTCCATATATACAAGATTCTGACCTGTTAGACATTATTTTACAAATGAATCCTTTAGTGAAATGTTTTACTGGGAAAATTTATAATTTACTATTACACAGTACACTTATTCTTTACTTAAGATTAAGCAAGATTGGGAAAGAGAGCTTAACATGACCTTGAGAACAGAGGATTGGTTGCGAATTTTGAAGTTGGTTAAGTCTTCTTCGACTTATGCCAGTCACTCTTCAATTCAATTTAAAATTGTACATCGTTACTATTTGACAAAGGAGAGACTGTCTAAAATATTTCCTAATGTTGATAGTCAGTGTGATAGATGTAAAACTGAGACAGCTACACTGACACATAGGTTTTGGTCGTGTTCTGTACTGAAACAGTTTTGGAAATCTATTTTCTCTACAATTTCCAAAGCTTTAAAATTAATTTATAACCTAATAAATTGACAGCTTTGTTCGGTATAATCGTTCAATATATTCATGGTATTTCTATATCAGACCAACATGTAATTGCGTTTGTTACATTATTGGCCAGAAGGGCTATTTTATTGAAATAGAAAGATGCCTCTGCTCCCTCTTTGATACAGTGGTTCTCTCAGGTGATGTTTTGTCTTAGTTTGGAGAAAATCAGAAGGCGAACTTTTGATCCTCGATTTGACTTTGAGAAAAGATGAGGTTCTTTTGCCTGCTACTATCATTTGATTTGAGTTAATTAAGATGGTTCCCTGCCGATTCTTGTTTAAATGGATTTGAGTTGGCGGATTGATGTTCTTCTTTTATGGAAGCTTGTATGGCGCATAGCTCTGGGGTTGTGCTCCCAATGGGTTTTTTCGGGGGGTTTTTTTGTTTTAGTTAGCAGGAGTTCTTTTTTTCCTTTTTTCCAAAAAGAAGTTTTAACATTTTATTTTTTCTTATTATTATTGATATATTATTTAGCTTTGTTAATCAGTTATTTGATAAATTAATTTATTGTACATATTGACATGTTGACTTGATTACTTTAATGTATTCTTTGTTGATTTTCAATAATAATTAATAAAAAAAGATTTAAAAATGAAAAAGTGACACTCTCGGACCTTTGGCATACTGCTAGTGTCTTTGACAGTAAAGACTGAAGCAAAGCACTATTTAAAATCATCTACCGTTTCTTTATCCCCCTTTACTACCTCACCAGCATCATTTTCCAGTGGTCCAATATCAACTCTCACCTCCCTTTTATTCTTTATAACTGAAAAAAAAATTAGTATCCTGCTTTAGATTGTCGGTTAGTTTGCCCTCATATTTGGTGTTGGGTTTTAAAAGCTTCCGTATCATCCAATTTCCCACTCACTTTTGTGATCTTATATGCCCTTTCCTTGGCTATTATGCAGTCCTTGTCAGCCATGGTTGCCTAGCCCATTTTAGAACAACTTATTCTATGGGACATATCTATCCTATGCTTTGCGAGCTATTCGCAGAAACTTCAGCCACCTCATTTCTGCCATCATCCTTGTCAGTATCCCCCCCCAATCCACTTGGCAAGCTCCTCTTCTTGCCTCTCTAATTCCCTTTATTCCATTGTGATACTGATACATGAGTGACTTCTGTTTCTCCCTCTCAAATTGCACTATGAATTCAGTCATATTATGATCACTGCCTCCTAAGGGTTCCTTTACGTTAATTGATGGATGCTCAGCTGGCTCCACTATGTGCTCTGCAGCGGGTGTGTGAGAACAGGTAGCCCCAGGTGCTGGCCCTGAATTTACAGCTTTATCTGAGCCTAGCTCTTCTGAAGTCCCAATAGGTTCTTGGCTCAGTTCTCTGGAGTCCGCTGGTGCTTTCTGCACCATGTTCAGTAATATATTCTTACTGTTTTTCTATTTCCCTTGGTTATCCTCCCCAGATTCACCACCAATCTCTTGTGCACATTCAGACTTACCCTGCCTCAGGGCTTCTCTGGCCAGGCTCAGCATATCATTCAAACTATTATCCCCTGGTGATTTATCACCACGGTCTGTGTGCTAGGGTTGTGCAGTTGGTTCTGCGGTAGCTCCTGGTGAAAGGTGAGCCACTGACACACATGGTGCACCATTCAGCCCTTGATGCTCCTGTTATGCAGTGAACACCCATGTCTTGCCAAGCACACTTCTCACTTTCTACCTTGAATGAGGGTTCATCTTTCTTTGGGTTTAAATCTGAACCAGAGGATGCAAGTTCAGGAGGAGGACAGGGATATTGAAATTGGTGTGAAGCACAACTGAAAGCTAGTTCCTATCTTTGTCTGCTGTTTTGATTTGATCCTCTGTTGAGCACTATGTTGTATTAGAGGACTTGGACCAATGGTCTGTTCTTCAATCACATCCCTAGAGAGAAGACCACCACTGTCTAAGTCAGCTACTGCTTCATACTCCTTTGCCTCTGAAAGGCAGCCTCAGCTTCGCACTTCTCCTTGAGCGTACTGAGTTTCTACACAAACTTTCTCCTGCGTATATGAGATTTCACCATGTCTAAAAGAGCATTTTTCATTCGCATTTCAATTTCGCCCTTAGCATGCCTTATTCTCATTCTTGCCGCTTCAGCTCCAGCGAGGCTTGTGCTGCAGCTATGCTCATCGTGGTTTTGCTTGAGCGTCGCGAAGATGTGATCGATGTCTTGACTCCCAGAGATCAGCGATCAACGTGTCTCGGGTCGGAAATTGACAATGTAGTATAAGGCATTCGAACTCGTCTCCAGCCCGCGGGACCTTGCCTTTGAAGACGATTTACCTTTTCATTCTCCTATTCTCGCAGTGGGTCGCGCACAGAGAGTTAAAGCCTTCGCAAAAATCGCCCGAGCCATAGCTTTCTTCTCGGTTTTGAAATGAGAAGACTTTGTGAAATTGCAGAAAGAAGTAAAACACGTGTTAGATTCAGTATAAAATCATCGCGCGTCTGAATATAATAATATTATCAATTATTCTCACAATCAGTGTTAAACAAGGTAATACACACATGCAACTTTCCATAGCTATGCTATGAAACTCTTAGCTGAATCTTTGGCAAGACGATAGTGTTACGTAACCGGCAACAACGAATATCAATCGAGACAGGTTATATAAAAACAACCATTTATTAAACACGGATAAACGATAAGGTAAAGAAAACAAAAGAAAACTTTAACCGTAAGTTAACTGATATGCAGCCGTTCAAGAAAGCAACATTCGGCACTGATTCTTAAAGCATTAAATGCGAAAACAGTTCTTAAAGCGATAAAGTCAGATATAGTTCTTAAAGCGATACATTCGAAAGTCCAACAGATCTACATGTTCAACTGGGAGAGACTTCTCTGGAGGATTTCTTCACAGACGCAACTTTCCTGCTGGTTCTGTCCACAGAATCCACGTGGAGGTAAATAAACAGTTTAAAACAACTGACCTTACATTCTTTGAGAGAGAGAGAAAGCAAACCGTTGCATGAACTTCTTGCTCTTTTTAGCAAGAATTATCCACGATGCAGGTTGCTACTCCGCCAACGAAGACTCAATAAGGTCGATCCTTTGTTAAACTGCCAAACGATGCCGACTCCTCTCGATCCCTCGATCCTGCACTTCGATAAATTCTTCACTCTCCCTTCTACTGTTGCAATTGAGTAAATCAACACATCTAGCCAAATATTTCCAGTCCAATAATATGCTATTTTGCAATAGAACGCAAAACCGTTTTAAAAATGAAGCTGCGTCAAAAAAACAAACACGCAACAGAAACAGAGATATAACACATCCTACCTGGAAATCTACAAACTAAAAGTCTACTGCGTCATCCGGGTCGACCCTTATATAGCCATGGCGCACATATCATCACGTGACCTCACATCAGCGGGAAAATCACATCAGGTGACCTCCAAAAGACCATTATATTATTCTCGCAAAAAAAATCTCCTTGAGCATGTACAAATAGCGTAATAGCGATGAGCGATAAACCTAATACTTCTAATGAAGTACATCTACTAAATGTTTACCAATATTATGAAAGCTTAAGACTAACATATATTGCTGTTTTAAGGGTAAATAAAAAGTAGATGGAGACGGATGTCTTTCTACTGTGTTACTCCAAGTCGAAATCCAAATTAATTCTCGCAGAAAATGATGTATAAAAAAAAAAACCCAGCTAGCGAACAGGAGAGGTTCTACGGATGCAGAAGATCCAAAGCAACACACACAAAATGCTGCAGGAACTCAGAATAAATAGTCGACGTTTGGGGTTGAGACCCTTCTTCAGGACACAGGAAGTGATGTTTGTACAAAACGAACTGCATGCTAAACGAACAGGCTCTAGAGGCAAAACAATAGCTATACTAAGAACAAAGTAGGATAGCAAGGGACAAAACTGGTCTTCTTGAAGATCAGCATGGTCGTCTATGCATGGAAATGAAAGTGTTGTGGAGACTTCAATTTTTTTTTTGCATCTGTATTGACTCGGGAGACGGACAGTAAGACTACACAAATGAGGCAAAAACGTAGTGAGGCGATGGGCCATATCTGGATTACAGAAGAGGTGCAGCTGGTTGCTTTAAAGGGAATTAGGGTGGATAAATCCCCAGGACCTGACAAGGTGCTCCTTCAGACCTTGTGCGAGCCTGGTGCAAAAAATTGCAGGTAGCCCCGACCGATGTATTTAAAATGTCATGAGCCACGGGTGTCAAAGGATTGGAGGATAGCTAATGCTGTTCTGTTATTCAAGAAAGGCTCTAAGCATATGCCATCCGTAAATTATAGGAAGGTATTCTAAACGTCAGGATAAATAAGTATTTGGATAGGCAGGGACTGTTCAGAGATTGTCAACATAGCTTTATGTATAGTAGGTTCTGTCTAACAATCTTAGAGTTACTTGAGAAAGGTACCAAGAATGCTGATGAAGGAAAGGCAAAAGATGTTATCCACATAGACTTTAGCAATGCCTTGCATGGGAAGTCAGCCCACAAGGTCAAGTCTGTTAGCATTCAGGATTAAACAGTCAAATGGATTCAACACTTGTTTAGCTGGAGAAGCCAGAGAGTGGTAGTAGATGGTTGCAGGTCTGGCTGCAGGCCTAGTGACTAGTGGTGTGCCGCTGGGCGTCTTGTTGTTTACAGCCTATTAATGGCTTTCATTGCCACAACCAGGGGTCGTTTTTAAAAGAAAAAAAGAGATTTTTTCAGTTCGGATGAGGTTCGTATTTTCTCAATGTCACTTCATGTGTACGCAGTTCTCCTTGGATTGTTTATCTGTTTACCGCTCAATGTTTGTCTTTGGACTGCCTCTGGTCCAACTTTGTTATGCAGCTCTCTCAGTTGGTATCATGAGGATTTTTTAAGTTATCTTTATATTTATCACTTCTGCTCAATTTGGGATAATTTATTTAGCACGGTATTTTCAATGTCTTGCACTCCTACGTGCTTCAGGGTGCATTTCGGGAGGGCAGGAGGGTCATGCCAACCTCTCTTTGCTCGGTGATTGTGGCACCTTGTCTGGCGAAACTCAAACCGAGTTCTTCCGTGTATCATGAATGATACCAGATTTTCAAGATTATGTATAGTTTACAGGTGTTCTTGTTAGTTTTGCTGGTTAATTTCTGTAATAAATCTTTAGTTTTGTTTGAATTGCCAAGTCTCTGATTCCTGCGCTTGAATTCGCTAGTGACCCTGATAGTACGACCGAGCCAGAAAAATGGCCTCAGCAGGATACGACGTGCGAGCAGATCTCACAAAGCAGAGGGCCACGGTCAGCAGATGCAAGATATCTCTCGCTCTCTCTGACATCACGGAAAATCTAGAAGCTCAGAAATCAAGTACTCTGCGACCTCTGGAGGAGATTGCTGATGGCACCCTAAATCTGCCCTCTTCGGAACGCTTTGACGGGAGTGGCGATTCGAGCCGTGGGTTTAATACCGAGTGTTCTCTGGTGTTCGAACTGATGCCGCACAAGCTCCTTACTGAAAGAAATAAAGTGGCTTAAATCATTTCCCTTCTCTCGAGTAACGCTCTGGAATGGACAAGCGAAGTGGGAGATAAGGGACCGCAAATGTTCCTTTATTGATCCATTCATCGGAGTCCTAAAGATAATGTTTGATCGCCCCATCGGTGTGCAGCAGGCGGCTGCGAGGCTTCTTGACATAAGGCAGGCGACGAGGAGCTTGGCTGACTTTGGTTCTAGGGAGTGGATGGGACGGCGTAGCGCTGGTGGCCATGTTCTACAAAGGGCTCAACAACAATCAAGGATGAACTGGCAGCTCGCAATCTTGTAGCGGACCTTAATGGGCTCATCAATTTAGCCATCGTCTGGACATCCATCTTTCAGTACGGTGCCGAGAGCGGCGCCAGGAGTTCCCCCGCTTCAATCATATCTACCCTCGCCGTGCACCAACCTTACCATTTCCTGCTACAGATCCTTTGCGACCTGCCCACTGGATGCCGTGGAAGCCATGCATTTAGGCAGCACAAACCTCTCAGTAGATGAACGTGACAGAAGATTTAAAGGGAAACGCCAGAGAGCAGTCCAGTGAGGGGAGATGTTTGACGATCCCTGGGGCTTCTCCCATGAGTACTTTCGCGGTGTTACATTTACCCTTTTGATTGATATAGAATCCATGTTCCGGTGTTCGTTGATTCGGGCTCAGCGGGTCTCTTCTTAAATATAGGTGCAGCGCAACAAATGGGGGACCCTATCTCTAAGCCTGGTCATTCCCTTACTGTCACTGCACTGGGTCGTCTCTTGAGCAAGGGAAGGTTTGTTTCAGTCCAGGACCATTAAGCATTTTGGATTGGGAAACCCTATGGAACGTGAAAGTTCCACTTGATTTATTCTACAGAGATCCCTCTTATTCTTGGGTATCCATGGTTGCCTCAGCAGGTCCCTGTGATTGACTTGTCTGGGGAAGTTATTACGGGTTGATTCTCCAAATACAGGAATAATTGTTTTCAATCAGCTTCCCAGAATCACGAAAATGTCTCCTGAGTGCCCGAGGTCAAAACGAAGATCCCGAACCTGTGTCCAGCCTTCAGAGATAGACATTATTAACGCGATTAAGAAATTCCCTCCTGAATACTCAGATCTCCTAACAGTTTTTAGCAAAAAAAAAGCTACTTCGCTGCTACCCAGTAGAATTATGATTGCGCAGTTGAGTTATTGCCTGGGTCCCGTCCCTTCCAGGGGAGGCTGTTCTCCCTATCCAGTCCTGAAAGATAGGCTATGGACGATTACCTGGAAGGTGCGTTGATAGCGAAGTATGTCACACCCTTGACTTCCCCTGCAGGGGCAAGATTCTTCTTTGTCATAAAGATGGACAGCAGCCTAAGACCCTGTATTAGCTATCGGGATCTTAACAAGATTGCCATTGAAAATCGTTACCCCTTACCATTAATATCTCTGCTTTTGACTTACTGCAAGGGGCTAAAGTTATCAATAAATTGAATATCAGGAATATTTAATTCAGATTCGTCAGGATGATGAATGGAAGACGGCATTCAATACCCTCACCGGGCATTATTAATATCTACTTGTGTCTTTGGGGTTGTTAACGTCCAGGCTGTTTTTCAGGCATTCATTAACGATGTCTTGAGAGGAGGTTAAACAGATTTGTCTTTATGTACCTGGACGATTTTTTTTCAAGTTCTTATTAGGAACGTGTCTCCCATGCTCGTCAGGTTCCTCGGTGTTTATTAGATAACAATTTGTTTGTCAAGCGAGAGAAGTGTGAATTTCAGGTTCCTATACTCTCCTTTTCAGGATTTGTTATTTCCCAGGGAAACAGATTAATGCATTCAGATAAAACACTCTCACTTCTGTCAAGCAGATTTAGAGATTCCTGGATTTGTTAACTTTTATTGGAGATTTATTAAGAAGTTTAACTCCGTGAGTGCTCCCCTGATTAACCTTACCAAGCAAAGGTTGGGTCGCTTCTGTTGGACAGCAGAGGCGGAGTCAGCCTTTAATTATATTAAAAATCGTTTTGCTACCGCTCCAATATTGCGCCCACCGAACCCAGACCTGCTCTTTGCTGTTGATGTGGACGTTCCCTCAACAGAGGCAGTCTTGTCCCAACGTTCCGACGCCAATAAAAGTTGAATACTGGGCTTACTTTTCGAAAGGATCGTCGGTTGTCACCAGCCGAATCCACTTCTGATATTGGTAACCAGAAACACGAGGAAATCTGCAGATGCTGGAATTTCAAGCAACGCACATAAAAACCACTGGTGAACGCAGCAGGCCAGGGAGCATCTATAAGAAGAGGTACAGTCAACGTTTCAGACCGAGACCCTTCATCAGGCTAACTGAAAGAAGAGCTAGTAAGAGATTTGAAAATGGGAGGTCGGGGGGGAGAGAGATCAGAAATGATAGGAGAAGACAGGAGGGGGAGGGATGGAGCTAAGAGCTGGAAAATTGATTGCCAAAGGGGATATGAGAGGATCATGGGACGGAAGAAAAAAAGGGGAAGGGGGAAGCCCAGAGGATGGGCAAGGAGTATATTGAGAGTTACAGAGGGAGAAAAAGGACAGAGAGCAAAATATAAATATACATAATAATAAACAAACAAATAAATAACGGATGGGGTACGAAGGGGAGGTGGGGCATTAACAGAAGTTAGAGAAGTCAATGTTCATGCCATCAGGTTGGTGGCTACCCAGACGGAATATAAGGTGTTGTTCCTCCAACCTGAGTGTGGCTTCATCTTTACAGTAGAGGAGGCCGTGGATAGACATGTCAGAATGGGAATGGGATGTGGAATTAAAATGTGTGGCCACTGGGAGATGCTGCTTTCTCTGGTGGACAGAGCGTACGTGTTCAGCGAAACAATCTCCCAGTCTGCGTCGGGTCTCGTGAATATGTAGAAGGCCGCATGGGGAGCACCGGATGCAGTATATCACCCCAGCAGACTCACAGATGAAGTGTCGCCTCACCGGGAAGGACTGTCTGGGGCCCTGAAAGGTGGTGAGGGAGGAAATGTAAGGGCATGTGTAGCACTTGTTCCACTTACAAGGATAAGTGCCAGGAGGGAGATCAGTGGGAAGGGATGGGGGGGTGATGGACGAATGGATAAGGGAGTCACGTATGGAGTGATCCCTGCGGAAAGCAGAGAGGTTGGGGAGGGAAAGATGTGCTTAGTGGTGGGATCCCATTGGAGGAGGCGGAAATAACGGAGAATTCTATTTTGGACCCAGAGGCTGGTGGGGTGGTACACGAGGACAAGAAGAACCCTATTCCTAGTGGGGTGGTGGGAGGATGGGGTGAGAGCAGATGTGCGTGAAATGGGAGAGATGCGTTTGAGAGCAGAGTTGATGGTGGAGGAAGGGAAGCCCCTTTCTTTAAAAAAGGAGGACATCTCCTTCGTCCTGGAATGAAAAGCCTCATCCTGAGAGCAGATGCGGCGGAGATGGAGGAATTGCGAGAAGGGGATGGCATTTTTGCAAGAGACAGGTTGAGAAGAGGAATAGTCCAGATAGCTGTGAGAATCAGTAGGCTTATAGTAGACATCAGTAGATAAGCTTCCTCCAGAGATAGGGACAGAAAGATCCAGAAAGGGGAGGGATGTGTCAGAAATGGACCAGGTAAACTTGAGGGCAAGGTGAAAGTTGGAGGCAAAGTTAATAAAGTCAACGAGCTCAGCATGCGTGCAGGAAGCAGTGCCAATGCAGTCGTCGATGTAGCGAAGGAAAAGTGGGGAACAGATACCAGAATAGGTTTGGAACATGAATTGTTCCACAAAGCCAACAAAAGGGCAGGCATAACTGGGACCCATACGATTGCCCATGGCTACACCTTTAGTTTGGAGGAAGTGGGATGAGCCAAAGGAGATATTATTAAGAGTAAGGACTAATTCTGCTAGACGGAGCAGACTGGTGGTAGAGGGGTACTGATTTGTCCCTTAGTGGGGTCATGATCGAGGGGTAAATAAGAGAAGATATCCCTTTAGTGGGGTCATGATCGAGGGTTAAGTAAGAGGAGGTATCCTGAAGTTGTCCCTTAATTGGTTCATGATCGAGGGGTAAATAAGAGGATGTATCACTTTAGTGGGGTCACGATCGAGGGTTAAATAAGAGGATGTATCACTTTAGTGGGGTCATGATCAAGGGGTAAATAAGAGGATGTATCACGGATACCTCCTCTTATTTACCCCGCGATCATGACCCCACTAAGGAGCACCAGGCCATTGTCTCCCACACCATCACCGACTTTATCTGCTCAGGGGATTTCCCATCCACTGCTACCAACCTTATAGTTTCCACACCCCGCATTTCCCGTTTCTACCTCCTACCCAAGATCCACAAACCTGCCTGTCCAGGTAGACCCATTGTCTTGGCTTTCTCCTGCCCCACCGAACTCATTTTTGCATATCTCGAAACTGTTTTATCCCCCCTTGTTCAATCCCTTCCTACCTATGTTCGTGAAACTTCTCAGGCTCCGAATTTTTTCGATTATTTTAAGTTCACTGGCCCCCACCTCTTTATTTTCACCATGGATGTCCAGTCCCTATATACTTCCATCCCACACCAGGAAGGTCTCAAAGCTCTGTGCTTCTTTTTGGATTCCAGACCTAATCAGTTCCCCTCTACCACCAGTCTGCTCCATCTAGCAGAATTAGTCCTTACTCTTAATAATATCTCCTTTGGCTCATCCCACTTCCTCCAAACTAAAGGTGTAGCCATGGGCAATCGTATGGGTCCCAGTTATGCCTGCCCTTTTGTTGGCTTTGTGGAACAATTCATGTTCCAAACCTATTCTGGTATCTGTCCCCCACTTTTCCTTCGCTACATCGACGACTGCATTGGCACTGCTTCCTGCACGCATGCTGAGCTTGTTGACTTCATTAACTTTGCCTCCAACTTTCACCTTGCCCTCAAGTTTACCTGGTCCATTTCCAACACATCCCTCCCCTTTCTGGATCTTTCTGTCTCTATCTCTGGAGGCAGCTTATCTACTGATGTCTACTATAAGCCTACTGATTCTCACAGCTACCTGGACTATTCCTCTTCTCAACCTGTCTCCTGCAAAAATGCCATCCCCTTCTCGCAATTCCTCCGTCTCCGCCGCATCTGCTCTCAGGATGAGGCTTTTCATTCCAGGACGAAGGAGATGTCCTCCTTTTTTAAAGAAAGGGGCTTCCCTTCCTCCACCATCAACTCTGCTCTCAAACGCATCTCTCCCATTTCACGCACATCTGCTCTCACCCCATTTCCCACCACCCCACTAGGAATAGGGTTCCCATTGTCCTCACCTACCACCCCACCAGCTTCCGGGACCAACATATAATTCTCCGTAACTTCCGCCACCTCCAACGGGATCCCACCACAAAGAACATCTTTCCCTACCATCCCTCCCCCCACCACCACCTGCTTCCGCAGGGATCGATCCCTACGCGACTCCATTGTCCATTCGTTTCCCCCCACCCCCCATCACTTCCACCGATCGCTCTCCCGGCACTTATCCTTGTAAGCGGAACAAGTGCTACACATGCCCTTACACTTCCTCCCTTATTACCATTCAGGGCCCCAGACAGGCCTTCCCGTTGAGGCAACACTTCACCTGTGAATCTGCTGGGGTGATATACTGTGTCCGGTGCTCCCGATGCGGCCTTCTATATATTGGCAAGACCCAGCGCTGGCTGGGAGACCACTTCGCTGAACACCTATGCTCTGTCTGCCAGAGAAAGCAGGATCTCCCAGTGGCCACACATTTTAATTCCACATCCCATTCCTATTCTGATATGTCTATCCATGGCCTCCTCTACTGTCAAGATGAAGCCACACTCAGGTTGGAGGAACAACACCTTATATTCTGTCTGGGTAGCCTCCAACCTGATGGCATGAACATTGACTTCTGTAACTTCTGTTAATTCCCCACCTCCCCTTCGTACCCCATCGGATATTTATTTATTTATTATTATGTATATATTTTTCTCTCTCTCCTTTTTCTCCCACTGTCCCTCTCACTGTACTCCTTGCCCATCCTCTGGGCTTTCCCCCTCCCCGTTTCTTTCTCCCTAGGCCTCCCGTCCTATGATCCTCTCATATCCTTTCTGCCAATCAATTTTCCAGCTCTTAGCTCCGTGCCTCCCCCTCCTGTCTTCTCCTATCATTTCGGATCTCCCCTTACCCCTCCCACTTTCAAATCTCTTACTGTCTCTTCTTTCAGTTAGTCCTGACGAAGGATCTCGGCCGAAACGTCTACTGTACGTCTTCCTATAGATGCTGCCTGGCCTGCTGTGTTCACCAGCAATTTTTATTGGTAACCGCATACTTGTTTACTGTTAAACTGCCTTGGAAGAGTGGCGACACTGGTTAAACGGGTCTGAGAATCCGTTTATAATTTGGATGGATCAGAAGAATTTAGCTAATATACACAATGCCAAGAGACTCAGGATAAGCTCGTTGGACAATTCTGTCGTTACTTATTGTCGGGTTCCGAGAACCTAAAGCCTGACGTCCTATCTAGGCAATTTGAAGCCTCGATTCGATAGATCAGCGGAGTCGATAATTTCGGAGAATGAACTTTTGTCTCCTGCCACTTGGGATACTGACTACCAAGTCAGACAAGCACTCGAGTGGAGTAATTTAGTTCCCAGTACTGTTCCCCTAGGTCGTCTCTTTGCGCCATATGTGTCATTGTCCCTTCTGGCAATCCTCCCACCTTGCTATTCACCTCAGGAATTGGGCCTCAATCCCCTCGTTTAATTTCCAATCATTCCCAGGTTCCACTAACAACACACACCGGCTTTCCGTCGGAAAATGCAGGATAAAGACCCTGTGATCACAACAAGGCGCTGCCAGTTCGTTGGTCGACTCCGGTGTGAGTAACCTTGTTTCATGGTTCTTAGGACTATCAGTTTTAAGTCTAGCATCGCTCCTGGATTCTCTCCAAACCCAAGAATTCGGATAAAGACTCTCCTGGAAACCGATTCCACGCTCGCTACAGCAATAACGCCTCCCGACTTGCACCACCGCCTGTGTTCTACACTTGGGTTCGTCCACCGCCACGGCGTGTAACAGAACGAACTGGCCATAATTAACCCAGCGGATACGGATCCCGTACAACAGGCCCTCGTCAGCCACGGCTACCTACTCGGCGCCCACGACCAACTACTTAGGGAGGTCACGGAAAACCTTCGGACGCTATCCACGAATGTACGGAAGGTCAGTGAACAGGTGGACCAAGCTTCCCCTTCACTTTCTCCGTTCCCTCCAAGAACCCCAACTACCCAAGCCGCACCACTCGGGATGACGTCGTCCCTGGGTCAGCAACACAGTCCCCTCGACTGACATACGTACCCTAGCCCGAACCCTACGCTGGGGACTTAGGGAGGTGCCGGACCTTCCTGTTACAGTGCTCTCTGGTCTTTGAGCTACAGTCACGTACCTACACTTCCGATAAATCCAAGATTGCATACATCATGGGGCTATTACGAGGGGACGCCTTGGCTTGGGCAACGGCGAAATGGGATAACCGACCAGAGATTTGTTCCTCCTTCCCCTCCTTTGTTGCTGAAATGAGGAAGTCTTCGAACAACCCGTTCGTGGTAAGGACGCCGCTAAATGTTTGCTGACTCTTTGTCAGGGTTCGCGAAGCGTAGCAAGGTATTCCGAACCTTAGCTGCAGACGCAGGGTGGAATGACGAGGCCCTCTGGGAGGTGTTTCGACAGGGTCTCTCGGACAAGATAAAGGGTGATCTGGCAGCGAGTGACGACCCGGACTGCCTGGACTCTCTGATCTCGCTAGCCTCTAGATTAGATTATCGACTTCAAGAGCGGCTGAGAGATAGAATCAGTCGCTCCGCTCCTTGGGGAAGCCCACGGTCCACCTTATCAGTCTCGGCCAGCCTCCCTTCCCCAGCCGCTCCAAGTATAGCTCCTGCTCCTACCGTCCCCAACACCCTGGGGATGGAACCGATGCAACTGGGACGAAAGCGCCTCTCCCCGGCCGAACGACTTTGGAAATGGAGAACTGGGGATTGTTACTACACAAAATAAACTGCACATGCTGTAAAAGATCAAAGCAACACTTTCGGTACGCTAGATGAACTCAGCAGGTCGGGCAGCATCAGTCAGAAACGATGAGTCGACGTTTCGGGCCGGAACCCTTCGTCAGGACTGAAGAATGAAAGATGAGGAAGGATTTGAAGAATGCTTGTAGCTTCAGTTGAAAGACCAGTAATTTGAAAGACAAAGGGGTGGGGGAGGGGAAGCAATGATGTCATAGTCCTGAAAACAATGGGTAGTAAAAGAAGGAGGTGGAACCATGAGGGAGCTGGGGAAGGGGGTAGAATAACATAGGGATAGAGGAAGGGAGGGGGAGGGAATTACCGGAAGTTGGAGAATTCTATGATCATACCAATGGGCTGGAGACTACGTAGACGGTTTATGAGCTATTGCTCCTCCAACCTGACTTTAGCCTCATCATGGCACTACAGGAGGCCATGTATGGACATATCTGAATGGGAATGGGAAGCAGAGTTGAAGTGAGTGGCTACCGGGAGATCCTGTCTGTTGTGGCGGACGGAGTGGAGGTGCTCGACGAAGCGGTCCCCCAATCTGCGTCGGGTTTCACCGATGTAGAGGAGGCCGCACCGGGAGCACCGCATGCAATAGATGACCCCAACAGACTCACAAGTGAAGTGTTGTCTCACCTGAAAGGACTGTTTGGGGCCCTGAATGGTTGCAAGAGGTGAGGGGTAGGGACAGGTGTAGCATTTACGCTTACAGGGATAAGTGTTGGGTGGGAGACCGTGGGAGGGACATGTGGACCAGGGAGTCGCAGAGGGAACGATCCTTACGGAAAGCGGAGAGGGGTGGAGAGGGAAAGATGTGCTTACTGGTGGGGTCCTGTTGAAGGTGACGGAAGTTACGGAGGATAATGTGCTGGATCCGGAGGCTAGTGGGGTGGTAGGTGAGGACAAGGGAAACTCTCTCCCTGTTGTGGTTGCGGGAGGATAGGGTGAGGGCCAAAGTGCGGGAAATGGAGGAGATGCAGGTGAGGGCATCATTGCTGATGGTAGAAGGGAAACCACGATCCTTAAAGAAAGAGGACATTTGAGATGTCCTGGAACGGAAAGCCTCATCCTCGGAGCAGATGCGGCAGAGACGGAGGAACTGGGAATAGGGAATGGCATTTTTGCATGTGGTGGGTTAGGAAGAGGTATAGTCGAGGTAGTTATGAGGGTCAGTGGGTTTGTAGAAGATGTCAGTGGACAGTCTGTCTCCAGAGATGGAAACCGAGACATCGAGAAAGGGGAGAAAAGTGTCCGAGATAGAGTAAGTGAATTTGAGGGCTGGGTGGAAGTTTGAGGTAAAGTCGATGAAATTGACGAGTTCAGCATAGGTGCAGGAAGCAGCATCAATGTAATCGTCATTGCTTCCCCTCCTCCACCCCTTTGTCTTTCAAATTACTGGTCTATCAACTGACGCTACAAGCATTCTTCAAATTCTTCCCCATCTTTCATTCTTCAGTCCTGGCGAAGGGTTCCGGCCGAAACGTCGACTCGTCGTTTTTGACTGATGCTGCCCGACATGCTGATTTCATCCAGCGTACTGAAAGTGTTGCTCTGGGGATTGTTACTATTGTGGCCAGTCATAACATTTCCGGGATACCTGCTCTCAACAGCCAAAACAGAAGGGTCACCAGTACAAAGGGGGGCTCTGGTGAGCCGAACGATACTCCCTTCAGCCCCCCAGACTCGGATGCAGATCCCGGCTACCGTGAATTACCAACGACAATCCCTGTCCCTATTCGCTTTGGTGGATTCCGGTGCCGAAGGCAACCTGCTGGACGAAGTCATAGCCTCCCAGGCTGGATATCCTCGCGAGCCGCTAATTGTCGCACTGGAGGCCTGGGCCCTGGACGGAAAACTGCTGGCTCGGGTGACCCCCTGTACGCCGCCCCTGTCCTTGATCCTATCCATGGCTGACCCAACACAATCTCCACATCGACTGGTCTACTGGGAGGGTAGCCAAATGGAGCCAGTCTTGCCACGCCAATTGTCTGCGGTCAGTCCCACCTCCCAGGGAAGCTACCGCGACTCCGCCTGTCCCGGAACCCCTCGATTTGCCCCGAGTCCCCACTGAATACCATGACCTGGCCCTTTCCCTGCCTCCGTACCGCCCATATGATTGTGCCATCGACCGGGGCCTCGCTACCCACCAGTCGCCTTTTTAACCTATCCCGACCGGAGAGAGAGAGGCCATGGAGAAGTACATTAGCGAGTCCCTCGCGGCGGGCATTATCAGACCTTCAGCCTCCCCGGTAGGCGCCGGTTTCTTCTTTGTAGAAAAGAAGGACGGGTCGCTTCGTCCTTGTATTGATTACAGAGGCCGGAACAGCATAACACTTAAGAATAAGTACCCTCTACCCCTCATTAGTTCAGCTTTTGAACCACTGCATAGAGCCACCATCTTCTCAAAGCTGGACCTTCGTAACGTCTACAATCTAGTCAGGATGAGGGAGGGGGACGAGTGGAAGAAAGTCTTTAATACACCTCTGGGCCTCTTCGAATATTTGGTCATGCCGTTTGGCCTCACCACTGCTCCCGCCGTTTTCAAGCCGTAATCAATGACGTACTGGGGGATTTTATTAATCGGTTCGTATTCGTTTACCTCGATGATATCCTGATATTTTCTAGCACCTCCCAAGCACACGTTCACTATGTCCGCGTGAAGTCCTCCAGAGATTGTGGGAAAACTAGTTATTTGTGAAGGCGGAGAAATGCGAGTTCCACGTTCCTTCGGTCAGCTTCTTGGGTTATATCATTGAGAGTGGGTAGGTAAGAGCAGACCCCGAGAAGATCCGGGCAGTGGAAAAATAGCCTAGGCCCACGACGCGGAAACAACTTCAACGATTCCTGGGGTTTGCGAACTTCTACCGCCGATTTATCAGACTACAGTCGAGTGGCGGTCCCCCTTACCCGGCTTACCTCTCCTACTACCCCCTTCCGCTGGGACTCCGAAGCTGACTCGGCGGTCACCGACCTGAAGAGGCGTTTCACCACCGCTCCCATCCTGGTCCATCCGGACACCCCCCGACAATTCATCGTTGAGGTGGACGCCTCTGACTCTGGGATAGGAGCAGTCCTATCCCAACGATCAAGTTCGGAAGAAAAGCTTCACCCCTGCGCCTTCTATTCTCGCCGACAGTCACCCGCCGAGCGGAATTATGATGTGGGGAATCGGGAACTCCTGGCCGTCAGACTGGCATTGGAAAAATGGAGGCACTGGCTAGAGGAGGCAGAACAACCGTTTGTGGTGTGCACTGATCATAACAACCTGTAGTATATTCAGACCGTCAAACGTTTGAACTCCCGCCAGGCCCGTTGGGCATTATTTTTTGGCCGGTTCAAGTTTTCCTCACAACCGTCCAGGGTCCAAGAATGGGAAGCCGGACGCGCTTTCCCGCCAATACAACTCCAAGGCGGACACTTCCAGCCCAGGGGCTATCCTTCCACCATCCAGCGAGGTTGCCACCCTCACTTGGGAGATCGAGTCGGAAGTAAAAGAAACCCAATGGGACGACACCGACCCCGGCAATGGACCCGGCGATCGCTTGTATGTGCCCGTTTCCGTCAGGTCTCCGGTTCTCCAATGGGGGCACACAACTCTGTTCGCCTGCTACCCCGGGAGTGATCGGACCCTAGAGCTCCTGAAAAAACACTTTTGGTGGCCTTCCATGGAGGCGGATTCCCGTTCCTACGTCTCTGCATGTTCCATCTGTACCCGTGGAAAAGCCTCTCATCGGTCACCTGTGGGCTTACTTCGTCCTCTACCTATCCCTAGTCGTCCCTGGTCGCACATCGCCCTAGACTTCGTCACCGGTCTACCCACTTCACATGGAAACACCACTGTACTCACCGTGGTAGACCGGTTCTCCAAGCCGATGCACTTCGTAGCCCTCCCTAAACTCCCTTCCTCTCAAGAAACCGCAGATCTTCTCGTCCGCCACGTCTTCCGCCTCCACAGAATCCCCGCGGACATCGTCTCCGATCGAGGTCCCCAGTTCGTCTCGCAGGTATGGAAGGCATTCTGTCAAGCCTTAGGCGCATTGGTCAGCTTGTCATCCGGCTTCCACCCCAGACGAACAGGAAGACGGAACGGGTCAACCAAGACCTGGAGGCGACTCTACGTTGTGTAACGGCAAACAACCCGTGGACCTGGAGCGACCACCTCCCGTGGGTTGAGTACGCCCACAACCCTCTGGTGAGCTCTGCCATTGGAAGGTCTCCATTCGAGTGCTCCCTTGGGTACCAACCCCTGCTGTTCTCCGCGCAAGAGGAGGAGATTGTGGTACCGTCAGTTCAGGACCACATCGGTCGGTGCCTTAAGGTTTGGGAGGTGATACACGGGGCCCTACTCAGATCAGAAAATCGCAATAAAAAGACGGCCGACAGACACCGGACTCCGGCGCTTGAGTACCAACCGGGGCAGATGGTGTGGCTTTCATCCAAGGACGTACCGCTCAAGAACGAGCAGAGGAAACTCGCCCCTCGCTTCAAGTTCGAAAGTGTTATCAATCCCGCAGCTGTCCGCCTAAAACTGTCAAGATCTATGTGCGCCTACCCGACTTTTCATGTTTCCCAATTACAGCTGGTTTCCATCAGCCCCTTGTGTCCCCCGGCTGAGACTCCCCCACCTGCCCGTATCATCGACAACCATCCGGCATACACCGTCCGATGACTACTGGATGTGCGCCATCGGGGCAGGGATCTCCAGTATCTGGTAGACTGGGAAGGGTACGGTCTAGAAGAGTGTTCCTGGGACCCCTGCTTCTTCATCCTAGACCCTTCCCTCATCGAAGACTTTCATCGGGACCATACAGAGAGGCCTGGAGGATCGCCTGGAGGCTCCCATTGAGAGACGGGTACAGTCATGGTCCCTTGTGGCAATCCTGCCACCTTGCTATTTAACTCAGGAATTGAGCCTCCATCCCCTCGTTTAATTTCCAATCATTTCCAGGTTCCACTAACTACACACACCTGCTTTCCATCGGAAAATGCAGGATAAACACCGTGTGATCACAACAAAGCGCTGCCAGTTCGTTGGTCGACTCCGGTGTGAGTAACCTCGTTTCATAGTTCTTAAGACTGTCAGTTCTCAGTCTAGTATCGCTCCTGGAATCTCTCCAAACCCAAGACTTCGGGTAAAGACTCTCCTAGTAACCGATTCCACGCTCGCTACGGCAATAACGCCTCCCGACTCTGCCCCCACGCCCATGTTCTGCACTTGGGTTCGTCCACCGCCACGCCCGTGTAACAGAATGTTCGTAGGTCGGAGGTCTTCAAATGGGCTCGCCCACAGGATACCGGTATTTCTCCTTGAAGCCATTCAAGGAGAAATTTACACAGTGACGGCATCCTAGACCATCTTCCCTCCTGTCTTTCCCCAGCTCTCCGCAAAAAGACCTCGACCCGCACCAGTGTCCAGCACAAAACCTCTCCACCCAGCATTCTCTAGAACCTTCTCCCAATTCCATCATCCTGATAGGCTGACCCGACATTCTTAAGATGAGCAACAGATTCTTTAGCGCAAACACAAACATGCTAAAAGTCCTGACGAAGGGTCTCGGCCTGAAACGTCGACTGCACCTCTTCCTAGAGATGCTGCCTGGCCTGCTGCGTTCACCAGCAACTTTTATGTGTGTTGCTTGAATTTCCAGCATCTGCAGAATTCCTGTTGCATGCTAAAAGCAGAACAGACTGCTCTCACAGAACTGCTAAAATGAAATATCTACAACATAACAGTAAAAAATCATAATCAGGGTGTTACACTAAATTGCCCACAGCTCGTGAAACTGCGGACCTTTTATTGCAAGAACTGTTGGGGTACATGGATTTCCTTCCAATGCTGTCTCTGACAGGGACCGAAAATGTATGACAAAGTTTTGGTGAGCATTTTGAAAACTTATTGGAGCTATTTCTAGCTTTTCTTTTGGGTTGCACCCACAAACAAATGGTTATACAAAGAAGACTAACCAAGATTTGGAAGTCACCCTTCTTTGCCCTACTCCAATAACCAACCTTCTTGGAGTAGCCATTTAGTTTGGGAAGAGATAGATCATTACCCTTCATCATTCGTGACTTAACATGTCTCCATTCACATGTTGATTTTTGTTTAAGCCTCTCTCCTTTCCTGAGCAGGAGGTGGAAGTCAGTATTCTGTGTGCTATGCTGTTTTTCTAGAGCTGTAGACAGCGATGGCTTAAACCCAAGAGTACTTAGACCTTGCTTTGGTGAGGCAGCAATTCTATGCCAACAGGAGGAAGTGCCTAGGTGCTTCTGTTTGCATGGGTCATTGGGTTTAGTTCTCTACCCAAGACCTCCCCCCTTAAACAGAATCCCTGAAGCTAGCTCTTTGTTTCATAGAACATAGAACATAGAACATAGAATAGTACAGCACAGTACAGGCCCTTCGGCCCACAATGTTGGGCCGACCCTCAAACCCTGCCTCCCATATAAGCCCCCACCTTAGATTCCTCCATATACCTGCCTAGTAGTCTCTTAAACTTCACTAGTGTATCTGCCTCCACCACTGACTCAGGCAGTGCATTCCATGCACCAACCACTCTCTGAGTAAAAAACCTTCCTCTAATATCCCCCTTGAACTTCCCACCCCTTACCTTAAAGCCATGTCCTCTTGTATTGAGCAGTGGTGCCCTGGGGAAGAGGCGCTGGCTATCCGCTCTATCTATTCCTCTTATTATCTTGTACACCTCTTTCATGTCTCCTTTCATCCTCCTTCTCTCCAAATAGTAAAGCCCGAGCTCCCTTAATCTCTGATCATACTGCATACTTTCTAAACCAGGCAGCATCCTGGTAAATCTCCTCTGTACCCTTTCCAATGCTTCCACATCCTTCCTATAGTGAGGTGACCAGAACTGGACACAATACTCCAAGTGTGGCCTAACCAGAGTTTTATCGAGCTGCATCATTACATTGCAACTCTTAAACTCTATCCCTCGACTTATGAAAGCTAACACCCCATAAGCTTTCTTAACTACCCTATCCACCTGTGAGGCAACTTTCAGTGATCTGTGGACATGTACCCCGAGATCCCTCTGCTCCTCCACACTACCAAGTATCCTGCCATTTACTTTGTACTCTGCCTTGGAGTTTGTCCTTCCAAAGTGTATTACCTCACACTTCTCCGGGTTGAACTCCATCTGCCACTTCTCAGCCCACTTCTGCATCCTATCAATGTCTCTCTGCAATCTTTGACAATCCTCTACACTATCTACAACACCACCAACCTTTGTGTCGTCTGCAAACTTGCCAACCCACCCTTCTACCCCCACATCCAGGTCGTTAATAAAAATCACGAAAAGTAGAGGTCCCAGAACAGATCCTTGTGGGACACCACTAGTCACAATCCTCCAATCTGAATGTACTCCCTCCACCACTACCCTCTGACTTCTGCAGGCAAGACAATTCTGAATCCACCTGGCCAAACTTCCCTGGATCCCATGCCTTCTAACTTTCTGAATAAGCCTACCATGTGGAACCTTGTGAAATGCCTTACTAAAATCCATATAGATCACATCCACTGCACTACGCTCATCTATATGCCTGGTCACCTCCTCAAAGAACTCTATCAGGCTTTTTAGACACGATCTGCCCTTCACAAAGCCATGCTGACTGTCCCTGATCAGACCATGATTCTCTAAGTGCCTATAGATCCTATCTCTAAGAATCTTTTCCAACAGCTTTCCCACCACAGACGTAAGGCTCACTGGTCTATAATTACCCGGACTATCCCTACTACCTTTTTTGAACAAGGGGACAACATTCACCTCCCTCCAATCCTCCGGTACCATTCCCGTGGACAATGAGGACATAAAGATCCTAGCCAGAGGCTCAGCAATCTCTTCTCTCGCCTCGTGGAGCAGCCTGGGGAATATTCCGTCAGGCCCCGGGGACTTGACTGTCCTAATGTATTTTAACAACTCCAACACCTCCTCTCCCTTAATATCAGCATGCTCCAGAACATCAACCTCACTCATATTGTCCTCACCTTAATCAAGTTCCCTCTCATTGGTGAATACCGAAGAGAAGTATTCATTGAGGACCTCGCTCACATCCACAGCCTCCAGGTACATCTTCCCACCTTTATCTCTAATCGGTCCTACCTTCACTCCTGTCATCCTTTTTTTCTTCACATGATTGAAGAATGCCTTGGGGTTTTCCTTTACCCTACTTGCCAAGGCCTTCTCCTGCCCCCTTCTTGCTCTTCTCAGCCCCTTCTTAAGCTCCTTTCTAGCTTCTCTATATTCCTCAATAGACCCATCTGATCCTTACTTCCTAAATGTCATGTATGCTGCCGCCTTCCTCCTGACTAGATTTTCCACCTCACTTGTCACCCATGGTTCCTTCACCCTACCATTCTTTATCTTCCTCACCGGGACAAATTTATCCCTTACATCCCGCAAGAGATCTCTAAACATCGACCACATGTCCATAGTACATTTCCCTGCAAAAACATCATCCCAATTCACAACCGCAAGTTCTAGCCTTATAGCCTCATAATTTGCCCTTTCCCAATTAAAAATTTTCCTGCCCTCTTTGATTCTATCTTTTTCCATGATAATTACAAAGGCCAGGGAGCGGTGGTCACTGGCCCCAGATGCTCACCCACTGAGAGATCTGTGACCTGACCCGGTTCATTACCGGTTCATGTTTTTTCTTTTTTCGATTGTTCTTTCTTTCCTCTCCTTTCTATAAGTGTATACCTCAGATAAATATTATGTGGAGATTTGTGACAAATATGATTATATGATATATATGTACAGTATCTGAAATACATCTTATGGAAATGTTTGATGATGAAATTCAATAAAAAATAAATTATTAAAAAAAGCATCTCTAGGAGTGTTAAGAGAATCAATCTTTTAGTTTATAGATTACAGCATCCCAGGTCTCCCTGAATCCATCCCAACTTTCACATCTCTAAGCTTAAATACTCCTCCTAGAATCATAGGTGAAGCATATGTTTCCACTCTCCATGGAATGCTTGACTACTGGCATGTTAATGGGCAGTTCCAGTATTTAGTCGATTGTAAAGGTATGTTCTGAAGGAAAGGAGGTTGGTTCCCATTCAGAACATTTTGGATCTTGACCTTATTACTGATTTTCATCAGTGTTACCCTGATTGCCCTAAGCCACCAGGAGTTGGCTTCAGAAGGGGTGGTTCTGTCACAACCAGGGTTAATTTTTACAAGAAAAGAGCAGATTTTGTTTTCATTTAGTATGCGGATTTTATTTTCTCAGTGTCACCTCATGGGTATGCAAAGTCCCTTGGTTTGTTTACATTTTATGTCTAATTGTTTGTCTTTGGACTAGCTCTGGGTTTTTACTTTTGTTTTGCAGGTGTCTCAATTGAAATCATGAGGATTGTTAAGCTCTCCTTGTATTTATCACTTTTATTCAATTTGGGATAATTTATTTAGCACGGAATTTTCAATGTCTCGCACTCCTACATGCTTCAGGGTGTATTTTGGGGGAGGGGTGGTTTCATGCCAGCACATCCTTGCTTGATGATTGTGGTACCTTGTCTCGTGAAACTCAGACCAAGTTCCTTTGTGTATCATGAGTGATATCAGTTCTTCAAGATTCTGTATAGTTTGCCTGAGCTCTTAGTTTTGCTAGTTAATTTCTGTAATAAATCTTCATTAGTTACCCTTGCGTTCATAATGCAGTAAACTGAAACAGCAAATTTGTAGATGATTCCAAGAGTAGGGACATAGTGGAGAGTGAGAAAAGCTATCAAAGCTTCCTGGGTGATCTTGACAAGATGGGAAAAGGGGCTGAAAATGGCGGATAGAATTTAATGCAGACAAGCGTGAAGTGTTGCACTTTGGAAAGACAAAGATCGGAACGTTTGAATAAGTTATGAATTTAATCACTGGAGGGCAGGAGAGTAAGGGAAGATTTGAAAGAGGTATACAAAATTTTGAATGGTATATGGGTATTATGAATGCATTCAGGCTTTCTCCCTTCAGGTTGCATGAACTAGAGATCATTGGTTTAGGGTGAAAGGTGAAATATTTTAGGGAAATCCAAGGGGGAGCTTCTCCACTCAGTGTGGTGTGGGTGTGGATCACCCTGCCAGTGAAAATGGTAGATACGGGTTCAATTGTAACATTTAGGAGAAGTGTAAATAGGCTTATGGTTGAGAGGGGTCTGGAGGACTATGGTACAGGTGCAGGTCGACAGCACTAGGCAGAAGACCGAGTTGGCACAGTCTAGATGGCTTAAGGGCTTGTTTCTGTTCTGTAGTGCTGTATGACTATTATCTGGTCATCATTGCCTTTATATTAATGGAAGACTGATGTATGTAGATTTACAACTATGTTTCCTACCTGACAACAGCATCTGTTTGAAGGTCTTTTATTGACTGTAAAGTCTCTGGCCTGAGATCATGAAAGTTGCTAAAGAAATGGATCTTTTCAATAGAGTCCTCTGTTTCAAGATTCCACAGTGTATCAAAGGGTGTTAGGTACTTTTGTTTCAATTATCATAGGAGCAGTAGTATAATGATTGCATCACTCAACTAGCAACCATTGTTCTTGACTGTTGATTTGAAGATATGAGTTGAAATCCCCCAGCGACAGCTGGAGAATTTAAATTCCAGTAACTAGAATTAATTCCACATTTTACTTAGTTTGATTGGACCTGTTGTAAAATCCCACCTGTTTCACTATAACTCTCAGAGAAAGAAAATTCTCATCCTAAACTGGCTCAGTGATATGTTGATATGTTTGACTTTTAAGTGCCTCCTAATTTGGGACAATAGATGGGAACTTTGGTAGGGGACACTGGTTAATCATTGGCATGGTCCAAGTTGTCATATACACAAGTACAAATATACAGTGCCTTGAAAAATTATTTGGCCCCCACAACTATTTTCACATTTTACTGTCTCATTTTCTAAATTTAAAATATCTTGAGGTAGCATTTTTGAGCAAATCGACAAAACATTGTGCATCATGTTAAATCAAAAGAAAAATTCCAAAACCTGGGAGCAGTTTACTAAAAATTAAAAATCAAAATTGAAACACTGAAAAAGTTCATCCCCTTTGGAATTACTATGCTAACTTTCCTCAGGTGCAATATACAGTGTTACCTTACCAACTCACCCAGTTTGTAGAAAATTGGAGGATCACCTGTTTTCGATTAATTCATAAAAATATTGTAACTAACCCTTCTCTCTCTGGCATTCAACAATATGGTAGATTTTCAACAGACCAAACCAAAATGAAGGCAAAAGATCATTCAAGACAAGTCAGGAAAATGATAATAGAGAAGCACAAATCTGGGGAAGGGCATAAGACCATCTCAAAGGCACTGACCATACCTCAAAGCTCAGTGCAGTCCATCATAATAAAGTGGAAAAAATACGAAACCACAGCCACACTGCCTCGATCAGGCCACCCCTCTAAACTTAGTTAGTGGTGAAGAATGGCACTTGTAAGAGAGGCTACTGTGATGCCAACAGTCACTCTGAGTGATCTGCAGAAGTCATAGGCTGCAACTGGAGATGATGTTCATGGCTCCACAATATCTAAGGCCTTGCACAAAAAGGTATTTATGGAAGAATGGCAAGGAAGAAGCCCTGGCTAAAACAAAAGCATATTATTGCACATAAAGATTCAGAAATACTGTAAAGATGTGAAAGAATGCATTATGTTCAGCTCTTTTTTGGCCTCAACAGTAAGCAATATGTGCAATGTAAATCTAACACTGCATATCAGCCAGGTAAGGCCAACCCTACTGTAAAGTATGGTAAAGGTAGCATCAAGCTATGGAAATGCATTTCAGCAGCAGGGACTGGAAATCTGGTCAGGATTGATGGGAAGATGAACACTGCTGAATACAGAGATATCTTGGATAAAAACATGCTAACCTCTGCCAGAAAGCTTACGTTGTGGAGAAAGCTCGTCTTTCAGCAGGACAACAGTCCAAAGCACAGTGCCAGAGCAACCAAGGAGTGGTTTCAAATGAAGAAAATTGATATTCTTAGGTGGCCCAGTCAGAATTCTGACCTTAACTCAATTGAACATCTCTGGCAAGACCTGAAGATTACTTTTCCACCACCATTCCCCAATTAACCTGGCACAGCCCGAGCAGTTTTGCAAGGAGGAATGACAAATCTTTCTCCACCATACTATGCAAAGTCAGCAGTGACTTGCCAAAAAGAATACTGGCTGTAGTAACTGTGAAAGGCAGTTCAACTAAGTACTGAGCAAAGGGGGAAGGATACAAGTGAACTGCTGACTTTTCAGTATTTGAATTCTTAGTTTTTAATGCTTTATAATTTTCCATTTTTTGGGTCATACTGTGGAAAAAGGAGCATGTGATTCAGAAATTTAAAACTTTCAGTCAAATTGATCAAAATTCATGGTTGGAAAACACATTTATGTGAACAAAAGGTTGGAGGTTGAATACCTTATCAAGGGACTGTACACTGATACAAAGAAAATATATATTTGCAGTAGCATCACTGGCACTTAGCACATAGGATAACAGCAGTGCTGTGATACCTCACCAGACAATAAATGTTGGCAGAGTTAGCCACATCCCATGGATAAATATGTTAAAAATAAACTGTGGTTGGAAACCCATAATTTCTGCCTTTGCTGTGCTGTTGGGTGACATTTCACAGTGAGGAAAATCGCTGTCTGATTGAGTAGCACAAAGTATTATCTTACTTTCTGCTGCTGGTTGGGCGTCTATCAATAGAAATAAATACACGGATGGAACAAAGATGAATACATTTGCTTTTTAGCTGTACCATGAAGGGTTAACTTGCTTGCTGGTCGAAAGCCATGTCTGCTGTGCTGGTCATTAATTGGCCCATTCATTAATTGGTTCTTCCCGACTTCCGGTTCTGGGCACCTACAGCATGTACAAAAGACTATGTCTCTTTCTTCAAAAGAGCTGGTGGTAAAGTTTCTTTGGTATGTGGATGGACACAAGGTTAACATGAAAGATGCATGTAAATAAAATTGTAGAGAAGCGTAGGAAAGGGTCTTAATGTGCTCAGGTACTTAGTTGGGTGTGACCAGGGTGCAACGAGGAGATTACTTAAACAAACAAATGTATATTGATTTAATCCAATCTGTTTTTGATTATGCATGTATTGCTTATGGGTCAGCCTCACCAGCGGTTTTAACACCCCGAGATAAAGTTGAAGTATGTTGTGGTGCTATTAAGTCATCACCAATTTCGGCATTACTGATAGAAAGAGGTGAAGTACATTTGCATCTGTGCAGGTTACAGTTAGCAACAGTTTATTGGGTTACCATAAGGGGACATAAAGTTGGTCTTCCAATATTTGCAACATTAGTGGAGTGTTGGGAGCACTGGATTTGTAAAATCTTCAGCTTTGGGTGGATGGGAAATAAATACGCACAAAATCATTGTTCAGTGTGGATTGTGGCCCCAGTGAGCCCCTTTCTGTCAACTCCTCCATGTTTTTTTTTTCTCTTTGCCTGCGGTTGATGTGGGCCTTCAGGAAAAGATTAAGATGGGAAGTGATTGTTTATCAGTGGCACAGGAAATACCGCAATCTACAGTATTCAAACCAGATATTATGGATTCTTAATATCTACACAGATGGTTCAGAAGATCCAGTGGCAGGTCATACAGGTGTTTCTGTTTCTGTTCCAAAGTTTCAAGTGACTATTAGGAAAATATTTCAAGAAAAGATAACTGTATTCACATCTAAGATGGTTGCTATCATTTTAGCCTTGGAATAGGTCGAAGAAGTACGCCCTGAGTATGTACTTGAGTGCTCTGCTTTGTTATCAGACTTGACATCTATTAAAACATGTATTTCAAATTGTAGGCCAAGCATTCTTTTTGAGATTGGACAACATCTGTCAAGGCTGCATGGCCTAGGCCTATGTATGCATTTCATATTGATTCCTGCCCATGTTGGGGTTGAAGAAACGAGGTGGCTAACATTCTTGCCAAACAATCATTTAAATTAAGGATATAAATGTAGTAGTGCCTTTGCTTAAGGGGGAAATAAAAGGCATAATCAAAAACCTATTTAATCACCGTGGCAACACACATCAAAGTTGCTGGTGAAAGCAGCAGGCCAGGCAGCATCTCTAGGAAGAGGTACAGTCGATGTTTCAGGCCGAGACCCCAGTCCTGATGAAGGGTCTCGGCCTGAAACGTCGACTGTACCTCTTCCTAGAGATGCTGCCTGGCCTGCTGCGTTCACCAGCAACTTTGATGTGTGTTGCTTGAATTTCCAGCATCTGCAGAATTCCTGTTGTTTGTGTTAATCACCGTGGCAACAAAGCTGGGATAAGGAAAGGGGAGGATAAAATTCAGAGGATGGTGGAAACTCAACTGGGAGTTGGTAGAAAAGGAGAGAATAAATTACATGTATTAGACATACTAGGTTGAATAATTCCCTGTTCAGAATTACTACACATGATACTGACATCTGTAGGGAGTGCACTTGTCAAGAAACGGAGCAGCATACAGTATACTGTTTCAGTGCTTCTCCTATGAGGTGCAAAGGAAACGTCTAATTGCTAAATTGATATCTTTGGGACAGACATCATTATGTACATAAATGTGAATTTGACTTCCTGAAAAGCGTTAGAATTTTTGATATCATTTGAGTTTTTATTTGGCGGGGGGCATGGATTTAGTGGAAATACTTCCTGTCTCTTTGCTCCACATTTCAACTCAGTAAGTGACGGTAAAGGCGGTATGCCAACTACCAATAAACTTTACAAGAAGAAAAAGAAGAAAACTATCTCCTTCGCTCGAAATAGACTTAAGTCGTGACCAGTGCTGAAGAACATTTAGAAAAGTGTGCTGCAGATGGGAGGGCCCATGTGCAAACTTATGTAAGTACTTGTTTGTTGAATGTCTAGTTTGTAGTTGTGTAACCTGGCGAGACTTAACGAAGTACTGTACTTGCTGAGTTAGGAGCGTTTCTGAATATTTCGTGTCGTAGTTTTTTGCAGTTTAGGGTGAATTAGATGCGTACTTATTCGACTTGGATTAGTTGAATGTTTCACTATCTGTAAATTGCTTACTCGCAATCGGAGTTTTCTGTCCCACTTACCAAATTCGCAAATCTGTTAGTAACATTTGGTGTTGCGAACCGGATTCGGTGAGTGCAACGGTATTTATGTAAGAAAGAGGACCAACCCCCTCCCTGTGTAAGGAATACCGAGTCCCGGGATGCACTGATAACGGTGCGGGATATGGAATTCTAGACAAGTTGCTGGCGGACTGCAACATGTCAAACAAGTTGGTCTCCCGCGGGTTTCAAATAGGACACCACATTATGTTCGTGCTGAAACAGGCAGCGTTCCCAGTTGGGAAGGGAAGCCAGGGGAAAGCTTTATGGCTGCTGGCGGCCATCCTAAGGCAACAGTGTGAGAAGACTTCCAGGAAACACTATGAAAAAGCTTTAGAAAGGAGATGGAAGTATTGAATCGGCGCCGTATCATCATAGGAAGGCTGTTCGGTTGGTACAGACACGAGCTACAGAACTGAAGGACAAGGGCACCAAGGTAACCTGTCTGTGTGTAAAAGTGCAGCAATTAGAGGCTACCGGGGCTAATTGGCAACCGGAGGTGGGGATATCTGGCTGGATCGTAAGAATGGGGAAGAGAGTAAAGCTGAGTCCTATGATTCTTCCTCGAAATGATCCCCTGCCCCCCCCCCCCAACACCCACGCATCCTAGACAGTTCAGGCCAGACAGGTGAACACGCGGTCGCGTACCCGGCGTGGCCCCTCCGACCCTCGGGGGAGAAACGGACCAGTAACGTAGGGACAATGAGATAAGGATATGCTCCGCCAAGGAACTGGCGGGATTGGGGGTTAGCTACAGGCAGAAGCCGGGAGAGCCTCTGATCACGAGGTTATTGAGGATATGGTATCTGAGGAGTGTTGGGGTAAATTTATACTGTATACTGGATTTGTGAAAGGAAAATCATGTCTGACGGATCTCATAGAATTTTTTGAGGATGTAACTAGTAGAATGGATAGGGGAGAACCAGTGAATGTGGTATATTTGGATTTTCAAAAGGCTTTTGACAAGGTCCCACACAGGAGATTAGTGTGCAAACTTAAAGCACACGGTATTGGGGGTAAGGTATTGATGTGGATAGAGAATTGGCTGGCAGACAGGAAGCAAAGAGTGGGAATAAACGGGACCTTTTCAGAATGGCAGACAGTGACTAGTGGGGTACCGCAAGGCTCAGTGCTGGGACCCCAGTTGTTTACAATATATATTAATGACTTGGATGAGGGAATTAAATGCAGCATCTCCAAGTTTGTGGATGACACGAAGCTGGGCGGCATTATTAACTGTGAGGAGGATGCTAAGAGGATGCAGGGTGACTTGGATAGGTTGGGTGAGTGGGCAAATTCATGGCAGATGCAATTTAATGTGGATAAATGTGAAGTTATCCACTTTGGTGGCAAAAATAGGAAAACAGATTATTATCTAAATGGTGGCCGATTAGGAAAAGGGGAGGTGCAACGAGACCTGGGTGTCATTATACACCAGTCATTGAAAGTGGGCATGCAGGTACAGCAGGCGGTGAAAAAGGCGAATGGTATGCTGGCATTTATAGCGAGAGGATTCGAGTACAGGAGCAGGGAGGTACTACTGCAGTTGTACAAGGCCTTGGTGAGACCACACCTGGAGTATTGTATGCAGTTTTGGTCCCCTAATCTGAGGAAAGACATCCTTGCCATAGAGGGAATACAAAGAAGGTTCACCAGATTGATTCCTGGGATGGCAGGACTTTCATATGATGAAAGACTGGATGAACTAGGCTTGTACTCGTTGGAATTTAGAAGATTGAGGGGGGATCTGATTGAAACGTATAAAATCCTAAAGGGATTGGACAGGCTAGATGCAGGGGGATTGTTCCCGATGTTGGGGAAGTCCAGAACGAGGAGTCACAGTTTGTGGATAAGGGGGAAGCCTTTTAGGACCGAGATTAGGAAAAACTTCTTCACGCAGAGAGTGGTGAATCTGTGGAATTCTCTGCCACAGGAAACAGTTGAGGCCGGTTCATTGGCTATAGTTAAGAGGGAGTTAGATATGGCCCTTGTGGCTAAAGGGATCAGGGGGTATGGAGGGAAGGCAGGTACAGGGTTCTGAGTTGGATGATCAACCATGATCATAATAAATGGCGGTGCAGGCTCAAAGGGCCGAATGGCCTACTCCTGCACCTATTTTCTATGTTTCTATAATAGAGGTGGGCGCCCTGGAAAACTGTCATTTCTTCACGCAATAAATAACGCACTGAGAATGCCGCCCGCTTCCCCAGGGGAGGATAAATCATTATGGCATCAGGTGGTAGCGGCGGTCAAGGTCAGGTACCTTTCCCTCCTTGAGTGGGACTTAAAGCCTCGGCCGCAGTGGAGCACAAGTATAGAAAGGGACTAAGGTTCTTCGCCAGTGGACTTTGGTCACAGGTGGGTACGATAGTGGTGGGAGTGGTGGAGTTTGGAATTTAGAATTAATCCTATTCTTCAGAGGAAAAATAATTATTTTGCTATTTGGTTAAGTAAATCGGAGGAGCTCTTTTCTGTGCGAATGTGTTAATGTGTCGGAGGCCCCCACCCAGCAGTCTTTTCTTTTCCTTTGAAAATTGTTAGTTTTTCAGTAGGACTTAACTCTTACTTGCGGAGGTTCTCGGGAATGAAAGATGTATCGTGGAGAGCAGAAAACACGCTTGTTCCCTGTCCCTGGCCTATGACAAAGCGACTGACCAACCACCTCTGTAAATGGACTCGACAGCAAGAATGGATTTCAAAAAATCAGCAATCTTGACTTGTACCTCTGTACTTATTATTTAACAGGATTCAAGACCACAACAAAATCGATGTGAGAAAGTCTTTTTGTTCTCTAATCCCCTCCATTACAAAGTTTGTCCCCTCTGGAAACAGTTTCTCTTTGTTCAAAGTAAATTTATTATATGTCACCTTATACACACCTGAGATTCATTTTCTCTCGGCATACTTAATAAATCCATATTAGAATAATAACCATAGCAGAATAAATTAGAGACCACACCAACTTGGGTGGTTTACTCTATCAAAAAAAAAATAGATTTTCAAGTCCTTAGTTAAATTTTGTAAATTAACTTTTACGTTGTGGAATTAAAAAAAACACCGCGTACTGCTTTGGTTCAAATGTGAACTGTATGCAGTCAGATCAGGCAACACGGGGCTGCTGTTAACCTGCGCCGGTTACTTGCTGGTTTCCTCAAAGTTCCCCACGACAGCCTTTCTGTAATTCTAGCTGCTCATTTGAATAACATACTTCATTAGCAGAGGTTATGGATTTTAGTAACTGTTAGATTTCCAGTAGCTATTTTGTAGTGGGATTAGTGCTTGGTCTTGCACAGTATTTCTATTTTGTTACCTGGATGTAGTGTTCTGATGAAGTGATCCATAGGGGTGGTATGCAGAACAAAGTTTTTCCACTGTACCTCGGTTCTTGTATCTAGTTTCTAATAACTAATTTCCAAATAGTATCAAAAGTCCTAGGTTATTTCATGTAAAGATGTGACATACAGATGATGGAAGAAATAGTAGTGGAAATTCTTGGACACACAACCTTATCCATGAGCAATGGAGATGAATGCACAAAGTCTTAAGAAGTGTACCCTTACCCATCACGAGTTGCCCACAATCAAGCCAAACATACTTTTGTGAAATAAGTAGTGGGGTTCATCAGATTGTTAACCCTTTGAATCAACTCCACTGATAATGCCACCAGCACTAACTATTTAGGCAAGTGTTCAAAATCAATTGAAATAAATTAAACCATTAATCAGAAACACTGTCAGTGGTTTAATTATTAAACAGTGTACCAAAATGTCAGATAATCTTTAATTGGAAAATAAGTTATCTATACTTCAGATTTGTCAGCTTCTGTCCTACTCTTTTGCATTAAACTATTGAGCAGGAAGCTTGGTGCTGGAAATCTTTTGTAGAGCTCCTCCATCGTCGTGGTTTGAAAATTGCCGTTTCCAAGTGCTCCATTATATACAGAGAAAGCTGAAAGGGTACACTGTACCACATACACCATTTTAAATGAAAAATAAAAAAATATATAGATGGTGGAAATCTGAAAAAAAAAGAGAAAATACTAGACTCAGGAGGTCAGGCAGGTGCTGTAGAAAAAAAAACATGATTAACATTTCAGGCAAATAAATTATTTACTTTTTCCAAAAATATCATAGTATTTTTGTTTTAATTTTGTATTCCAGATTTTATGAAATTCACAAATCACTGCCATAAGAGAAAATTTCCACCAGCCGCTGGTTGACTGGGTAGACATGGCTCAGAGCCCAAGGGGCAGAAATTTGCCAAGTCTATTGTGCCAGTTTATTGCTGTATCAGCAGGAGTGTTCTGAAATCTTGGACTGGGAGCAGAAATGCATTACTCATTTTCTAATAGGCAAACACTGAGATAAAGATGAGCTTCATCAGCTGTACTCCTGCTGTACTTCCCCACCACCTAGAGATTAGTAATGGCCACAGGGCCATATCACTTGGTAAAACTAATGACCAGTATCAGCATTGGCCAACAGGTTTAGGAATAAGAGGGGTAGAAATGATGCAAGTAACCTTTAGACTAATTATCTATTAAGTACTTAGTGGGTCAATGTCCTTCATACACTGGTAGAGCTATGGAGGAATTACCTGTACATTGTAACTGTTTGAGATTAGAATAGACCATCAATGTTCATTTATTAATTGATTCAGTGGACATGGAATTAGGTTTTGTAATTGATTCCTGGTAAAACCCAGGCTTGAAATACATTTCATCAGCTTCTATCCCAATGTTATAATTTCACTCGTACAATAATACTGTTGACTTTACAATCTAACTCGTTATGACCATGCACCATGTCTATCAGCAGAGCAGTTTCTCTGTAACATTGTTTATTGTTAACTTTTGTTTAGTTTGTACTACCTTAATGCACTGTTGTAATGAATTATTTGTACAAACAATATACGTTTTTCATTCTACTTCAGTATATATGACAATAATAAACCAATTTACCAATTTGTAATGGCATGCCCCTTCATTAAGCGGCATGCAAATTATAAACAGTTTTACTAACTTAGTGACAAGATTCATGCCATGCTACATATATCTGTTAGGATTTCAAGGATTTCAGAACAGGAAGCAAGTTAAGGTAGCTTCTGGGTGCATTACCTTATCTTTGCTAATGGAAGGATAGTGAACACTCAAGTTCATTTGAAATTCCTTCAAAAGTGGAATCCCTGAGCAAGTTACAGAAACAGTGAACAAGCTTACAGTTCTTCCATCATTGATGCTGCCTTCTCCTGCATCTCCTCCATTTCTAAGACATCCACATTCATCCCATCTTCCCGCCACCTGTTAAGGGAGAGTTCCTCTTGTCCTCACCTACTACCCCATGAGCCTCCACATTCTACATCATTCTCCACAATTTCCGTCAACATGTTCCTACCACCAAACACATCTTTACCAACCCCTCCCCTCTGCATTCCACAGGAATTTTGTTGTCCATTCGTCCCTCCCCATTAATCTCCCTCCTTGCACATACCTCTGCAAGCAACTGAAATGGCTCATCTGTCCATTTACCTCCTCCCTTGCCTCCATTCGGGGGCCCAAAGTCCTTCCAGGTGAGGCAACAATTCGTCTGCAAATCTGTTGGACTCATCTACTCCTAATAGGGCTTCGTCTACATTGGTGAGTTTCGACATCAATCGGGGAACCACTTTGTCAGGCACCTCCGCTCCAACTGCCAAGAGTGGCCAGCCACTTTACTCCTATTCCCGCTTCTGTTTTGACATGTCAGACCATGGCCTTCTCTTTGTCACGATGATGCCACTCACAGGGTGGGGGAGCAACATCGCATATTCTTTCTGGGGAGCCTCCAACCTGATCGCATGAACATTGAGTTCAACTTCTGGTTTAAAAAAAAATCCCCTCTTCATCTATTCCCCACTCTGGCCTCTCATCTGCCTATTCCCTCCCCCAATGCCCCTCCTCCTTTCCTTTCACCCATAGTCACTCCCCACTCCTATCAGATTCCTCCTTCTCTTCTGGTGTCTTGCCCCTTCCTTTCCAGTTCCTAAAGCATTTTGTGTATTGCTCTAGTTTCTGGTATCTCAAGTAACATAGAGAAAGGCCCGATTTCACCTCTTGCCCTCCCTTAAATTCCCGTTATTTGTTACGTTTTAAATTCAATTAAGCTGTTTAGATAGCCAAAATTTCTCTTTGTAAAGTGGTTCAGTACTATAGAAAGCACTTTGAGTTAACCAATAGTTTCATTCCTTTCCAAATTGTCTATTTAGAGGATAATAGCAATAGGAAATAGACAAAAACAATCCACAGCAATTACACTAATATTAGGAAAACTGTTACCTCGAGGTCTTGCCTTTGGAAAATTATTCATGTTTGACTTAAGTGCGGATTTACGAATCTTTCACATGAACTCTATGTACACTTGCAGGAAGGGGTGGGGAGTTCGAAGACATTTTTTAATGAGACAAAATGAATGATGGACTTAGACTTTCCAAAGTGTTACTTAGATGGGTCTAATCTCCTTACCATTTCTCTCAATATACTTCCAGCTGGAAGCTGGGTAGTGGCACTGATGATTGCACTGGATCTGAATGTAGTTGCTTTTGTAATATTTGTAACAATGAAGTCACCCAAGCAAAATATTAAGAGTTTCAGAGACTGATGCAAGTCAAGGTTCTCTAAAATCTTTAATATGAGCTGAGTGAAAATTTGGGGACATATAATCTTGGAACAAATTTCATTTATTACAGATTCCCCATGTCAATTTTAATTTTAGGATTTAGAAGGTTCATTAAACAGGAGATTGTTATAATTTAAATTCAATTAAGCTGTTCAAATAGATTTCAATTTCCATATGTATCTATAAAGCTGAGAAGTGTTGTAAGTTTCGCATTAAAACAGAGGAATTTGTTGTTTTGCCATTTTCAACACAGTTAGCAGTGCAGATAGTTTTTATTTATTGAAATACAGCATGAAGTAGGCCCTTCCTGCCCTACCCAGGAACCCCCAATTACCCCTAACCTGATCACAGGGCAATTTACAATGACCAATTAGCCTACCAACCAGTACCTTTTTGGACCATGGGAGGAAACCGTAGCACCCGCAGAAAACCCATGCAGTCAATGGGGAGAACATACAAACTCCTTACAGACAACAAAGAAGCCAAGGACAGTATGGAAAATAAGGCAACAGCCAAAAGAACCAAACCTTTAGAACTGAAGCATGTAAGCCATGACCTACTGAAAGGGAAGCAAATCAGTTGCTTGTCCTCCAAAAAAAAAAATAAATTTAACAGGTGGCTTCACTATGAACGAGGTGAGAGCCTGGTATTTTCTTAAGGAGATATCGGTTAGCCTGCAAAGTTTAAATCCTCAAAGATTTGAACATAACTGATTGAATACAAAATGTGCAGGAATCAGTGCAAAATTCAAACACCGTTGCAGAATAATTAACTCAGCAATCAATATGTTTTACAATATCTGGTTATAAATATGGGAATGGTGTAGGTTTGAGAGTGCAGGAGTAAAGGAGATCATTCAGCTAAGTTTAACACCTAAATTTTCTGCTGCAAGTTACAAACATGCAAGAATCAGAACTTACCACAATGCAACTGTCATGGCTCATGAGGGATACCCACTTGAGTGAAAATGGAATGTACCTGGTCCCACAATAAAAGAGAATCTTAGCAGAAGCAGAGAAACTAGTGAAATCAGTGCAATGCTTACTTAAGGGGCTGCATTTGCTTTTCTTCTACAACTACTGTTGCATTAAATCCTAGTAGTTGCAGAGATTTAATGGCAATGATCATTTGCAGACCAAGGAACAGTTTGAAGTAGTTTTTATGGTCAAATATAGCTCTAAGCTCTTTTGCCAATCTGGTGGACTAGAAACTGGAAACACACAAACTAGGTTGTAGTCAGGACACAAGTATTAAGGAGGACAAACATCAAATAGGCTGGAGGAAGGATAGCAGTTAGGTTAAAGAGATATGAAGTAAATTTGTACTTAATTGATGTAAGTCTGTATTCAATGTAGGTTAATAAAGTTATTCCAAAAGAATGTTCAAAAGTCAGAATCAAGCCCGTTAGTCATACTTCCCCCATCCCAACATCCTTGTGCCAGGGACATGCACTAAATTCTGATACAAATACTAGTCTCTCTCAATTTATTTTGTGTTAAGTTAAACATTAATCGAGATTTGTGCTGTAGTTAGCTTTAGCTAACAGTTCACAACTGAAGTACAACTTCCTTGGTTAAATTTTAAACGTTCCCCCCATCCCCAGGTCATAATTATCTGGCCCTTAGGAGCCAAAGTACAGTTAATTTGGGAGTGCAGTAAGCCAGGCTGTGATCTGACCCCAGAACCCATTTATAGGTGAGAACACAATCCCTCTTCTGGATGGTATCCTTCCACATTAGGCTGAAGCCATGAACAGTGTAGGACCTCAGTGTTCCATTAAAAGTTTCCAAATGATTAGGTTAATTATCAAGCTTGGATGCAAAATAAAGATATCCAGAATGGAAAATAGACTACATAAAAAGGTTATCAAAAAGGAGCCTGGGTATTATTTCAAAGAGCATTTATTCCAGTCTACATACTTCAGGCCTGCTGCTTTTTCACTGGACTATAACAATTATGCATTTTAGTGAAAATTGCTCATAAAAACAGTAACTTCTTATAAAACTGTACAGCAAGATTCCTAATAACCCCAATACAAAGTACTCCTATGCAGATGACATACAATTCAGAGTGAAGATTTAAAAGTCATTCACCTACTATGAATTTCATTTCATTACTGAAATATAGAACATGCGTGTTACGCCTGTTTCAGGCAGACCTTTTGTGGGCACTTTGTCTATCATAAGTGAATTCTGGACAGAATTATATAACTACTAAGCGCAAGTGACACATTGATTTTTTTGACATGGTTTAACACAACATTTTTAGAAATTGATCATTCATTTTGAACCAGATTGTAGGAATTGCACATTACTTCTGCAGTTAAAGTTCAAAATTTCAGACCAATGAGATCTGTGTGTCAGTCTCAGCAATAAAGATTTTTTAAAAAGTTTAATTGGATTGTACAGTAGTTCACAATTTAGTGGAATGCGCATGATTCACTGCTTAAAATATGAGCACAAGAATGTGACATCAGTTCTTAATAGCTGTTTTCCTTTGACTTGAACATTCATACTTGGCCTCTTGGGTCTAAAAGATATCCATCTATTTGGCCACAATTAGTGCTTCATTTTTAAAACACATTTAACCAATATGAGACAAGTTAATAAATGCCCTTTATAATCCTGTAGTTACGATATTCAAACCGCTGCAACTGAGAAGTATTGCATGGCTGAATATATGAAATCAAAATCTCAACCATTCATTCTCCATCATTTCTGTTGTGGTTCTTTGCTTCCACTATTAATTTCATTTAGTATATATTTGTCAAGACAGCATGAACTGATTTTCAGGTATAGTCTACTTCTGACCTCTTGATTGCCATCCAGTTTGGTTGCCATCAAACCTTTATCTACTGCTAACCTTTAGTAATGCAAGCTCAATAAAATATCTAATTTGCAGATAGGAAATACGAGGCTCTTGTCTCATCAGTTCAGCATACAATGGACAGAGAGTGGTTTTTAATTTGAAGGGCATGGGTTTTAAGAAAAAAGCACCCTTTCCTCAACTACAGAAAAAAACATATACAAAATTTAAACAATATCACATATACACATGATGGGACAAATAATTTCAATTCTTTTTGTCCCTAAAAAATCTAAGGTGGTATTACTGTAGACTTTTGTAACTGAAATGCTCAAGATGACTTTAAAATACTGCTTCAGTTAATTACAGCCTCACTTCTACCACAAGAATCTTCCATGAAAGATGTGAATAAGATTGAAAGAGTACAGAGAAAATTTACAAGCATGTTACTAGGACTTGAGTTACAGGGAAAGGTTGATTAAGTTAGGATTTCATTCCCTGGTGTGCAGAATAATGAGGGAGATTTAATGAGGTATAGAGGGCAAATACAGATTTTTCCCACTGAGGTTGGGTGAAACTAGTAGAGGTTATAGGTTAAAGGTGAAAGGTGAAATATTTAAGGGGAACCACTTCCCTTGGAGAGTAGTGAGTGTGGAATGAGTTGCCAGCAGAAATGGTAGATATGGGTTGAGTTCAATAGTTAAGGAAAGCTTGGGTAAGTATATGGATGGGAAGGGCATGGAGTTGCACATCGATAGGACTAAGCAGGATAATCCTTTGGCATGGACTAAATGGGCCAAAGAGCCTGTTTGTGTTGTAGTAGTGCTCTATGACATTATCCCAATATACTTGTGTGTGTTTGCTGGAGGGGGGAGTTGTTTAATCTCGTTTTATATTCCTTCAATTTTGTACCCAAAGTACATGGCCAAAATTAGAGAGATCAAGCAAAAGCTGTGATACGGACCAATTTTGTTCAGGAACAGCTTGTATTCACACTAACAGTAGGAATTCTGCATACTTTGAATGCTGATTCCAGGCTTTTGGAGGTTCATCGCCCCCTTTGTTAAGTACAGAGATCACAAGTGACTCCAACTGATTATAACTACAAACTGTAAATGGGAGGCGCTCCTTCCCAATTAATAAATTGCCAGTCTGGTTCACATCGCCCTCATGCCCGAGTCAGAAGAATCCAGTGCACTGCATGCGAAGCAAAGGCACCTCATTCCTGCCCATCCCATCTATCTGCGGACATCAAAAGGCATAATGGCATAACCTGAAGAATAGGGAACCAACATTCTTCTCACAATCCTCACCAAAAAGAGATATATCACCATATATTAATTGTGAAATCTTCTTTGGCACTACCAAATTGCCATGTTTACCTCTAACATGAGTAAGAACACTTCAGAAATGATCTTCTCAAACACTTGAGTACAATAACAAATAAATTCAAGTAATTCTAGATCTTCTAGGAAAGCGAATAAGGGATGGACTTTAACTCACAAGTGCTGCATTTTGAGACGTTAAACCAGGCCAGGACCATATACAGTGTATGACAGAATCATGGGAAGTGTTGGCATACAAAGCATTCCATGGAACCGAGTGGTGAAGGAGCCATACAGTATACCAAGGCATTGAGAATAGGAGTAGATTGTCATATCACAATTATACAGATACTAAACCACACTAGGGAATATCGTGTACAGCTTTAGTTGCCATGCTAAAGAATGTGATTAATGCAGAAAAGATTCACCTTGACTGGAGGGTTTCAGTTTTCTCCTGAGCAAGGAGGCTGAAGGGCGACCTTACATAAGTCTATACAATTAAGTGGCACAGGCAATGTGGCTAGTCAGTCTTTAAGGTGGGTAGATAATGTTTTCCCAAGGTAGGGGAGTCAAAAATTGGAGGGCACATGCTTAAGGTGAGAGGGGAGACTTAAAGGGAATATGCAGGCCAAGTATCCCCCCACCCCCAAATAGAGCATGGTGGCTATATGGAATGAGCTATTAGATGACATGGCAGAAGATGTGCTTCAAAGATATTCAGACGGGTAGATAGAAAAGATCTATTTTCCGCTGTATAATTGTATGAATCACTATAAATCTGTGAATCCACATTTGTGTTTCTGGGATGAATGATCATCAGTAAAATGTTTAATACCAACAGTAGTATATATCAGACCACAAGATCCTGGTAACAGTTCAATGATTTGTAATTTAATTTTTGTATGAATGGTAATTCTTTATGTAAATAGTGTAACTGTTAATTACCAGAGCTGCCAATAAGTAAAAGAACCTTGCATGTTATACAAATCTACATGAATAATTAATTAATGCCTATTTCCACATACACCCTCAAATCCCATTTAATAGTCTGATCTTTGCAGTGAGTGATGGCCTAAAATCTAAATCTAGGCCTTGAATCTGCTGCTCAAATCCAAGGGGGCAAAAAAAAACTGGCTCCCAGATGAAGTAATCATTAAAACTTCCAACTATGATACAACTTTTATAATTGTGAACTTTTGATGATTATTGATGTGTTTCACCACTCAAGATGGTGATATTCATTGTAGAAACATGATTACCATACAGTAATATCCTATCTCTGACTCTTTCCCAATGATTCCTAGTGGTCTTGTACAACCAGTTTTTTTAATTAGATGCTGCAAAAACAGTAGAGCACTTGCACGCAGATAAACTTTGACAGTAATTCAACAGTGCAACACTTTTGGAACAGGTGTAGGAACTTTGGTAACTGTTCCAAAAACAACTACAACAGTAGTATCGATGTAGATTTATCCTCATTCTTAAAGCTCAATAAGTATTCTATTTGCTAATACCTGTCTTAGAGGCATAAGCATAGACTACTTCAGGAGCATTCCTTACTTGTAAAATAAGCAGCAATTAAATGCTTGAAGTTATTTTGTGACTTTCAATTTCTAAGCCACATTAATATTTGCAACTTTTGATCCATACAATCTTCTCACCTCATCAAAAAAATTTTTAGTGTTGATAAGATTTGCTCAAGGGCACTGTTAATGACATAACAAAGTATAACTTCTATTTTCACAGGATAAAGAGCTAAAGGCCAAATGTGAGCTTTTAAAGTAGGTGTGGTATCCGTATTAACAGAAATCAAACACAAATCAAGTAGCTTGTTGGAAGTTTGTTGCTATTTCTCTTCAAATCCAAGAAATTTCTGCAGTGTTCTGATCACCAGAGGTTGAGGCACCGATTGGTGAATTAAAGCTGATCTATACAGACATTTCACATTTCTACAAATAGAACTTAGACAAAGAGCAAAACCATTCACAGAAATCAATTCGTAAAAATTGTAAAACAGAAGACTAAGTTCAACCAAATACACAAAAGAGATCACTGTTTGATCCGTCTAAGTGATATCAAATTTTCCACTACAAATTTATAAAAGTGTAAGTGCATATATTCACCCAGCCAGTGTACTATTTTACTGTAGACTCATTGATTCTTGGCATATTAGAAATGGATCTCGTGTTTTTTCAGTTGAAAATTACATCAAACACAAAAGTTAGTTTGCCAAAATCCAAAGTTACACAACTGTCAATGAATCCACAGCTCAACTGGATTGCTTAAAAACAAAATTACTACCCCAGTCAGCTCTGTTCCTGGTTATCTCAATCAACTGACTAATTACTTCACAGGTTAAAGATGACACATATGTAATATACAGCATATCACAATTTAATAGCCACAATGCAACTCAATGCTATTTTAATGGGTCAATTTTGAGAGCTAAAATATATATGAAGGAAGTAGTGTGTTAGGTCAACTGAAGTTTAGGATTTTCATTGTTAATTAGGGACCAGTCAATTCATTGCGCAATACAAATCTAATTCCTATTTTAAATTTAATAATGTTCTTAAATTATAATGCATTTAACTGAACAAATTACCAGAAAAACACAAATGTTTAAGTAATATTTAGATACAAGTGCATTATGGGCCAAAACTGATCCAATAAAATTTGAGCGAAACATCAGAAAAACAATGACAACAGTGCAAGTATCAATAGGTGACACTGCCATCATTTGCCACATCAATGTACTACTCATACTGATTTCACGTCTGTAAGGGTGGGGAGAAGATAAGTCAAAGCATTTTGAAATGCTATTTCAAACAATTTAATTTTTTTTTAGGCAAATCAAGATAATCATGGATACCAATTTATCTTTAAAATCTGAATATGAAACCTATGACCACTACTTTTCCCTTCAGAAACTGTAAAAAAAGCAAATCAAGAGTTCAGTCAGACTTTTCTTTTAAAACAGAATCAAACATAATTTAATATTGGTGAGAAAATAAATTAAGTACAAAATGTTTAATAACTTAAAACAGCCTTCGTCTGGCTTTTGTCTGATAGCAAACTAAAATAAAGCAACAGTATTTAAACATTTACATCCATGAACTTACAGTACACATTAAGCCCAGGCACATCCATCTTGCCAGGAACTATATATTGTACTGCATTAGTAAAAATAACCCCTACTAGCTGCCATGCATTACTTAATGTCTTGAAAAAAAACATACAACTGTAAAATATATTACACCCGCCCATTCATTTTGACTAGATCTCAAAACTACCAAGGGTACTTCAGACAAACATCCAATCTCGTTTGTAATATTTTTCCAATCCTGGAATATTCCCAGCTCTGTTGTGCTTCTTGCTGTCCACTTTTTAGTAGTTGCAGTGCTGAATATTCAAGTTAGTGGCAATATTAGATACAATGTATTTTCATTTCAAACAGCTGTAGCTTTGTCTTATATCATGTTTATTCTGGCACTATATTATAATAATGTCTAACCAGCTGAGTATTTATTATACCTCAACATTTCTTAAAATTCGTTATTTTTTTTCACCCAGACTTTAGCCTTATTTGGATTACAGAACTAGAGTCAGTTTGCAATTGGCTCAAGTGGAAGGGGGAGAAAAACATCTGAAAGAACAACCATGTACACAGGCTATAAAACACTTGCAGCCAAAGTGAAAACTATTTTGGGTATACATGTATCTGAACCTGGCTACAACCTGCAAGATTCAAATCCTCATGTCATCTTTCTCATGGCACATGCCAATGCATGCATTAGAACTTGTGATCCTGTATCACACATAAGGCAATGCATAAATTAGCGTTGATTTTAATAAGACCAAAATTTGATTGAATTTTGAATTCAAACAAAATTAGAAAAATGGGCTGGGCAAATTACTTTGCAATTTATTGTTCAAATTACTCCATCATACCTCTTATTAAAAAATTAATTTAAGCACTTTTGTCCCTACCAAAAAACTTCTCAGCACAGCTACCACCTAGAATGGAAATTAGCACAAATCAATGGCTAATCTGTGACCACCATATTCAGTTTACAGAAATGTGGCACTTTGCCAAAATTCAAACCTTTGCTAATTAATTTTCACCGTTTGAAGTCCAGGTCATGTTCATTTTCTTGTGATTAAGCTGGAAAATCCATTCTCTTATCCACGTACTTACAACTACACCATGTTCATTATTCTCTAGTGTCAATTTCATTAAATAACAAATCAAAAATGGTTATCCCCAACTAAACATAATACCTAAATAAGACCACCGTGCTACAAATGTCAATCGAGGCTTTGAATCATTTAGGATATGGTAATTATATTAAGTTTTGACTACTGCAACTATTCATGGCTGACAATCTGTGCACAACTGTGTAATTTTAAAGGATAATAAAAGCTGTTAAAGGCTACACTTTTAAAGTGCTGCTTGTTGCCTCTATATATAATAAAAAGTACAGTTGAAATTTGAGAGATCACTACAAAGGCAGATCAAAATTAAGCCATAAAGTAAAACAGGATGACTTTAACAATGAATATAAACCATTTCTTCTGGTTGGAGAGAGAAGGATCATAAAATCTTTGTTTCTTTTTTGCAGCATTTATTTCGCTGCATCTTCAGCAAGTCATGGGGCTTGAATTTATGGTGTGCATGAATTATATATGTGTATGTATATATACACACACACACACACACACACACACAGGGAAAAAAAGCATTAAACAGATTGCTACATTTTTCTGTTAATACCAGGGTGCTGGATTGAAGTGCAAGATGCCCTCAGCATTCTACACTATAAATTAACCTAAAGTTTTTATAACAAGCACAATGCAAAAAACAAAAACATCAGAAGTATTCTATATGCAATACTATGACTGAAGATATAAAAGTAAAAAATGAGGCAACTAAAATAAAGGAGATGCCCTATACAGCTGTCAAACTACTTTAATGGTCAACTAACTTCACGATAGCAGTATCTGAAGGTGCATTCTTTTCTCAACCAGAGCTAATTAACACTTGGTCCCACTTGTACTCCCAATATTACTGTGGTAACACATAATGCCCTTTTTCGCCTTTTGTTTGAACATAAAACGCTGCCTTCCTGTTTGTTTGGGAATGAGGAAGAATTTAAAGGTCCACTGGCGTGGTCTGCACTTCAGCTATTAGAGAATTTTAATATCCACTGGTCCTGTCTCAATTTCAGCTGTTTAATTTCAGATGCAGGATCCAACGTACACTAGCACTGATCCTTTCAAAAAAGAAAACCTTTCAGCCAACAAGCCTGGCCAGATACTTGTTGCTGTCTTCATTCCTCTGGAAACTATTATTTACAATAAAGTACATAAGAAAGTAAATCTCTTAGAAAGGCTAACATCCACTGGATATGTGTCAAGAATATCCCTTTGCGCATAAATGAATCTGCATGCTCCCTCTTGCCTCCTCCCCAATCTCTCTCACTCATTCTCAAGTGCTGAAAGTAACAGTGAATGGGTTACTATTATAACACACACAGCAAAATGGGGAAAAATAATTAACATTGTTACTAAATGAATTCAATATTGCTTGGATATAAATTTATTTACTTAGAATGTTAAAGAATGCACATTTTCAATTGGGAGGCTAGATTCTTAATGAGGTAATAGTTTATACTGCAAGTGCAAAATGCAATAAAACTTGCCTAATAACAGGGTCTAAAGTCAAACCATTTCCCTTATTCATTTGGAATTCTCCAACCCAACTCTCTCCCAAAAGTTAAAGATTTGCGATGGCAGAGCTCTTCAGTCACATGCCTACCAACCATCACTCACATGTGCCAGATCAGTACACAATTAAACCAACCAGTTAGAGTGACAGCAAATATTAAAAGATCATACCCATGTACATTCTATCTTCATCAAAAATCACTTCCTACAAGTGTTTATTATGGAATCAGTGACATATTTCTTTCCCCCACCTTAAGCACATCAAGATGAATTGCTTCATCTCACTCAAGACCTGGAGGGTATTAACTCTGGACTTTACCGATTCACAGCCTGTTATTTAAAAATGAATTGTTGGTTGCTTTGCACAAAATATGAGCTTCAAAACTACCTTAAGTTTTTATTAATAGTGAGGAAATGTTAAAAAAAAACATCTTAGCCTGAATGTGTATGGGCTGGAATTTAGAGATTAACATGGTCCCAATGATGTCATCCAAGCAAGCAACAGTTAACCAATAAAAGACACATTTACAATGTTTGCAGTGATTTAACTCTAGAATCTGAATCAACCTTAGCTCTTCTCTTACTAAAAGAAAAGATTGATGCAATGGAAATAATATCTTAACCAAAATAAATTATTCTGAAAGTAAACACACTTGTGTGGGAGCGGGTGCTAGAGAGTCTGAACGTTAAGTACATACCTTTAGATACATGCTACCTATTCTTCAACAGACCAAATCACAAGGAATGGATTGCAGCATACTGTAGAAGATTAGTCTTTCTTTAACCAATGGTCCTTAACCTCCATGAATTATTTTATACCAGATTACAAATCAGCAATAACTATATGAAACCCAATTATCTGAGCTATGATTGCATGCTTTATCAAGATAGCCTGCTTGGCACTATCAATCTGTAAACCAAGATTGTAATGATCAACTGTCACTGAAAATCTTACTGGAATTTACTATTCCATTTCATTGCCATTCCAGTCCAAGCAACATGCAAATAACTCATATCAGACAACAGAACTGTAAACAAATTGGGGGGGGGGGGGGGGCGGAGGGGAGAGGTTAACTATCATATAGATTCAGTGACAGAACTGTGGCTATTCAGTGTACTGAACAGTATTCTTTGAAGAATGACCAGAAATACATCAAAAACTAACACTAGATATATCTAAACTTCAGGAAAATACTTTATACTTTATAGCTACACTTATATTCTGCAATCAAAGTGTTATAGATAACTGAGAACTAGTATAACTTCTGCAAATTGATATTCAGGAACTGGAAGCAAAACAATGGATCATACCTTGAAAGACAGATTGATCTGTCACAAACCTATCAGTAGATGCTATCCCATGGTTGGTATCTATCATTTTGTTTCTGCTTTGGATAGAGCAAATATTTTTGGACTGCACAATTACTTTTGGATATATGGATATATAATTTTGAATATATAATCAATACCCCTCCATCCACAAAAGCACAGAGTAAGCTAGGCCAGAGGCTGCCAACTCTGATATTCAATTATGATAGATGCTGCATCTAACTCGTTTAGACTTCTAAAAAGTGCCATGAGATTATTTATCATACATCATACCATAAACACTAAAGGTATTAGGTAGAAGCCAATCCATATTAACTAGATGCTATTCAGTAAATAAACAAAAGAAAAATGTGAATTATAAAAAATGGATGCACGTTTAAAATTAGTTTAACCTACAGGCTCTAAAGTGATGTTCTAAAATGTGTCACATGGAAGGTTAAGAACAATGGCCATCATATGTCCAACCTAATTGCACAATGGCCTTCAACTGGAAAGCACCAATCCGATTTCCTTAAATTCACTTAGTGTGGAATAATCAACTTGTCATTCATGGAAAAACTGGTCCAGAATTCCACTTGGAGATATCGTAGGTATCAAAAACTTTGTCAGTTTAATCATATACAAAATACCCAAAGGAATATGTCACTTTTAGTCCTTATGGCGGAGTAGTATATTGCTGTATATTACGAAGACCTAACCAAATCACACTTTTTACTATGTAAACTTGATCTCACCATTAAGTACCCAACCTGTCAGATAGATTCTCATTTCACCAGAAGACTGTCTTACAAGTGCTGAATGTAGTTGAGTAAATTGAATATATTTAACTGGTTGTGCACTGATGAATAATGAGCCTCAAATTAGAGATGACCATTGTGTGGAAGTAAACACAAATAAATGTTTTGTTATTTTTCTTCAAGAGACTTCAGGAATTACTTCAGGTACATTTTTCTTTAAGTACTATTCAAATTTAGAAAAAGTCCTTCCATTTTCTACGAAATGTATTTGATTTTCAAGTAAAAGTTTTCAAGTAAATTCTAAGATTTCTGTAAGCATTTTGTTATCTGAATAAAAGTAAATTAGATCAGATACTCAAAGCAGCAACATTAGCAGGAAAGTGTCCTATAATGAGATGCAAGAAACCCTTCAATCTCCCCTAATTGGATGGTCTTGATCCCCTCAGATGCCTAAAATTGTAATAACTTCCCTACAATTTGTTACAATCCAATATTTACAGATGAAAAATGAACTGTGTGTTTCCACAGCTGTCTCTTCCAGGTGTATTTAAAAAAAGCTTGAAAGCCAGGGTATGAAAAAAGGAAGTATGCAAACTATTTTGAGATATCCTAATTAAGACACTCAAAATCTTGCTTTGTATTTAAATGCAGTTGGGTATTTGGCACAAAGAAAAACTTAAAAGTATTGCTACAACATTTAATGTCAGCTCTTTATACCACACATTTAAGATCAAGCTCATTTGTACCATACTTTTAGCTTCTCTAAATCACGTAGCACTATCCCGAATCATATGATAAGCTAACAATACTACTTTTCTATCATTCCAGCCTGCCCTTGTTCAAACAGGACCAGTGGATTTGTGTCTGCATTTAATTCTGACAAGATTTAAAAGCCAGCTACAGCAATCCATCTGCTGAAGCTTATTTAAAATTTACTGGTTGGCATACAAAACTTTCCATTCAAAATCCCCTGCTAGCTCTCCTGTAAAAAGTTTGTTTATAAAAATAGATGCTCTGTGAAGCCCACTTCAGTATAAGGTGTAAAACTCTTTGGCAGGATACCTAAAGGTCAGGTGCCTCACGGCACACTGGTCCCTTGATACCTACCATGAATTGTAAAATTATAAAATAAAATTTAAGCATTAAACAGCAAATGAACTTTAAAACAGAAAAAAACCCAAAAACAAAACAAAATTGGAGCAAAACAAAACAAATTTAATGATCATAAATGCAAAAGTAAAATCAATTGTCAAACAAAACAAAGGAAACAAAATGAAAAGAAATTATATAACAGAACATTAATGAAGTTCAAAGGCAGTTTGAAAAAACTTTTAGATTAGTCTTTAAATCTATTTTAACAAAGCTCTGTGTTGACAGCTAACCTGCATGGAAAAACATTTATTTTCTAGTCTGACACATTATCCCAATTTAGCATGTCAATTATATAAAAACAAAAAAGGTTAATAAGAAATGCAATGGAGTTCACTAGATGGGGTGCAACAAACCTATAAATGTTCAAAGGTTTGAATCTCCAGGAACTTGCAGGTAAATTTAATTTTCTCAAACATTACAAATTCCCATCCACATTCTTCCACCTTAAAATTTGGCAAAATATGTTGATGCTTCCACACTCCGTTCTTGCACTATATAAGGTAAATGTAATCAAATACAATTGGCCTTTTTTCATTCTTAGCACAGTTTTTCATGACATGTTGGAGGACAAAGATGCCATTTATATAATGTACAGAAAATTTTAGCTACCAACATAACTCAAGAGTGTAAATGAACCAATTCTCAGCAGGTTAACTTCAAGGGAACAAAACAAGCATATTTAATGTTCATGAATATATGAATGCTTTGCTAAAGGGTTGTGGATTTATGAAATTGCTTACAACCAAGAGATTCTGCAAAGAGCTCCCAGTTTAAAAACTAATAACAGAGAGGGTACTGCATTTAAACTGATATTTTTCAAAATCCACAGAACTGTAGCATTGGTTCAGTATTTCCGCTCCTTTTTTTGGATGGGTGGATAAAGTATGGAATGAAAAGTATCAAACATTTGAACATTTCATGTTAATTGCATCCCAAAGTAATAGTAATATAAAAAAAATCCTTTTCACTTATTCTAGAATGGTAGACAAAACACTTCTGTCACAACAATAAGAGTTGCTTTACACTAGTGGACTTATTCACCTTTCAGCAGTGTATTTCTAATCAAATGCTTACAAATGCGCATAAGCTTTAAATTACGCCTTGTGAGATTTGCTGGTTTTGAAGGAGACCTGGAGGATTTTGTCTCCGAGGCGATAGCCATTCAAGCTAGCAATGGCCATGGCAGCCTCCTCATAGTTTGTCATGGTTACAAAACCGAACCCTTTACACTTGTTGGTGTTGAAGTCGCGTATAACTTTGACATTGGTCACAGCTCCAAATGGGCCAAACATCTGCCACAGGATTCCCTCATCTGCGTCTTGGCCTAGGTTGTAGATGAAGATGCACCAGCCAGAAGGATTATGACCACCAACGTTCACACCCGACAAACTACTCATATTGTCAACACTCATCGGCGAAAACCTAACAAGCAAACAAAGAAAATTAACTCAAGGAGTTGGTGTCAAAAGCTTCAAAGTAATATAAAAAACAAACAAAAATTAGTAAAAATTCACACCACCTCCAAAAATCAAAAAGATAATAAAAAACTGATCAAAAGGCTATTGGGAAGCTAGTAAGATGCTAGATCAAAGCAGGTTGTATGCTGAAAGCTAACACATTTCAACCGTCAAACAAGAGAAAATCTGCAGATGCTGGAAATCCAAGCAGCACACACAAAATGCTGGAGGAACTCAGCAGGCCAGGCAGCATCTATGGAAAAAAGTAGTCAACGTTTCCAGCCGAAACCTTTCGACAGGACTGGAGAAAAATAACTAAGTAGATTTGAAAGGGGTGGAGTGGGGAGAGAGAAGAGAAACACCAGGTGATAGGTGAAACGTGGGAGAGGGAAGGATGAAGCAAAGAGCTAGGAAGTTGATTGGTGAAAGAGACAGAAGGCCATAGAAGAAAGAGGAAAGGAGAGAGGGGAGGTGGAGGTGCACCAGAGGGAGGTGATGGGACAGGCAAGGAGATGACGTGAGAGAGGGACAATGGGATGGGAAATGGTGAAGGTGGGGTGGAGGCATTACTGGAAGTTTGAGAAATCGATGCTCATGCTATCAGATTGGAGGCTACCCAAACGAAATATAATGTGTTGTTCCTCTAACTTAAGTGTGGCTTTATCCCGACAGCGGAGGAGGCCATGGATGGACATTCGACATTATGGTATTACTCAGTCCTATCTGTAATCAATTCAACTTTTCTATTGTGCACCTTTACTACAGGCAAACAATGCACCAAGTAATCCCTCTTGTCTACCACATTCTACAAGTACTGCTCCTTGGACTCAGACTTGAGAGCATCATCAATGCAAACTGAACTAGCTCAAGTACTTTGATTTAAATTGGTTCTACAGCACTAACCAGATATGCCCACTGTGCAAAGTTAAATGTCTCAAAGTTAAATTTCAACCACAAAAATCAAGTTTCATAACATCAGTTAGCGTCTCAGAATGAATACCATTTTTTGCAGACTTCATCACAAAAGAAACATCCAAATACTGTAAATGTAAAATAATGGTCAGGCATTTTGACATAAATATGAAAACATTTTTAGATGTGGAAAGCAACCCAAACAGGCAACATAAATTCTGAAATAAGCAATACAATTGTGAACATTTTAAAATCTGTTCCTTATGCAACACTGTTCAATCCCCAGGCTACTTTTAATTTTAGACCACTTCCTGACTGCAAATATTGTTGGGATAAGCTGAGGGTTTATTTGTATAGTTCATCTGACGATTAATAGTTTATGTAATTGTTTCTCTTCAACCCCTTTCTCTCTCATAAACGAGACCTTAATAATTGCTGCTGGAACTATTTATTTATTTGGAGATACAGCATGGAACAAAGCCCTTCTGGCACAACAAGCTGCACTGCCCAGCAACCCACCTATTTAACTCTAGCCTAATTATGGGATAATTTACAATGACCAACTAACCTACTAACCAGTACATCTTTGGAGTGCGGAAGAGAACTGGTGCATCTGGAGGAAACCCATACGCTCATGAGAAAAATGTACAAGCTTTTTATAGGCAGCGTTGGAATTGAACTTTGAACTCTGATACCCTGCAATAGTGTCGCGCTAACCGCTATGCTACTGTGGCACCCTAACTTAACCCAACTATTCAACATTATCTAAAACAATTAGATGATCTATGAGATCAGGGAAGAAAACCAAGACTAATTGCTCTTTAATAACTTTTTAATTACCAATGTAAAATTAAACTCAGAAATTTCACTACAACACATTTCTCTAAATTTTCAGGATGTCTCAGACCCAGTAGCAAATTAAATAATTTCTTTCCTCCATGGTTGCAGAGACAATCTAAAAAAAAAGAAAAATAAAGTGGGAGAAAGGAAAACAATGGATGTGGCATGACCTCCAAACTGCAGAGCTGCAATGGTCCCATCTAAGCCAAATTCAATAATATCTATATGATAATGGGGAACAAAGAATTTAGCCTTTTCATCCACAAAGGACACTGCACTAACTAACTCATCTGAAATTAATCAACCTTACCAATTACAGCTATCTTGCTTCTATCACTTATTTTCAATAAGAATCAGAGTTCATGAGGAATATTTCTGTAAAATCAATTAAAATCCAATAATTTAATCAAGTTCTAAATTGGTACTCAATGAAAAGGAAGTAAGTAAATGGTCAAATACATTAACTATCAGAGCTGCACAAAGAAATCTTAAAGGACATTTGAAATCTATAAGAGGACATATATAGTCATCCGTGGTACTCTGCTTCCTTCCAAAAATACAGAATTAGCATCTGCTTGAGTGAAAGTAATATACCTGAATCTCTGTGCCTGATGGTGCAATGGTCCTGGAAACCGCCTTGCTGGTGAATGATACAGCTGTGCCAGCAGAGATGCATTTGTTTTCTGATTAGGATTGGCTGCAAGTTTTACCGTAATTGGCTCAACAGCACCCGGTGGTTTGTGCCCATTCAAATTGTTAATAGCTTCATCTGCTTCAGATTTCCTGTCAAAACGAATAAAAGCCACTCCTCTGGACATACCTGAAAAAGGCAAGCATATTAAATTAAATACTGAAGTATTTAGGTTGCCAGTAATCCATTCACCTCAATTTATAAATACAGTCCACTGATGTGTTCTACATCATTGTTGTATTAGTTTCACAAAAACATTCAAAGTGGCATTACAGGTGTTCCCCACTTTTCGAACGTTCACTTTACGAAACCTCACTGTTACGAAAGTCCTACATTAGTTACCTGTTTTCGCTAACAGAAGGTGTTTTCACTGTTACAAAAAAAGGCAGCACGCGGGAAAAGCACCGCGCAAAAAAAGGCAGCGCGCGCCCTGAGCAGCCGCTCTCCCCCGGATTTGGAACAGCATTCTAGCCGGCATTACTTAAACACGTGCCTGTGAGCAGCCGTCAGCAAGATGAGTTCTAAGGTATCAGAAAAGCCTAAAAGAGCTCATAAGGGTGTTACACTTAGCGTAAAACTAGATATAATTAAGTGTTTTGATTGTGGTGAACGAAGTAAGGACAAAGTGAATTTGGCTTTGTGGAAGTTGACGAAGACAATGTTGAAGAGCTTTTGGCATCACATGACCAAGAACTGATAGATGAAGAGCTGATGCAATTGGAAGAGGAAAGGGTAACAATCGAAACCGAATACAGTACCGAACGGACCAAAAGTGAAGTTGTCCAGGAACTGAACGTGAAGCAACTGTGTGAGATTTTCGCTGCAATGATAAAGTACGACTTTAATTTTGAAAGGTTACGTCGGTTTAGGGCATATTTATACTTTATTGTCGCCAATCAATTGGTACTAGAACGCACAATCATCACAGCGATATTTGATTCTGAGCTTCACACTCCCTGGATTACAAATATTAAAAAATAGTTAAAATTAGTAAATATTAAAAATTTAAATATAAATCATAAATAGAAAATAGAAAAATGGGAAGTAAGGGAGCGCAAAAAAACCGAGAGGCAGGTCCGGATATTTGGAGGGTACGGCAGTCTTATCACAGTTGGAAAGAAGCTGTTCCCAAATCTGGCCGTACGAGTCTTCAAGCTCCTAAACCTTCTACCGGAGGGAAGAGGGACGAAAAGTGTGTTGGCTGGGTGGGTCGTGTCCTTGATTATCCTGGCAGCACTGCAATGCATTGCAGTGATGCAATCGGCAATCGCCTCTGATCTGTGCCGACATTTACATGCCGGGCAGCACCTAATTAATTAGCTTGTTTATTTCGGCTTTTTTTCTTAAAAATGTGCTGGGTGCATTCCGGCCACCACTGTACCTCTGCATGCTTCGCGGATCGGTATCAGTCGGCAGCCGGGAGGGTGGGGGCCACTGCACCACCCCAACCTCCGACGACTCAGCCTAACACACCACATCATCAGTGTGCTCGGCACTGTCTTCCCGATTCCCGTAAGTGATACTACACTGTACATACATTATTTCTACTTTATATTGGCTGTGTACTTTTACGTGTTATTGGCAGCTTCATAGCTTAAAGGTTACCGGACAGCGTGTTTTTGCCAACAGCGCTTGTGTGAGATTTTCGCTACGGAGAACAGTGCAGGCAATGATTGTGGAAAAGTATTTCTACTTTATATAGGCTGTGTGTTTTTCATATCATTCCTGCTTTTACTACATGTTACCGTTATTTTAGGTTTTATGTGTTATTTGGCATGATTTGGTAGGTTATTTTTGGGTCTGCGAACGCTCACAAATTTTTCCCATATAAATAAATGGTAACTGCTTCTTCGCTTTACGACATTCCGGCTTACAAACCATTTCATAGGAACGCTCTACCTTCAGATGGTGGGGGAAACCTGAACTGAAAAACCTCCTGGCAAATTATTGGAATCCGATTAGCAAGCATATAGAATCTATCATAAGAAGTTTACAGACCATTTCAACTGTTTTAAAGTCAAAAATACAAATTATTAATTCTATTTAGTAAAGAAACTCAGAACTTAACCAGTGACTCCTTTCCCAGCGGAATTACGGTACCATCTCTCTACAAACATGATGGCTGAAGCTTGATTCAATACCTTGTTGGGCTGGAGTAGCCATGCCTGCTTTTCCTGACTCAAAAACAGTGTTACAAACCATCAGATACAGCCCTTCCACCATCTTGCAGCTATTCTTGAGCATGTGGATATCAAGACCAAAAAAAATCCAGATTAGGATGACTTTAAATGAAGATAGGCAACCTAATTGTTAAATAACCAAACTATTTTCTTCAAACAGATTATACTGTTCAAACATGTCCTAGTTCTGCAAAACCTGAACAAGGTTGGATTCAAGTTATGCTCTAATTTCATATTTTGAAAATCTTAACAAACCATCTGTTTATAGAGCTTACAGTTTAACCCAATACCATTAATTTATAAATATGACCAACAAGCATGTTTGGAAATATTCCTTTCATCATTGAAGAAAATGTAAAAATCACCCACCCGTGACTTGGTCAACAAGGACACGAGATGTAATGATGCGACCATAACGTCCAAATAGCTGCTCCAAATCCTTCTGAGTCATCGTCTTTGGCAGCCCACTCACATAAAGGTTTGCATCTTTGATGCTGTCAGAGCTTGGTCGGGCATATGAAACCTTTCAAATAGATAAAGGAAAAATCATATCAATTGCCTATATGGGCAGTTAATCATAGTAGCTATAGTATAATAGAAGCACCAATCTGAACTTGTCCTCACAAATCTACTTGTTATAAATGCATCTTCCCATGATGGTTTTAGTTGAAATGAACACCACACAATTCTTCAACAGTGAAATCCTGTCTTCACAGTGAAAAGTTAATTGTATTGAGTGATAGTACCCCCAAGCTTAATGGGGCATCCTACGAACAGATTAGCATCAAGGACTAGGCATCTAGGAAGCATAGCCAGCTGGTGGTGTAGTGGCATCCACACTGGACTTCAGGGTGAGTGGTCTCGGGGTTGAATCCGGCCGGCTCCTTGCACACTTTCCATTCGTGCTGGGTTGAGCATTGAGCTAGCAACTCAATGTCGTAATGAACATACAAATGCTAAAAAAAAAATGGCAAGGTTGCCGCCCGATGCACCACAAGGTGTGGGGAGGAACTTGCATCCAATCCTAACCCGAGGAATTACTATGACGTGTAGCAGGTCATCAGCCACATCAGAATTGCACTAACCACAATCTGCAACCTCATGGGCCACCAAACCCCCCTACCCTATAATCACCACCAAACTAGGTTATCACCCTGACTTATTGAAGCAGCACAGGAGGACATGCCAGGAAAAGCAGCCTGCATATCTCAAAACGAAGAAACAACCTGGTAAACCGAAGAACTGTAAGTTTGCCAAACAACAAACATTGTGCAATAGATCAGCAGTTCCCAACCTTTTATATGCCATGGACCCCTATCACTAACCAAGGGGTCCATGGACCCCAAGTTTGGACCCACCCCGTACATAAGAGAAAGCATTTGCAAGAATCTTCAGCCAGAAGTGCCAAGTGGATTATGCATATCAGCCTCAGCCAATCAGGATAGATACCAATCTTCAGTCAATTTGATTCACTGAATGTGAGATCAAGAAATGGCTAAAGGCAATGAACTGAAACATAGCCTATGGGCCTTGAAAACATTCCCACTATGGTACTAAAGACAGGCTCCAGAACTTGCTGTGCCCTTAGTCAAGCTGTTGTAGTGCAGCTATATTAGCATCTACCCAATGTAGAGAATTGCATAGCTGTGCCCTATCCACAAGAAGCCTGTCAAATCCAACCTGGTCAATTCCCAGCCCATCTGTCTACTCTAGATCATCAGCAAAGTAACAGAAGAAATAACTGATAATGCAATTCACTCAGATAAGACCAGTTTGAGTTCCACCAATGTCAGTAAGCTCCTGACCTCATTACAGCTGTTGTCAAAGCAGGGACAAAGTTGTTGAACTCCAGGAGTGAAACAAGATTTATATCCCTTAATTTCAAGGCAGCATTTGATTGAGTATGACATCAAGACCTAGCTAAACTGAAGTCAACAGGAATCAGGGAAAAACTACATTGGGAAGAATGGGAAAATTGTTGTGGTGGGATACGTCATTCATCTCAGTCACAGGACATCTCAGCAATTCCTTCTTAGGGTAGTGTCTTAAGTGCAACATTTTGAGCTGCTTCAATAACTTTCCTTTAAGATTTGAAGAACGTTTGGTGATGATTGCACAACATTTAGTATCATTCCCAGGTCAGGAAATAATGAAGCAGTCTACATGCAAATACAGCATGACATGGAGATTATTGAGGCTGGCTGACAGTGGCAAGTAAACTTTATGTCACACAAATGTCAAAGAAAGATAATAGTGAACAGAAAACCCAGCTATCATTCCCTTTCATTTCATGGAGTTACATCACTGAATAACCGACTATCAAATACCCTGGGGGATACCATTGAGCAGACACTGAACTAGTATAGCCATATACATAATGTGGCTGCAAAAATGGTTTTAGACTAGGAATTTTGTGGTGAGTAACTCACCCAACTTCTCAAAGCCTGTCCACACATCTACAAGGCTTGTCAGGAGTGTGATGGAATACTTACCACTTGCCTAGATGAGTACAGCTTCAGCAAAACGCAAGCTCAAACCTGAGAGGACGGAGAATCCTGCTTGATAAAACATCCACTCCACAACCATTCAACCACTCCAGCACCACCAGTTTGTACCATCTACATGATGCACTGTAGTAACAATCAAGACTCCTTAGACAGCACCTTCTAAACCACCATCTCTACAAACTAGAAGGACAAAAGTTAGTAAAAGTACTGTCCAGAAGTTGCCCTCCAAGACACACAGCATCATGACTATAGCTATTCCTTCACTGTCACTGGGTTAAAATACTGGACGTCCCTCCTTAATAGCATTAAAGGGACACCCACATACCAAGGAAAGTAGAGGTTCAAGAAAATAGCTCACCATCATTTCAAGGATAGGCAAATAAATACTAGTTCAGCCCGCACAGTCCATTACCCTTATACGAATAAAAACTGAAACACTGACACAGTCATGTAACTAATAAAAAAACAAATTGTTATCCCAAGCTTGGGATTTGCTGGGAGACCATATTCTTAACTACAAAGCATTTATTTCTACCATTATTACTAACACAAACCTATGAGGCATCACTGAAGTACATTAAAACATGCTAGTTTCACGTACAAGTTTTCCTATAGATTACAACAACAATACTTTATTTAGTAATGCAATGAATATTAACCAAATAAAAAAGAAACTGCAGACGCTCAAAGCCTAAAATAGTGGTGTCAGTGGTTTAAGAAATCAGTTCACCCCCACCTTCACAAGTGCAGCTAAGGCCGGATAATTAAATGCTGGGTCAATCTGTGAAGCCTGGATCCTTCAAATGAATATGTTATAAAAAAAATGGCCAGTTCTAATAGTTATTTAAAGTTAGAAAATTCAACAATATTCCAGAAAGATATTCAATATTCAGAAGGATTTCCAATATTCCAACAACATTTGGAGACAAATAATGAGGTGTGTTCATCAAGCTTGTGTTGGGCCGCATTATAATAGTACAGGAAGCTACAGGCAATCTAGGTCAAAGGAGTGGGATGGAAGATTAAAGTGGTAGACAATCGAAAGCTCAGTTACTCCTGCAGACTGAAGGTAGATACTCCACCAAGTGATCAGCCAATCTGTGTTTGACTTCTCTAAATGATTCACTACTTCATTTGGGTTTATGGATAGTAAGAAAGGAAGAAATGAAAGGGCAAAGGTTACATCTCTTGAAAGTTCACAGGTGTGGGAAATAAAATAAGGAGTGAGTGGTGAGAGTGGGAGAACCAAGAAAAGAATGATCCCTTTGCAATGTGAAAAGGGGAGAGGTGGGAAATGTGTGTCTTGAAATGAAATACAGTTACAGCTGGCCAAAATTGCAAATAATTGAATATTAAAACATTTACTAACACACTTACTGATATAATTGCCACTGTAACTATATTTACAGGAGAATATCTTTTTGAAACATTTGGATAATTCATTCAGCATTTCATTTGGTTTTACTATGTGCCCACTAGTACAGCTAGCATCTCCCTTGCACAAAAGCAAACATCAAGCACATCCCATTTTCTCCACCTAATGCAAATAAAGGTTTTGCGACTGATCAAGGCTTTAACTCACTTTCACCAAGAATCCTGGCTACATGGTTGTGCTTGAACTTCAACTATTTTACTTATCAAGGGCCACAAAAAATAAAACATGTGAGTGCAAAATTTTACACATACCTAGTCATCAGCAAGGAATTCAGCTGAACAGATCAGAAAGTTTTTTTTTAAATCAAATTATTTTATCTCTGTGAGAGCAACAATGCATTGTAACCACTTTTGCAATTTATCTGCAGTAAGAGGATAAACCATCCACAGAATACCACAATTACAAAGGGGAAACAGAAGGGAGGGAAAGAGTAGGTGGTGGAGCTGAGGAACAGGAGGATTTAAAGATCATCATGAGGTTGAGAACTAACTTATTCCCCTCCAGTTCCGTAGCTTTTCATGTGGCTGCTCAAGCATGTGCACAGCCCAGACTCTACAACATGTACGTCAGGTTAATGGGATAGTTGAGCGATTTCTGTCATTTTTTTTAAGCTCGTATGTGCCACTGAAGAGGCTCCAGATATTTGGTTTCTCCTCATTCACAACACTGTCATAGGTTAGGACTTCTCACAGTCAATAAAGAAATCAACTCCTTCCCCACTCATCTCCAACAGTGACACCCTTAAAATATTTTCTTATCCCAGAAATGTTTAGTTTGGAGTTTGGAGTGCTTGTTTTGGGTGCCTTGTATCTGCTGAATGGATGATGTCTGCCATTTGCAGATAGATGAGCACAAACAAATTTGCAGTAAAAGGTATATTCACCTGGGGAAAGGCAAACTTCTGAAGGTTGTTGCACAGAAAGGTCTTCTTCGCCAGAGATGACAACCAACATGAAGACTCCCAATCAACAGAAGCCACACGTTGCCCAAAATTCACCATTAGCACTTGTGAAGGAGATTATTACTTTCTCCACCAGAACAGGTTTTGATGAGAATGAACATGATGCCCAGGAGCTAATGTTCAAGCCTTTTATGGGTTAGAAACTCCACATGACTCAAGGGCACCTTAGCAAAGAGGCCCAACAAAAAAAACTTACAACCTTAGAAAAGATGGTGGCTGCAAGAATGCATCCAGCAATAAGCTATAACAATCTGTATGGATTCCTATGTGCTATGAAGACCAGCATTGGTTCAAACACACACGGGCCTGTCCTGCTGAACCAAGATAAAAGAGCTTATCAAGGAGAGTGAGACAGTCAGCAACCACTGCCAAAAATATCCTCAAATCCACCAGATAAAGTATTAGCCAATAAAATCTCACTACTATAAAATGACCAATGAGTTAGAAAATAATATTATTTTTCAGCAAATAGTATAATTTCTATAATATGGCAGAAGAAATAATTATACAATTATATTACCTTATCTGCATCAGCACAAAAGTCAGAGAATCTTAGTAATGCCATGGTCATGGCCATCCTCAGGACAGAATCCAAACTGATCACGAAAAGTACAGGAGGGCTCTTGCTGCCTGTCACAGGTAAGGTCATTGCAACAACTTTGCTCTGCATAGTGGTCAAATAGCTATTGAACGGCAGCGCGAATTCTTCAAGAGGTACAAAGAGGCCACTTGTGAGACAACTCCAAATAAAATGCAGGGAAGTGTCAAATACTAGACAGCCTTTCTTAATCTTACAAAAGATTTTTACGACACCGGCCAAGGGGGAGTTCCCAATTTGACAGTCCACAACAATTCATTACCTTTCTGCACCTATTCTACAATAACAGGCAAGCTCTGATTTTATCCAGTAGGAATACCATGCAGACTGAGATCAAGCAAGACCATGTCAATACTCTAACCCTCTCCTCAATCCTCCACACCATAATTTTCCACCTCACCTCCAAAAACTGTTCAATAGTATGCAACTAATCCACAGGATGAATGTAAAACTACCAATTCCATCAGCTCCTCTTTTAGACCGTAAGACCATAATACATAGGAACAGAATTAGGTCATTCAGTCCACAGAGTATGCTCTGCCATTTCGTCATGGCTGCTCCTGGCTCTCACTCAACCCCATCCAACTGCCTTCTCGCCATATCCTGTGATGCCCTGGCCGATCAGGAAACAATCAACATCCATTTTAAATGTACGCATGTACTTGGCCTCCAGCACAGTCTGTGGCAGAGCATTCCACAGATTTACTATTTTCTGGCTAAAAAAATCCCTCCTTACCGCTGTTCTAAAGGTTCGCTCCTGAATTTTGAGGCTGTGCCCTCTAGACCTGGACCCCCCCCCAATAGGAAGCACCCTCTGCACATCCACTCTATCTAATCCTCTCAATGATATCCCCCCCCCCACATTCTTCTAAATTCAAGTGAGTACAGGCCCAAAGCTGCCGAGTGCTTAAATGTTAACCCCTTCATTCCCGGAATCATCCTTGTGAACCTCCTCTGAACTCTCTCCAATGACAACACATCCTTTCTTTGATATGGGGCCCAAAACTGTTGGCAATATTCAACAAAGTGTGGCCTGACTACTGTCTTATAAAGGCTCAGCATTATCTTGAACAAAGGTCACTCTCATCTCAGTTATCCAGCTGTAGTATGCAGGTGACTTCTGCCTGTATACACACTTGGAGGCGGCCACTAAACACCCATAAGGCAAAGCGTGTGTACCAATCTTCCTCACTGCACACTACTACTGCTCAGCAACTGCAGTTGTCATCAAGCTCTGGCATCTCAGGCTGTTTTTTTTAAGGACTGTATAGAGTGCATATTCTCCCAGTGTCCACAGAAGTTTCCTCTAAGAGCTCCTGCTTCCTTCATAGGTGAGCTGGTTGCCAAGAGAATTAGGTAAGTGTAGGTGTAAATTACCTCAAATGTGAGAGGGAGAACCAGAAGGGATGTTAATAGGCACGCAAGGAAAAATTATAGGGAAACATTTAAGGTAATAAAATTACCTTGAGAGCTGGCAAAAATTTAATGAGTGGAATGGCCTTTTATATCATTAGGAAATATGGAAACAATAAAGGTACACAATGAGTCCCTGGGAAATACAGATCAAAACTTTGGGAGCCAATACCTCCACAAAAAGTTAGATATACACCTACACGTATATATATATATATATATATATATATATAAATAATGTTGCTTTGAGATCTTACCTTTATAGTTTTTGATTGCAGCCTCAGACCATTAAGTGTATTAATAGCTCTCTCTGCATCTTTAGCATCCACATAATTCACAAACCCATATCCGAGGCTGTGACCTATTTTAAACAAAGTGTTGTCAGCAAAATCCCAGTTAATATTTCTTTAGCATTATCTTCGTTTCATACTTCCAGTTTTCACTTAAAGTAATTTGTCAACTGTATTATAGGAAAATAACTGCTACAGGTGCACTACCAACTATAATTTTCACAAAATCCGCTGTCCATTTTGTTAATAATTCCGGGGCATGTATTGCATATACAATCCACTACAACATCTAAATAAAACTCAGGAGTTGAGGTATAAGAGACTGGTACAGTGAAGCAGCTCTCTCATTCAACACTAATTTTTTTATAAAAAGCCTGCCTAGAGCAGGAGTCAAAAGACTATGCATTACATGTTTCCTTCTGGATTTTCTTTTCTTTTCCAAGCATCTACACATAAAAATTGTAAGCAAAATCAGCAGTATGGTAAAACTTTAAAAAAAAATATTGCACTAAATTTCAAATATAGATCTATACTAAGTGAATGTAGTAAACCCCATAACTCATAATCCATCCTCAGACCAAATTGAAACTGCAATATAAACACAACAAGTACATTGTTAGATCTATCTTCAGCAGTATACTACTAATTTCTACAATTTGCTTCGCATTTTCTGTTCAAGTAGCTGATCGTCACATCAGGTACAATAGACTGACCCTCCTGAACAGCGGAAAGATGGTATTTACCCACTATGTGCCGCCTTTCCTACACTGGGAACCCCTGCTTGCGCAACCCATGGGAGACTCATCTCCTACACCACCACTAACTCGGAAGAAGCGCCGGAGGCAAGGAAGAAGGGCCAGCATCCTGGTGAGGCTGCGATGGCATGCAAATTGGCTGCCGCTCCCTAGCATACTCCTGGCTAACTTTCAGTCCCCGGACAACAAGCTGTGCGAACTGAGAGCCAGAATCTTCTATCAGCAGGAAACAAAGGAATGTAATGTTTTGTGCTCCGTGGAGACCTGGCTGACAGAGGAGATACTGGACCATGTTATTGAGCCCTCTGGGTTCTCCCTGTTCCCAGTGGACAGGTCAAATAACCTCTCTGTGAGGAGGAGGGCTATGCTTCATGGTCAACAATGCTTGGTGCGACCCCCACAATGCGCATGCTCTCAAATCGTTTTCTTCCCTAGACCTGGAATACCTGGTGCTGCCCTGCAGACCCTACTGGCTGCCTAGGGAATTCATGGCTGTTATCATCACAGCGGTGTACATCCGCCGCAGGCTGAAACTGACCTGGCTCTCAAGGAACAGTATGACAGAGACTGCACACCCAGAGGCTGCTTTCATCGTCGCCGGTGACTTTAATCCAATGTCACGAACAAAAGTCTCTCTGAAGTTTTGTCAGCACATCCAGGTGAGCACCCATGGGGATAAGACACTTGACCACTGCTACGCTCGTTCTGCAACGGTTACAAAGCTCTGCTTCGCCCAGCTTTCGGAAAATCAGACCACTCTTCGATTCTGCTTTTGCCAAAGTACTAACAGAAGCTGAAACAAGAAGCGGCCATAGTTAAAACCGTCCACTGATGGTCTGACCAATTGGCCTCCATGCTGCAGGACTGCTTCGATGACGTCAACTGGAATGTCTTCCATGATGAGAATGTCTCCGAGATCACGGATGGAGTCACCTGCTTCATCTGGAAGTGCACCGACGATGCTGTCCCCCAGAAGTCGGTCAGGAGCTTCCCAGACCAGAAACCCTGGATCAATAGTTCCGTGCAAGCAGCACTTAGCGTGCAACATAGAGCTTACATTGCCAGCAATCAGCTGGAGATCAAGAAAAACGGCTACGATCTGCACAAAGCTATCAAGGCTGCGGAACAACAATACAGAAACAAGATTGATCAAGATTCACAATGAATAGCATTCATGACTTGTGGTGAGAGTTGCATACCATTGCAGACTTCAAAGCCAAACGTAGTGGTGCCGCCAATATCCCGGCCTCTCGCCCAGATGAGCTCAATTGCTTTTACACTCGATTCAATGTCACTAACCCCGAACCTCCGAAGAAAGCCACTACTACAACCTGCAACCTGGCCATCTCTGGTACATAGATGTTTCCAACGAATGGATAGTCGCAAGGTTGTGGGACTGGATGGCATCCCAGGGAAATTACTCAGGATATACGCAGCACAACTGGCAGGTGTGTTTACAGACATTTTTAATATCTCCCTCTCCCAGTGTAGGGTGCCCTCTTGCTTCAAATTATCCAACATTGTCGCTCTACCAAAAAAGACTAAGGTAACATGCCTGAACGACTGGTGTCCTGTCGCACTCACCTCAATAATAAGCAAATGCTTTGAGAGGCTGTTCAAGGATTACATCTGCAGCTTGCTACAATCCAAACTGGATCCCCTACAATTCGCCTACTGACATAACCGATCAACAGACGACACAATAGCTACTGCTCTACATACTGTCCTTACACATTTGGAGAAGGAGGATGCTTACATGGGAATGCTGTTCTTGAGACTACAGTTCAGCATTCAACACCATAATTCCATCCAGGCCCAACAGGAAGCTCAGAGACCTCGGCCTTGACCCTGTCTCATGCAGAACCCTGTTCTATTTATTATAAATTACAATGATTGTACATTTAGACAGAGACATTAACATAAAGATTTTTACTCAGGTATGTATGTTAAGGATGTAAAAAATAAAGTCAATTCAGTGTACATTTACTAGAAAAATGACAACACTGGGAAAACACAAAAATACATTTGTTGAAATTTCAACATTTATATCATTAAGTTAGATTTTCATACACTTAATTTCTTGCAACCCCTGTGGACGAGAACATGGACTGTAAGAAAAATGAACAAACTGACCATGGTAATGTTGTATATGGGATCATTCATGCTCAAGAAGAGAAAAGGAATGGAATTGTGAAAGGGCACACATTGAGGGATAATATTATGTAGTATAGGTTCTGAAGGCTGTGCTTCTTTCTTTAAGCTGGAGAGGAATTAAGGAAGGAACAACATAGTTGTCATAGTTCATATCATAACTAATGACATAGATCGTTGTTAGGTCGCATCTGGAATTTCCAGTTGGCAGACGATTTCCCTCCACGCCGCTCTGTCCTGACACTTGTCCACAACATCCCTAGTCTTGTCCAGCTTGGTCCAATCCTTGATGTTATCCAGCCATGTTGTTTTTGCCTTCCTCTTCCTTCCTTCCTTTCCCTCCACCTTTCCATATAGCAAGTCCTTCAAGATATTATCTCTCCGCGTAACGTGTCCACAGTAAGTAACTTCTAACTTCATAATCTTCTCCAGCAATATGTGTGCTCTAACAACTTCAGACAAAACCCTCTCATTTGAAACTTCCTCTAACCAGCTGATCTTCAACATTCGTCTATAGCGCCACATTTCAAAAGCATTAATTCATTTCATGTCACCCTTCTTCAGGGTCCATGTTTCTGATCCATACCTCAGAAATGACCATACATAACACTCGAGGAAGCAGATTCTACTTTGAACGTCTACCTTCCGATTGCATAGTAGATCTTTTAGCTTCATGAACTGGGTCTTAGCCATATCTATTCTCCTTCTGATCTCAACTTCACATTCACATTTGTCATCTGTCAGACAACTGCCAAAATATTCAAACTTTCGCACCTGTTCAATGTCTTATCCATTCACTTGTAACGATATCATGAATGAGCCTTTAATGTTTGTTTTGCTTACCATTTTGTTTTCTTAGGGTTGATTTTAAGTCCATAGTCAAGGCTTTTCTCATTCACTTTATTCAGCATAATTTGCAGTTCGCATTCGCTGTCAGCTAACAACGCAGTGTCATCCACATACCTGATGTTATCCACCTTCCGGCCTCCGACTGGAATACCTGTCTCCTGAAGGTCGCATTCCCGAAAAATCCATTCTCCATAGAGGTTGAACAAATCCGGCGATCCAACGGTCTTGCCTTACGCCTCATTTAATACATGCCCATGGTGATAGCTCATTTTCACCCTGACCACCACTTTCTGTTTCCAATACAAGTTCCTTAATATCTGCACATTCTCCCATCCCAGATCATACTTCTATTACTTTTTCATGTCTTACTTTATCAAAAGCCATTTCATAGTCAAGAAAGCATAAGTAGATGGTCTTTTGTGCCTCAATGCATCTCTCCATGATGTTTCTCATCGCAAATATTCCTTCCCTTGTTCCTGAGCCTTTACGAAAACCAAACTGCGTTTCTCCAATTTCATTGCTGATTGTACCTTTCATTCTGCCAAACACCATTTTCAACAGTAGCTTGACGCAGTAAGACATTATTGAGTATCGTCCTTGGCTTTTTTGGTAAGGCGATAAATACCGATTTGAGAAAGTCCTCCGGAGGATTTCCTGTCATGTAACTGTTGTTTAATATCACTAAAAGGTTCATTTTTCCCTTCGAACCAAGTGATTTCAGAATTTCAGTGGAAATCTTATCTTCACCAGCTGCCTTTCTGACTTTTAGACTCCAAGTTACACTTTCCATCTCTGACATCAATATTTTAGGTTGATTAGTCATTTGATTTAATTCTGGTAAATCCTCAATCCTGCTGTCTTCAAATAATTCCGAGATGTACTACACTCATCTGACCATAATCTCTTCTCTTTCATAGCATGGATTACCACTACCGTCATCGATACACCCAGTTGATGGCACGGTTCTCTTTAATTTTGTCATATCCTTTACCTTTTGGTGAAGGTCTCTATAATCATAATTTCGTTCATACTGCTCAATTTCTTCACACTGTTCATTTATCCAATTCTCTTTCGCTTCCTTGCATTTTCTTTGAATCCAAGTGGTGTAGGGCTTTGTATTGTTCATTTTGCCGATGTTTTACCTTTCTTCAGTTAACTTTCTCAACTCATCGGTAAACCAAGGGTTATGTCTTTTGCTCTTTTCCCAAAAACCCAAAGTCTTTTCCACAACTTGTCACTGTTGTTTTAAACTCTTCCCAGATACTCTCCACTGCCCGTTGCTACCCTTGTCATCTAAGACTGAAAACCTATTCTCCATTTCGACCAAATATTCAATCTTTTTTGCTTCATCCGTAACGAGTAAATCAAAGTCTATCTTATTTGATGGTTTGACATAGATAGGTCAATAAAAAGAGATGCTTCTGTGGTGTTATTTAAAGTTAGCATACAAATTAAAAAGCAGACCTACTAAGATAATAATCTCTGGATTATGACCCAAGCCACAAGTAACGAGGCAATAAATTCAGAGAGCTGAAGGTATCGCTCAAAGATTGGCACAGGTGAAAGGGATTTCAATGTGGGGTTCTGGCACCTAGTCTGAGGCAGAAGGTGCTGTTCTTTTGGAATGGGTTTCACCGGCATCCTGATGAATCAAATGATAAGAGTGAGTGAGTGGGAGTGTGAACGTGAGTGTGTGTATTCGCGTGCTCACTGGACGGAAAGCAGAGTTCAGCTGAAATGAAATTTAGATACTTAAAGGGAAATGTCAGGGCAATAGAACATGGTAGGGAACTGGATAATAACTTGTGTCTGTTAGAAGAGGGCAGAGAATACAAACATAGGAATATGATTCCAGTTAGAATTAGAGAAAATGTAGCAAAAGGATATGAGTTTCTGAATACTTAACGCATTCCAGACAAGATTAGCAGAAGTAAAATTAAATGGGTATAATGTAACCGCTGTTACACAGATATGACTGCCAAGTGACCAAGGCTGTGAATTAAATATTCCAGGACACTATCAGAAGATAGACAAAATGGAAAAGAAGTAGTGCTGGTAAGAGAGAATAGGACAAAGACTGAAGGGGGAAGAAAACAAAGACAAAAGAGAAAATGAAAACGAGTTCAGCAAACAGAAGAATGAGAGAAAGTTAAGTGACAACCAGCCATTGTCTATTGGACTACAAATATCATTGGAAAACACAGGGCAGAGCATCAGGACATTAGTGGCACAAATATCTAGAATGTAATAATCACATGAAGCTTTCAACTACACGTAGATATAGCGCACAGAAGATGCTTTCTTAGATCAGTACTTTATGATAATGAACCAACAAGTGAACTGTTTAGTTAAAATTACGTACAGGTGATTCTCAATTTTCACTAACCCCACAGTCTTCAACTTACAAATCAATTTTCTGCTATAATAAATAGCATGTCACATTCCATCCACTGGAATAGTGCACCAGAACACACATAAGCTTAAGTACAAATTGTGAAATTTTAATTATAAAGTTTCAGTTAACATTTTTCAGGAACTCATCCTTTTCGTACATTGGATAATGACTATACTGTGCAATGAGAAAGGGTTAATTAATAATTTAATAGTTATCAGGAGTAAGATATGTAATTTTTTGGAATTTCTTATTAAGATTAAATCCAAGTTTGAGGCATGAGGTGTGGCATGGATAATTGAAAAACTACATTACAAGGAACAGTATACATGCAATGGATAAGATTTAATTTTATAACTTAAGGGACAACTACCCACTAAAGCTCAGGATTGTGAAAATACTCAAGGGAGAAAAACCCTAGGTTGCTCAACCTTTCAACATTGATATGTAAAAGGAAAGAATAAGGATATAAAATGTTGCGAGAAATACAAGTTTCCAAAGATATGAAAAACAGGAATATTTAGCAAAAATTAAAGCAGGCCTCTCATAGAAACATGGGGAATTTATTTTGAGTAAGGAAATAGACTGAGTAATTGAACAAACATATTTGCTTTCCTCTATGGAAAACAGGAAGGCTTATTCAGAAAGTTAGAAGGCATGGGATCCAGGGAAGTTTGGCCAGGTGGATTCAGAATTCGCTTGCCTGCAGAAGGTAGAGGGTCGTGGTGGATGGAGTACATTCGGATTGGAGGATTGTGACTAGTGGTGTCCCACAAGGATCTGTTCTGGGACCTCTACTTTTCGTGATTTTTATTAATGACCTGGATGTGGGGGTAGAAGGGTGGGTTGGCAAGTTTGCAGACGACACAAAGGTTGATGGTGTTGTAGATAGTGTAGAGGATTGTCAAAGATTGCAGAGAGACATTGATAGGATGCAGAAGTGGGCTGAGAAGTGGCAGATGGAGTTCAACCCAGAGAAGTGTGAGGTGGTACACTTTGGAAGGACAAACTCCAAGGCAGAGTACAAAGTAAATAGCAGGATACTTGGTAGTGTGGAGGAGCAGAGGGATCTCGGGGTACATGTCCACAGATCCCTGAAAGTTGCCTCACAGGTGGATAGGGTAGTTAAGAAAGCTTACGGGGTGTTAGCTTTCATAAGTCGAGGGATAGAGTTTAAGAATCGCGATGTAATGACGCAGCTCTATAAAACTCTGGATAGGTCACACTTGGAGTACTGTGTCCAGTTCTGGTCACCTCACTCTTGGAAGGATGTGGAAACATTGGAAAGGGTATAGAGGAGATTTACCAGGATGCTGCCTGGTTTAGAAAGTATGCCTTATGATCAGAGACTAAGGGAGCTAGGACTTTACTCTTTGGAGAGAAGGAGGATGAGAGGAGACATGATAGCGGTGTACAAGATAATAAGAGGAATAGATAGAGTGGATAGCCAGTGCCTCTACCCCAGGGCACCACTGCTCAATACAAGAGGACATGGCTTTAAGGTAAGGGGTAAGAAGTTCAAGGGGGATATTGGAAGGTTTTTTACTCAGAGAGTGGTTGGTGCATGGAATGCACTGCCTGAGTCAGTGGTGGAGGCAGATACACTAGTAAAGTTTAAGAGACTACTAGATAGGCATATGGAGGAATTTAAGGTGGGGGGTTATATGGGAGGCAGGGTTTGAGGGCCGGCACAACATTGTGGGCCGAAGGGCCTGTACCGTGCTGTACTATTCTATGTTCTATGTTCAAGAAAAATTCCCAGTTGAAGAGAGCAGGTTTACATTGAATCAATTGGAACATATTTAACACCAATAAAACCAGTGTTAGAGAAGTTAATGAGACTGGAAGCAAATAAACTCCCAATATGTGTCTTAAAATTCCCACAACTTTGAAAGAAGTGAGTATACAGATAGTGGAACCTTTGGTTATTGTTGCTTTGTAACTCCAAAAACTAATCGAAAGAAAAACACAGAAGCCTGGAATACATGTCCAATTACTCTTCTCATTAATGAGGCATGTATATATAAAATTTATGTATGTTGTGGAGTGTGCTGCATTGTGATGTGTAAGGAGAAAACTGGAAGGTTTTGATTCAGTGTCAGTGTAGTATGTTCTGCTGACAATACTCGCAGTGTATTCTAAAGACTCTAGACAAACCTTTCCATCAAGCCAGTTGTAGCTGGGTGGTGCAGTGAAGATGCAATATGTCTTATTCCGCTTATTTTCAAGAATTGACTGAAACTTTTCTGCAACAAACTTTGGACCATTGTCACGAAGAGTTCTGGAACACCAGTCCTGGAAGAGAGGCTTCTCAACATATACAATGTGCGATGCTACAGTGGAGGCCATTGGGAACATTTCTGGCCGCTTTGTAGCTGCATCCACTACTGCCAAGAAATTTGTGCCCATGAACGGTCTGGCAAAACCCAAATGTCAGGGCAATGCATGCCATTCCCAGGAATGGAGAGGCACTGCTCCTGACCTCTTCCGGATGTATTGACATCGCAAACATTGCACAGCAAGTTCCTCACAAACAAGAGAAAATCTGCAGTTGCTGGAAATGTAAGCAAAACACAAAATGCTGGAGGAATTCAGCAGACCAGGCAGCACCTATGGAAAAGGGTACAATCAACATTTCGGACTGAGACCCTTCAGCAGGACTGGAGAAAAAAAGATGAGGAGTAGAGTAAAAGGTGGGTGGGGGGGGGGAGAGAAACACAAGGTGATAGGTGAAACTGGGAAGGGGAGGGATGAAGTACAGAGCTGGGAAGTTGATTGGTGAAAGATACAGGGCTTGAGGAGGGGGGATATAATAGAAGACAGAAGGCCACGAAATGAAGCAAAGGGGTTAGGAGCACCAAAGGGAAGCAATGGGCAAGCAAGGAGATAAGATGAGACAGGGAAAAGGGGATGGAGAATGTTGAAGGCGGGGGGGCATCACTGGAAGTTCGAGAAATCGATATTCATGCCGATCAGGTTGGAGGCTACCCACACGGAACACAAGGAGTTGGTCTCCAACCTGAGTGTGGACGCACCGCCACAGTAAAGGAGGCCATGGATAGACAAATCAGAATGGAAATGGGAAGTGGAATTAAAATGGGTGGCCACTGGAAGATCCCACTTCTTCTGGCAGATGGAGTACAGGTGATTGGCGAAGCAGTCTCACCGATACGCAGGAGGTCACACCCAGCAGCACCGGACACAGAATATGATCCCAACAGACTCACAGGTGAAATGTGCCCTCACCTGGAAAGACTGTTTGGGGCCCTGAATGGTAGCGAGGGAGGTGGTATAGGGGCAGGTGCAGCATGTGTTCCGCTTGCAAGGATCAGTGCCAGGAAGGAGATCAGTGGTGAGGGATGAATGGACAAGGGAGTCACGTAGGGAGCTATCCCTGAAGAAGGCAGAAAGTGGTGGTGGTGGGGGGTTGGTGGAAGATGTGCTCGGTGGTGGGATCCCATAAGTTCCAGAGAATTATGTGCTGGTCATGGAAGCTGGTGGGGTGGTAAGTCAGGACAAGAGGAATCAAGGAATCCTAACCCTAGTAAGGTAGCGGAAGGATGGGGTGAGAGCAGATGTGCGTGAAATAGAAGAGATGCTGTTGAGGGCAGCGTTGATGGTGGAGGAAGGGAAGACCTTTTCTTTGAAGGAGACATTTCCTTCGTTCTGGAATGAAAAGCATCATCCTGAGAGCAGATGCAGCAGAGACGGAGGAATTAAGAGGAGAGGATGGTATTTCTACAAGTAACGGGGTGGGAAGAGGTATAGTTCAGGTAGCTGTGAGAGGCTGTGGGTTTATACTAGACATCAGTAGATGAGCTGTCTCCAGAGAAAGTCAGAGGGATTGAGAAAGCAGAGGGAGATGTCGGAAAGGGACCAGATAAATTTGAGGGCAGGGTGGAAGTTGGGAGGCCAATTCGATGAAGTTCCAAATGGGTGCAGGAAGCAGCACCAATGCAGTAGTCAATGTAGAGTAGTAAAAGTGGGGAATGGCCACCAGTGTAGGCTTGGAACAAGACTGTTCTACGTAGCTGACAAAAAGGCAGGCATAGCTGGGATGCATGCAAGTGCCCATGGCTGCACCTTTTGTTTGAAGGAAGCTGGAGGAGCCAAAGGAGAAATTATTGAGAGAGAACAAGTTCTGCTAGATGGAGGAGAGTGGTGGTGGAGGGGAACTAGCCTTCCATTGTAAAAATAAGCTGATAGGGGCCAGGGAACCTGAAATCATTGAAAAGATCCAGAGTGTGTGAAGTGTCACACACGTAGGAAAGGAAGGACTGAACTGGGGGGTATAAAACAGAGTCGAGGTATGCAGATACGAGTTCAGTGGGGCAGGAACAAGCTGAAACAATGGGTCTACCTGGACAAGGGGGTTTGTGGACCTTGGGTCAGAGGTAGAAACGAGAGGTACGGGGTGCGGGAACTATGAGATCGGTGGCAGTGGATGGGAGATCCCCAGAGCTATTAAGGTCGGTGGTGGTGTGGGAGACAATGGCCTGGTGCTCCTCAGTGGGGTCTTGGTCAAGAGGTAAGTAAGCAGAGGTGCCTGAAAGTTGTCACTGGGCCTCAGCGACAACTCTCAGGTCAATATGTCAGACTACTACAGCATCCCCCTTATCTGCAAGTTTGATGGTGAGGTTAGGGTTAGTGCGAAGGGAGTGGAGAGCAGAGAGTTTGAAAGGAGTGAGGAGTATTGAAGTCAAGATGGTTGTTGTCCTGATGGCAGATGTTTTGCAGATGGCAAAAGCAGGCAGAAGACCAGGGCAGGGTATCCAGGAAGAGGAAGGTTGAAGACGGAAAAGGAATCATTGCTGCGGGGTGGAGAGTCCTTGCCAAAGAAGTAAGCTCGGAGACAGAGGCAGCGGAAGAAAAGAGCAGCATCGTGGGGAGGGCTGAACTCACTGAGATGTGGGCACAGGGGGACAAAGGCAAGGCCCTTGCTGAGGACAGAACGCTCTGCCTCAGAGAGGGAAAGGCCAGAAGGAACAGTGAAGACCTGGCATGGGTGAGAGCTGGGATCAGCAGGGGGAAGGGAGTTGGTAGTGTCTGAGGTGAAGACGTCTGGAGTGTTCAGGGATCGTGGAGTGAGAGTAAGATGGGAGTTTCCAAGGACCCAAAAGCTGGCGGTGGGACCTGACAGAAACGGGATTGCAGAGTGGTGGTGGGGGAACGCGAAACGGGGGTTCCAGTGGCAGCAGTGAAGAACTGGCCCGGAGGTCAAGGCTGGAGTCGGAGTTGGAAGTTGGCACTTTGGAGGTGTCCAAGGTCATTGGAACCCGCATTAATGGCAGTCGAATCTGGGTTTTGAATCTGCTCTGGATTTTTAGAGCTGTTGAGGTCTGTAGTATGGATCACGGTCTGGAAACAACCGGGCCTGCTAGCGCTGGAGACGGCAGGTTCTGTGGTCCATAGACATGCGATCTTCCGATCCTTGCAGGACGTGAGAAAGACAAGGAATCTGCAACTGAAAGCATGGATCTGGCAGAGGATAAAGTAGCAGACAAATCTACTACAGGTGCCAGAGAGAATCTGGAGTTATGGAAGCGACTGGGATAGGGACACCAAATACCTCCTCATGGGAAGGTGTGATGCATAGAACGTGGTGGGAAAAGCTGGCAATTGAATGCTGGGGGTGGTTTGAAGTAAACAGCTGGGAAGTTGATTGGTGAAAGAGATACAAGGCTGGTGAAAGGGGAATCTATTAGGAGAGGACAGTAAGTTGCTCGATTTGCTGATCTATCCTAGGCCACCAAACAAAGATTTGGGGCAACATTTTCCTTTTGACCACGCCTAGCTGACTTGCATGTAGCTCTTCCAACACTTCAGCTCTCAGCTTGGATGGTACACCGACTCTCAATCTCCACACAAGTCAACCTGTGTCAAGGGCATGTTCATCCTGGCGCTGCATCAGGGAGAATACATCAAGATAAATGTCCTCTTTAATAATTTTTTAGGTACTTCCTTTTTCAAGGGTAAATGGGACAATCCATGAGCATTTCCATGAGTAGCTGTCCTCACGAATTTGATCTTGTAATCGTGTCCTCCAAGAAACAGAGCCCATCTCTGCATTTATGTTGCTGCGGTTTGTGGAACACCCTTTTGTAGACTGGCTGATGGTGTTGTGCATCAGCACCGCACTTCGAAACAAATGGTCCCAGGTTTGAATCCGACTGGCTCTTTGCACTCTTTCCATCTATGCTGGGTTGAGGGTCGAGCTAGCAACTCGGCCCTGCAAAAAAAGATAAATGCTAAAGAAACAGCACGGTTGCCACTCAATGTGCCACAAGGCACAGAAAGGAACAACAACTTCTGTGAATTAAAAATGGACACTAATGATCATTAATGAGGGTAAACTCTCTCCCATACATGTACTGGTTGAAACATTTTGCATCCCAAACCAGACTGACATCTCTGTCAATCTATGTGTAATTTTTTTTCTGCAGTAGTAAGGGAACATAATGCAAAGACTATGGGGCATTTACTTCCATCACTCATAAAATTTGACATGACTGCACTGGTACCATAAGGTGAGGTATCACAAGGAAGTGTACAGTGCCTGACATCACCATTTCCTTTGTCCTTTGGAAAATAACCTTACACTGTTTGTCAGTTGCCATATCTTCCCAAACTGCAGTAATCAGTTCAATAGATGGATCAGGCTTGGCAGATTCACAACTGTGACACATCCTTTGGCCTTGGGGCATCCACCACTACTTGAATTTTCTCAGCACAATTGTGTAAACTTTGTGTGTCAATGGTGTGATCACAGTAAGTGATGCTTGCCTTGAATTTAAACTTGTTGCGTCATGCTCTGAGCCCATAATCTCCTAATCTTTTTAACAGTGTCCTTTGGATTTTAGAGATGTTCTTTGTCATCCTCACTGGTAACAATGATGCCACCCAGGTGAGTGCCTGGGCAGCCATAGCTTTCCATGGGTACTTATATTTATACTTTATACTTTATTGTCGCCAAACAATTGGTACTAGAACGTACAATCATCACAGCGATATTTGATTCTGCACTTCCCACTCCCTTGATTACAAATATTAAATATTAAAAATAGTAAAAATTAGTGAACATTAAAAGTTTAAATTATAAATCATAAATAGAAAATAGAAAAACGGAAAGTAAGGTAGTGCAAAAAAACTGAGAGGCAGGTCCAGATATTTGGAGGGTATGGTTCAGATCCAGGTCAGGATCCGTTCAGCAGTCTTACCACAGTTGGAAAGAAGCTGTTCCCAAATCTGGCTGTACGAATCTTTAAGCTCCAGCACCTTCTCCCAGAGGGAAGACGGACGAAAAGTGTGTTGGCTGGGTGGGTCATGTCCTTGATTATTCTGGCAGCACTGCTCCGACAGCGTGCGGTGTAAAGTGAGTCCACGGATGGAATATTGGTTTGTCTGAAGTGCTGCGCCGTGTTCACGATCTTCTGCAGCTTCTTTCGGGCTTGGACAGGACAACTTCCATACCAGGTTGTGGTGCACCCTAGAAGATACTACTCTACCTTACTGTAGATACTACTCTACCCTAGTGCAGATACTACTCTACCCTAGTGCAGATACTACTCTGAAAATAACCCTATAATAGCAATAAAGTCCCTGTTGAGTGTTTATGGTGAGAAACACGTTGGACTCTCATTCCATCTCCATCTCTAGGTAGACCTCAGGGAAGTCCACTTGGTGGATGTTTTTTCCCCTCCAGAAAGGTTTGCAAAGATATCCTCTATCCTAGGCAGAGAGTATTGATCTACTTTCAGGACTGGGTTAATGGCGACCTTAAATCACCACAGATCCTGATAGACCCATCTTTTTTGTCTACTGGGACCACTGGTGTTGCACATGGAAAGAATTTCTCCATGCGATCTAGGTCACTGGCTACTTTATCACAGATGGTATAAGGAACTGGGAGGGCTTTGTAAAACTTGGGTGTGGCATTTTCATTTAACACTATTTTATTCTTAACATGTTTGAGTTTACCAACGCCATCCTTGAACACTGCTAGGGCATCATCCAGTCACTTTCTGTTGATTCTATTGCAGGGAATGTGGCATGCAAATTGTGGATGGATCTACAATCAAGTTGTAGTTGCCAGACATCCTAACTCTCCCAGAAGTTCCGGGAGTCTGCCACAAATTGATAGTGGCTCCCTGACACCCAGAAATTATATACAATATGCCAGAAATCGATTTTTTTGAGAGGGAGTGCGAGAGCGAGCATCCTGATTGGTCTCTCTTCGTGCTAAGTAGACCTATCAGTTTTCTCTGTGGGCAAGCTTTACAGTAGACCTCAAAAATAATGACAGTGTTGCTTGCTGCACTGTTTGCAACAGTGACTTTTCTATTGCCCATGGTGGGTTAAAATGTAAAAAAACATGTTGAGGTGAGTTTAACAGGTGTCATTTGTTCATTAGCATAGCTAACGTTATTTAAACTAGCTGGCGAGCTGCTAAGGAGCTACTCTATTGATGTCCTACGTGATGAGGCCAAACTCCCTGCAGACTTACTTAAAGTTGTAATAGAATAAACATGATAATATAAGTACATATTCTAATGTCACATTTTCTGCATATACCCAACTTGGTTAGACAAAATTATTAAACAAGGTATTACATACACCCTTGGAGGTTGACCGGAGGGGCCGGGTGGGGGGCAGGGGTTGCTACCTCCCTGAACTGAGTTGCTCAACTAATCATTGCCCCACAATGCTGGCTCTCCTGATTTTACCACATACAAGATCAATGTGGCTCGTTGGTTATTGTATTTCACTGTTACGAAATGTCATTCCCAGTGGAAGTATCTTTTCTCCAGTACAAGTTGTTATTTGGGTATCTGTAGGCTTCAGTTCTGTAGGCATCTTTGAAATGCCATTCAAACTCATTTTGTGGAATGACTGAAACAGCTGAGCTAGTGATCAATTCCATTTTATTTAATTTACTATTCCTTGTATACGAATCACGTAATGTGTATGTGGATGAAACTCAAGAGAAAGGGCAAACTAGCTATTGCTATAAGAAAACGAGTACTAAAGAGCTGACTTGATGAAAAATGGCCTAATTCTACTCCTACGTCTTATGGACATCTTTGTGAATTATACAAGGCCTTCATGACACTATACCTGGAATACACAGGACAAATCTCCTCCTAAATTCGAAGGTTATTCTTGTGAAAGAGAAAATGCAATAGATTCCTCAGAATGATTTCTAGGATGATGTATTTGTCATAGAAAAATAAGAGATTAAGTAGATGAAGGTATGCTCTCAAGTCTTGACAAATAATCACATAAAACATATAAAATTCTTTTGAGGCTTGATGCGGTTGATGCAAGCACATTATCTCACCTTGTTGGGGTGTTTAAACAAATGGCTGACAAAGTTGGTGAAGGAATTATCTCCCAATGGGATAGTAAAGTTTAGCTGCCGATATTCAAGACAAAGATCAAAACAATTTTTGATTATAGATATCTTATGAATATAGGGTACGTGCAGGGAAGTGATCTTATTGAATGGCAAAATAGGTATGAAGGACTGAATGGTTTCCTACTGTTCTAATGTTTGAGAATCTATTGGGAATGACAATAACAGTGTATGTTTAAGTAAAGTGGAACCCTGTGGGACCCAGCTTCAATTAAATCATATCAATTCAGGAACAAAGTTTTGATCATGCATTTATATAAACTTGAGTCTTTCTAGCAGTTCTTGCTTTATTTCAGACTTACAGGAATGCAGTACATCGGCCCTCCTTATCCGCGAGGGATTGGTTCCAGGACCCCTCGCGGATACCAAAAAACGCGGATGCTCAAGTCCCTTATTCAACCTGTCTAAATGCGGTGGACCTTAGAACCCGGCGTCAGAGCTCTGAATCCGCAGTATTTCTGTTCACGAAAGTAATCACAACTACGATTTAAAATAAAGTGGAAATAATAAAGCCATCAGAAAGAGGTGAAACGCCGTCGGTCATTGGAAAAGCGTTAGGCTACAGTCGATCAACGATCGGAACAATTTTAAAGGATAAAGTGAGAAAAGCCCTGCCCCGATGAAAGCTACAATTATTATTAAGCAACGCAGTGATATAATTATTGGGTTTTGGGGTTTTGATCCTCCACATCAAACCGGCACGGATGGATAGCGCGCTCGAGAGCGGTCTATCACTGGAACGAACATAGGAATTTCCGTTTCCGTGCCCGGCGCTGAAACATACATTTCTTTAAGTGTTTTATATGTAGAGAAAGGTAAAATATATACTATATACTAAGACAAACGTTTGACTAACTGACGCTAAATAATACCGAATGTACCTGTTCGAACTTACTAAGAGAACTTAGTTTTTTTCGATCCCGATCCACGATAACCTACGCACATCCTCCCGTATACTTTAAATCATCTCTAGATTACTTATAATACCTAATACAATGTAAATGCTATGTAAAATAGTTGTTATACTGCATTTTTTTTTAAGGGAATAATGACAAGAAAAAAAAGTCTGTATATATTCAAACAAGTGCTGGAAGAGCACTTCCGGGTTTTCTCAATTCGCGGTTGGTTGAATTCACGCATGCGGATCTCGCGGATAAGGAGGGCCAACTGTACTTTGCTCTATTTAGCCGTACAATTAGAATGTGCTTAACGGTTAAACATTTTTGTTAATTTCTAATGAAATAAAGTAAGTGTCTTCTTCAAATGATCATTAAGGATTCAATTTGATTCTATTAACTGAGTGATGGATCGATATTTATTTACTCGCAGTCCACTGCTGACCAAAATCTGAAACAAAATATGCCACTACAAGTGATATTAACTCAGCTTAAAGCACAGTCAAATGGAGTCACAACACAAAGGATAAATGACCACCGAACAGAGAAAATATTACAGAACACAGAAATGTTTGTGATGTTCCAGGGGCAATATATACCTTAATAAATCCCTCCCTTAGCTTAGGAATCTTTTGTAGAGCAGCATAACATTTATCACTGAACATGTGCAGAAATCAGGGTTGAATAACCAAACACAAGGGCTCTACTTAGGTTTCTGTAAACCTGTCCATCTCAAACCAAATTAACGTAGCCCGCAATAGGGAATCAACCTTTGTTCGCAATTTGCGCAAAAGACTGTCTAGATTTGCATAATAGCAAAATGGCAAAAAACTTTTAATAAAAACTCTTGTTTCCTAATTATTTCATGTCTAGACTTTATCTTCAAATAGTTAGAAAATTAGGCTTTGTATTGCATTGTTTTGTTCAAACGGTAAATACCTTCATACAAGCATGTTTACATTTAAACTAAAATTTTAAGTTTAAGGTGGCAAAGCCATATTGCAATACATGGCAAATGTTGTTCATTTTAGTGTCTATAAATTAGTTTATTGTTGTTCTTTATCAACACACAAGGATCAAAAGCTTAGCCTCTTTTTTTTGTAAAGTGACATTGTTAAGACCAGATTTGAAACAGCACTTCAAAATTATGAAATTTCTTGCAGTCAAAAAAAAGTGCAACAGATGTTAGATGGCTCCTGCCAATGACCCAGTAGGTAAATAAGTATGGAAAGTTGCAACAGGCCAAATAATATCAGGTCCATTCAGATGATCAGCTGACATGGTTTGGAGGCTGGGGATATGGAACCAAGGAAGAAGGTAGGTAACATAGCTCAACATTCTATCCTGATTCTTAACACAACTTTACTGTATAAATTTTGGGTTACTGCATTGGTAACTTTCCCCTTCTCCAGGTAAGGAAACCGGAAGCCCAATTTTAGTTTTCTCATTTGAGATTGGCAAATTGGTAATTATCACACTAGATTTACCACTAAAAATGTGAACAGTATACAGTCCTTCCCAAAGTTCTATCATTTTCCTGCCTACATGCTGACACTATTGTAGCTCTAATCCTTACCTAAAATGTACTGCACACCAAAGTGGGAGATAGTTTATTACTGGGAATAGAACTAAAATAAATAGAGGCATAATCACTGATTCTACCCATCCCCTCATACCCAGAATGTCAGCAAGGATGGGGGGGGGGGGGGGAGAATGTTGGAAAGCAGGGTGGTGATATTGGGCAGCAAGTAAAATAACTCTTCCTTCACATACCAGAGTGGAGGTCAAATAAATCAAAGTCTTTATGACTCAAAGTTAACACACATGCTAATAGAAGAATGAAGATAAAGAAACAAAATAAATCAAAGTATGTAACTGTGACTGAAACAAAATTAATGAACAGTCAATACTTCTCCTTTATTGGATACACAAAATATAAAATTTAGCTCCTGCACCAACCACCATTTCATAATCTTTTTACTTAGGAATTATTACATAGGAACAGTCTTGGCTTTGTGGAAACCAAAATTGGTTACTCTCACTCAAAATACATTACACATACATGCAAAAAAAATATATTTTAAAGATATATTCAGAGGCAATGCACCTCTTACAGATACCATTCAGCAAAGAAAATGAGAAAATGAGAAAATGAGGTTGGAGAAGCATTTTTACAACCTTGCAAAGTCCTGTTTAAATACAACTGTCCAAAGGATTTATGATGCAGTTGCATAAGTTACATATGCAAAAGATCTCATAATTAGTAGCACAACATTAAAGACAAGCAAATTCCAACCCCAGCCTGCAAATCTTGGAGTAACTAACACAAGAAATTCTACAGATGTTGGAAACCCAAAGCAACACACACAAAATGCTGGAGGAACTCAGTAGGCAAGGCAGCATCTATGGAAATAAACAAGCAGTTGACATTTCAGTCCGAGACCCTACATCAGGTCTGGAAAGGAAGGGGAAAGAGACCCGACTAAAAAGGTGGAGAGAGAGGAAGGAGGATAGCTAGAAGGTGACAGGTGAGGCCAGGTGGGTAGGAAAGGTAAAGGGATGGAGAGGAAGTAATCTGATAGGAAAGAAGAGTGGACACGGGATTACTGAACAGTATCCTTACTGAGATATGCTAATACCATCGCTGAACAAAATCTGTACAGCTCCCAAATGAAACAAAATGGGAATTGTACTGTCCAAAAGATGTGAATAAATTAAAAAGGAGGCACTTTACATTCTTTCCTATTTAGTCTTATCTATACATTTAAAATACGCTGTCTTCTTGGGTAAAAAAAATTGAAAAAAATTTCAAAAAGCATTTTTTTGATTTATGATAACATCTGTTACCGAACAAGCAGAAATATACTTAGTTTTAAGTACTCAATACTTTAAATGTAAAATACACAACAGCTTGGTATCATCTGAATGAGATTATTTAGCACACTCAATTTTAATTCAGTTAATTTCAATTTCATAGCCTATATTTAGTACTTTATGGACAGCACAGCTATCTCTTTATTTCCTCTTTCTGTTAAGATAGTGAAACAAGGGCAAATGAGGGTCTCTCACAGAATTAATAATAGGGAATAAAGAAATACACAAAAAACTGCTAGAAATACTAGAGCATTAGCGAGGAACCAAAGGAAATCAGTACCAGTCAATAAAAAGCATTGAAAAGTAGGGGAGACAAAGCAATTAAATCTTAATTACCTACATCTCAGAGTTTTGGGAAGTGGCTAGTTTTAGTGATTGCATTAACTATCAGTTTGCAATATTCCACAGAACTTGGAGTGTTTGCTACATATTGGAGGGAAGTAAATGTGACCTCAATATTTAAGAAAGAAAGGAGAAAGAAAGTGAATCACCAACTATCAGCCTAACGTCAAAAGTAGGGAAAAACTGAACCTATAATATAATAACATATTGGGTAACTAACTGCAGACTAAGAATAGTCAAAAAATTATTAAAACAAAATCAAAGAGAACCAATGCATGTCACGTATTTATATTTAGAGTTAGTTTTGGATAAGGCCACATACAGGCATTCTGTCAAAAAGGTTAAAGCACAGGGAATTGTCAAAAATGTGTTTATTTACCAATTCTAAATCAATGCCAACAAAAGCTTAATGGGAACAAACTAAATTTTCTCAGAATGTGACTAGTAAAGTACCACGATCAATGATTGGAGCTGATTTATACGAAATTTGGCCAAGAAACTAAATATCATACATCCAAGTTTGCTGCAATACAAAACTTGAAGTGAAGAGGAGAACATAAACGGGGCTTAATGACGCAAGGACAATCTAATTAAGTCAGCAAGAATATGCGGAAAAATGTGAGATAGGTACTTTAATGCAAATAACAAACACTGAGAATTAATAAAATGAACAGAATATGAAATGTTGACATTCAAACATTGAACATCCATGTAAATTCTGATGGAATGCAGGGAGTTCATAGGGATATGGATGCAAAGTGATTGGGTGAGGACAAAATATGGAAAGGTGAGGTCATCCACTTTAGTGGAAAAGTAGAAAAGCCGTGTTTTTATTAATTATTATCGGATTGAAAAGAGCACACAAGAACCTAGGTGTCTTTGTAAATGAACTAGTGAAAGCTGATTCAATTAGAGGCAAACAGCATGTTTAATATTACAAGAGGGTTTGAAATGAAGGTAAGAGCAAATTAAATGCCTTACTGCAAATATATAGGGATTTGCTGAGAACACACTCAATACACTTGGTCTTGCCAAGAATTTGCCATAAAAATGTGCAATGGCAAATCAGTTGCTAAGACAGGAGGTCAGCCATATGAGAAGAGACTTAGCCTGTACAGTCCTGTGTTCAAAAGAATTAAAAGTGATCTTACTGAAACTTATAAAATTCTTACAGGCCTCAACAGATTGGACACAGGAAAGGCATTTCCCTTGTCTGAGAAATTTAGAGCTGGTGTCACCCTCAGAGTACGAGGTAGGCTGCTTACGACTGAGACAGAGAAAATATCTCTGGTTAGTAGATGACAAAGCTTTGTAATTCTGTACCTTGGAAGTGGTGCCTCAGTCACTGAGACAATTCTAAAGCGGGACTGGACTTCTTACCTGTTTTTTTTAATATTAAGCGATTGGGGACAGTGCAAGAAAATGGAGCTTAGATAAAAGACAAACCATGACACTAATGAATAGCTGAGCAGACTGCTACTCGGCAAGGTGGTAAATGTTTTACAGAACATAGAATAGTACATCACACTACAGGCCTTTCAGCCCACACTGTTGTTCCAACCTTTAAACTTACTACATAACCTAATCCTTCCCTCCCAGAGCCATCCTTATTTCATGCAAATATAATCAATATCTTTCTCCTCAGTTTGAATTAAATGACCAGACCAGGGGTAGCCAACCTTTTGCACTCCATGCATCAATTTTTTCACTCACGTGTTCAGATGCACCATACAACTCTTGTACCCCCATTCAATTCTTGTAAAAATATGTTAACATAAAACTCGTGCGTGAAAAAAAATCACATCTGAACTCGTCCATGAAAAAATTGACGCATGGAATGGAAAAGTTTGGCCACCCCTGGACTAGACCCTTTAAGGAATAATAGACAAATACAGTTGAGTTTGCTTACCAGATGCACTCTGGCACTCGTTGGTAGCTTATTCAAGCCTTCTAACATTTCAAATTTGAATATACTAAATGCAATACTCCAGAAACTAACACCAAGTTCAAAGGAATTCATAAATATAACCTCACTGGCTACCAAACTTTTAAGTACAATCTAAGAATAAAAATGTTCCATTGGCCAAAGCTTTACCAAAATGCCCTTACCTGCAACCTTGTCACGAATGAGTTTGGCTGACTCCACGTCACCAATGCTACCGAAAAGACTCCGTAGCTCATCCTGTGTCATGTTCTGTGGCAGGTAGTTGACAATTAAGTTAGTTCTTGCATTGTCATCCCCATGATCTTTGCAATCTTCAGCCATGAGATCAAGCCCTGCTTTGCAACCGTTACTATAGCAGGAGTGGCCGTTTGACATTTCATAAAAAACTTACCTGTGAAAATAAAACATATACATACATGACCAGTCTATGAAAGAGGCAAGTCAGACAAATGACATACGAAATGTAATACAGAAGCGTGACGTGGAACAAAAAGGTTAGCCAAAGACATCATGAATAAAATAGGTGCTATAAGGATTAGCAGAAACATCTCTGTGAAGGAGCGTACAAATTCTTGAAAGTGCAGGGATACGCTGAGTATGTAGTTAGCAAAGAATCCAGGATTCATAAATAGAGACAAAATTATACTGAACCCGTACAAAGCAGTTGTCACAACAGGAATAATGCATTCAATCCCAGTGACAGATTTGATATACAAGATCATAACTCATCTAGATGAAATATAAAGAAATTTGTCCCATAAGCAGATGGTTCAAGAGCAATGGAGATAGATTAAAATTCTGAGCATGAGGCATAAAGGAATATGACCAACAAGCTATTTTTGTTATGATCTAGAATTTATTGCCGGTAGGTACAATAGAAACTAAAGGTAACCAGATAAAACTTGGAGGACACTGAATGAAGTGGGGGAAATTAAACGGATGGGATCACTCTCAATTCCCAATGCATGATGTGAATGTTCTGTTTATCCTAAAAATAAAGTGAATGTCAATTGCACTGTTGTTTTAAAAAATACAGTAATAAATAAATAGCAATAGAATATTAACAGCATCAGCAAATTCAGCTTGAAAACTCTTCCAAATTGGAAAAAATCTACTGAATGCACCTGACTGGACTTACACATACTCATACATGGAAACACCGCAACAATTTTATTTTACTCAACTGTATTTCAGTTTCCAATCACAACAGTTACATACAGTGATCCATGCAATCTTGTTTTTAAAATCACTGAGGGCGTCAATCCTTTGATATTGAAAGTATACAGGGAAATTGTGATTGTTGTATATGAGAGAAAGTTAATTCTGAATACTAGATCAAATTAAACCACAACTACAGAACTGAGATAAGATGCAGAATAAGTTTTGAATTGTTGACAAGTTCCTGACATAAAACTAAAAATTATGCAATTATCAAAGCAGCAGCAAAATGGTCAGTAGTTTCCAGAAAAGAATGAACTAAATGGAGCTTCCATATCCATTTTACTGATTTTTATTGCGGACCGGTCTGTTGGGAAGGTTTAAACTAATCTGGCAGGGGTAGGGAACCAGAGTGATAGGGCAGAAAATAAGGCAGTTGATACACAAATAAATGCAGTGTGTAATGAGACTGTGAGAAAAGATAGGCAGATGACATAGCAAAATTGCAGTCACTAGGACGTGTTAGTGTGTGTCTTTAAATGAAGTAAGTTTGAAAAAGTTATAGCAAAAATTAATTGGAAGCTGGAGATTTGGGAAGCTTTTGAAACCCAACAAAAGGCAACTTACAAAGCAATAAAGACAGAAAAGATCAAATATGAAAGTAAGCTCGCCAATAATATAAAAGAGGATATATAAAAAGAAATGAGACAACAAAAAGTGGCTATCAGACCATTGGAAAATGACCTAGGGGAAAAAGCAATGGAAGAGATAAAAGAAATGGTGGACAAACTAATATTTTGTGGCAGTCTTCACTGTGGTAGATACCAGCAGTATGTCAGAAATTCAAGTGTCAGGAGGCAGAAGTCAGTGTAGCTATTATTACTAAGGAGAAGGTGCTTGGGAAGCTGTAAGGTCTGAAGGTATATAAATAAACTGGACTAGCCTTGCACCCCAGTACTGTGAAAGTAGTAGCTGAAAGGATTGTAGAGGCATTAGTAGTAATGATCTTTCCAAGAATCACTACATTCTGGAATGGTTCCAGAAGAACAGAAAATTACAACTGCCCCTCCACTCTTTAAGGGAGGGAGGCAGAAAATAGGAAATTATAGGCCCATTCACCTGACTTCAGTGGTGGAAAAGATGTTGGGAGTCCATAAAGGACGAGGTTTTGAGGTCATGAGGCACATGATGAAATAGACTGAAGTCAGTATTGTTTCCTTAAGGGGAAATTTTGCCTGAGAAATCAGTAAAAAAAATTCTTTGAGGAAACAACAGGCAGGATAGATAAAGAAGTTGGTGGATGTTGTTTACTTAGATTTTTAGAAGGCCTTTGACAAAGTACTGCACATGGCTGCTAAACAAGGGCCCGTGGTATTATAGGAACGATACTAGCATGGATAGATTGGCTAACCGGCAAGAGGCAGAGTGGGAATAAAGTGAGCCTTTTGTGGTTGCTGCCGGTGAACTGTGGTATTCTGCACGGGTCAGTAATGGAATCACTTCTTTTCACATTACAATTGCAAGAGAAAGCTTGTGAATCCTTTCCAATTACCTGTTTTTCTGCATTAATTACTCCTAAAATATGGTCTGATCTTCATCTGTCACAATAATAGATAAATACAATCTACCTAAACTAATAACACATAATTGCACTTTTCATGTCTTTATTGAACACGTTGTTTCATCATTCACAGCCCATTCTGAAAAAAGTTTGTGAATCCTTGAATTTAGTAACTGGTAGAATCTGCTTCAGCAGCAATAACCTCCACTAGACATCTCCTGTAGCTGCTGATCAGACTTGCATAACAGCGAGGAGGAATTTTAGACCATTCCTCTATACAAAACTCTTTCAGTTCATCAATATTTCTGGGACACCTCGCGTGAACAGGCATCTTCAGGTCATGCCACAGCTGCTCAATAGGGTTAAGTTCTAACTTGACCATACCAAAACACAAATTTTCTTCTTTTTAAACCATTCTGTTGTTGATTCTCTTTTGTTTTAGATCATTGTCTTGTTTATCATCACACAACTTCTATTAAGCTTCAGGTGATGGACTGCTACCCTGATATTCTCCTGTAAAATATCTTGATACAATTCTGAATTAAGAGCACCCTCACCGAATGAAAGTTGTCCAGGTCCTGAGGTAGCAAAGCAGCCCCAAATCACAATGCTCCTTCAACCATGCTTCACAGTTGGGATGAGGTTTTGGTGTTGGTGTGCAATGCCCTTGTCCCTCCAAACATAGTGGTGAGCATTTCTGCCTAAAAGTTTTAACATTGGTCTCATCTGTCCACACATTGTCCCAGAAGTATTGTGGAACATCCAGGTGGTCTTTTGCAAACCTGAGACATGCAACAATGTTTTTTTCTGGAGAGCAGTAGTTTCCTCTGTGACATGCTTTCATATACACTATGCTTCTTTGGTGTTTTTCTTATAGCAGACACATGACCAGAGACTTCAGCAAGTTGTAAAGATTTCTGCAGGTCTTTTGCTGTTACTCGGGTTCTTCAGTATTGCACGCAGTGCTGTTGGTGCGATCTTTGCACTCCTAGGGAGAGGAGCAACAGTACTATATCCCTTCCATTTGTAAGTAACTTCTCTTACTCTGGACTGATGGATACAGGTCTTTAGAAATGCTTTTGTAGACTTTTTCAGCTCATGCATCTCTACAATTCTTCTAAGGTCCTCTGAAAGTTTTTCTGATCGAAGTATGGTGCACATAAGCAGTTCTTTCTTCAGAAGCAACACACACAAAACTCAGCAGGCCAGGCAGCATCTATGTAAAAAGAGTACAGTCTACGTTTCGGGCCGAAACCCTTCAAGAGGATTGGAGGAAAAAAAGATGAGAAGTCAGAGTAAGAAGATGAGGGGACCGGAGGAAGAAACACACTGTGATAGATGTGATAGCGGGGAGGGGTGAAGTAAAGAGCTGGGAAGTTGATTGGTGAAAGAGATGCAGGGCTGGAGAAGAGGGAATCTGATAGGAGATCAGAAGGCCATGAAAAAAATAAAATGGGGAGGATCACCAGAAGGAGGTGATGGGCATGGAAGGAGATATAGTGAGAGAGAGAAATTGGAGTAGAGAATAGTGAGGTGGGGAGGAGGCTATAACTGCAAGTTTGAGAAGTTGATGTTCATGCCATCAGTTGGAGGCTGCCCTGATGGAATATAAAATACAAGGTGCTGCTTCATCAAGATATTAGGGGAGACCAGGGACTAATATGCTGAAATGGGAATGGGAAATGGAATTAAAATGGGTGGCAACTGGGAGATTCCACTTCCTCTGGCAGAAGGAGTGTAGGTGCTCAGTGAAGCAGTCTCCCAATCTACATCGGGTCTCACCGATTTACAGGAGGCTCCATCGGGTATACCAGCCACAGTAGATGACCTCAGCAACTTACAGGTGAAGCCTCACCTGGAAGAACTATTTGGGGCCCTAATGGTGGTGAGGGAGGTGTAGCACTCAATCCACTCACAAGGGTAAGGATCAGGAGGGAGGGATGAACGGACAAGGGAGATACATAGGGAGCGATCACTGTGGAAAACAAAGTGGGGGGTAGGGAAAGATGTGCTTGGTGGTGGGATCCCATTGGAGATGGTAGAAATTATGGATAACTATGTGCTGGACATGGAGGCTGGTGGAGTGGTAGGTGAGGACAAGAGGAACCCTATCCCTGATGGGGTGGCGGAGGACGGAGTGAGGGCAGACGTGAATGAAATGGAAGAGATGCAGTTGAGGGCAGCATTGATGGTGGGGGAAAGGAAGCCCCTTTCTTTGAAGAAGGACACCTCCATAGTTCTGGAATGAAAAGCCTCATCCCGAGAGCAGATGCAGCATAGACAGAGGAAATGAGAGACGGGGATGGCATTTTTACAAGTAACAGGATGGGAAGGGGTATAGTCCAGAGAGCCGTTAAGAGTCAGTGGGTTTATAGAAACATAAGAAATCAAGAACGGGGAGGGAGGTGTTGGAAATGGACTAAGTTCAAGAGCAGGGTGGAAGTGGAGACAACATTGATGAAGTTGATGAGCTCTGCATGGGTGCAGGGAACACTTCCAATCCCATTCTGACAGGTTAGTCCATGGCCTCTTCTAATGTCACAATGAAGCCAGGCTCAGGTTGGAGGAGCAACACCTTATTCCTTCTGGGTAGCCTCTAACATGATGGCATGAACATTGATTTCTCCAACTTCTGGTAATGCACCCCACCCACTTTTACTATTCCCCTCTCTCACCTTGTCTCCTTACATGCCCATCACCTCCCTCAGGTGCTCCTCCCTTTTCTTTCTTCCATGGCCTTCTGTCCTCTCAGATTTCCCCTTCTCCAGCCCTGTATCTCTTTAACCAATCAACTTCTCAGCTCTTTACTTCACCCCTTCTCCCCTCCCAGTTTCACCTATCACCTTGTTTCTTCTTCCCCTCCCCGCACCTTCTTACTCTGACTCATTTTTTTCCTCCAGTCCCGATGAAGGGCCTTGGCCCAAAAAGTCAACTTATTCCACAGATGCCTCTTGGCTTGCTGATTTCCTCCAGCATTTTGTGTGCATTGCTTAGATTTCCAGTATCTGTAGATTTTCTCATTTCTTTTTTGAGAAAAGCGGGCTCTGTGAGTAACTCAACTTTCTTAAAATAGGGCTGGGCACCTCTACAACCCACACCTCCAATCTCATCTCACTGATTGGAACACCTAACTCCAAATAGCTTTTGTAGAAGGCATTACCCCAGTGGTTCACATACTTTTTTGAACTAGACTGTGGTTGTTTAAAAGGTGTACTCAGTATTGATGAGTAGTATGGCTGTGTGTTATTAGTTTAGGCAGATTGTGTTTGCTTATTAATGTGACTTAGATGAAGATCAGACCACACTTTATGAGTAAGCAATGCAGAAACCAGGTAATTGCAAAGGGTTCACACACTTTTTCTTGCCATTGTATTTGTCAATGATTTGGATCACGGAATTATGGCTTTTTGGCCAAGTTTGTGGATGATACAAAGATATGTGGAGGGGAAGGTGGTGTTGAGAAAGTTTGCAGAAGGACTCCTAGGAGTATGGACAAAGTACAAGATGGAATAGTGTCGGAAGTGTATGGCCATGCACTTTTTTTAGAAGGAATAAAGGCACAGACTATTTTCTACACATGGAGCAAATTCTGAAAAGAGATGCAAAGGGACTTGGAAATCCTGTGCAGGATTCCCTAAAGGTTGCAAATTGAGTTGGTGGCAAAGATGGTAAATGCAATGTTACTATTCATTTTGCGGAAACTAGAATACAAAAGCAAGGATGTAATGTCTTTATAATACATTGGTCAGACCTCACTTGGAGTACTGTCTTGGGTCCTTTATCTAAGAAAGGACGTGCTAGCATTGGAGAGGGTCCAGAGGAGCTTTACAAGAATGATCCCGAGAATAAAAAGATTTTTGTGTTTAATGGTTCTGGCCTGTACTTGCTGGACTTTAGAAGGAAGTGGGGGGAGGGGGTCTCATTGAATATTGAAAAGCCTAGATAAAGTGGACATGGAGAGGTTATTTCCAATCATGGGGAAGAGTCTAAGACCAGAGGGCACAGCGTCAGAATAGAAGGACATCCCTTTAGAACAGAGTTGAGGAAGAATTTCTTTAGCCGGAGGGTGGTGAATCTGTGGAATTCATAGCCACAGACAGGGCTGTGGAGGACAAGTCAGTGGGTTTACTTAAAGCAAAGGTCGATAGGTTTTTGATTAGCAAGGTTGTCAAAAATTATGGGAGAAGGCAGGAGAATAGATCTCCACAAATTCCACCATCTCCAAAGGGACCCTACCACATCTTTACCTGCTCCCCTCACCACCTCAGTTTTCCACAGGGTTTGCTCCCTCTGTGATTCCCTTGTCCATTCGTCCCTCCCCACTAATCTCCCTCCTGGCACACATCCCTGCAGGCAAAGTGCTACACCAGCCCGTTCATGTCCTCCCTCACCTCCATTCAGGGCACCAAACATTCCTTCCAGGTGAGGCAACCTTTCACCTGCGAAACTGCTGGGGTCATCAGTTGTGTTCGGTGCTCCCGAAGTGGCCTCCTTTACATTGGTGAGACCTGACGTAAATTGGGGGACTGCTTCATCAAGTGCCTCTGCCCCATCTGCCAAAAGCAGAGCTTCCCAGTGGCCAACTATTTTAATCCCATTCCCATTCTGACATGTCTGTTCATGGCCTCTTCTTGTGCCACAATGAGGCTACCCTCAGGATAAACAAGCAACACCTTTATATTCCATCTGGGTAACTTCTAACCTGATGGCATTAATAGCGATTTCTCCTGGTTACATATATAAAAAAAATTTGCTCCTCCTATCCTCTTCTATTCCCCACTCTGGCTTCATAACTCTTCTCACCTGGCTATCACCTCCTTTTGGGGACCCTTCCTCCTCTCAAATTCCTTCTTCTTCAGTCCTTATCTTTCCTACCCACCTGGCTTCACATTACATCTTCCAGCTATCCTCCTTCTCCTCTCCCCACCTTTGTGTTCTGTCATCTTCCCCCTTCCTTTCCAGTCCTGAAGAAGGGTGTCAGCCTGCAACATCCACTGTTTATTCACTTCCACTGATGCTGCCTAATCTGTGGAGTTCCTCCAGCACCTTGTGTGTTGCTGAGGAGAATAGAGTTGAAAAGGATAATAAATCGGCCATGGTGGAGTGGTGGAGCAGACTTGATGGGCTGAATGGCCAAATTCATATCTATCTTATGACCTGAAGACATACATTTTGTCACTACTAAATATCAGCTAAAGGACATGTGAAACAACTATGAATAGTCAATATATTTTTTACAAACCAGCTTTCATAAGCAATACTTTAGAAGAACATTGTTTTTAAAATGAATTGTACTGATCAAAAGTTAAATCAGTTTTGATGGATATGAGGATAATCATAGAGAAACAAAGTCTTGCATAAGGTGTCATGCTGGTGAATTCAACAGTTTTTGAACGCACATAAAATTCAAGCTTAATGTTACTGTTTAATGTTGACACATCTGTTGTTTCTATCTTTGTATTTAGTCTACTGCAACAAAATGTTATACCATATTTCTTCTAAGATTAAAAACTACTTGCGCCAAGCATGTTAAAGAGCACATTTCAAGTGATCAGTACCACTAAAATGCTTCTTTGGAAGTTCCTTTTCACATGACAAGCATAGTGGCAGCAAGCAGGCAAAAATGATTTTATGATCAAAATCTGACAGGACCGGCAAGCTTCATTTTATAGACTTACTGTAGCAATTTTAACTGTTTCCATTATCTCAGTATCTAGATCCAAGAGGGAGCAAAACGATTATATTTTCCCTGATGTAGGAGAGCTTTTCATAACCCACTGTTTAATGATTAACTTTGATTTACAAAGAGTATGCTGCTTGGATCAGTGCTCAGCATTTAGTTAAATTCTTAAATTAGACATCAGAAACGAAATATCTGTACTTCAAATAATTCCGCACCCAGGCAATTCCATTAATGGAAAATGAAGGCATATGCCCAGATTTAACTGGCATACATTCCAATGAAAAAATTCTCCTAGGTGAGTGATAAAATCTTTCCAAATACCAATCCTAAATGCTTTCTTATATTCAAATAATCATTAAGTGCAAATTTTATTAACAGCACTGTAGCTTTCCCTGAAATACAGGATGTCCAAAATGTTCCTCTGGTTCAGTTAATTTAAATCCTATAGTCAGCAGTTGTACACACAACCCCAAACACTCAAAAATATACAATCTTCAAAATGTCATGTTTCTAAGCCTTGGCTTAAATCTAATGGTTTAGACTAATACAATCACTGAGGTACTTTCCAGCATCCAGTGTTCATCTACTGTTTAAATGAACCAGAGCTTCACTCGCACCTGGCCAACATTTCACACTCAACCACTTCCAAAAATGTTCAAGAAACTAATCACTTATCACATGAAACTCTCATCATTTATCACATTTGATCTGCCATGCCTCCACTCTACTGCACTTTCCCTCAATTTCCTTTAATCCTCATAAATCTACTGATTTTGAATGCATTTTAATGACATCATCCACAGGCATCTGGGGCAAAGAACAAAGATTAACAGTCCTGAATAAAGAAATCCCCCATGATCTCCATTCTCCATGACTGTGCCTACAGCAGAAAGGCATAATTCTGGAGAAGGAAGAAACTGCCAATTAGGATTTAACTGATCTTATGCACTAAGTGGAGAATTGCAGAAAATTAAAAACTAAAAGAAAATGCACAGTATATGTTCTATCTATCTTTACTTGGAAAACGTGTGCGTATATACTAATCATGCAAAACCTCTGCATGTTGTGCCTTACAGGAGAAAAGAATGGGACATCACCAATTACAAGAAAATATTAAAAGGGTTTAAGTGACAAGCTGATGAAAGGGTGGGAGAACATAATCATTCACTGGGAAATGTAGATTTTTTTTCACAGGACCTTCAACAGCTTAGAATTCCCAACAAATAATTAGTAAGAATTACAATATAATTTTCAATTAGCCTTTAAAAACATATTTTGGATGTATTACGTTATTTTTTTCTTAAATCCAGGTGCACTTCTTTTGCTCTCTGCGCTAATTTAAAGCCTTTGTATTATAAAATGCTGATAGTCGGTTATTAAAACAGCTGACCCGGGTGTGAGCGCATTGTTCTGCCGGGTGCTGTGCCCATTCCGCCATTTACGTTTCCTGCTTACTGAAAACAAGCGGTTGCGATGAGGCAGCCAAAGCCGAACATCCCGCAGCCGGAGACCTCCACACCTTTCCTCCCACACCAGCATTTGATGGAGGGCCTATTCCCACCGAGTATATCCTCGGGCTAGATTTAAGATCTGTTGAACAGTTTCCCTTAGACTACTCATACATCCTGGGCTCTACTGTTGCTTCTCACGCTCAAATCTCGGCCTTTGCTCTACTACCGCCCTTCTGAACTGGCTTCTACTGTAGTGCTCTTTCATTATTAGGGTTTTCTAGCTCAATCCAAGCAGAGGCCTAGTTGATGCCAGCGAAGGCCCGATGCCGCATGGCCGCGGCCTGGTTCACAGCTCTTGCCGGTTTTATTTTCTCTCAAGACAAAAGGCACACTTACTCTCTCTGAGCCCCGTAACCGTACGGGGTGAGGGTGTCGGACCGCTCTAACGTCTCTCCGCGACACGAGCTGACGAAGAGGGTGATGAAAAAAAATCCCCAGCAGGAGAGAGCTGCGGGAAAAAAAAATCCGTTAAAATCAAACAAAGTCAACCCCGCGCTCAGCCGCCTACGCGCGCACCGCCGGCGATTCTGAGACCGCCCCGTGCCGTGCAATTGGACCAACCGAACATCCATCTCACAACCGTCCCTGGTATGGACGCGAACAATTGGACACTCCTAACGTCAATCATCCTCCGCCATGATCGAGGCGATGTAGGATCGTACGCCATCGCTGATGGTGTGTGGTGTCTCTGTGTGGGAATATGGGGAGGGGCGAGCCGACGGGATGAGGAATGAGCTTGTGATCAAGTTTCCTAGAATGAGATTCGAGATCTTGGGATCTACTTGCAGATAATTGTGAGCTTTATGTTGAGGACTGATTGAAAAAATTAATTTTATAATTATGTAAAGCTGGCCATGACGTATGGGCGACTGAAAGTCTCACAGAGATAAAACCTTTTCTCAAGCGGTGTAATAACCACTTTCAGTAAAACATTATATCTTAGCTCAGGAATCAGGAAAAAGTCCATTGCCTTAAAAAAAACTGTGCCTTGGGATCATTTATGCTCTCCGGGGAGACGTGTCTGTTTGTCACCTTGTGTTACCGGCTGCACCTCCAATGGGCAATCCAAACTGGATTTTTGAGTGCCGAATATATCCGGTTTATTTGTTTGTTACGTTCTCAACGAGCTCTCTTTTAAAAATTGATGTACCAGTTAAAAACCATAAGGTTTTTTTAAAAACTGTCTCCCTTGTATGTTTTCTCTTTTGTGAATGTGTGGTATTCCTGATGTTCTGTTGGACATAAGTTCTTATTTTTTAAGATAGCCAGCTGTGCAGATTTCGAGTTGAAATTGGGTATCTCGGTAATAATACCCAACCCTTAAGTCAATTGCATCTAATTGAACAGAAGGTTATTAAGTTATTTCAAAAACTGCAACATAACAATTATACAGGTAGGGCATTATATTATTAACATTCTGCCAGAAATTACTTGTAGTTGTGTACAGTTTTTAATAAGGTTCCCTGCTCGTTGTTTTGATTATACCCTTGGTCAATTGGGACGGTAAAAATTTTCCACCAGTTAATTCTCCTTGTATTTTATTACATATTTATAATGCAATTTGCTTTTATAAGTTTGTAATAGATTCACCTTTAGAGATCAAAGACAAAATCTGTCAACTTCTGTATTGAAAAGAATCCAGACTCTGTCTTGATAACTCTTCAAAAAAGAGAATCCTCTGAGAAGAAATGCCTCATCTTTTAAAGATTGTAAATTGCTAAGTTAGTTTATTGTCACATGTACTAAGATATCGTGAACAAGTACCTATTGAACGCCGTTTACACAGATCATTTCATCGCATCAGTACACTGAGATAGTACAAGGGGAATAAACAATTTTAAAAATATGGAATATATTACAGTTACAGCAAGAGTGCAATGCAGGCATACAATAAGGTGCAGGGCCATGATGCAATAGGTTGTGAGGTTAAGAGTTGATCTTATCATATAAGGGACCCTTCAATATTCTTAGAAATAACAGGACAGAAGCTGTCCTTGGGCCTCGTAGTACTGTATGTCCTTTCAGTGTTTTGTTCTTCTGCTTGATGGGAGGGGTGAGAAGAGAGAATATCAGGGCTGGGTGATTTGTTTGGTTATGTTGCTTGCTTTCCTGAGGCAGCAAGAAGTGTAGACAGAACCCATGGGTTGGGGTGGCTTTGAAGGGGTTGGGAAAGCTAGTTTTCATGACTTGCTGAGCTGTGTCTACAACTCAGCAATTTCTTGATTTCTTGGGCAGAGCAGTTGCCATACCAAGTCATGATGCATCCAGATAGGATTGTTTTCTATGATGCATCTGTAAATGTTGACGAGGGTCAGTTAGGGCATGCTGAATTTCTTTAGCCTCATGAGGGAGTAAAGGTACTGGTATACTTTCTCGGCTCTGGCTTCTACATGATTGGACCAGGACAGGCTATTGATGATGTTCATTCTCAGGAACTTGAAGCTCTCAGTCCTCTTGATTTCAGCATTACTGATGTACATTACCCTGCCTTTGTCCCCTTCCAGAAGTCAATGACATTGAAAGAAAGGTTGTTATGATGATACCTTGCCATTAGACTCTCTAACTCAGTAAGACCCAAGGAACTGATTGTGGACTTCAGGAATGGGAAGTTGGGAGAACACACTCCAGTCCTCATTAAGGGGTCAGAAGTAGAAAGGGTGAGCAGCTTCAAGTTCCTGGATATCAACATCTCCAAAGATGCAACATATTGATGCATATACAAAGAACACCTGCCAGTGGCTGAATTTCATTTGGAGTTTGAGGAGATTTGGTATGTCACCAAAGACAAGCAAATCTTTATAGATGTACTGATGCATTCTGACTGCTTACAACAGATGGAGGTGCCAATGCACTGGATCAGAAAAACCTGTAAACTCAGCTAGTCCATCATAAGCACTGGCCTCCCTACCCTCATGAACATATTCAAAAGGGGATTTATCGAGAAGGTAGCATCCATCTTCAAGGACCCTCATCATCTAGAAGATGCCCTCTTTTCATCACGACCATCACAGAGGAAGTACATCAGCCTGAAGATTTAGTCAACTTTTTAGACAGCTTCGTCCCCTCTGCTATCAGATTTCTGAATAGTCAATGAACATCACCTCACTATTTTGCTTTCTTATTGCACTACTTATTTTTGTACTTACTATTTTAACTTGAGTATTTTTAAGTATTGTACTGTACTGTTCCTGTCAAACAACAGAATTCATGATGTGTCCATGATAATAAGCCTGATTTTTTTTCTGATATTTTATAGCTTGAAGATTAACTTACCACTGCATACAGAATATTGCAAATGTTACTAAATATTTCTTCGGTACTTCAATGAAAACCAAAATAAAACTGCAAATGCTGGAAATTTGAAATGAAACTAAATGCTGACAGAAAATCTCAGCAAATCAGGCAACATATTTGGCATGAGAAGCAGACAAAGCAGACATCCGTCAGAATTTGTAGTTTAGTTTTTGATATTAGAAATTAGCAAGATTGTTACCATTCATAACAGAATGGCTAATGGCTTAACAATTCACACAGCTGTGATGTCCCATATGACAGTTACCAATATTTATGAAGAACGTCCTCCCCTGAAAAGCCAATTGGACATGAAATTATGAAGCATCTTTAGTTAATAGCATAGTTTAGATGCTATCATTAAAAAATAACTTGCAGCAATAATTGACAAACTCAAGGAATACTCAATTTTAAGTGCATCTGCCTTCTCTGGAGTCATTTCTGGATATGCAACCAATAGATTATGGATTTTTATCTTTAGCAAACATGATGAGGATAGCATACCAGATATTACAAATAAACAATGTTGAATCAGGCACAGAGATTCACTAAAATTAGTGTCTACAAAAGTAACAGTAAAGAATGATTTATACAGGTATCATTAGGGGACTTGGCAGCACTGGTAAAACCATTTATTATCCATCCATAATTGCCCTTCAAAAAAATTGTGGTGAGACATTTCCAAGAATTACTGTATTCTTTTTGGCTGCTGAGTAGAATTCTGAGATTCAGTTGCAGGAACAATTCAATATTTCCAAGTTAGAATGGTGTGGAACTTGGAAGGGACCCAAGAAGGGGTAATGATTCCATATACTTGTTGTGAATTGGAGGAGGAGAGAGGTGGCACAACTTAAGGATATATTGCACATGGTGTACACTGCAGCCATATTGAACTGGTAGTGGAGGAAATGAATCCTTAAAATGACAAATAATAAAGGAAGGGGAGCTGGCAATATTGTTTAAACAATCATATCTGTAAGAAGGGTTAGTATATTGGAAAGTTCATCAGAAAAAGGTTTAATATAAGAGAAAGTGGTCAATCAGACATTTGAAATTGTATCTCTCATCTACCATAGACCACCAAACAGTTTGAAAAGCAAACTATCGCGATCATGGACTCTGTGACAGTGTCTACGCACCGGCACAGGTGGGCTGAGGAACGGGTTCGGCAATCACGATAATGAGAATGGACATTCCAGCTAATTGCTGTTTCATTATGGTGGTATTTGACTCCCTTCTTTCTGTTCTAGTCTTGTCAAGGTTTGATCAAAAGCACAGCAACATTTATGCTCCCTGCTTACCCTCATCCTTGTCCAGGAAAGAGGACTACTGCTTCAACTGATTTTGTAAAGGAGCAGTATTTATTTAGTATTTAGTTATTACTTCCAGCCACAGTATTGGCATTTAACTTTCAGTTTGAGTAGTTTTAGTTAATGGCCCTGTGGCCTAGCATGTATTGTTTTTCTTTTCCTTTAAATTCTACAATAGCTTTCATTAGTCAGTGAATTGTTGTCCCTGTTCGTGTCTCTCTCTCTCTCTCTCCACACCTGGGCCATATCTGAATATTTTTTGCCAGCAAGTCTCAACCATGAAAATAGACTCAGCAAAGAGAGAACAGCTGATCATGGCCCTGAGATTCATTGACTAGGTAGGTGAGAAGTTACATCCCGTCTCCACTGCGAGCATATGGAATTTAACTGCATAGTCCCTCATTATTGCTTTCCAGTGCAGACTGAATACAGGGGTCCAGCACAAGATCTCTGTCCGCGATGAGCAGGACAGTCTGGATGACCTGATTAATCTGGCTATTTGAGTTGACAGCTGGATAGCTGAGTGGTGCAGGGAAAGAGTGTCTTCAGCCTCCTACTCTTTGCATCTCTGTCTGTCTTCACCCTTACCCTCATTACCCCGTACCTAGACCACGGAGGAGCTTATGCAAGTAGGCACATGCGCCTATCTCAGGAGGAGCGAGATTAGCACACGATCCAGGACATTTCAGGGCATCGGGTTCCAAGCATCCAGTAAAAAAAGGATCAACAGGGTCAGGGGTCCTGATGGGTCGGTTCTCCCTGCAGTTGGCTTCCCCTAATTGTGCAATGCTCCCACCTTCCTTGTCACTGGGGTCTTGGACCCACGAACTTCAGGCACTTATCGACTCCAGGGCAGTTGAGAATCGCATACATACCTCTCTGGCTCAAAGGTAGGGAGTTCTGACTCAGAAATTGAGAGAAAAGTTCGATGTCATGGCCCTGGATGGTTAATCTTTGGGCAACGGTCAGATCCACCTTTCCACCAAACCCCTCCAACTTGTGCTGGTAGGCAACCATTGGGATAACTCTCCCTCTGTCTGGTTAATCCACCTGAACTTCTACTGGTGTTTGGTCTCCTCGGTTACCCTGACATAACCCACAGTTTGATTGGTCCCTTAATGCACTCCAAGAGTGGGGAATAGCAGGCCTGCCTACCTGTCTTGGTGCTGCTCAAGCTCCAGTCTGTGAATCCCCTCCTGTGACAACTACTGATGTGGACCTGTCCAGCATTCTGGCTGAATATGCTGATCTTCTTAAGGTCTTCAGTAAAAAGAAGGCCACCACCCTGCCTCCACACTGGCTATACAACTGCACCATTGACCTCTTAACTGGTACTAGTCTTCCCTGGTTCCGGCTCTTTTCTCTCACTCATCCAGAAGCAATAACCATTGAAAAGTATATCAAGGAGGTATTGGCCTTGGAGTTTATCCATCCATCAACCTTAGTAGCAGAGGCAGGCTTCTTTTTTCTGAGCAAGAAGGATGGCAAGCTCCGTTCCTACATTGATTATTGGCTCCCAAACAATATCACAGTGAAGAACCCCTACGTTCTTCCGCTGCTTGCCTTTGCATTTGAAGATCTCCAGGGGGCAATCATATTTTCCAAGGTAGATCTACACAATGCTTATAATCTGGTTCTTTTCGGAGAAGGGGGCAAGTGGAAGACAGCTTTCAACACCTTCGCTGGTACCTTGTGATACCCTTTGGTCTGGCCAACATCACTGGGGCTGTTTTTCAGGCTCTAGTAAATGATGTGCTCAAGGGCATATTGAATCAGTTTGTGTATGGATGACATTCTGATTTATTCCCGCTCTCACCAAGAACACATCCAATGTGTTGAGTGTTCTTAGATGGCTCCTCGAAAATAGCTGTATGCCAAGCCAGAGAATTATGAGTTCCATAAAAATCAGGTGTTGTTTTTGGGCTATGTACTTAACCTTTCCAGTGTTCAAATAGACCCGGGTACACTTCAACCAGTCATGGGGTGGCCCTAACAATCTATGGTTAAATAGGGTTTGCGAACTTCTATTCCACTTCATCCAAAATTTCAGCTTGATCATGTTCCCTAAAAATGCACTCACCAGGAGAACCTCTGCAGGATTCCACTAGACAATCAAAACAGACCAAGCATTCTTGGAGCAAAAGCAATGCTTCACCACTGCCCCAATGCTGCAACACCCAGACCTATCCTGGCTATTCATCGTCGAACTGGATGCATTAAATGTCGGCACTAGAGTGTACTCTCTCAGTGCTCTTCTGCAAGTAGCTGGCTGCACCCTTGTGCCTTTCTTTCCTGTCACTTGACTCCAACCAAGAGTAACTACAATGTTGGGAACTGAGAACTTCTAGTTATTAAGGAGGACCTGGAAGAAAGGCGACACTGGCTGGAGGGGGCAGAGCATCCCTTTTTGGTTTGGACAGATCACAAGAACCTCTCCTACATCCAGGACACAAGGAGACCCAACTCCCATCAAGCCCGTTGGGCTCTCTTCTTCACCTGCTTTAATTTCATATTCATTTATTGTCCCAGCAGCAGGAATACCAAGGCCAATGCTCTCTCTTGGCAGTTCAACGGGTCTGAGGACAATGCCAATCCAGAGCCTATTCTTCCTTGCTTGTGCATTGCTGCTCTGGTGATTTAGGGAATAGAGGCGAAGGCGAGGGTTGCCCAACAGTTGGATCCAGGTCCAAGTGGGGGACCTCCCAACCGACTGTTTGTCCCTGCTATGGTGCGCTCCAAAGAGTTGGAATGGGGTCACTCCTCCCATCAGGTTGGCCATCTGGGAATTCAATGGGCCTGGGAGTTTATCAAGAGATGATTTTGTTGGCCATCTATGTCCCAGGTTGTCCACAATTTCATCTCTGCCTGTCCTACATGCACAGAACAAGATGTCACATCAGTGCCCTGATTTGTCCACTGCCTGTGCCCCACTGCCCCTGGTCCCACTTCTCAGTGGATTTTATCTCTGGTCTGCCCCGCCTAATGAAAACACTAACATTCTGATCATTGTGGTTCAATTCTCCAAGACTGTCCCTAAGGTCCCATTGGCTTGTGTGACTGTCACCTTCATGGTTCAACATGTGTTCAGGCTGCACGGCTTCCCTCAGGATATAGTGTCTGATCGAGGACCACAGTTCACATCCATTTTTGGAAGGCTTTCTATTTTCTTGTGGGAGCCACGGCTAGCCACTCATCTGGTTTCCCAACCCCAATCTAAAGGCCAGACTGAGAGAATGAATTGGAGACCACCCTGTGCTGCTTTGCCTCTTCCAACCCTACATTCTGGAGCTACCAATTGGTTTGGGCAGAGATTGCCCACAATAACCCTTAGTCATCTTCCGGTGGCTTATCTCCCTTTGAGTGCCAGAAGAGACTCCAGCCATCGCTTTCCCCTGACCAGGAGATTGTCGTGGGAGTTTCTGCTGCTGTACAGTTAATCCAACTCTATAAGTGCATGTGGAGATGAGCCAGGGCTTCTCTGTTGCACACTCAGAATTAACATGCCTGGCAGGTGAGGACTCTAAAGCCTGGAGAGAACGTCCGACTGGCATCAAGAGATCTTCCCCTGAAAGTTTAGAGCCGTAAGTTGGCCCCACGCTACGTGGGACCATTCATAGAGAAAAACGCTATCAACCAGGTCTTTTAAGGATTGCAGCTACCATCATCAATGAAGATCCACCAGTGTTCCATGTTTTCCAACTCAAGCCAATAACCACCAACCCCTTGATCCAATATCCCCATCTCCCCCTCCTGCCTGTTTGGTGGATGGGTCCCTGATCTGTGCTGTGCAGCAACTCCAGGCATCTTGCCAGCTGTAAAGCAAGGCCCAGTACCTCATCGATTGGGAGGAGTATTGTCCCGAGGAACATTCTTAGATCCCAGCTTGATATCCTGGACAAATCTCTCTTCTGGGACGTCCAGCAGAAACAGGTCTATAGTGCCTTGGGAGCTGCGTTTAGGGAGGGTGGAGTCCTATCACAACCACGATTCTGCTGCGGCTTCTATGCACCCACCCACACATGCAGGCTGCACAACAGGTTCAACAATCACGCTTGTGAGTATGCAAGTTCCAGCTCATTACTGTTTCATTGTGGTGATATTTATCTCCCTTCTTTTCATTCTGGTCTTGTCAAGACTTGACCAAATGCATATCAACATTTATGCTCCCTGCTTACCCTTATGCTTGTCCAGGAAAGAGGATTATCATTTTGATTGATGCTGTAAAGGAATGGTATTTATTTAGTATCTAGTTATTGCTTCGAGCTGCAGTGTTGGCATTTAACTTCCAGTTTGAGAATTTTAGTTAAAGACCCTGTTGGCCTTGCATTTATTGTTTTTCTTTTCCTTTAAATTCTGCAGTAGTTCTCATTAATGTCAGTGAACTGTTATCCAGTTTCAGTGTCTCTCTCTCTGCACTTCGGCCATACCCAAAACTTTTGACACAAACAGAGGCAAATTTCTGATAAGTTATAAAGCATTTCAGTGGCTCTAATATTAACTTGGACACAGTCACCATAAAGGGTTAGAGCGCACAGATTTCCTAAAATGCATTTACAAGTTTTATTCGTAGCAATAATACATAGTAATGCATAGCAAGGTCAGCAAAAAGAATATGAAGAGCAAATTTGTTTTCAGGAAATCTGATGGTCCTGATGGAATGCATTCCAGGATACTGAAAGAGATGATGAAAGTTATTGTAGTCTCATTTGTGATACCAAAAGTCTGTGGACTCTAGGCAGGCCCTGGTGGACTAGAAGACAGTGAATATCACACCACAGTTTATAAAAGGATGTAGGCAAAAGGCGGGCAACTATAGGCCAGTTAGCTTAACATCTCCAGTCGGGAAAACGCTTGATGGTTTCATTAAGGAAGAAATAATGGGGACATCTGGATAGGGGAGGTTCCATCAGGCAGACACAGTGTGGATTCATGAAGGGCAGGTTTGATAAATGTACTAGGTTTCTTTGAGGATATAATGAGTGTAGTGATAAAGGAATTAATGTGTCTGTGCACGACTACATGTCGATTAAATAAAAGTACACATGGGGGAGATGGCTTTAATTGTTGTATTCACATTGGAGAGAGAGAGAGGGAGTGTACAATGTGCATGCACAGACAACAGATCAATACGCGGTGCTAAAGGGGGTGGGGGTCATTGCTCTAAAAGAAATAAATCTACACATTACTTCCCCTCTTTAGATTAATGCAACATAAAACAGTATATGTACGAAACAATTAATTTCCCTTTCATAAACCAATATTCCAAATAAACATGCTTTTTCAATAACAGCCAATAACTAACGTAACAGTTCTAAAGGTTCAGTCTTTTGGGTGGTGCTTTGTTTCTTTCAGGATAGCACCTCTGGACCTGTGGGGTGGTATCAAATTTGCTAGGTGTCTTGTCTAAATCAACGTTCTTGGTTTCCAGTGTCACATTGCTGTCTAACATTATCAATGAGAGGCAAGGCCAATGACTATAGTCTGTGTGTCTTATGGGATGCCGTTGACTCAGGTGTGTTCTTCGGCTGAGCGTCCACATGACATTTGATCTCCAACATCACTAGGTCAGCTGGTGGCATAGTGGCATCAGCGCTGGACTTCAGGGCGAGAGGTCCCGAGTTTGAATCCGGCCGGCTCTCTTGCGCGCACTCCATCCATGTCTGGGTTGAGTGTCGAGCTAACAACTCGACCTCTTAAAAAAACCTGGAGAGGGATAGGCTCTGCCAGGTTTCAGTTGCCCAAGACACGCCGTACGATGAGCATACCAAAAAGCTTGTTATGACGGCGCTCCGACAACTCCACGGGAGTTAAGGGCGCGTGCACACACACACACACACACACACACACACACACACACACACACACACACACACACACATCACTATATACATCAGTGGTGCAGTTCTTGTAGCTATCCTACCAGGTGTCCACTTGTCTTCTTGGTAATCATACACTAGGACTTCCTGTCCAATCTCAAAGTTTCTTGCTGTCTCACTTGGCAACTGGCTGAACTGCTTGTTCTGTACTTCCCTCTGGTGGTCTCATATCAGGAGGTCAATGCGAGATCTCAGATTCCTGCTCATGAACAGCATTGCAGGTGTTTAATTTGTTTTTCCATGAATAAGTCCCAATAAACAAAAAGGAAGTTGTCCACCTTGTGTTGTAGAGAAATGTCCTCCTTGTCCATCACTTAAAGGGACTTCCTGAAAGTTTGGATAAAGCTTTCAGCTAACCCATTCTTTGCTCAGCGGTGAGGAGCTGACTTGAAATTTTTGACACCATTTTTCTTCATGAATAGTCTGAACTCTTCTGACATGTATTGTGGTCTGTTGTCACTCACAATTTGTTTTGGTAAGCTATTTCTGGAGAAGATAATCCTCAGAGTGGAAACAGTCTTTTCTGATGTGGTTGACTTCATCGGTATGACTTCAAGCCACTTTGAATGAGTATCCAGAGCAATCAGATATGTGGAGTTCATGAATAACCCAGTAAAGTCAATATGCACTCTTTGCAATGGTAAAGATGGCCACTTCCATGGGTGCCCGTGGAGTGCATTTTGAACTTTATGGCATCCTGAACAGCTTTTAGTCAAGTCTTCAATCTTTCTATCTATTTCCGGCCACCACACATAGTTCTGGGTGAGACTCTTCTCCTTGACTGTAGCCAGGTGTTTTTCATACAGATTTTCTAATACTTTTGTGCAGTTTAGTGGAAACCATAACACGAGATCCACAGGGTTCTTTCACATACAGACAGTTGTTCTCGTCTCACTGAGGAACATGGGATTGCCATGAGCTGGCCATCCTTGCATGGTGATGTCAGACATTTGCAATGTTGGGTCATACCTTGTTTCTCCTTGTATTTCAGAATTTGTTACTGGCAGTTGGTCCACCAGAGCTGTATAGCACTTCTGTTGGGTCACAGTAGGAAGGTATTTCTTCTTTAGTTGCCAATAGTGGAAGACATGACAAGCCTTCAGCATTGCTGTGTTGTTTGGTACCCTTGAACTCTATGTCATAAGAGTGGGGTCCTAGGAAAAGTGTCCAACGTTGTAACTGGGTAGTAGACATCACGAATTCCTTTCCTGGGATTGAAAATGGACAAAGGGAGCTGGTAATCTGTCACTATCATAAACTTTTGTCCATAGGGGTAGTGGTGGAACATCTTTATTCCCCATATTAAACTAAGGGCTTCTCGATTGACCTGTGCATAGTTGCTTTCTGCACTCAGCAGTGATCGTGAAGCAAGTACAATGGGGCATTCAAATCCATCTTTCATAATGTGTTGCAAAACAGTTCCAATGTCATATGAGGATGCATTGCATGCCAGTCTGATAGGCAGATATGGGTCATAGTGGGTGAGTAGTTCATCAGATGTTATTATTCTCTTTGTTTCCTTGAATGCTTTTTCACATCTTTCTGACCATTCCCACTTTGCTCCTGTCTGTAACAGTGTTTTCAATGGATACAGCACTGTGCAATGTTCGGGAGAAACCAGTGGTAGTAGTTTACAAGGCCCAAGTATGACCTGAGTTGTGACACATTTTCCGGTTTGGGTGCCTGTAGCACTGCTTCAATCTTCTCTTCTGACTTATGTAAGCCATGCTTGTCAATGACGTGTCATCAATATGAGAATTCATTCTTGAAAATCTCACATTTCTCTCTCCTTATGTGCAAACCATACTCACTCAGCCTGGTAAGCACTATACCAAGGTTCTGGAGGTGCTCTTCATCATTTTTGTCAGTCACGATGATGTCATCATTGTGTTCATGGGATATCTTGGAGTACTTGGTCCATTGCTGCTAGACTCCTCAATCTCCATTTGCAGATAGGCTTGTGACAAGTCAATCTTTGAAAACCTCTCCCAGCCTGCCAAAGATGCAAAAATGTCTTCTATTCATGGCAGGGGTCACTGCATAGCACGCAGCACTGTGTTGATACTTACCTTGAATCCCCACATATGTGAATGTGCCTTCCCTTTCTTGATCACTGGGACAATAGGCATGGCCCGATTTCTCCACTCAATCTTGGAGAGAATTCTAGATGCCTCCAAGCTCTACAGTTCAGCAGCCACTTTAAAATGTAATGCGTAAGGCACTGGATGTGCCTTATGGAATCTTGATGTTACTGTTTCATCCAATTCAATTCTGGTCTTCATGCCTTTGAGTTTACCAATCTCCTTCTCAAACACCTTCTCATTTGCATTAAGCAGCTGTGCAAGTCTCTGGTTAGTGCTATCATTTGGGCTGCTACTGCCCTGTTGATGACATCTTTGATTGAGTCCCACATCCGAAAAGTGCTGGCCCTCCACTTTTCAATACACAACTGCTGTGTTTGGCCTCCATATGTCACCTTCACTTTCAGTTTGCCTTTAGGGTACACTTTTTCACCTGTGTAGGTCTTTAGCATCACTGAGGTCTTCTCTAATTGCATCTTAGAAAATTGTCTGTTGTAATCAGCCTCTGGAATTATAGATAAAGTTGACCTTGTATCCAGCTCCGTTTTCAGTTTTACACTGGACACATCTATTGTGATCCATATTATACTGCAATCTGCTTCAGTAATACTTTGCAGTTCTAGGTATGACAGTTCACCCTTGTCAGACTCTACGATGTCTGATTCTGTTTTACATTCAATAACCTTATGCATTTGCTGAGTTTTCTGTTTGAGATTTTTCACCTGGTTGTGCTTTTTGTCTGTCTTGCACATTCTGTCTATGTGACCTTGTCTGTGACACTTTCTGCAGACTTTTTCTTTGAACCAATATTCATGCGCATCATTGGAGGATCTCCCACATTGATAGCATCTTTGGGTTTTTGCACCATTCAGGAACATTTTGTGTATTTCACATTCTAACTTCCTTTTCTCTAGTTCTGCTGCATCCTTTGCTGAAGTCTCTAACAATATTATAATGGTCAATGCCCATTCTAAGATTAGGTCTCTTTCTGCCAGTAGCCTCGTTTGAGTGCTTTGACTATGCATGCCACATAAAAGCCTGTCCCTTAATGCATCAGAAAGTTCATCCCTAACGTCACAATATTGGGTAAGTTTGCGCAGTTCTGCAATGTATTCAGAAAGGCTTTCATTTTTGACTGGTTCCTTTTGTACAATCTAAATCCCTCAGCTATTATCAGCAGTTTAGGGCTCAAATGATTTTGTAAAATTGTAACAACTTCGTTGAATGTCTTACTTGCTGACTTTGCAGGGGTTACTAAGTTGCATAAGAGACTGTATGTTCCTGAGCCCATTAAGCTAGGAAGTGTAGGGACTTTCTTTTGCTCTTCCACGTTGTTTGCGTTACAATACAGTTCAACCCTCTCGATATATGACTCCCAGCCTTCAAAATTCATCAACTTTCCCAACAGCAGCCATCACTACATTATTTGCACTTTAAATTCAGTGTGTTTTTCATTGTTGCTATCCATGTTTGTTTCTAACAAGTGTTTGTTAGAGTCTGTGACAACCTCATGCTGTTTAACTCTCGCTGTTTTGTCCAGTAACGGTCAGTGCAGTTCATGATATCTCCTGACATTCAGGTTCATACTCGTCGCCAATTAATTGTGTCTGTGCACAACTACATATCAATTAAACAAAAGCACGCATGCAGGAAATAACTTTAACTGGTGCATTCACATTGCGGTGAGAGAATGAGAACAATGCACATGCATAGACAACAGCACATGCGCAGAAGACAGATCAATACGCAATGCTACGGGGGGAGGGAAGGTCATTGCTCTAAAAGAAATAGATCCATATATGACAGTAAATGTGATATACTTAGATTTCCTGAGGCATTTGTAAAGTGCTGATGACACTAAATTGAGTGGAAAAGCAAATAGTGCAGAGGATGAAGAGAGTCTCCAAAGAAAGATAGATAAGCGAGTGAGCAAGGATCTGGCAGATGGAGTACAATGTTGGTAAAGTCATCCACTTTAGAAGGAAAATAGAAGATTATTATTCAAATGGTGAAAGATTGCAGCATGTGGTTGTGCAGATGGGTTTGGGAGTGCATATGAATGAATCGCAAAGGTTGTTTTGCAGGTGCAACAGGTTATCAAGAATGCAAATGGAATGTTGGCCTTCATTGCTAAAGAAACTGAACAGGCAGGTTAAGTTGCAACTGTACAGGATACTGGTGAGGCCTCACCTAGACTACTGAATGCATTTCTGGTTCCCTTATTATCTGAATCATCTGCAGCTTAACATCAGTAAGCCAAAGGAGATGGTGATGGACTTCAGGAAGACCAAGCCTGCACTGCTCCCTGTTACTATTGGTGGTGAGGACGTGGATGTGCTGAGGATCTACAAGTACCTGGGAGTGCACCTGGATGACAGACTTGAGTGGAGCATCAATACAGAGAATGTGTACAAGAAGGGCCAGAGTTGCCTCTACACCTGGGACTATATTTGGAATTCAGAAGAATGAGAGGGAATCTTGAAGAAACCTAAAATTATGAAATGTGATAAATAAGATAGAGGTAGGAAAGTTGCTTCCACTGATAAAGGAGACTAGAACTAGGGGACAGATCCTCAATATTCAGGGGAATAGATTTAGTACGGTGATGAGGAGGAACTAGTTTTCCCATAAAGTAGTGAATCTGTGGAATTCTTGGCCCAGGGAAGTAGTAGAGGCAACCTCATTAAATATATTTAAAATACAGTTAAAAAGATTTTTGCATATCAGGGGAATTAAAGATTATGGAGAAAAGGCGGGGCATGTAATTGTGTCAATGGCCTGATAAGCCATGATCTTATTGAATGGTGGAGCAGGCTCGATGGGCTAGATGGCTTACTCCTGCTTCTAGTTCTTATGTTGTTATCAAGTTGTGCAGATGGAAAAGTACCAGTATGAAAGCACTTCATGGCAGTGATCGTGGGTTAATATAATAATAGAGGGGGCGGGTGCAACAACAAATAGGTTGTACATTGGAGAATGGCCAAGACTGAGAGGTGATTTAGTTTGAGTGGATTGGAAACAGTGGCTTGAAGTACTTTTGTATCAGAACAACGGTTGATATTTTATAAAGTAAAATTGGTTTGAAGTTTATAAAACTATGAGACATGCAATAGGGTAGACAGTCAGAATCTTTTACCGGATAGAACTGTCAATTATGATAGGACATGTATTTAAAGTGAGAGGGAGGTGGTGTTTTTTTACAAAGAAAGTGGGAACTGCATGGAACAGACTGCCAGGGCTAATGGTGGAAATAGATATGATAATAGTATTTAAGAGGCTTTTAGATAAACACATGAGTATGCAGAGAATGCAGGGGTATGGATCACATATAAGCAGGAGGGATTTATTTAATTTGGCATCTTGTTGTGTGCAGACATTGTGGGCTAAAGTGCCTGTTCTTGTGCTGTTTTTTGTAATGCAGTGTCTGCAAACCTTTTTTAGCCCAACGCCCCCCTAAAGCCCCTTCCTACTTGCCAACGGCCCTCCAAAGCCCCTTCCTGCTTGCCAACACCCCCCAAAGCCCCTTCCTACTTGCCAATGCCCCTCTTAGGCACAATATACTTTCTGGCAACCCCATAGCGTGAAAACACGTTTACCATATGCTAACATGAGAAAAATGATTCTGCTTTAAATTTTTATCTGTCTCTAAACCTTGCTTACATAGTAATTGTGTGCTGTACAGCAGCTTCGATCTCAATGTGATCCTTGAGTTTGATCATTTTTAAGCAAGATTTGAAATATCTGGTTTAAATTGTGACTGCAAAAAGTTCCCATGCATAACAATGTCCAAGCAGTTTCTGTTTTTAGTGAATATGTGGTTCACTGCACTGAAGCTTCTTTCAACAAGATAAGAGGATGGAAATGCAATGAAGAGCAGTTTGGCTCTTCTCCAATGATCAGGAAACTTCGCATGATACCGTAGCTACATACAACAAAAGCCGACATTTTTGAACAGTGTTTTTGCTTCTTCATCATTTTTCATACAAATCCTTGAACTGATTCTGAAAACCCTTCTTCAGTGACTACAGGTCTAAACAGTACTCATGCAAATCACCGTTTGAGAAAGAGAATGCCATACTTTACATGTAGGGAAACTGTGAGAACATTCTTATCTCAATGTTTTGCTTACGTATTTCCAATTTTCCAATAAAAGTGGACACTACACTTTTTGGCTGGATTCAACTGAAATTCTCACCCTGCAGTTTCATATTTAGATAGTTCATTTTGTCATTCAGATCAGCTAGGTATGCCATATCTCCACATTGAAGTTCAATATTGTTTCCCAGCTCTTGTCGACTTTCAGCAAAAATTCAACCACAGTGTCAAAGAGATCAAAGAAATGTTTTAAGCTACAACCTTTTGACAGCCAACACACTTCAGTGTGAAGAAGCAAGCACTCAAACTATTCATTGTTATCTTAGCGTTACTGGCAAAATATTCTGCTATATAATGGATGAGCTTTAATTTTGTTGATAGCAGATATTACAATAGTCATGCTTGAAAAAAGTCACTGGCTGAGGTTTTTGACTGCAAAATGTTGATGATGAAATACACAATAGATTGCAAATAGACTTGGAATTTCTTATTTCATAAATGCCACTAAACCAGCATAATGACCTGTCATATATGGTGCCCCACCTGTTGTGCAAGAAATCATGTTCCTAATCAGAATACTTTTATCCTCAATATACATTTTGAGCTCATTATAAATTGATTCTCTGAAGATATTTGTTTTCAAATTTCTACAAAAGGGAACCTCTTTGAACACCTCTAGAGGAATCCTTGGGGTTGCAGGTTCACTGATTGGCTCTATTTCACCGTTTGGCTCTGGCCAGCGCTGCATTGTTATACGACCTTTTTTTCCTGTAGATCTGTAGAGGAAGTTGAGAGGGTGTAGTTGACTTACCAACTGTTAAATTGCATGAACGCATTTCGTGCTGTGAGTCAGGGGGTTCTGTTGGGCACCCTTGTTGCTAATTTATGCATCCCCAATAATATAGAAGAGAAGAATATGGCGGCGCGACGCAGTGTGAAGCGGCCACTCTGGTGATGAATATTTGTTATCTGTCAAGTAGGGTGCCGTGCACAATCCTGATTTGATGGAGGCAGACGTGAGAGCACGGAGGAACATCTGGTGAAACTTCCGAAATGCCTGTTTCACTGCCGCTGCTACTATGTGATCCAGAATCTCTGGAGGGGAAGGCCCCGAGTCCTCAGCTTTGCTTGTTGCTCGGCGACCAGGGTGGGGTCGAAGTGCTCAGCAGAGATGGTGCTCGGTGCTCGGTGTCGGAGGGCTGGTCGGAGGTTCAGAAGTTTTCGGACGGGCTCAGAGTCAGCTGTGGTCAGGTGCTCCATTGGCAAGTTTGCAGCGCTGGAGGTTCATGGCAGGGAGAGTTTCTCCCTTCTACCGTCTGCATGAGATGAAGGGCTATCGGGACTTTGAGACTTTTTTTTACCATGCCCATGGTCTGCTCTTTATCAAACTACGGTATTTGCACTGTTGTAACTATATGTTATAATTATGTGGTTTTTGTCAGTTTTAGTCTTGGTCTGTCCTGTGTTTCTGTGATATCATACTGGAGGAACATTGTATCATTTTTTAATGCTACATTTCTAAATGACAATAAACGAGGACTGATTGTCCTCATAATCTAATCTAATCTAATCTAATGTTTGGGTGGTAAGGTTGGATGAGATTGCTGAGTTTCAGATGCATTGTGACAACGAGTACTCACCACCTACAGAGCTATGGTTCTTCACGTGTTCCAGTGCCTCAATTTAGGGTGCCACTTACCCCACCCCCCCCCAATCTTGAATGCCCCCCAACGACTTCTATTTCCCCTAACACCCCTTTAGGACACATAACCACCCTTGCTGGGAATCACTTTTCTGATGGGATGGAGAATTCAAGAAGGAAATTCAAGTGGTTTAGAATGTTCCCACAGAGAAGAATGAGTATAGCTATCAAATCTATGGCCCCTAGATACCAAGGAGCAATGAGGGTAAAGATAATGCAAAAAACCCCACAAAGTTTGTGGTGGACACCAGGAGCTGTAAACTGCAGAAAGCCAAGAACAGGATAGTAAGTATAGGTGTGAAATTAGGGCTAGGCCCAGATGAAATATCCTCCAGGTTGTTGGGGAAGCTTTCAGAGGTTCTGACAATCATTTTGAAATACTGTAACCACTGTTTCCTGTGGTGCAAGAGGATTAGAGGACTGTATAAGATTTGCACTGTTATTTACAGAAGAAAAACAAGGGATAAATGGATAACTATAATTAACTTTGGTAACAGTCAAATTATTGGGATCAACTCCAATGGGCACTCTCAATTTTATTACAAATTAATCCAAAACAATGACAATCAGCATAATTAAGGGATACAGATTCAGATTAGTTTATTGTCATATGCACTGGCTGCAATGAAATTCCATGCTTACGTGAAGCTCATAGAGTAAGCAGTACACATGATAATAATAAATGCAACAGTAAATAGAACAAGGAGCACAAAACAACAGGATAATGCAAACAACAGGAATTCTGCAGATGCTGGAAATTCAAGCAACACACATAAAAGTTGCTGGTGAACGCAGCAGGCCAGGCAGCATCTCTAGGAAGAGGTACAGTCGACGTTTCGGGCCGAGACCCTTCGTCAGGACTAACTGAAGGAAGAGTGAGTAAGGGATTTGAAAGTTGGAGGGGGAGGGGGAGATCAAAAATGATAGGAGAAGACAGGAGGGGGAGGGATGGAACCAAGAGCTGGACAGGTGATAGGCAAAAGGGATACGAGAGGATCATGGGACAGGAGATCCGGGAAGAAAGACGGGGGGGGGGGCCCAGAGGATGGGCAAGGGGTATATTCAGAGGAACAGAGGGAGAAAAAGGAGAGTGAGAGAAAGAATGTGTGCATAAAATAAGTAACAGATGGGGTACGAGGGAGAGGTGGGGCATTAGCAGAAGTTAGAGAAGTCGATGTTCATGCCATCAGGTTGGAGGCTACCCAGACGGAATATAAGGTGTTGTTCCTCCAACCTGAGTGTGGCTTCATCTTTACAGTAGAGGAGGCCGTGGATAGACATGTCAGAATGGGAATGGGATGTGGAATTAAAATGTGTGGCCACTGGGAGATCCTGCTTTCTCTGGCAGACAGAGTGTAGATGTTCAGCAAAGCGGTCTCCCAGTCTGCGTCGGGTCTCGCCAATATATAAAAGGCCACATCGGGAGCACCAGACACGGTATATCACCCCAGCTGACTCACAGGTGAAGTGTTGCCTCACCTGGAAGTACTGCTTGGGGCCCTGAATGGTGGTATGGGAGGAAGTGTAAGGGCATGTGTAGCACTTGTTCCGCTTACACGGATAAGAGCCAGGAGGGAGATCAGTGGGGAGGGATGGGGGAGACGAATGGACAAGGGACAATGCAAATATAGCATTGCAGTCTGACGTACCATAAAAAGAAATGCTGAAATGGCAATAACGGAATTATAGAGAGAGGTAGAATTAAGAGTTGGAGAACATGGCAGTACCACCAGGAAGGGGATGTGAAAGAAATAACTGCTTCAGAAGTATGATAGCTGTAGGGAAGAAGCTGATCTTAAGTCTTGTCATCTGGGCTTTCAAGCCCCTGTATCTTCACCCAGAAGGCAGAAGAGAATGACCCGGGTGGCAGGTATCCTTGATACTACTACTAGCTTTCCTGAAGCAACGTGTTATGAAGATGGAAAGAAATGACAAGCCTATGATGCAGTGAACAACGTTTACCACTCTGTATTATTTCTGTCAGTCCAGAGGCGGGAAGTTACCAAACAATGCTGAGATGCAACCTGCCAGGATACTTTCAGTAGCACATCTGAAGAAGTTTGGGAGAATCCTCATGGACAAGCCAAATCTTCTCAGACAGCTGAGAAAGTATGGATGCTGATGTACTTTCTTGATCACTGAATCAATATGGAGGGCCTTAGTGTGTTTGTCGGTGATATGGGTGGACAAGAAATTGAAGCTGTCCACCCAAAGTCCAACGTCAAGCGACTGCACACCCGCTGGAATAAAGGAGGATGGGGACTTGGAAGTGTCAAGGCCACAGTCCTGGAAGAAATGCAAAACATCCATGAGTATATCAGGAAGATGGTCCTTAAGGATGACCTGCTAGGTGAATACCTCAGACAGCAGGCATGGGACATGGGAATGGAAGTGGGTGAAGCAGAGCCAGAGGACCAGAGGCCATGGCAGGACAAGTCGCTGCACGGGATGTACCACCTCCAGGTATCAGAGGTGGCTGACATAAGAAGATCCTACCACCCATAAGGGGTGAGGAAAAATATATAGTTGACTAAGATTTAACTATAAGGATCATAATAACAAAAAAATAGAAAACACAAATGATAATAATATTGACCACGCATTTGGCAGAATGGAGGAAAGCTTCAGAATTCAGGATGATATAGGGAATGGGTTGGTCAGTTGCTGAAAGAACTAATAATGACATTTAAACTGGAAAACTGTGACAATGCATTTCGAGAGTCGAGGCAAGGGAGTGTACAATAAATAGATGGATATTGAAAGATGTGGAAAAACAATGGGGCCTTGGTGTCACACATCCTTCAAGGTCGATTAATAGTTTAAAACAGCGTGCTTTCTTTTCTTAGCTGTGGGATGCAATATAGGAGCAGAGTGGTATGCCAAACCTGTCTATGACATCAGTTAGGCCACAACTTGTATACTGTGTATAATTCTGATTTCTACATTATCAGCAAGATGTATTGCATATGCAAGCATGCTGAGATTTGCAAGGATGTTGGTGGGATGGGGAGGTTGCAATAAATATATAAGTAGCAAGGACTTATTCCTTGAGCAGAGGTGTTAAAAACCAGGAGACATGGTAAGTAACTGGTAGAAGGATTAGAGGAGAGGTAGTCATTTTGTTTAACCTAGATAGTAATGGGATTCTGTAAATCTCTGCCTGGAAGTATGGTAGAGTTAGAAAACCCTTTCTACATTTAAAAGTATTTGGATATGACCAGTATGGCTGCGGACCAAATGCTGGATGATGGGGTCTTTATAGACTGCTACTGGACCTGGGTGGATCAGGAGCAGAGGTAAAGGAACAAAGGAAGTATAGGTTACATCAATGGGAGAATTCAATGTTCATACTGTTGGGGCTGTAGACCAAACAGGTGAAATATGAGGTGCTGTTCTCCAGTTAGTGTTTGGCCTTATCCCAGCAGTGGAGGAGGCTGGGACAGATGGGCTGGTGTGGAAGTGGGTGGGAGTGGAAGAGGGCAATGGCTGAAATGAATTATAAAGCAGTTAGCTTAATTTCTATTGTCTGAAAATTACTTGAATCTACAATTAAGGACAGGAAAATCAAGCAACTTTAAAATGTTTTAATTGATCAAAATGTTTACATGGATATGTAAATGTGAGGTAAATTTTTAAACAAACATGATGAAAGTTTATGGACAGACAGTTTTAGAACTGTTTACAGATGTTATTAATTTGGATATTAGAAAACATTTTATAAAGACTCTTGTATAGGGGATCAGCTGTAATATAGAGTTCTGGAACTGAAGTAAAATTAATTCATCTGATTAAGAAATGGTTGAATGACAGAGGATTGAGACCTGGGATGAGGATGAAACCTTCAAATTGGCAGTATGCCTCCAGTGTTTCGCAAACATCTATGTTTATAAGTCCATGAGACATAGGAATAGGATTAGACTGTTCCATCCTGGCTGATTCATTTTCCCTCTCAAATCCATTCCCTCACCTTCTCCCCATAACCTTTCACACCCTGACTGATCAAGAAACTATCAACCTCTGCTTTAAATAAATCCAATGATTTGGCCACCATAGCTGCCTGTAACAATGAATTTCACAGATTTACCACACTCTAGCTAAAGAAATTCCTCCTCACAACATGCTGGAGGAACTCAGCAGGTCGGGCAGCATCCGTGGAAACGATGAGTCGACATTTCGGGCCGGAACCCTTCGTCAGGACTGTAGAGGGAAGGGGCAGAGGCCCTATAAAGAAGGTGGGGGGAGGGTGGGAAGGAGAAGGCTGGTAGGTTCCAGGTGAAAAACCAGTAAGGGGAAAGACAAAGGGGTGGGGCAGGAAAGGTGAAGAAGGAATAGGGGAAAACACAATGGGTAGTAGAAGGAGGCGGAACTATGAGGGAGGTGATAGGTAGCTGGTGGAGGGGGTAGAGTGAAATAAGGATAGAGGAGGGGAGGGGGACGGAATTACCGGAAGTTGGAGAACTCTATGTTCGTACCAAGGGGCTGGAGACTACCCAGACGGTATATGAGGTGTTGCTCCTCCAACCTGAGTTTAGCCTCATCATGGCAATGTATGGACATATCTGAATGGGAATGGGAAGCAAAGTTGAAGTGGGTGGCTACCGGGAGATCCTGTCTGTTGTGGCGGACGGAGTGGAGGTGCTCGACGAAGCAGTCCCCCAACCTGCGTCGGGTTTCACCGATGTAGCGGAGGCCGCACCAGGAGCATCGGATGCAATAGATGACCCCAACAGACTCACAAGTGAAGTGTTGCCTCACTTGGAAGGACTGTTTGGGCCCTGAATGGTTGCAAGAGATGAGGTGTAGGGACAGGTGTAGCATTTACGCTTACAGGGATAAGTGCCAGGTGGGAGATCAGTGGGGATGGACATGTGGATAAGGGAGTCGCGGAGGGACCGATCCCTGCGGAAAGCGGAGAGGGGTGGAGAGGGAAAAATGTGCTTAGTGGTGGGGTCCTGTTGAAGGTGGCGGAAGTTGCGGAGGATAATGTGCTGGATCCGGAGGGTGGTGGGGTGGTAGGTGAGGACAAGGCAATCTCTGTCCCTGTTGTGGTTGCGGGAGGATGGGGTAAGGGCTGAAGTGCGGGAAATGGAGGAGATGCAGGTGAGGGCATCATTGATGATGGTAGAAGGGAAACCACGATCCTTAAAGAAAGAGGACATTTGAGATGTCCTGGAATGGAAAGCCTCATCCTGAGAGCAGATGTGGCGGAGACGGAGGAACTGGGAATAGGGAATGGCATTTTTGCATGTGGCGGGGTGGGAAGAGGTATAGTCGAGGTAGTTATGAGAGTCAGCAGGCTTGTAGAAGATGTCAGTGGACAGTCTGTCTCCAGAGTTGGAGACTGAAAGATCGAGAAAGGGGAGAGAAGTGTCCGAGATAGACCAAGTGAATTTATCACCTCCCTGCTTCACCTCCCCCACCCCTTTTTCTTTCCCCTTACTGGTTTTTCACCTGGAACCTAACAGCCTTCTCCTTCCCATCCTCCCCCCACCTTCTTTATAGGGTCTCTGCTCCTTCCCTCTACAGTCCTGATGAAGGGTTCCGGCCCGAAACATCGACTCATCATTTCCACGGATGCTGCCCAACCTGCTGAGTTCCTCCAGCGTGTTGTGAGTGTTGCTTTGATCCCAGCATCTGCAGATTATTTTGTGTTTGAAATTCCTCCTCATCTCTATTCTAAAGGGACCTCCCTCTGTTCTGAGGTTATGCTCTCTGGTCGTAGACTCCCCAATATAGTAAGTATCCACTCCACATCGACTCTATCTAGCTATTTTAATATTTGATAAGTTTCAATGAGCTCCCCATCTCATTCTTCTAAACTCCAGCAACTATAGGTCCAGAGCTATTAAACGCTGCTCATACATTAACGCTTTGATTCACAGAATCATTCTCATGAACCTCCTCTGGACCCTCTCCAATGCCAGCACATCTTTCCTTAGATAAGGGACTAAAACTGCTCACAATACTCAAGTGCAGTCTGAGCAATGCCTTAAAAAGCCTCAGCATTACATCTTTGTTTCTGGATGCTGGTCCTCTCAAAATGATTTGCCTTCCTTATCACTGACTCATTACAAGTTAACCTTTAGGGAATCCTGCACGAGGACTCCAAAGTTGCTTTGCACCTCTAATTTCTGAATTTTCTCTTCATTTATAAAATTGTATGTCTTTATTCCTTCTACCAATGTACATGACCATGCACTTCCTTACACCATATTCCATAAGCCACATCTTTGCTACTTTCCTAATCCGAGTCCTTTTGCATACTCTCTGCTCCCTCAACCCTACCTGCCCCTTCACCTATGTTTGTAACATCCACAATTTGGCCAGAAAGCCATCAATTCTGTCATCCAAGTCTTTGATATATAATGTGAAAGGATTTGGAAAACAAGCCACATATCTACTTAGCCTTGACAGAAAGATAAATGGAATTGTAACCAGTGAAGAAGGAAGCCTAAAATTACGAAAATTATTTACAGGTTAAGTAAATTCACAAAATTGTAACAAAGAGTTTTTAGTGTAGCCAAATGTGAGGTCAGTTTGGACAGCAAAAGGTGGAACAGAATACTTCCTAAATTGTAAGCAACTAGAGGGGACATAAGGTCCATGAATAAAGATGGTTAAAATACAAAAGGAGGTTTTTTATGGTTTAATATTTATGGTATTAAGGTACTTATGGTTTAATATTTGCATACAGAAGACCAGAATGCAAGTGGTAGAGATTATGCCAAAATTATTCAAAATTTTGGTTCAATCACTCCAGGAATTATGTAAGGTATTCTGAGCACAATAGTTCATTGACCTTTAAGGAAATGAAGCATCTAAATTCTAAAATGATATTTCTGTTAAATTATAGGGAGAGAAGACAGAAACTGTGAATGTATAGATCCAGGAATGTTGAAAGGCAAAGTTATTTGGTTTTGAATTACACAGTTCCCAGATTTTGACAGGGTTCCATTCTTGAGAACTATCTTAACCTGAATTGTTCACAAGTTGGAAATGAGCAGATAATGAAAAATAATGTGGCAGAGAATCCTAGAAGCAGGTGTGCGAAAAGTGGCCACCATCCAGTCTCACTGACTCATTGAGTGAGCAAATAAGTCTGTTTAGTGCTCTTGAATATTACAGCTTGACAGTGGGGAGGTAGGGAGAGGAGGCACGTGGAAACGCTCCTTTCCTCCTAGCAGAAGATGCCTGCAGCACCATAATAGCCGACAAATCCATCCCATCCATCCCACTGGTCTCCCAAACACACATTTATATATACTGACTGTCAGTAGGTTTGGGCATTCCAACCTGGTGATAACCTACATTGGGAGAACTGACAGGACGGACAAAAGCTTTTTCCTGCTCTCTGGATGGGGACTTAAGAACAGGGCATAGACTGAAAATAAAAACTGGAATAAGAATGTAAGGGAAAAACAGGGACATTTGGAACTAATTTATCCAAGTGTTATTTATGTTTGTGTAACTGTTAACTTTGTATTGTAATTGTTACAGTTTTTTGTCAACCAAAGATATTAAGAGAAATGGGATAATGACAAGCATATGGAAATAGCTCATGGGTTAGCCATAATCTATAGAGTGGTGTTACAGTCTAAAGTATTTAAATTAGTAACTGTAATTTATCATTTAGCAGCCCATAGTACTCTTTTTATACACTTGTAAAATCCTTTATTGTTCTCCTTGATATCCCCACAAACTAATGGTTTTGAATGAGAAATTATTCGAATTATATAATGTCTTTTACATCCTCCACAGAGTTAAGTTTACAATTAATTAAGTCCTTGTATTATGATCATCAGTGTTTTACGGCATATGTAGCATCAGATTAATAAATTGCAAGTTTCCATGAATTGCAGCATGAAGATACCATATATATTTTTTAAAGTGATACTGATTGTAAAAAATATTTACAGGACTCAAGTAATAATACACTTCCTTTTCTTTGAATGGTGCTATAGAATCTATAAAATCAATCTCAAAGGCAAAATCAGATAATGAGTGAACATTTTAATCTGAAAGATAACACCTTTGACAATGCAATTGTCCCTCGATAATGCAATAATGTATTACTAGAGATTTTTGTTCTCATGTCACTGGAGTGGCACTTGAATCAGCAATTTCTTGTTCAAAATTCTATCAGCTAAGCTAAAGTTCACATTGAAAAATAAAAATTGTGTAGATAAATGGAGAACTTCAGGGAAGGGCACATGGTCGTACGAGAGTAGATCGGTCATCTATATTTCTACATCCAGAATCATTTCAACCTCCATCCCCCACCCCCCACTACCACCCCATGACTTGCACCTCTATTCTAGTTGATAGTTTTACAGAATCTCTGATCTTTTATTTATTTGGTGATACAGCATGGTAACAGGCCCTTCTAGCCAAAGAAGCTTGCACTGCTCAATTACATCCATGTGACCAATTAACCTACTAACCCACACATCTGAGTGGAAACCAGAGCATCTGAAGGAAACCCACGAGGTCACAGAAGGAATATATAAACTCCTTACAGACAGCGGCGGAATTGAATCCCAGTCACTAGTGCTGTAATTGCATTACTCTAACCACTATGCCCCCCAATCACCTCCCCCACAGTAAATCTGTTCTGTAAGTCTGAATTAGAGTCCACCTGAATGAAATTCAGATTCAGATCTGAACCTAAGGTTGAGGTATATGACACCTGAATGAACTACATTTTGTCAATATAAGACGTGAATAATTCCATTAACATACAGCTCATGTTACACTTATTTAAAGGGCCAAGACTAAAATAGATTTCTTTTTATTAAAACTAGTATCTTAGAAAGGAACTAATTAAGAGCTATGCTGAATTAAGTGTTAACGTGATCTCCCTAATAACCAATCCTGTCAGTCATATCCTTACATTTGCATTTATGCTTTTCAGGCTTTGAATAAATTTGCATTTTAAATTATTTGCTTGATCAGGTTAGATTCTGGGAGCTCTGTGCAGCTAGATCAGACTCTCTTAACAAGTCAGTTTATTCAGAAACTACAGAAGCTAAAAATTAACTTAAACCTGTGTAGGTGCAGCTTAAAATTACTGCAGATATAATCCTGGAGAAAATAAAGTAATCAATGTTAAGACTATTTAACATCCAGATTTCTTAATGTCAACCATACTGCTACGGGTAGAAACAAAGCAGAAGGAAGTAAAATCAGTCAGCAGGTCAGCCAGCAGCTGTCTAGAGAACAAACAAGTTATTGTTTTGGGTGTGGGTCCATTTTCAAAATACAAAAGTAGTAGTTTAAAAAGAAAATTCTGATAAACCAAAGAGAAACTGTGATTATTACTGATAATCTCGGACAAATCATGGAAAATTGTATTAAAACTTTTAGGGATATTGAGCATATTATTAGTGAGCAAACAGGAAAGGCATAAGTATGTGCAAATGTAAGCAGAATGAATTTCAACATGACAAAAAGTGTGAAAGTACAGATATGAGATACAGAACATTTAAATAGTGAAATGCTGGACAGTTAAATTTTCATGCAAGAGAACACACTCCAACTAGCTGCAAGCCACAATGACACAAAAATATTAATTCAGATCAAGGATTCATATCTCATCAACACCAGGGTTTTCAGTTGAATCATTTGCAACCGAGTGCCAATATGGAAATAGCAATCTCAAATCACTCATTCAAAATTACAGGCTATTATTGTTACTAAAAGGGAACTCTCTAAACCATTTTTTTAAAATCAGATACTGGCACATGCCTCAGACAGGTTCTCTATTTGTAATGCATTGTTGCAGCAGTTCTGTCTTGAGCCTTTTGCACTCACTCCTGTTTGATACCTCACCACAATCAGTTCACATCACTCGCCTTGTACACCATAATCTCCCATTTTAATTCTTGCTCTCATTCCCTCTTCTAAATTCCTAGCAAAATCCTTGTCTCGACACTCCATACAATTTTATATTAGGAACCTCCCAAATCAGTTTCCAAATATTAAACAGGTTCACTTTAATGGCATCTGGATGTTGATTTTCCTCTCTCATCTCCACTGGTTTCTTAACATTCCCCCATCCAAAAACGCTACATAACATCATGCCTCAACATGTGTCTTCAGCTCCAGTGATACTTGTAACCAGATTTACATCCACAACGGTGAAGTGCACAGACAAATAAGCTTCCAACCTACACGTCTTACTGAGGGCCAGCCTATTCACGTGACACAATGACTTGGCCCTTGTGGTCTACTGAACAAGACCTTCAACCGAGCCTTTGTGGCTCAGTAGTCAACATTCTAATGTAGAAAAAAGAGCAGTCAACAAGGTAATCTAGATTGGAGACACATATACATGAAATGCTATCTCATTTGCAAGAAGGTTCTATGGTGAGCCAAGGGATTCACTTAGTAATGGTTTCATTCCTATGCAGGCACTGGGGGCAATAGCAATTTACAAAAAATGAATCAGACGGAGCAGGTTGGAAGTTACGGTAGGATCAAGATACAAATGGTGGACAAGAGGAAAGTTGGTAAAAGAGAAACTATATTATTGTTGTGATGGACTGATGCAGGGGAAATAAGAATACATCTTCCTCAGCAAGTAGAATATCATGATGTCCCCAAGCTATCCATAGCCTCTAAAGTGTAGTCACTGTTTTAATGGAGGGAAACATAACAAGAACTTTATATAAAAATATTTCCAGATGGAACAATGAGATAATTAAATGTTTAGTAATTGTGGCTGAGAGATCAATATTGGCCAAAATAGCTGGCACCACAAACAAATGAAACATAGTTGATAAAGATATTATCAAAACTGGCTAATTCAGCTGTGACTGTGAATTGCACCTAAAAGGTTGGGAAGTATGTCAAGAATAAGTGAAGTGTTAGAAACATTACATTTTCAGAGTACAGTGAAATTTTCACCAACCACTTACATGCTGTCTGAATATTACTAAAATCAAACCTCGTGTAACACACCTTGAGAAGGTTATTTTTGGAAATTAGGTCACACCTGTTGATGGGTATCACAACCTTAACATACAGTCATCCAGATTTTTACAATGTTGCTTGCCATATGACTTAAAGTGTCATTCACACTGAAAGTTCTAACTTCTGCAATTTGCTATGGAGCACACTAAAGGCTGATTATCTATTCTGAAAACTGATGCTATTGGTCACAAACTTCTACTGAATGGTCACCTGCAGGAGGTTGTATGATGTTGAAAGACCCAAAACAGCCGATGATTCCAGGAACATCACCGATGATGTGTCCAGAAGCATCAGTAGATGTACGTACACAGCCACTGCAGCACTTCTTATAGATGTTCTGTTTTATGTGTTCATTCATAGAATATGTATGCCATTGACAGCATTGGAACTTGTCATCTATCCCAATCTACCTCAAAACAAAGAAGGCAGTTAAGAGTGTGTGATGGACCTGGAATTACTTATTGGTTAAACCAGATAAGTCAGCTGATTTTCTTCCCCATGAACCAGTTCGATTTTTATGCCAGTACAGTAGTTTCATTGTTACTGTTACTAAACCTTCCAAATTTATTTAATTACTTGAGTTTAAATTCACCAGCTGGAATTAAGCTTATGCCTATGGCTCAGTGATCTGAAATGCAAAATTCAAAGTAAATTCATTATCAAAATACATATATGTCACTATATACAACCCTGAGATTCATTTTCTTGCGGGCATACAAAATAAATCCATAATAGAATTAATGAAAGACAGCACCGATTCGGGCGTTCAACCAGTGTTGAAAAGACAATAACCTGTGCAAGTACAAAAAGAAAGAAATACTACTACTAAATAAATAAGCGATAAATATCAAGAACATGAGATGAGGAGTCCTTAAAAGTGAGTCATATTATGGAAACATTTCAATGATGGGGCAAGTGAAGTATCCCCTCTAGTTCAAGAGACTAATAGTTGAGGAGTAATAACCGTTCCTGAACCTGGTGGTGCGAATCCTGAGGCTCTTGTACCTCCTTCCTGATAGCAGCAGGAAGAATAGAGCATTCCTCAGTGGTGGGGGTCACTGACGACGAATGCTGATTTCCTGCGTGTAAAGTAGAAGGCTAACTTATTTGCTGATCTAACATTGTTCTGAAAGTCGCTTCCACCGTGCGAGTTACCAATTGGCCCGTTCGAGGTATGTAGCCACCTTCCTATTGGTTAGCTTCCTTGCTCTGCGGCACAGGTCATGTGCGGCGATACTGTACAGACGACTGAGTTCAAATGCACGGGTGCTCGCTCTCTGTCTCTCCACGCCGAGCCACTCCAGGCTGTGAGCAGCGCTAGAGAAACTATTTGGAGGGTGTGTTACAGTTAATGGGGGAGGGGGCTCGTGTTTCGAGTGCACACCTATTTAAGAAGTAGTTTACCGCTTGCTTAACTTACTTGTGTAACTTGGACAGATCTAACAAGAATATTGAATGCTTAGTTTTGTAGTTTTTATGGTTTGGGCGACTTAGGTGAGTATTTGTTCCACTTACATGCCAGTGAAGCGTTTCATTGTTTTCTTGCGAATAACCAGTTGCCGTACATGCCCGCGATCAGTGCCTGCTGTTTCACTTACCGAACTCGCGAATTTGGTTCCGTACAGCACTACGACAATGTTTCAATGGCGGTGAGGGCTTTACCCGTGATGGACTGGGCTTTTCCCACTACTTCTTGTAGGATTTTCCGTTCCAGGACGTTGGTATTTCCATATGAGGCTGTGATGCAGCCAGTCAACATATTCTCCACTACATATCAAAAGAAGTTTGCTAAAGTTTTAGATGCCGTGCCGAATCTATACAAACTCTTAAGGAAGTGAAGGCCATGCTTACTTCGTAATTGCTCAGGTGCTCCAAAATAGTGACGCCGGAGGAACTTAAAGTTGCTGACCCTGTCCACCTCTGATCCTCCGAAGAGTTCGGGCTCCTGAACCTGTTTTCCTCCTCTTGAAGTCGATAATCAAGCTTTTGATCTTGCTGACATTGAAGAGGTTGTTGTTATGGTAGTCTTAATTCTAGCTGTTATGCTACCCTTCCAAACGTTGTGTTCATTGTCTACCTATTGACTATAATTTCAGTCTGAGAGCTTCAGATCAGCATCAGAAACAGTACAGACATGTCATCCAACTCAAGGGGAGAGATCTAGAATACATAGTTCACAATCCTAAACCCACAGGCTCTGTTTGAAACTGTGCTCTTCTTTCATCCTTTCTGAGGAATAGTATTTCCTTAGGCAGATGATTATGCCTAATTGACAATCCTTCTCACAGGTTTTTGCTTACCTCAGTACTGGGGAGTTTACTATGCTCTTTATTCAAGGAAAAGTTACTTCCTATATCTTTCCCTAACCAAACAGCATGACACTGAGTGGGCAAATGGATTTGGCAGCAATGTGGGGTTGTCTGGTGTTCCCATGCTGACAGACTGAACTCAACTGGCATCCTGGATTTCCCTCCAGAACCCAAAGTAATTCATAAATCATAATGGGTACTAGAGATTCATTATTTTTGCATGGTTTCCCGCCAAAACACAGACACACACACACACACACACACACACACACACACACACACACTCCCCCTCCCCCTCCCCCCATGGTTCAACTACACTGATGCACTTGCATTAGTGTGAAAACAATGGCATTCTTAAAGGGAACAAAACCATGGCAACGTTTTACAGTGCATTGGCAATTATTCCATTTTGCAGCATATGTGGAGTCAAATTGAAATACTGCATTATTATAATAAAATAAATATTCTTACTTCATATAAGGTTGCACTTGATTGGTGAGGAGTTTATAATCACTAACTTAGCATTATTGTGCTCTCAGTATATAACCAATTCCTGAAAAGTGGAACTAAGGTCATTTTCTTAGTCTTGTGCATCACTCTACAAGTATCATTAGAACATTGTTTCTTTACAAGTTGAAGATATTGTCATAGGCATGTATACCCAGGGTATAATTACCTCAAAAGTTAGTATTTTGCAGCAGCAGCAAAGTACATTACAAACATCATGAACTTAAATTAACATAAAATCAGCATGTTGGACATATAGAACGTAGAAATCTACAGCACAATACAGGCCTTTTGGCCCATAATGTTGCGCTGACCATGTAACCTACTCTAGAAACTGCCTAGTATTTCCCTAGAGTTTGTATAGCCCTCTATTTTTCTAAGCTCCACGTAAGCTCCATAGCTGGACCCTATTGCATCCAACTCTACCACTGTCACTGGCAGTGAATTGCACGCACCCACCACTCTGTGTGAAAAATTTACCTCTGACATTCCCTCTGTCTCTACTTCCAAGCAGCTTAAAACTGTGCTCCCTTGTGTTAGCCATTTCAGCCCTGGGAAAAAGCTTCTAGCTACCCACACTATCAATGCCTCTCATCCTCTTACACACCTCTATCCGGTCACCTTTCTACCGCCATTGCTCCAAGGAGAAAAGGCCAAGTTAACTCTACCTATTCTCATAAGGCACGTTGTCCAATCCAAGCAACATCCTTGTAAATCCCTTCTGTATTCTTTCTATTGTATCCTGTAATGAGGCGATCAGAACTGAACACAGTACTCCAAGTGGGGTCTGACCAAGGTTTTATATATAGCTGTAACTCTTGAACTCAATCCCATGGTTGATGGATGCCAAAACATCATATGTCTTGTTAACAACTCTGTGAACCTGCACAGCAGCTTTGATTGTCCTATGGACACAGACCCCAAGATCTCTCTGATCTTCCACACTGCCAAGAGTCTTACCATTGGTATTATATTCTCTCTACAGATTTCACCTACCAAATGAACCACTTCACATTTATCTGGGTTGGACTGCATCTGCTACTTTTCAGCCCAGTTCTGCATCCTATCGATGTCCCGCTGTAACCTCTGACAACCCTCTGACTATCCACGACACTCCCAACTTTTGGGTCACCAGCAAACTTACTAACCCACCTTTCTACTTCCTCATCCAGGTCATTTATGAAGTTCACAAAGAGGAGGGGTCCCAGAACAGATCCCTACAGAGCACCACTGGCCATCAACCTCCAGGCAGAAGATGAACCATCTACAACCACCCTTTGCCTTCTGTGGGCAAGCCAATTCTGGATCCACAAAACAAGGTCTCCTTGGATCTCATGCCTCGTTACTTTTTGAATGAGCCTTGCTTGGTGAAACTTACTAAATGCCATGCTGAAACTCATATACACTACATCCACTGATCTGCCTTCATCAATGTGTTTTGTTACATCCTCAAAGAATTCAATTAGGCTCGTAAGGCATGACCTGCCCTAGACAAAGCCATGCTGACTATCTCTAATCAGATTATGTCTCTCCAAATGCTCATATGTCCTGCCACTCAGGGTATACTTCAACTGCTTGACTACTACTAACGTCAGACTCACTGGTCTATAATTTCCTGAGTTATCTCTACTCCCTTTCTTGAACAAGGGTATAACATTTGCAATCCACCAATCCTCTGGTACTTTTTCCATTCCTATTGATGATGCAAAGATTATCGTAAGAGTCTCAGCAATCTCCTCCCTTGCTTCCCACGGTAGCCTGGGGTATATCTCATCCAATCCTGGCGACTTAATGCTTTTCCAAAGCTCCAGCACATCCTCTTTCTTAATGTCCATATGCTTAAGCATTTCAGTCCACTGTAAGTCATCCCCACAATTGCCAAAGTCCTTTTCCCTGGTGAATACTGAAGCAAAGCATTCATTAAGTACCTTTGCTTTCTCCTCCAACTCCATGCGAACATTTCCACTATCACACCTGATTGGTCTTATTCTCACACGGCTCATCCTCTTGCTCTTCACATTCCGGTAGAATGTCTTAGGGTTTTCCTTAATCCTGCTCGCCAAGGCCTTCTCATGGCCCCTTCTAGCTCAAAATATTTTAGCTCAATATATCACAAAATAAACCAAAATAAACATAACTTTTGCTATTGCTTTGACTTGAGTATCACTGATTGAGCACATGGGTAAGACTCTGGTGGAAGAAAGGCTATACCAGTGGATCATTTGACTTTCAGAGGTCAAAATATTACAAATGGCAAATGTGCATATAATGTGCTGTTTGGAGGAAAATAGTTGATCAAACCTTGACCCACAGTGATATTGGATCTTTGTTAATCAATCTCAGTTCATTTGGTTTCAGTAGCATGAAAACTGAGTTTCTTCCATTTAGTCTATAAATCATCATTGAGGATTCAGGGATTAATTTAAGAATGTTCTGAAGCGCAGATAATGATATAGGTCCTGAAGTAACTGAGAGCTGATTCTGGAATCAGAAAGCCATTTGCAAAAGTCCTGATGATATGTCTCTATTCTTGGAGACAACAATGTGCTTGCAGTTGGCATTTTATTATGTCATAACAACAACCTGCTTTTGAATGATACTTGACAAATCTCTAATGGTGTCAGCTAAAGACCCCACAGAATCTTATTGGCTACTAAAGAGCAGATTTATTGCCGGATCTTGGCATAGTAAAGCAGAGTGGAGATAATTTTCTGTCATGCATAACCTCCCATGGACTATTCCATGCTCTTATCTCATGCAGTAATTATATGCTAACACCTCAACAAACATCCACATCAAGTTCCTATCAATGCTTCCCTATTACATTCATCATCTGATTCCCTTGGAACAGTTCTATTTGTCTTCTGACCTCATGGTGCAAGTGTCTGAAATGGTGCATTATCACGCCAGACATATACTTTCCACTCCATCTTCATCTGATGGCTTTTCCTCTCCTTCTTCCTCCCATTATGAGCCAGTGGTTATAATTTTGTTGTAGTCTCTGTAAGCCTTCAATGATAAGTAACAAAAACAGTTTCCTCCTCAAACCTTACCCCTCTGAATGCATTGCCATCCAATCTCTCCACACTAGTTCCAACCTTACCATCAAACCCACAGACAAAGAGGGTACTGTTGTAGTGTGGCAGACTGACCGCTACTTGTGAGGCCAGGTGGCAACTCTCAGACACCTCCTCATACCTACCTCATGAAGAGGACCCCACAGAGGAGCATCAGAAAACAGTCTCCGACACCATCACTGACCTCATTAACTCTGGAGAACTCCCATCCACTGCCACCAAACTTGTCTCCGCCTGCTCCCGCCCCACTGAAGTTGTGTCCTCATACCATGATTTCATTCTGTTCCCCTGGGTTCAGTCCCTTCCTAGCTACATCCGTGATACTTCTCAAGCTCTCCATCTCCTCAGTAACTTTCAATTCCCTGGCCTTGACCACCTCATTTTCACCCTGGATGTTCAGTCCCTGTACACTTCTATCCCCCATCAAGAAGGTCTTAAAGCTTTCTCCCTCTTACTCAATAAAAGAACCAACCAGTTCCCCTCCACAACCACCCTCCTCCGTCAGGCAGGAATGATCCTCACCCTCAAGAATTTTTCCTTTGGCTCCTCCCGGTTTCTCCAGACTGGGTACCCACAATGGCCCCAGCTATGCCTGCCTCTTTGTTGGCTATGTAGAACAGTCCACGTTACAAGCCTTCCCTAGTAATGCTTTCCAACTCTTCCTCCATTTCATTGATGACTACATTGGTGCTGCTTCATGTACCCAAACTGAGCTCTTCAATTTCATCACCATTGCCTCTAACTTCCATCCTGCCCTTAAATTCACTTGGTCCATTTGTGACACCTCCCCCCCCCCCCACACTTTCTGTTGACAAGCATCTTTTATAAACCTACTGATTCCCATGGTGATCTTGACTGTGCCTCTTTCCACTCTGTCTCCTGTAAAAACACTATTCCTTTTTCTCAGTTTCTTCATCTCCACCACATCTGTTCCTAGGACATTAGAGATGTCCTCCTTCTTCAAAGAACAGGGTTTCCCTTCCTCCGCCATTGATGCTACCCTCACCTGCATCTCCTCCATTTCCTGAACATCCACACTCACTCCATCTTCTTTCCGCTTAACAGATGAGACAAATCTGCTGCGGTCACTTATGGTGTCCGGTACTTTTGATGTGGCCTCCTCTACATTGTTGAGACCCATCATTAATTGGGGGACCTCTTCACTGAGCACCTCTGCTTCATCTGTCAAAAGCAGAATTTCCTGGTGGCCAAACATTTTAATTCCAATTCCCTTTCCCATTCCAAAGTGTTGGTCCATGGCCTCCTCTTTTGCCAAGATGAGGCCATTCTCAGATTGGAGGAACAACTTCTTATATTTTGTCTGGATAGCCTCCAACTGAATGCATGGATATCAATTTCTCCTTCCAATAGAAGAAATTTTTCCTCCCCCTCCTCTTTTCTATCCCCACTCTAACCTTTTACCTCTTCTCACCTGTCTATCACTTCCCCCTGGGTCCCTTCCTCCTTCCATTTCTCTCATGGTCCACTCTCCTCACCTATCTGATTCCTTCCTCTCCATCCCGTTATCTTTCCTACCCTTCTGGCTTCACCTATCACCCTTTATTTAGCTTTCCTCATTCCCCTCCCCCAAACTTTTTATTCCTGCATCTTCCCCCTTCCATTCTAGTCCTAAAGAAGGGTCTAGGCCTGAAATGTCAACTGTTTGTTCATTTCTATAGATGCTGCCTGCCCTGCTGAGTTCCTCCAGCATCTTATGTGTGTTGCTTTGGATTTCTGGCGTTGGCAGACTTTCTCATGTTAGCAAAGCAGTTAGCTGTGTTCTGTCCATGGTCTCTTTGAATAAAATGGACAGAGACTATGCAGATTTATGGAAGCCTAATTGTCAATTAAATATGAGTGGAGATACAATGAGGATTCTGCTGAGCTCTTGTCTTAGCCCAATGCCTATGAGAATATATCCCTTGCTAACCCATTTTTTAAATAGGTTAATATTAATTACTGCTCATTGTGTAAGAGTCTGATTCAGGAATTTAATAAATGACAGCAGACCAGAATTCTTCATTTTATAGTGCTACATCTTTGACTGAAGATGAGATATTACATACACATACTTTGATAGTAAATTTATTTGAAATTTGAACTCTGAAACGTTGATGTACTGGCTACCCTATATACTCTTCCTGTCTACCCCTCTCAGTGTGAGTTGAGCCCCATGTAATCATGGCCATCTGAATGGTCAATCTGCATCATTCCAAAAAAAAAATGTCTTCTGGTGACGTACCAGATCTCGTTTCATTCCTGGCAGTGACTTCTTTGCTGTGAGTGCCTATTTTTAAGGTAAAATCCCGTGAATCATATCAGATGTATTTGATACTCCCTTTGATCTTACACTAAGTTTCACACTCCACTTGGCCTAAGTAAAGACGTCCTGGGTCCAAGCTAACTCCTGCCTCTACTCCTTCTCGATTCTGTAACAAACCTTTGCTAGTGAATTTCCAGGTGGGAAAATGCATATTTCAATATTTAAACTTAAATGACACCTCAAAGTGGGAAGAGAGTTACCCTAATCAAAAGAGATTTAGAAAAGTTAACAAAGTAGGTAGTTGAAGGATAATGTGAGACACTGTGTGGTTATTCTTCTTGATAGGAAAAGAAAAGAATATGGAAATAGTGTGAGGCCTAACTTACATAAAGCACAAAAGTGGAGGCATGCAACAAGTAGCTAAGAAGTCAAATGGAATACAGTATTATTCTATGTTAAATGATGAATGGAGGATAAAAATAAGAATATCATACAAATGTACAGATTAGAAGTGGGAGAAAGCCACACAATTGCTTGAATGTGCAGTTCGGACTGTATTCTCAGCTCTGTATTCCTTTCCACAAGTTAACCTTTCGCCTCTTGCTTTGCAAGAACCTATCTACCTCTACCTTAAAAAATATTCAAAGACTCTTCTTCCACCAGCATTTTGAAAAGAAGTTACAAAGACTTATGACTATTTGAGGAAAAAAATGAATCACACCTCTATTTTAAAATGGTGACCATTAGTTCTAGTTTCTCTCCCAGCAGAAAATATACCCTTCATTTCCGCCCTGACAAAATCCCAACTTGCCTTTCTAAACTTTGGTGCCAACCTATTCTTATAAGATAACCTGCCCATCCCAGATATCAGTCCAGTTAATGTTTGAACTGCTTTTAATATGTTTACGTCTTAAATCAGGAGAACACAGACTCTAGATGTGTTTCAGTGTCTGACATAGTAAAACATAATCTCCATCCTTTTGTATTCATTCATTTGGCAATCAACAATCCCATTTGCTTAGCTTTCAGAATTAATCGCAAAATAGCCATCTGCAGGTTATACACCAGGACTACCAAAACCTTCTGCATCTTGGAACTTTGTAACACTTTGTTAAAATGCTTTTTATTTTAATTTTCTGAATAAAACGGACAAGTTCCAGTCTAATTGTTGTTTACGTTCTGACTATTTCTTAAAAGATGCATCTTCAATCTCTTCAATCTGGTAATATGGTAAGATTGTCTTTTAGCTCAATATCACCACCATCTGGAATGTGATATGCATTTCCCTGAGGTACTGCCCATCTCATCTTGCTGCCATGTACCACAAAGATTCAGAGATTTTACAACATCCAAGCTGCCAAACAGTCTTACTTATGGCATACTTTCACAAATAATGACCAAACATATATTTTGTAGAAATTATGGCATTTAACTCAAAACCTGTGTTTATGTACAAACCCCATTTCCAGAAAAGTTGAGATACTTTCCAAAATGCAATAAAAACAAAAATCTGTGATACGTAAATTCACGTGAACCTTTATTTAACTGACAAAAGTACAAAGAAAAGATTTTCAATAGTTCTACTGACCAACTTAATTGTATTTTGTAAATATACACAAATTTAGAATTTGATGGCTGCAACACACTCAACAAAAGTTGGGACAGAGTTAAAATAAGATTGAAAAGTGCACACAATATTCAAGTAACACCGGTTTGGAAGACTCCACATTAAGCAGGCTAATTGGTACCAGGTGGTATCATGACTGGGTATAAAAGTAGCGTCCATCAAAGGCTCAGTCTTTGCAAGCAAGGATGGGTCGTGGCTCACCCCTTTGTGCCAAAATTTGTGAGAGAATTGCTAGTCAGTTCAAAAGGAACATTCCTCAATGCAAGATTGCAGAGAATTTAGGTCTTTCAACATCTACAGTACATAATATTGTGAAAAGATTCAGAGAATTCAGAGACATCCCAGTGCGTAAAGGGCAAGGTGGGAAACCACTGCTGAATGCACGTGATCTTCAAGCCCTCAGGCGGCACTGCCTAAGAAACCGTCATGCTACTGTGACAATTATAGCCACCTGGGCTCGGGAGTACTTCGGAAAACCATTGTTACTCAACACAGTCCGTCACTGCATCCAGAAATGCAACTTGAAACTGTATTATGCAAGGAGGAAGCCATACATCAACTCTATGCAGAAATGCCGGTGAGTTCTCTGGGCCTGAGCTCATCTCAGATGGACTGAAAGACTGTGGAACCGTGTGCTGTGGTCAGATGAGTCCGCATTTCAGCTAGTTTTCAGAAAAAACGGGTGTCGAGTTCTCTGTGCCAAAGATGAAAATGACCATCCAGATTGTTATCAGCGAAAGGTGCAAAAGCCAGCATCTGTGATGGTATGGGGGTGCATCAGTGCCCACGGCATGGGTGAGTTACATGTATGTGAAGGTACCATTGACTCTGAGGCGTATATTAGGATTTTAGAGAGGCATATGTTGCCATCAAGGTGACGTCTCTTCCCGGATGTCCATGCTTATTTCAGCAGGACAATGCCAGACCACATTCTGCATGGGCTACAACAGCGTGGCTTTGTAGACACAGAGTGCGTGTGCTTGACTGGCCTGCTGCCAGTCCAGATCTATCTCCTATTGAAAATGTATGGCGCATCCTGAAGAGGAGAATCAGACAATGGAGACCACGGACTGTTGAGCAGCTGGAGTCTTATATCAAGCAAGAATGGACAAAATTTCCAATTGCAAATCTACTACAATTAGTATCCTCAGTTCCAAAACGATTAAAAAGTGTTATTCAAAGGAAAGGTGATGTAACACAATGGTAAACATGCCTCTGTCCCAACTTTTGTTGAGTGTGTTGCAGCCATCAAATTCTAAATTTGTGTAAGTTTACAAAATACAATTAAGTTGGTCAGTAAAACTATCGAAAATGTTTTCTTTGTATTTTTGTCAGTTAAGTAAAGGTTCATGTGAATTAACATATCACCAATTTTTGTTTTTATTGCATTTTGGAAAATATCCCAACTTTTCTGGAAATGGGGTTTGTAATTATGATCTGAATGCTAAAAGAACTCTGCCCTAGAAATTTTAGTTTGACGTTAAAGGAATGTCATTTGTTCTCAGATTTCCATAACTTTCCATAGCTTATCCTAACAAATTATTTAATTATCTTGAGAACCTTAGGTATATCCCCTATAATTCTATACCTAAGGCTATACAAGAAACAAATTTAGAGACCCACAGGTTAATAAGGGACGAAAAATGATTATGAGAAAAAACAGGCAAGTAATATCAAAACAAACCACAAGAGATTCTATAAATATATAAGTAGGTAGCTAGAATAAGTGTTGAACCATTGGAGACTTAAGAATGAGAAATTTATGGGAATGAGATGGCAGGAGGAGAGAGAGCAGTGCGCCGCGCGTGCGCAGCCCTCCGGTGAAAAATGTTATCATATCGTTAAATAGGGGCCGTGGACAATTCTGATTTGATGGAGACAGACATGAGAACACAGAGGAACATCTGGAGAAATTTCTGAAATGCTCGTTCGCTGCTGTTGTTACTGCGCCGTCGGGAATCTTCTGGAAGGAAGGCCTCAAAGTCCCCGGCTTTGCCTGCTGTTGGTTACTGAGATTGAGGTCGAATCGTTCGGACAGAGATGGTGCTCAGTACTCGGTGTCGGAGAGCTGATTCGGAGGTTCGAAGTTTTTGGATGACTCAGAGACGGATTGTGGTCAGGCATGGCAGGGAGAGTTTTTCTTCCTTCTCCTGTCTGCGTGAGATGTGGGACATTTGAGAGACTTTGAACTTTTTACTGTGCTCATGGACTTCTTCATCAAGTTATGGTATTGTTGCACTGTTGTAACTACATGTTATAATTATGTGGTTTTGTCAGTTTTTTTAGTCTTGGTCTTTCCTGTGTTTTGTGATATCACACCGGAGGAAATATTGTATCATTTCTTAATGCATGCATTACTAAATGACAATAAAAGAGGACTGTGTGTCTTCATAATCTAATCTAATAGCATGAATCAAGGAAATGGCGGTTCAGTTAATATGTTACTATTTTAAAAATGAACCCTTTAGTGAAAGGTTTTATTGGGAAAATTTATAATTTACTATTACAACAGGATAATTATCCCTTACTTAAGATTAAACAAGATTGGGAAAGAGAGCTTAATATGATCTTGATAACAGAGGATTGGTTGCGAATTTTGAAGCTGGTTAATTTTTCTTCGATTTGTGCCAGTCATTCTCTAATTCAACTTAAAATTGTACATCGTTATTATTTGACAAAGGAGAGATTGTCTAAAATATTTCCTAATGTAAATAGTCAATGTGATAGATGAAAAACTGAGATAGCTACATTGACACATATGTTTTGGTCGTGTTCTGTATTGAAACAATTTTGGAAATCTATTTTTTCTACAATTTCTAAAGCTTTAAAAATCAATTTACAACCTAATAAATTGACAGTTTTGTTTGGTATAATTCCTCAACATATTCACGGTATTTCTATATCTGACCAATACGTAATTGCATTTGTCACATGATTGGCCAGAAGGGCTATTTTATTAAAGTGGAAAGATGCCTCTGCTCCCACTTTGATACAATGGTTCTCTCAGGTGATGTTATGTCTTAGTTTGGAAAAAATTAGAAGTCGAACTTTTGATCCTAAATTTGACTTCGAGAAAAGGTGGGGTTCTTTTGCCCATTATTATCATTTGACTTGAGTTAATAAAGATGGTCCTTTTCTGATGCTTGGGTATATGGATTTGGTTGGCGGTTTGATGTCTTTTTTTTAATGGAAGCTTGTATGGCACATAGCTCCGGGTTTGTGCTCCAAATAGTTTTTTTCCCCCTTTTTTTAGTTATTAGGGTTTTTCTCTGTTTTAGTTAGTAGGGGTTCTTTTTTTTACTTTCTTTCCTTTTTTTCCAAAACAAAAAGCTTTAATACTTTGTTTTTTGATTATTATTGATATACTGTTCAGCCTGGTTGATAGTTTTACTCTTGTTCTACATATGGATATGTTATCTTGATTATTTTGAAGTATTTTTCTCTGTTGTTGATTTTCAATTATAATTAATAAAAAGATTTAAAAAGAATATGTTCCCTAAGTCATCATGGTGGAAGAAACTGCAAAATTTCTCTGATGTGCTAGTTTCAAATTGTGTGGAAGAGTATCACTCTCACAAAGGAAAGTATCAGGAAAACTAATGGTACTGATGGCAGAGAGGTCACCAGGTCCTGATGGCCTGCACCTGAAGCAGGTGCAGAGATAGTGCAGCCATTGGTTGGGGTTTTCAAAACTCAGCTCTTTGAAGATATCAGCAGATTGAAAAACTGCAAGATTGTTCAAGGAGGAATGAAAGACCAAATAAAAACAGATAACCACAGGCCTATTGGCTTAACATAAACACAAAAGGTTCCGCAGATGCTGGAAATCCAGAGCAACACACAGAAAATGCTAGAGGAACTCAGCAATCCAGGCAGCATCTATGAAACAGAATAAAAAGTTGATGTTTTGTTCTTAGTCCTGATGAAGCGTCTAAGCCCAAAATATCAACGGTTTATTAATTTCCATAGATGCTGCCTGACCTGAGTTGCTCCAGTAGTTAGTGTTTGTATTAGCCTAGCATTTGTTTTTGACAAAATGCTGGTGTCTAAAATCAAGGAAGAAGTAGCCAGTAATTTAGAGATTTTGGGTGAATTTTTCAAAAATGTGGTAAACAGAGTTGATGGAGTTGAGGGACCACAATCTGTGCAGATTGGTGATAACATATCCTCCTCGCTGACGATCAACACTGGCGGCTGACACACCTCAGGGGTGTGTGCTTAGTCCACTGCTCTACTCTCTGTATACACATGACTGTGTGGCTAGGCATAGCTCAACTACCATCTATATATTTGCTGACGATACAACCATTGATAGTAGAATCTCAGGTGGTGATGAGAGGGCGTACAGGAGTGAGATATGCCAACTAGTGGAATGGAGCTGCAGCAACAACCTGGCACTCAACGTCAGTAAGACAAAAGAGCTGATTGTGGACTTCAGGAAGGGTAAGATGAAGGAACACATACCAATCCTCAAAGAGGGATCAAAGGTAGAGAGAGTTAGCAGCTTCAATTTCCTGGGCGCCAGGATCCCTGAGGATCTAACCTGGTCGCAACATATCAATGTAGTTATAAAGAAGGCAAGACAGCGGCTATATCTTATTAGGAGTTTGCAGAGGTTTGGCCGTTTGCGCTTAACTTGATGCACATGCTCTTAGCACATAGCATGTCGTTTGTACTCATTATTAAAAAAATTGTATTTTCAGGAATATTTGTGATAGCAAAATGTCTCACCAATGTTGCAACAGCCTCAATACTTTCTGTTATATTTGTGGTGAGTAGATATTTAAATCTCAAAGACGGAGCATAACTCCTCTTGTCAAGAAAGCCTATGAGCTCTACTTTGGGAGTACCTGGGCTCCTCATATTTGTTGTGCAACATGTGCTGTCGATCTTAGAGCTTGACTCAGAGGTACTCGGAAGTCAATGCCATTCACTGCCCCGATGATATGGTGGGAGTAGAAGAATCATGTGACAGACTGCTACTTTTGTCTGACTAGGGTGGCTGGTTCTTCTGCTAAAAATATGAAATCCACTGAAACCCCAATCTTCCTTCAGCCATGAGATCTTTGCTGCATGATGATAGTCTTTCAGCACCAAAGCCTCCGAAGACATGGCGTCTAGAGGAGGCAGTCGAAGATGCCATGATGCATGACCCAGGAATGGAAAATAACACAGATACTCATACAGATTTTGAACACTTTATGTCAAGTGAGCCTCATCCGATAGCTCAATCTGAGCTGAATGACCTGGTCAAAGATTTTGGGTTTGTCAAAGGCAAAAGCAGAATTACTGGGTTCAAGACTGTAAGGATGGAATCTGCTGTCACCAGGCACAAAAATTTCCCTGAAGGATTTCAATATTTGTGACAGATGTTCCCCAGAATAACTGTTATCAAGATTATGGAAGATGTTTTTGTTGGTCCACAAGTCAAACAGATCAGCAATGACAGGCAGTTCAAAGTACTTCTAGTGAGGACTGGCGAAAATCACATAGAAGGCATTCAAAGATGTTGTTGAAAATTTTCTTGGCGATTATAGAGCACCGAACTATGTGTAACTGGTTGATAGCATGCTTCAAGCATACAAAACCATGAAGTGCAACATATCACTAAAGATTCATTTTCTGCATTCCTATTTAGACCTCTTTCCCATAAATCTTGGCGCTGTCAGTGACAAGTATGTTGAAAGGTTTTACCAGTACATTGTGGTAATGGAGAAATAGTATCAGGGCAACTGGAATCTATCAATGCTGGCTGATTATTGTTGGACTTTTAAACGAGAAGCCTCAGACACAGTACAAATGAAAATCATCAACAAAACATTTTTAACTTAGTTGGACTATCGCAATGCGTCAGCACCATTTTGCAATTAAACACATTATATTCAATAAAAGTTAATTTCTTGTTTCTCCAAATTCCTGCATGAACTGATATTTGTGTTCAGCTTCAAGTGGTCTATCATAACCACAAAACGTTCTGAGGAAGCAACACTTCTGAAAAAAGTTTGCTGTCCAGTGTTATGGATGCCATCTTCCTGAGAAGATGTCCTTAAAAGTGAGAAGGGTTGTGCCTCTGATAGAACTCACTGAGTCTACAACCCTCTACAGTCTTTTCTGCATTGGAGGCTCCATACTGGGCTGTGATGCAACTTGGCAGAACGCTCTCCACTGTCCATCTGTAGAAATTTGCAAGTCTTTGGTGACATACCAAATCCCCTCAAACTCCTCATGACATAGGTACGCTTTATCTTCATGATTGCATCAATGTGTTGGGCCTAGGATAGGTCCTCCAACATGTTGATGCCCAGGAACCTGAAGCTGCACACCCTATCCGCTGCTGAAACCTTGATGAGGACTAGCGCATGTTCTTCTGACTTCCCCTTCCTGAGGTCCAAAATCATTTGCTTGATCTGGCTGACACTGAGTGCAAAGTTGCTGTTGTGAAACTACTCAACCAACAGATCTACTTCACTCCTATATACTCCTCATTGTTATCTGACATTCTGCCAACAACAGTGATGTCATTGCCATCGGCAGATTTATAGATGCCATTTGAGCTGTACGCAGCCACACAATTTTGAGTATAGAGGTAGTAGAGCAATGGGTTAAGCACACACCTTTGATGTGCACCTGGGCGGGTTGTCTGTGAGGAGGAGGTTTTGTTACCAATCAATGGTGGTTGTGTTTCCCGATAAAGAAGTCAAGCATTCAGTTGCAGGGAGAGGTATAGAGCCCCAGGTTTTAAAGCTTGTTGATTAGCACTCAGGGGATTACTGAGGGGTTTCTGGCTTTTTAGTGCTGGCTGTGATGTTAAGATTATTGTAGTCTTTCAGCCTCAAGAGAAAGCATTTCACCTTCTCACCTGTAGCTCTCTGTGTCACATTGGAGTACTTTTAGTGATGTGGAGCTCAACATGATATATGTATCTTGTAAAGGTATGAAATTTCCCTTGGCAACGGTTTATCATCCAGGGATTCTCACATCTCAAGGGGACATTTAGGATGACTTACTGCCAAGCTCTTCCAATAATTGATCTAACCCCACCCTTCCTTCTGCTCTTCTCTCCCACCAGGACCTGCCATATCCACAACCCCTACCACCCAAACCCAAGAATCACAGAAGGCCTCTGACTCTTAATGAATATTTTGTGCACAAGGATTTCAATGTAACTTGATGTAAACATGGGGGATCTTCCCCTAATGCTGTGGCCTCTCTTCTCAAAAATATCCACAATCATTTGCTGCTGTGACTTGTCTGCAAAGGGAACGGTGCCTTTAAAGGCTGACTTCTTTCTGTGGATAGCGTTAGCTGCTATCATGGTCTTTATAAAGACATGTGGACAAGTGCTCCCCCTAAAAATCATTCAGAGTCTTCCACAACCAGAAGCCCTGGATGAACCAAGAGATCCGCAATTTTCCGAGGGCTAGATCGGTGGCATGCAAGTCTAGCAATCAGGAATTGTTCAAGTACAAGTGGCTCAGGTATGACCTACGGAAAGCTATCTCATATGTGAAATGGCAAATCTAGACCAAACCTGAATCACAGAATGACAGTTAATAGCTGTGGTAGGGCTTGAATGCTATTACCTCTGACAAAGCAAAACCAAGCGACACATATGATAACAAGGCTTTGCTCCCAGATGAGCTCAATACCTTTTATGCTCACATTGACTGGCAGAACATAGAGGTACCTTCACAAATTCCCACAGCACAGTCTCTGAGACTGACATGAGAGTGTCCTTCAGGAGGGTGAACCCACGGAAGGCATCTGGCCCAGATGGTATATTTGGCTGATGACTGGAAACCTGTGCTAATCAACTGGCTAGAATGATTACTGACATCTTTAACATCTTGCTTCAGCAGTCTGAGGCAACCACCTGGTTCAGGGAGGCGTCCCTCACATTGGTGCCCAAGGAGATTGTGGTGACCTGCCTCAATGACTATCATCCAGTAGCACTTACATGCTCAGTGATGAAGTGCTTTGAGAGGTTGGTCATGAAGCATACCAACTCCTGCCTGAGGTGTAACTTGGATCCCTTCCAATTTCCCTATTGTCACAAAAGTTCAACAGCAGATGCCATTTAGTTTGCTCTTCACTCAGTCCAGAAACATCAAGACGCACACATCAAGATGTTCTTCATTGACTACAGCTCAGCATTTTCCACTATCGTACCCTCAAAACTAATCAATAAGTTCCAATACTTAGGCCTCAATATCTCCTTGTGAAACTGGAGTCTCTATTTCCTCAGTTGCAGACCCCAGTCAGTTCGGATTGGCAACAATATCTCCTCGTCAATCACTATCAGCACAGGTGCACCACAAGGCTGTTTGCTTAGCTCCCTAGTTTACTCACATTGTACTTATGACTGTGAGGCTAAGTACAGCTCCAATGCTATATTTAAGTTTGCAGATGATACTACTGTTGTTGGCCAAATCAAAGGTGATGAATTGGCACATGGGAGGGAGATTGAAAATCTGGAGGAATGGCTCTACAACAACATCCTCTCACTCAACATCAGCTTAACCAAGAGCTGATTGTTGTGCATAGGATGAAGAATCCAGAGGTGCATAAGCCCATCCTCATTTGGGGATTGGAGCAGAGAGGGTCAGTAATTTTAAGTTCCTTGATGTTATTATTTTAGAGGATCTGTTCTGGGACCAGCACATAAGTGCCATTACAAAGAAGACTTGGCAATGCCTCTACTTTCTTAGAAGTTTGCACAGATTTCACATGCCATCTAAAACTTTGACAAACTTCTATAGATGCACAGTGGAGAGAGTATCCTGACTGATTGCATCATGGCCTTGAATGGAACTCCCTGTACACATCTACGAGGAGTGCTGCCACAAGAAAACATCTAAAGCATGCTGTCTTCTCACTGCTGCCATTGGGAAGGAGGAACAGGAGTCTTAGGTCCCACACCACCAGGAACAGTTATTACCTCTCAACCATCAGGCACCTGGACCAGCGTGGATAACTTCACTCAACTCAACACTGAACTGATTCCACAACCTATGGTCTCACTTTCAGGGATTCTGCAATTCATGTTCTTGATATTCTTTCTTTATCGATCTATCTATATATTTGTTTATGGTATTTGCACATTTTGTTTTCTTTTGCATACAGGTTGTTTGTCAATCTTTGTGTGTAGTTTTTCATTGATTCTATTGCATTTCTCTGTTCTACAGTTAATGCCTACAAGAAACTGAATCTGAGAGCAGTATATGGTGACATATGTACTTTGATAATAAATTTACCTTGAACTTCAAACTTTGTTGCACTGAATAGTTTATGTGCATCTGGGGAACAGAACAATTCTTCATCCTGGATACAATACTACCCTTATGTTGTATCAAAAGCTTTCTTGTCCAGTTTCATGACCTTTAGCATGGGACCTATTTTGGTGCAGCTCAAATATAAAATCAGTGGTCTGATTGCTAGGGAAACATCTATTTGTAAGGACCAATTTAGGTGCAACCAAAGTAAGTTAATGCTGATAATTACCACCAGAGGGCAGACAGAGATTACAGTTTGTGCACAATTTGCACCAAATACCTAGAAACTGTCTAAAAAATGGATGATGCATCATTCAAGGATCAGGTTAACTTGGTAACTGGAATAATTATTATCAGGTGAAATAGCACCCCTTGGAAAATTGGACTTTGCATTTCTGAGCGTTGTTTATGTCAATGTTTTTCCAGTATCAGGTAAGTACCCAATATCATCATTGGTTACATAGGACCCATTTCTGTGTTAGACTGGAAGGTTTCACTGTAATACATGAACAACATTGAACTCTCACAAAACTGCTCCATGTGATGAGATACAGAGTAGCTCCCTAATAGGGAAGGCAAAGAAGAAAGAGCAAGTGATCAGCTTGGGACCATAGGTAGAATGTTGTTGAAGTTTGTCACACTTTCACTTCCTTCAACAATATTTTTATTTACACAATATACCTGGCTGGCTAGGAGACCATTAACTGCATCACTGATGGCATGAAAGTAAAGGCTGACAGACAAGAGGCATTCCCATATGCTACCAATCTGGCCAGTCAGGACATACCAGATGTGAAAGGAACTGGGCATCACTTCGATACACATTAAACTGTGTGCTATCAGAGGCAACAGGGCTAAGACCCAGAGTACTGTCAGTGCTATGAGCTCTGACTCGATCAGGAACAGAAATTGACAACGTCAGTCCAACTCCGTCAGACAGCAGTTGCTGAGGTTGTTATCTGTAAAAGTTTTAATGTGTGTAGCAGTATAACTAATGAAGAGTTCTACTGAGCAAGAAGTCCTACTGGGCATGGGATTATTGGTGCTGGTGCACATCCTCAAAAATCAATGGTGCCTTGGAAACCCTGCACAAAACTAAATTTAACCTGTGTGAAGTTGTATTTGAAGTAAAGTTATCACAGATGAAGAGCAACTTTAGCAGAATATTTGGAATTAAGCTTGGTGAGCAAATGTGTCCTCATCTTTCTGAAATTCACCATTGAAACCTGCAAAAAATGGATTTCAGTGTTGTCTATGGTGACATATATATACTTTGATAATAAATTTACCTTGAACTGTTTGAACTTTGATGAGAGAACAATGATATTAGACGGAATTGGAAGAGAAAACAAGGAAATTTAGCAGGATAAGATAAAACTTCCTCAGTGCTGCTTTCTTAAAAGATTTCAAAGCCTCCATTAAAGCACTTTGGATCTTTCATTGGAAAAGTCTGGAAGATATATTTTGAAGCATTTGTGTGAACATTGTAAATGTTGCTACTCACTTTGCACACTTTGGACCAGTATATTAGTCTTTGAAATTTTCAGCAAGGGTAGTGCTCATCTAGTGATATAGTGAGAATGCAAGGGACAGCAGCAGTGTGCACCTTATGTACTCGAGGCTGCACACTTAGAGGGGAACAAGGGGATGGTCAAGCTGAATTAATTTATTTTTCACCACCTGGGCATCACTAGCAAGGCCAACATTCATTGCCTATCAATAATTGCTCTTGAACCAGGGGACCTGCTGGGTGTACAAGGCAATTTCAGAAACACATGAAGTGCATCTGAAGTCACATAAAAACCAGACTGAGTAAGGCAGCAGATTTCCTCTCCTGAAGAGTGTGAGTAAACCAGATTGGTTAGGGGTCTTATGACACAAATCAGTACTAATAACTAGTTTGCTTAATTAAGTTTAAATTTCACAGCTACATTTTAACTATATACTCGGTATTGTAATTTATAGTATATTTCATGTATTGCCCTGTACTACTGCCACTAAAAACTCATTTCACAACATATGTCAGTAGTAATAAGTTGTGATTCTGATCGTCTTTATTACTACAGCAGTAATTTAGTTGCTGCACTACCACTATGTCTTGATAGCCTGTGCTGAGGCCAAGTTCTCTTGAATTGTCAAAACATCAGTCTGAAGAGGCTATGGCTGTTGTGGCAGTTGGTGAAAGATCATGGTAGTTTCTTTCCTTGGATTGCTGGATGGCATACAAGCTGTACCAATAGCTGTAAACGTAACCACAACTCTCAATCCTGTGTCCTTTGAGATCCTTTCAGAGTCTGCCAGAGATACATGTTATCTTGAAATTGGACAGTAATAAATGCCATAGGCAAGTGATGTTTTGATTGTGTTACTGTGATAATGGCCAATGGAATTAGCTGATCGATACACATATCCGTCTGCTTCTTTACAGAAACCTGTGTAGAGCCCAATCATACTACCATTTCCCTGAGTTAACTGCCTCTGTGATCCTATGCCAGCCAAACCTCCTGCAGATCCCTAAACCTCAGAGCAGGTCATGGTGATGTGATCTGAGGTTTCATCACCACTGATGTGTTATTTTAGCTGAATCTAGAGTCAAGCAGCCAAAGGTAATTGGATCAATGATCCATAGGAATTTATTAAGGATGTGGCGTGAACAGATTCTAAATTGTGCTGTGTAGAAGTGGACATATTTCTCAGTACAGTAATTGACTGCTTAAGTAATAATTTCAGTAAATAACTGACACTATTTAAATTGAACTTTAGTTTTAGAAACATTGAAGCGAAAGCCAATGTCAATTTACTTTCTGTAGTCTTCTGTTTTTGGAAACAAAAGTGCTATGGTCAAGTACTATTGCAGAAACACAGCAGATCATTCAGGGTTGCTCTTGCATGTCGTGCTGAATGTGTATTGCCAGTGCAGCTGGGTGTTGGGGGGGGGGGTGTTAATAAAACCAGAGAACAGTGGCCAGTGTATGTGGAGAAAGAAGTTAATGATTCAGGATGAGGACCTTCCAGTGCAGCACTATTGGACTGAGGATAGGGTTGTGTTGTGTCAATTATAGTAACAACATTTTACTCATCAGACACACAAAGCAGAATCTCTCATAACTAGCTGTCAGTATTCTTAAAACCCTTCTACCTGTCACATGAAGACATTGTCCCAGATCACAAACTGCAGCTGTGGCATGCTTGTAACGAACAGGTAACTTTGAATCTCAAGTTTCCTTGAAGGGCTGGTAAGGCTCTGTTGTGAAATTATTATTATTAAAGATAGATTATGACTGTCAGTCAACACTTCATCATCATGTGACGAGCAGGATAGGAGAAAATGAACTTTGGAACTATATATTTTTAAAGCTGGGAATTCCCTAGATCTTTCTAGGTGTTATATTATAGTAAACCACACTCAGTGTTGCATTATCTGTGCTGTTGTTAAAGCAAGGGGACAACAAAAGAGACAAGGTCCTGTTCCTAATTTACAGTCCCTCCTAGAGGGTGGAACAGGGCTCAGCTCTCACTCACTCTGTTTAACTAGCCCATTTTTACTGCTATTTTCAAGATTATACATATTGAATAGTTATTTATGCAACATTATGAGGTATGTCAGCATCTGTGAAGCTACTAACTTAAGGAAAGAGCCTCTTTACATAATAATAGAATGACCTAATGTAATAAATAATCTTTTCTTCTGCCTCTCCCTCAGGGCTTGCTTCTTAAATCATCAAAAGATGTTGCTTCTTTTTATTTTGTCTGTTCTATTCCAAGAACAAAATGACATCAACAAGGTTAACAGAAACAGGATCATGAACAAGGTCGGCTGGAAGTAGGTAGCAAGCCAGTCATTTACAGGGGAGAACCAAAAAGTCAACATCATTGTTCCAGATTTTGCCTTAGCTCCAAAGGAAAGTGTTATCCAATACTGTAATGAAGCATTTTTTTTACCCATCTCTGATTCCCAATGCAGAATTTTTATGAGACAAGAAGTAAGACGTGACTTATTTAGAAGATTTCTTTTAAAGAATCTTCAGTCAATATTTACAGGGATGGAAATGATGTGATTTTATTTAGCACAGCTCTGCCATTAAAGCCTGTCTAATAAATTTTATGACTACTTAAATTGATGGTTTTGTTATTAGACCATAAGACATAGGAGCAGAATTAGGCTATTTGGCTCATTGAGTCTGCTTCGCCATTCAATCATGGCTGATTTGTTATTCCTCTTAACTCCATTGTCTTGCCTTCTCCCCATAACCTTTGAACCTTTCAAATTCCACAGACTCATCACCCTCTGGCTAAAGAAATTCCTCCTCAATTGTGTTCTAAAGGGACACTCTTCTATTCTATTCCCTCTCTCTATGAAACATCTTTCCCTCTATCCAAGCCTTTCAATATTTGACAGGTTTCAATGAGATTCCCCCTCATTCTTCAAAACTCCAGCAAGTACAGCACCAGGGCCATCAAATGCTCCCCATATGTTAACCCTTTCATTCCAGCAATTATTCTCATAAATCCTCTCTGGACCCTCTCCAAAGCCAGCATATATGTACTTTGATGAGGAGCTCAAAACTTCTCACAATACTCCAGGTGAGGTCTGACCAATGCCTTATAAAGCCGCAGCATTATATCCTTGCTTTTATATTATAGTCATCTTGCAATGATTACTGATATTGCATCTAACTTCCTTACCATCAACTCAACCTGTAAGTTAACCTTTAGGGAATCTTGCATGAGGACTCCCAAGTCCCTCTGCACCTCTGATTTCTGATGTTTATCCCTGTTTTGAAAATAGTACAAGCCTTCATTCCTTCTACCAAAGTAAATGACCATACACTTCCCTACACTGTATTCCATCTGCCAGTTCATTGTCCATTCCCCCAATCTATCTGTCCTTCTGCAAACTCCCTGCTTCCTCAACAATACCTGCCCCACCACCTATCTTTGTATCATCTCCAAACTTTGTCACAAAACCATCACTTCTGTAGTCTAAATCATTGACATATAACGTGAAAAGAAGTGGTCCCAACACTGACCTTGCAGAATACCACCAGTTACCTGCAACTAACCAGAAAAGGCCCCCTTTGTTCCCTCTCTTTGCTTCCAGCTGGTCAGCCAATCTTACACCTATGTTAGTATCTTTCCTGTAATACTCTAGGGTTTTATCTTGTTTAGCAGCCTCATAGGAACATAGAACAGAGAAGCATAGAAAACCTACAGCACAATACAGCCCTTCGGCCCACAAAGTTGTGCCGAACATGCCCCTGCCTTAGAAATTACTAGGCTTACCCATAGCCCTCTATTTTTCTAAGCTCCATGTACCTATCCAAAAGTCTCTTAAAAGACCCTATCGTATCCGCCTCCGCCACCGTTGCCGGAAGCCCATTCCACGCATCTTCTTCAAAGGCCTTCTGAAGATCTAAGTTCCCAAATGGCATTAGATCCATTGTAATGCCAATGAAGACACAATGAAAGTAATAAAAAGGAACACTATTTTATGATTGATGTTGGTAGATGATTATATGGTATATATTGTTCAAATCGGAATTGATTGTAAATTTTATTACAAACTCCAGGGGTCAGTAGAGCATCAAATTCTGCCTTCACTCTGCATTATGATCAGGACCAAGGACAGCAACTGTTACAGCGGAAAACTTGGAAGAAAGGATGATAAACGTATTATTTTCATCCACGAATGATGGGAATCTAGAAGCTGCTACAAGGACGAATAGTTGAGATGAATAATATAAATGAATTTACAAAGGACTACTCGAGAAAAAAACAATAAAATGCAAAACTGATATGACAATCAAATCTACAGAGATAAATTGGACTGAATAGCCTGTTTCTATGTGGCTGTAGCCTCTAGAGCCTTGAAATGCTTTCATGTTGGAAGCCATGTTAAAGAAATGATGCAGATGTTAGAGTGAGAGTTTACTAAATCAAAATTCTTTTGTATTTGAAGCCCAAGAAATGTGGCTTTACGTGCTTATAATACACAGAGGATTTTCCTCCATTCACTCCAATAACATGAGAGGATGGGTGATGAAGGTTTGCATTTGGCTTCTTGAGTTTGAGACTGGAGTCATGACTGGGATGTCAAAGATGTTGCGGCTGCAATGTGGTGATGGAAGACTTGCGATATTCATGTTTATTCCAGGGGACAATTATAAGGTCCATTGGGCATGTATAGGCTGCCTCATATCAAGAAGTGAGCCATGTCATAAATAAAACAATTTCTAAGTTTAAATTACTCTATGTAACAGCACTAGTGACAGAACACAGCAGATCTTATTCACACTAGTCTATTTGACCTTTGAAAATGACAAAATGTCAAGTTCTTTTTGCACCTTTTTCTCCTCCCCTCAAATTATATCATGGTAACTATGTTCTGGTGCTTTCGCTGGTACTTATAAAAAGCTATAGTGCATTCAGTGAACTAAACATCCTCCAACTACATTGTACCCAGGGATTTATACGGGAAAACATGTGGATAGTTCTCTCATTTGGGTGTGTGCAGAGAGCTGTCCTGTCACTAAAATTAACTATATACTGGGAACTATATTGTGTCTCACTGGTGTAGAAGAGATCCTGACTTTCATCCCTTGTTCCTAGAGTGACAAAGATGAATAATATTCTGCCCATGGGCATATTCTTTTCAGAAAACCTCCAAAAGAAGGTTATTGGAATACGAAGTGAAGAAGTCTTACTGGGGTTGTACTCTGTGATACTATGTTTGGAACATTCTGCAGTTTACAACTGATTTCTGGGATAAGAGTAAAATAAATATTTTTACACAGAGGATTGAAAATCTTTGGAATCCTCTACCTCATTGACCTGTGGATGCTCAGAAACTGAACTAGACACTGTCCTATGGAACAGTGGAACAAGCTCAAGGAGTTGGAGCAGAAGGTCATTCAGCCATCTTGAATATATACTGCAACTGCCTTCAAAGAGAGTTCCAAAGATCCACTCACTTCTGGAAGACTAATTCTATTTTGAGACAGGCACCTGTGGAAGTTGTAGTACAGGCAACAATAGCCTGGGGTGGACCTTTGGAGTGAAACCACTGGAGGAGCCTCTGCTTACTACAGTCAAGATGGACTGTGGCAATGTGTACTCAAGCCAAACGAGTAAAGCCTCTGTAGTAAGACTTTTCATAAAGGTCTTCCTAAAACATAGTGTCCCTTTACACAGTAGGGGGTCAGAGACAGACAAGATAACAGAAGGATGTGAAACATACCCAATAACCCCATTGTCTTTACTAACTTCAAAATATTATCGGCTGTCTGCTTGAAATTTTGATTGACTTTAACACTTCTGTTGAGAATGGTGATTGATCTTGTAAGTAAGAAATTCAAACCCATACAATTTACAATGATCAATATCCATAACTGATAAGACAATTCTGTATAAAAGTAGCAGTTTTCTGTTCAGACTTCAGAACAGTGGGTGACAGGGGCCCATGCTGTTCTCCTTGTCCACAAGCAAAATAAAAAGAATGCTTGAATCGTAAGAGTGCACGTGTTCTGGGCCCAGTTATTTTAGATACTTTATTCACTTAGTTATTTTATTATATGGAATGACGATAGTTACTTCGACACATTCCTATTCTGGACACTCTAACCAGGGTAGTATCTGGCCCTGTCGATTTCCTTAAAGAAATGATGCTTCAGTTCAATCTCCTCTCATTTTTTAAAACTCAAAACCAATAAATGGCCTGTTTTAATGACTTACGTTGTTAAGCTGAGGTCTTAAACCACCTGCAGTGGATGTGTACCCCTGGGTCTAATAAAGCTGGATTGAGGACCCTGCTCACCCACATATTTCTGGGCCAGGTGTGGCGGTTTGATCAAGCTGGGTCTGCACACCTGGCGAGGCAATAATGAAGCTTTAGCAGCAGGCCCCAGATACCGCTGGGAACCAGTTCCAGGTTTCCTCAAGAACCTTTGAACAAAGGAAAAATTGGAAGGCAAGTCTTGTCTCCTGTCACAATTCAGGAGGTTGTATTTTACAGTTTTTAAATGCCACTGATGTTATTATTTTCCATGTATCTTGATATTACATCTGGGCTTTACTTGCAAGGGAGTGACTGAAGGTTTGTGCTCCATTAGAACAGCAGGCCACAATCCCTTATAACTCTGATATTCCGTGACATTCCGTGAGAAGGAGGATGAGAGGAGACATGATAGAGGTGTACAAGATAATAAGAGGAATAGATAGAGTGGACAGCCAGCGCCTCTTCCCCAGGGCACCACTGCTCAATACAAGAGGACATGGCTTTAAGGTAAGGGGTGAGAAGTTCAAGGGGGATATTAGAGGAAGGTTTTTTACTCAGAGAGTGGTTGGTGTGTGGAATGCACTGCCTGAGTCAGTGGTGGAGGCAGATACACCAGTGAAGTTTAAGAGACCACTAGACATGTATATGGAGGAATTTAAGGTGGGGGCTTATATGGGAGGCAGGGTTTGAGGGTTGGCACAACATTGTGGGCCGAAGGGCCTGTACTGTGCTGTACTATTCTATGTTCTATATTCTATGTTCTATTTAATAACTTCTATTATTGCTGTTAGTAATAAAGTATTATTTAAGAGTAATAGAAAAACATTAATTAAAATTCCAAGAAAAGTTAAAAATATTAAAGCAAAATAATTTAGAATGATAAAGCTACTTACTTTTCCAGATTTACAGGCTGAGAAACCCCATTGAAATGAAGCAGTTTCCAAACCTATGCTAAATCCAACTGGTTTAGGTTTTGAGAGGGATTTTTCAGGCAGCGAGCCAACCTGAGAAAGATCCAATTCTTCTTGCTCTTTATTTTCCATCTGTTAACCAATACTCAATCCATGCTCTCCAGTAAGTCATTTTGATACACCTTATCACAATGGCTTTTTTTCTACATACTCGGACCCTATCTTCCCTCCTACTGAAAACTTCCTTGCCTCTCTCTCTCCCTTTCCAGTTCTAATAATGGGTTACAGATACTTCTCTTCCACAGATACTGCCTAACTTTCTGAAAATTTCCAGCATTTTCTATTTTGTATTTCCAGCAACTGCAGTTTTTTAAAATCTCATCTATACCGCCATATTATCTCCAGTTCCATGTGCCTTAATCTTCTTCAACAATGTTTTTGAGGGACCTTATCAAAACCCTTTTGAAAATTAAACTATGTTCTGCTTCCTCTTCATTTACTGTGCTAGATGTATTCTCTAAAAGAATTACAAGTAATAAATAAATGTGATTTTCTTTTCATAATTCCATGTTGACTCTGCTCAATTATATTAATATTCCATCTTTACCTTAGTTGTATGGGAGTCACTGAACATTTGTTCTCCTTCAGAGCAGTGACCCACAGCCAGCACAACAGTCTCTTATTACTTTGATATACCATTGATATAGCTCATTCCGAGAGTATCAATATGGACACAACCATTTCTTTTCCAGTTTTCTCATTGACTAGAAAAAACTGCAATAAAACTTGAAAAACCTAAAATCCTGAAATCAATAGCATGCAGGGAAATTAAGGAGTGAAGAGCTTAAAACAGATAAATTCCCATGAACTGTTTACCCAAATACAAAGTTTTTGTGAGAAGGAATTGTAGAAATAGTCGATACTCTGGTTATCACCTTGCAAAATTCCATTAATTCTGGAATGGTTCCTGTAAATTGAAGGGTAGCAAATGTGACTGCATTCTTTAAAACAGAGAGAATACAGGAAATACTAACATTTTTACCCAATAAGTATAGTTAGGAAAAAATAGGTTTTATAAAAGAGAATGGAACAGCAAGGCATTTTGAAACGTTTAATCCAATTCAGAACACCTCAGGTAGTAAAACGATCCATACCCGTATGGAATTAAACCTCGACAATGCACAGCTCTGGGCTCATTTGTGGCAAGGAATATTTGCACCACAAGTAGCAGGCAAATGCCATCTCTTAAAAAGATTCTAAGTTCCAAACATTGATAATCAATCATCTCGCCATTAGTGAATCCCTCATCTTTACCACTCTTGAGGCTGTGTTTGAAAAGGAACTGAACTAGACCAATGGCAAAAATCCCATCTAAATGAGCAAGTCAGATCTGAAATGAGTGAAGTCATTTCCTAACTTCCAAAAGTGCTTCCATTATTTACCTACTACAAGTCATCCAGTCAGGTGGGAAGTAACTTCAAAACCCTCGATTCCAAACAGGTCAAAGCACCTCCTGGGACTGGCATCACATTTATCCTCATAAATGTCCATTGACTTCACCTGCAGCACACTCCAGTATAGGCTGCAGCATGTGCCACCTACAAAGTATATTGAAGCTACTTGTCAAGCTTACCTTTATAGATCCTCTCACGTTCACAAATTGTATCATTCTGAAGGACAATGTTAGGTGATTAGGAACACTGTGTGTTCCCCTTAAAGGTACAGAGCAACTTAACTTGGAAATATGTTGCCATTGTCATCTAGTTTACATCCTGGATCTCCTTATCTAACAAGATTGTGGAGTACCTTATGTCAAACAATGTGACATTTCAAGGCACCAGCTCACCATTACATTCTGATGGGCAATAAATGTGGGTCTACCAGAAATGTCCACAACCTTTAACTGAACTTTAAAAAAGAAGCTGCCTGTGAGTTAGTTGGGTCTATCAAAATGTTACTTAAAAATACTTGTTGCTTTATTTGGGTCCATCAGATAAAGCTCACATTCAATTGGTCCTGAGAATGTGGTGATGAATTGCTGCACTCCATTTCAACATACTCCCACAGTGTTATTGAGGAGGGATTTCAGGATTTAGATGATAATTCAATATATTTCTAAATCAAGATAATGTGCAATATGGAAGAAAGCACGCAGGTAGTGGTGTTCCCATGAGCTTGGTGCTTTTCTTCTTCTTGGTGGTACTTTTGGAATTGCTGTCGGAGTAACCTTAGAATGAGGCTGCGATGAGGTTTCGAGCCAAATGGTCCTGCTGCAAGCCAAACTGGAAATCAGTGGTTTGATTAACGATGAGCAAATGCCACTTTATAGCATTGCCTCTGACACCTTCCATCACATTGCTGATGATTCTGAGTAGACTGATTGATAGCTAGCTGGATTGGATTTATTCTGATCTTTGTAAATAGGACCTACTGAGCAATTTTCTAATTTGCTGGGTCGGTGTCAGTATTGTAACAATTGGGATAGCTTGAGTAGAAATGCAGCTGGTTTTCAAGTATAGGTACTAATGTTGGGATATTATTTGGTCCTGTGGCCTTTACTATCTCCTGTGTTTTTAGCCACTTACAACATGTTTGAGAATGGGCATATTCTTGGAACCTCCTCCTCCTTTTATCTGTTTAATTGTCCTACACTTTTCACCATTAGACATGGTAGGGCTGCAAGGTATTGACTTGAACCATTAGCTGTGAAATTGAAGTCCAACCTGTTGCATTTTGTTTTTACAGTTTATTTGGCATAAGCTCCTATGAACAGCTTCACTGGACTGGCAGATTATTTGTAGGTAAGCTTGTTGCTGCCCTTCCTCACTTCTCATTGAACCAGGGTTGATTACTTGTCGATATTAGTGGTAGGGTGATTGATAAGTGAGATGATAAGATTCTGTTGGTGAACATTTATGTTGCCGCTGCTGGTCAATATTGCATTATGATGCCCAGATTTGAGCTGCTAGATCAGTGTTGATTCTATTCCGAAGCTCACAATAAGATGGAGGGTGTCCTCAGTGTAAAGCTTAGAATTTGTCAGCACAAAGACCCTGTGGTTGCCACATCTGCCAGTGCAATAGTAGACAGGTGCAGGGAGATTAATCAGACAATGTGAAGTAATTGATTCCTCACTAACTCTGGCAAATAAGTATTTTCTAACTGAGCTAGCTCAGTCTCCAGAGGCGCTTCTAAGCTATTCTTACTGATAAGGTAATGTCCCCTATCCAGGGTGCACTCTGTGCCCTTGTGATCTGAAGTGCTTCCCAGTGTTGCTCAACATGGGGGAGCATTAATTCATCAGCTGGTAGTTGGTTATCTGGAGGATGGTTTCTTGCCCATGTTCGACCTTAAGGTATGTGACTTCATAGTCATACTTTATTGATCCCGGGGGAAATTGGTTTTCATTACGGTTGCACCATAAATAATAAATAGTAATAGAACCATAAATAGTTAAATAGTAATATGTAAATTATGCCAGTAAATGATGAAATAAGTCCAGGACCAGCCTATTGGCTCAGGGTGTCTGACCCTCCAAGGGAGGAGTTGTAAAGTTTGATGGCCACAGGCAGGAATGACTTCCTATGACGCTCTGTGCTGCATCTCGGTGGAATGAGTCTCTGGCTGAATGTACTCCTGTGCCCACCCAGTACATTATGTAGTGGATGGGAGACATTGACCAAGATGGCATGCAACTTGGACAGCATCCTCTTTTCAGACACCACCGTGAGAGAGTCCAGTTCCATCCACACCACATCACTGGCCTTACGAATGAGTTTGTTGATTCTGTTGATGTCTGCTACCCTCAGCCTGCTGCCCCAGCACACAACAGCAAACATGATAGCACTGGCCACCACAGACTCGTAGAACACCCTCAGCATCGTCCGGCAGATGTTAAAGGACCTCAGTCTCCTCAGGAAATAGAGATGGCTCTGACCCTTTGTGTAGAAAGCCTCAGTGTTCTTTGACCAGTCCAGTTTATTGTCAATTTGTATCCCCAGGTATTTGTAATCCTCCACCATGTCCACACTGACCCCCTGGATGGAAACAGGGGTCACCGGTACATTAGCTCTCCTAATTCATCGGAACTGGAGTGAGCGTTGAGGGCTTCAAGGACTAAAAAGTTAAATATTATGTTTATTTGTCACATGTACATTGAAATATCGAAATATATAATGTTTTGTTTGCATCAACGACCAATGTAATTTGAGGATGTGCTGAGGGAATAAGTGTTGCTATGCTTCCAGTGCCAACACAGCAAGCCAACACCATACTAACCATTGGTGTGGTATGTGGGATGAAACTGGAGCACCAGGAGGAAGCCCACACGGTCATGGGGAGAATGTACGAACTTCTCACAGACAGCGGCAGGAATTGATCAGTGGTGCTGTAAAGCATTACACTAACTGCTACACCACTGTGCCATCCACCTGAATTTGCTCTTTAAATGGCATTTAATTGGTACAACTGCCGACTTGCTAGGATATTGTGAGGTGGTCTGGAGCCAAATAGGCCATACCCAGTTCAAATGCCTGATGTGCTACTCTGAAGGACAATAGTGAAGTAGAGGAGCATTTGCAACATTTCAGTACTCTTTGTAGCGACAATAATTAATCAGAATTTAGATTTCAGTTTTCACGGTAGGAATTGAACATAGATCTCAGGATTTTTAATAACACTTGAATTAACAATCCCTTATTTTCCTTGATCCACCATCATGTTTCCTTCCAAATTATTGTGAGTTCAAGACTTGAATACGTGGTGTTAATTTAAAATGGTTTATTTAAAAGCTCTCATAGCCTTAATTGAAGGTTAATGTATTTACAGTGTTGTGACAAATTTTTGCAGCATCATCCCAGATTAACTTGTCATTCATCTGTTCATTGGAGAGTGGGGAATGACCTGAGGTTTGGCCGATTTAAGTGCCGGGCCAGATTGAAAAGGTCAGGGCGTCAGAGCCAGAGGCAAGGGACAGGCTGGTGTTCAGCTCACTGACCTGGCTTGTGGCTGTGGATGCACTTTCATGAACTTCAGTTCTGAATGTTATTTGCTCACTTTTATTGTTTGCAGAATTTGTTTTTTTCTGTACATTGGGTGTTTGTCATCTTTTTCAATGGGTTCTATTGGGTTTCTTTGTTTTGTGGCTGCCTGTAAGGCGATGAATCTCAAGGTTGTATATAGTATACATACTTCGATAATATTTAGAACTTTGAATTCTTCTCTTTAAAAATGGCTTTACTTTACTGTAAAATAACATTAACTGTAGAATCATAAAGTCATAAAGCAAAACAGTTCTAAAGCTCTTCTCCATCTGTGTTCTTCTTTGGCCCTCTTCTGGCTGGTATAAACCCAAGACAAAACAGGGCTGTGGCAGAACAACTTACTGAACAAAAGAGATAATTGGAACTAGGTTCGTAATTGGGCAAATCAAAATACACGAAGGTTCCAGCAAGAAGCCTATTAAGGCCATGAAAGCTTATAAATCCATTGAAACCCAAACCCCCCAGTAACATATTTGCTAAACAAATAATGATCATCTTCTCAATTCCCAGATACACGTGGCTTCTGATGTCAGAAAAATTATAGAAATGGTGAAAATAGCAGCAGCCTTTTAACTCAGTCAACACAATCATGGCTGATTGTCCACTTCAATACATTGCTCCTGCATTCTCCCCACAGTCTTTCAAACTTTTAGCATTAAGAAATATATCTACTTCCTTATTTAATGCCTTGGCCTGTGCGGCTTATTGGATCTGGAGATGCTGTTGTCCAGAAGGTTCTTTGGAAGTCAAGAAGAAGGTACAAATCTTATGGTCACATCAATTTTCTAGATATCCACTATAGTACAGGTCAGGCAGGATCAGCTTGTACCAGCAAGCAAGGCAAAGGAAAGAAGTAATGTAACAGTAACAAAGAAGTTTAAGCACGTGCTTTTCTTTTATACATCAAACTCTGGTTTAGATAAGAAACTTGTTTAATGGATATTGACTGAATCACACTTCAGCTTTACGGATAAAGAAACACAGAAATGCAGATCCAAATATACTACAAGTTCTAAAACAGCAAACAAGTGATTATACAAAGATAAATATGATATAAATATTATACTCTGTAGCACCACAGTCGCTAGCAGAAAGCATGACGCTATTACAGCTCAGGGCGTTGAAGTTTGGAGTTCAGTCCTGGTGTCTTCTGTAAGGAGTCCCTTTATGTCCTCCCTGTGAAGTGTATGGGTTTTCTCCAGGTCCTCTGGCTTCCTCATACAGTCCAAAGACATACTGGGTAGGTTAATTGGTCATTGTAAATTGTCCCGTAATTAGGTTAGTGTTAAATCGGGGCTGTCAGGAGTTGTTGGGTGGTGCGGCTCGAAGAGCTGGGAGGGCCCATTCCACACTGTATCTCTAATTAAACTATATAAAAATAAATATTGTATAAGCCAGTGTAAAAAAAGCTAAAACTGCAAGGAAAAGCACATTAAAACAACAATCTGGTCCATTGTTCAACAGGCCTGAAGTGCCACACCTGCAAATTCAAGAACAGCCACTTCCCTTCAACCATTACGTTCTTGAACTGACTGGCAAAACTCTTATCACTAATTTAGCAACATTATGACCACTTTAACTACATTGCTTTAAAAAGTATATCTTTTGTTCTAATTGTGTTATTTTCTGTAAAATTATGTATAATTTATGTTTATGTTTTTTCTTGTGAATGCTGCTTTTGTGATGTTATGTGCCTTTGATGCAACGTGAGTAAAGTTTTCATTGCAACTGTGCCTACTGTACATTTACTTGTCAATAAACTTGACCTTGAGTTAGGCAGGGAATTCTACAGGTTCAGCACCCTCTGGGTGAAGGACTTTCACCCGATATTTGTTCTAAACAGGATTACTCTGTTCTGGACTAGACTCTCCAGCCATTAGGAGCACCCTTCCTTAAAACAATTCATCTGGCCTTGTAAGAATTTTTTAGGTTTCTATGAGTTCCTCTTCCATTCTTCAGTACTCCAGCGAATAGAGACATAACCTATCCAGCCTTTCATATGTTAGTCTTGCTGTCTCATGAATCTGTCCAGAAAACCTTCATTTTACTCTCTCCATGGCGCGAACATCCTTTCTAAGGAGACCAAATAAACTCCAGATGGGATTCTTACCATGGTCCTGTGAAACTATAGGACATCCTTGCTTCTGGATTGCAATCAAACAAAAGCAAACCGAAGCAAGCCAAACAAAAGGTAGTTGAAAGCTGCAACAGCCTACTAATCCAGCCTTTTGGGAATCAGGCCTACCTGAGTATCGTGTGATTTACTAAAATGGATTATTCTTTTAAAAAGCCATCTGCTTTGCAGGCAGGTGCCAGCTGAGAAACAGTTGAATTATCTGAAAGCCTTCTTTCCTTTTAATTTACTTTGCTTTCAAATCAGTCTGCAAGTTCTTGCAAATCAAGCCACTCAAAGAGCAGTGAATGGTTCAGCACCTTTATACTCTGGCCTTTTGAGTTTTTTCTTTTAAAGGTTGCAGCACAGTAACAGCTGGTTTTCAGAACAGGATGAACCCAAGCCATGCCTCACTTATGAAATGAAAACATACACAGTCACTGTCATTCATTTTATGAGGTTGTCACTAATTGTGGAGCTTTATGTAAAAGAAAAAATATCTCTCTTTGTGTCTACCTAGCATGACAGAAAATATATGATGTACCAACTGACTCACTGCAGTGCTACTGAAAACTGGTTGCTATGGTTTTTGGAAATTATTCTTGTGCATCTCATTTTCCAATCTGAACTTGAAGTGTGTGAAGCTTTGTAAACATATCCTGATATTGCCACTAAAGTGTTAGAAGTTTGTTTTAGTCTTTCCAATAAGATACAAGCAATATCAACTGTAAAACAGAAAGCAGACATGCTGGAGGTATACAGCAGGTATGACAGCAACTTGGTGAGAGGAATAGTTATGTTTCAGGTTGATAATCTTATGAGAGAGCAGGAAAAGAACATAATTATGTTTAAGTCGCGAGCTTCAAGGTATTTCATAGACAAAACAACATGGGGAAATGTAAAGAACAGATGACTAAAAGGTAAACCAGAGAGGTGTCTTTATACAAGAAAATCAGGAAAAGGAGTAAGCGATCTGGTCTCAAGCCTGCACCAGCTTCATCAAGATCATGGCTGATAGTGCAATTTTCCAGCACTATCAACATACCTTTTGATTTATTTAACATCCATAAATCCATCAGTCTCTGTTCTCAATTAATGCAATCATGAGTTTCCACAATCTTGGTGGGCAGAGAATTTCAAGGATTTACTGCAATGTGAGTGAAGACATTTATTTTATCTTCTTGGTCCTAAATTGCCTATTGTGTCCACAATCTGGGAAAACCTTCCTCCTGGATCCAACCTATAAATCCATTTGAGATTCTTACACGTTTCATTGAAATCTCCTCTCATTCTTCTAAACTGTAAACAATACAGCTCCCATCTGTTTAGTATTTCTTCATATGGAAATCTATCATCAGTAAAAATGGGCTAATGAATCTTGCTGTGGTTTTTGTATGATCTTTCTAAGGAATGGAGAGTAATATGCCAGGTACAGTTTAACCAAGGATATTAGACTGTAATAATACCCATTCCTGTATTCAAACCCTCTTGTTATAAGGTTTAACATACGTCCTAATTGTCTCCCACATATGCATATTGGTCTTTAATGACAAGGTTCTTTTGAATATAACAATACCCAATGTCTTGTCATTTTCCAGGTATGTTTCCAAGTAATATCTGGTTAAGATGGCACTGGTGAAACACAGCGACGACTTACTGGCAGCAAACAGAACTACTACCTGCTTTATTAATCACACTTTTTCTGGAAAAATACTGCAATTAATAGCCTGTAACTTCCCTTTTGGAACTGAGCTTTTGAACTGCCTATACAACTTGACATTTTTTTTGCAGTGAGAACAGAAGTCTCGAAGGTGTAAGGTGGTTGCAGAGTGGTGTGTAAAGGCCAAGTCGATGCAGTGGGGTTCCCGCCTGAGAACAAGGAGCAATTCAATGTATGGCCATTTCTGGAGCAGGCCTGGAGCCAATTGGAAGTGACAGATCTGAGGTGAGGCAGAATTAAAGCGGCAGGGCCCGGGCCAAGGCCTGGAAATGAAGAATGAGACTGATTTAAGCACCGTGCCAGATGGGAAAGGATGTGTATAGTATATATACTTTGATAATCAATATATTTTTAACTTTGAACAAAACAGAAATGCAAAGTACTTCAGCAAAATGGCTAACCCCGCATATCAACCTTGTTCATATCTGCTTACTCAGCTTGGTCATATTCACTGAAGCCTCTCTACTCTTCACTGCACTGTCAGCCTAGCACCCCCACCTCACCTGGAGTCACCCAGTTCTTGCTCCACCCCTTTCCTCACCTCTTTGTACTGACTATTTCTACTCTCTTTCAGCACAGCTCAAGAGTCTTGACCTGAAATGTCAGCTGACAACTTCCTTCCATTGATGCTGCCTGACGCATTGAGATCCTTTGGCAGTTCGCTTATTTTTTTTGCTTCAGATTCATATGAACATTCCCAGTTAATTTACCTTTGTCAGCAAATGCAAAAATATTACAACTCGTCCTATATTGTAGGTTATGGGACAGACGGAACTCATTATTTGACTACCCCAGTAGTCAAACACAAAACACTGGAGGAAATTAGCAAGTCAGATAGCATCTCTAGAAAAGAGTAAGCAGTCAATATTTCGGGCCAAGACCCTTCATCAGGTCTGGAAAGAAAGATGAGAAGTTAGAGCAAGAAGGTTGGTGGAGGGGAGGACGAAGTACAAGTACAACCTGGAGGGGGAGAGGGGTGAAGTAAAGAGCTGGGAAGTTCACTAGTGAAAGAGATAAAGGGCTAAAGAGGGAATCTGACAGGAGAGGGTAGAAAGGGAAGGGAAGGAGCACCAGAGGGAGATGATAGGCAGTTATGGAGATGAGGTGAGAGAGGGAAATGGAAATGGGAATGCAGATGGTGATGCGGGGGGTGCAATTACCTGAAGTTCAAGAAATCAATGTTCATGCCATAGGTTGGAGGCTACAGAGAGAATACAAGGTTTTGCAGCAGAAAAGGAGGCCATGACTGACATTCGGAATGGGAATGGGAAGTAGAACTGAAGTGGGTGGCCACCTGGAGATCCTGCTTTTTCTAACAGACAGAGCATGGACACTCAGTGAAACAGTCCCAATCTTTGTTGTTTCTCATCAATATACAGGAGGCCACACTGGGAGAACCAACAGATGACTCCAACAGACTCACAGGTGAAGAGTTGCCTCACCTGGAAGGAATGGTAGTGAGGGAGGAGGTGTAGGAGCAGTTATGGTACTTGTTTTGCTTTCAAGGATATACCAGGAGGAAGATTATTTATTCATTTCTATTAATGCTGCCTGAGCTGCTGAGTTCCTCCAGCATTTTCTGTGTGGTGCTTGGATTTCTAGCATCTGCAGATTTTCTCTTGTCTGTGCCCCTGTAGTCAAAGTCTCCCAACCCAAGGTCAGAAATAAGAGCAGGAATAGGCCACCTAAAAGTGTTCCCCACCAAAAGGTAATGTCAGATACAAGTAATGTCCTCCCCTTGAATAAGTATTTCAAAATCTTCCTGATTTAATTAAGTCTTATTTTGCTTCTGTTTATGTTTGCTGTTTCTAATTCTCCCTTAGTATTGTAAATTTTAATCATCTTTAGAATTAAGAAAGTTAAGAGAATTCTATGAGAATCTTCCTGTTGCTTGGCTGTTAGTTATTAGTTAATGATGCCAATGTTGCTGGACATTAGGGAACTAATGCATTCCATAACAAAGACCAGACAGGAATGATCCACACCACAGAGACTGCTGGCTTTTTTTGTTGTTTTGACATTGGGTTTAATCACCAAAATCCAAAGTTCTTTTAGAAGTCAGGAAAGAGGCATGAAATTTGTTGCTTTACAATCACTTAACTAAGAGAAGATAGAATGAAGGGAAGTTGAAACAAATAGGGACAGAAGTCTTCTACTTGCAGAAGAGAGAAACTAAAGATGGCACCTAGAAATAAACAACTATTTTTTTTTTACCCAGATAAAAAAAATTCCATCCAAATCTATAGATAATAAATGAATTAGAAAATACTTATTCAATACTGCAATAAAAATAAACCAAGGAAAAAACTTATTCACTTAATGAAGTACTAAGAATCTTCCAAAATTATACCGCGGTACTAGAAAGTTTGTGAATTTTATAGAATTTTCCCTATTTCTGCACAAATATGACCCAAAATATGATCAGATCTTCACTTAAGTCCTATAACTAGACAAAGAGAACCCTTTTAAATAAATAACACAAAAATTATACTTGGTCATTTATTTATTGAGTATCAGGACACTGAAGCAGGAATCCAATCACAGACCCAGTACAGTGCACACAGTGATATTAATTGAGTAACAAATCCCAAGGTACAAACAAAGTCAGCATCAAATTTCAGGCAGAGATCAAAACATCCAGAGAAATCCAAAAACCAAAATTGGGAAACAGGCAGAGTCGATATTCAAATGGACACAAACACAAGAAAGGCTCAGGAAAATTCACTGGCACAATCTGGCAACAAATAGGTGAAAACACAGGACTGAAACACACTGAGCAATAAACAGAGAGGCAGATGATAGGTGGAGCACAATGAGACACAGGTGTCAGCAATACAGGTAATAATGAGAAACAGGTGAGAGACGGAGTACTCAGTAATATAGGGGTGGAGTGGAGCAGGAGCGGGACCAGGAGCACATGGCAATACAAAACCACAGACTGACATCTAGGGTGAAACACATGAAAATACAGAGTTCAATTGGAGGTGCTGACAGTAGCCCCTGCCTCTATGGACACCTCCTGGCATCATGGAAGGGTGAGCTGGGTGCTGGCGATGAAAGCCCCTGATGAAAGAAGGGTCTAGGATGTTACGGGCGGGGATCCAGCACCTCTTCAGGACTGTAGCCCTCCCAGTCCACAAGGTACTGGAGGTGTGATGCCAAACCAAGCTATCAGACGATTGATGCTAATGAGAGAGATAAGAGTGACAATGGAGAAACATTCAAAATGCTAATAAGAAAGGAGAGAGAGATTAACAGAAAAGAAACACAATTCAGAATATTGACAGACCAGTTGCTTTGAACCTGAACTGTTTGAAGTTTGATGGACAGATGGTACCCCAGCAGGGGGATAAAAAGAGCAGGTTCGCTAAGGCACGGGACACCACAAGACCACGAGACAATGAGACCCTGGAAAGAGCAGTGTGCCCCCACAAGTGGTGGGAGTTTGGAAGTCCGGTTCGCAGGAACCGACCATAGGCTCACAGGGTGTAAAGGTACGATTGGTGGGAACCTGGTGTGTGTGTCCGCCCTTGCCTGGGTGCCGGGTTCACCGCGGAAGAACGATCGTATCCGGAACGGAGGGGTTACAGTCAGTGACCACAGCAGGATAGAAGACATCAAAAAGGGTCTGCCCGAAACCAACTGCAAAGACATCAAAGGTCTGCCTGAACCAAATTACACCCCCCCCCCAATGGTACATCAGCGATTATTGCGAACTGCACTAAGCTGAAATGAACTCTGCATCACTGTAAGACTGCTGATTTTACCCCTAGACTGCGATAGAGCTTGGTTGATTCCTATTACCCTAGCTCTGTGTATAGGTGTGTATTATCATTGCTAACCTGTTACATTTATATCCTTACGATTAGAGTACTGTATTATTTGTTCTTTAATAAAACTTTATGAGTTCCCAGTAATCCAGACTCCAACGAGTGTTCCATTCCTGCTGGTTTGGCAACCCAGTTACGGGGTACGTAACATAAGTGGGGATCTCGTCCAGGATTTTGAACGCCAAATTTGGGGCTGGGTATATTGATTGGGCTAAAGTTCCCAAAAGAAAGAAAGAGCAAACAGCAGAAATGGAGATTGAGGAATTTCTAAAGGCGCCAACCTTGGAGGCATTAGAGGATGCCAGGAAATCAGAATTGGCGACTGTTGCCAAACGGTTGAATCTTTTTAAGGGGAAGCCGACAATGAGGAGAGCGGAGATGCACAGAGCTATCATTGAGCATTATGTATCTAAAGGTGTGTTTCCCCAAGGGAAGCTGGAGGTGGTATCTATGAGCAAACCTGGTGAAGAAGCAGTACAGCTGCAGATGGAAAAACTGAGACTCGAGCACGAGTTCCCGGTAAAGCAGCTGGAATGAGAAGAGAGAGACAGGCAGTTAGAACGAGAAGAGAGAATAAAGCAGCTGGAACGAGAAGAGAGAGACAGGCAGTTAGAACGAGAATAAAGAGAGAAACAGAAGGACAGGGAATTTGAGCTGGAGAAGTTAAGGATGACGCTAGCACAGGGCCGCATGCCGACCCAAGGTGGAAGGTTCAGGGCGACCCAGGAGGTTAGGCTGGTTTTCCTATTTGAGGAGGCCGATGTTGATAGGCACTTTCTACATTTTGAAAAAGCTGCTTTAAGTCAGGACTGGCCGAGGGATAAGTGGGCTGTTTTGCTTCAGAGTGTACTGAAGGGGAAGGCTCAGCAAGCTTACTCGGCGTTGTCCGCAGAAGAAGCCCAGAGGTATGATGTGGTGAAAGAGGCGATACTCAGGATTTATGAGTTGGTCCCGGAGGCATACTGGCAGAGGTTCTGGAATGTGAGGAAGCAGTGGGGCCGCACGTATTTACAGTTTGTCGGTGAGATGCAGATGTATTGAAAGTGTTGGTGCGCCTCGAAAGGGGTCATTGGGGATTATGACAGACTGCTACAGCTAATACTGATTGAGCAATTTAAAGGTTGTGTCCCTGAAGGTATGAGGACCTACCTAGATGAGAAAGAGGCAGAACCCTTAGCCGCAACTGCTAAGTTAGCAGATGAGTATGCGTTAACACACAAAGCAAAGTTTACCCCGAGTAAAAGCTACCGGAAGGGTAGTCGAGAGGGCGGAGATAGTCCGCCAGAAAAGCCAGAAAATAAGCCGGCGACTAGTGAGAAGGATAAGGAAGACAGGAGGCAGTTTGGTAGGAAGTCTCCTGGGGTCGTATGCTATAATTTGCATCCAGGTGCTTTTCCCCAAAGAAGGAGATGGGGAAAGGAAAAACGATAACTCTGACTGGCTGTATTGAGCCGGCAAACAAACTGTTAGGGGAGAAGAGGTCTGATAGAGTTCAGGAAGGGCGCGAGAAGTTTATTTCGGCCGGATTGGTGTTGGTGAAGGAGGGAGTACTAATGAGGAAATGGAGACCAAATACCGTGCCTGCAGATGAGGAGTGGGGGGTGGTGCACCAGGTGGTAGTGCCGAAAATTTATAGGGACAAGATTTTTAACGTGGCTCACAAGATACCCCTTGGAGGACATTTTGGGGTGAGGAAAACAGTCGATAGGATTATGAAAGAGTTTTACTGGCTGAACATGAGGAAGGATATTATTGAATACTGTAGATGGTGTCATTTATGTCAGGTGGTGGGAAAGCCGAACCGGGTCCTGCCTAAAGTGCCCTTTCGACCGATACCCGCTTTCGGGGAACCTTTTCCCGAATAATTGTGGATTTTGTCTGTCCCCTGCCCAGAACTGTGAGTGGGCGAGAGTATGTGATGACTATGATGTGCGCCGCCACCAGGTTTCCGGAGGCTGTACCCCTGGCAAGCGTCAAGGCTCCCGCAGTGGTAAAGGCGCTTGTGAAATTTTTCACTACGGTGGGGCTGCCCAGGGAAATCCAGTCAGATCAGAGGAGTGTCTTCACATCTCACACATTCCGACGGATGTTGGATGATATGGGAGCAAAGCAGATTTTGGCCTCAGCGTACCACCCAGAGTCCCAAGGGGCATTGGAAAGATTCCACACAACATTAAAGACCATGATTAAAATTTATTGTCAAGAGAAAGCTAGAGGTGGGATGATGCGATGCCTCTTCTGTTATTTGCCATAAGGGACACGGTTCAGGAGTCATTGGGGTTCAGCCCATTCGAGCTCGTCTTCGGTCATTGGCACAGAGGACCCCTGACCTTATTGAAAGAGCAATGGTCCAGTCTGACAGTAGAAGTCAATGTGATTGACTATGCTTTAAAATTTCGCGAGAGGCTTAAAAGGATCTGTGACCTTGCCAAAGAAAATCTATGACACTCCCAAACTAAAATGAAACATTGGTATGATAGATGTGCCCACGAGCAAGTGTTTCAAGTGGGTGATTGGGTCTTAGTTCTGCCTCCAGTAGTAACCACCCCCCTCCAGGTGAGATTCCACGGTCCGTACAAAGTGATTAAAAAGATAGACTCTTTGAATTACGTTATCGAAGCGCCGGACTGGCATAAGCCAACCCAATTAGTACACATTAATATGTTAAAAGCTTACCAAAATCAGAAAGAAGATCTAATTGGTGTTACCACGAAAATTAATGAGGCTGAGGTGCCAAATGTTAAGGGGAAAACCCACCTTGAAGAGATAAATATGGTGCCGACCAGATTGGAGAATTCTATTGTTTTGGTCAACTTTGCTGATAAGGTCTCTCACTTAAACCCCAAACAGAGTGAGTCGCTGATAAAGCTAACTAACCGGCATGCAGATGTATGTCTGGATGTCCCGAGGCGATGCAAGGGGACAGTACATGATGTTGTTGTCACATCAGACCAGCCTATTAAGCAACACCCCTATAGGATGAACTTGGAGAAGGGCAAGCTAGTGGAGAAAGAAATTGAACACATGCTAGCCACAGATATTATTAGGCCATCCAAATCAGAATGGGCGTCCCCCTGTGTGGTTGTCCCGAAAGTTGTTGGGAGCATACGATTCTGTACAGATTACAGAAAAATGAACGCCATCACAAAAACTGATGCGTACCCCATCCCAAGGGTAGACGATTGTATCGATAAAGCGGGGAGAGCTACGTACATCACCAAGATCGATTTGCTAAAAGGGTACTGGTGTGTTCCTTTAACCGACCAGGCTAGAGAAATCTCAGCATTTGTCACTCCATCCGGGTTATACAAGTATAATGTTTTACCTTTTGGCATGAAAAACGCCCCAGGGACCTTCCAGAGGATGATTAGTTCAGTGATAAAAGGGTTAAAGAACACAGAAGCGTATATTGACGATTTAGTGGTCTGGAGTGACACGTGGGAGGAGCACATTGTGGCATTAAAGGAACTGTTTAAACTGCTGTCTGAAGCCAACCTGACAGTGAACCTCGCAAAAAGTGAATTCGGCCACACAAAGGTCACTTATCTGGGATTTGTGGTAGGAAAGGGGCAGCTGGCACCGATGCAGGCTAAGGTGCAGGCTATCTCTGAAGTCTCCATCCCGACAGACAAGAGAGCCCTGAGAAGGTTCTTGGGGATAGTGGGGTACTATCGGAAGTTTTGCAAAAACTTTGCGGATATTACCCTCCCTCTTATTAAGCTCTTGCCGAAGAATGCGAAGTTTGTGTGGGATGACCTTTGTCAACAGGTCTTCTAGAGTCTGAAGGCGATTCTGTGTCACCATCCTGTGCTGAATGCGCCTGACTTTTCAAAACCCTTCTCCCTAGCAACAGATGCTAGCGACGAAGCAGCCGGGGCGGTGCTGTTGAAGACAGAGAAAGAGGAGACTGACCACCCAGTGGCTTATTTTTCTAAGAAATTTAATGTCCATCAGAGAAATTATTCCACTGTGGAGAAGGAATTACTGGCAATCATACTAGCATTACAACATTTTGAGGTTTACATTTGTCCAGCACGGAAACCACTGATAATTTACACTGATCACAACCCATTAGTGTTTTTAGCCATTATGAACGATAAAAACAAAAGGTTACTAAGTTGGAGCCTGGTCTTACAGGAATTTGATATTAAAATAAAACATATAAAAGGAACGGACAATGTGATTGCTGACTGTCTGTCAAGGTGTTGAAACTTAAAGTTCTCTGTGTTATCCGAATAGCTGATGACCCTGTATATTAGTGTGTATCTAATAATGTGCATTCATGCCCATGATTTTTACCCCAGTAAAAATTCTTTGAAGGGTAGGGGTATGACACCAAACCAAGCTATCAGACGATTGATGCTAATGAGAGAGATAAGAGAGACATTGGAGAAACATTCAAAATGCTAATAAGAGGGGAGAGAGATTAACGGGAAAGAAACACAATTCAGAATATTGACAGACCGGTTGTTTCCAACCTGAACTGTTTGAAGTTTGATGGACAGGTGATACCCCAGCAGGGGGATAAAAAGAGCAGGTTCGCTAAGGCACGGGACACCATAAGACCCCGAGACAACGAGACCCTGGAAAGAGTGGTGTGCCCCCACAAGTGGTGGGAGTTTGGAGGTCTGGTTCACGGGAACCGACCATAGGCTCACAGAGTGTAAAGGTACGATTGGTGGGAACCTAGTGTGTGTGTCTGCCCTTGCCTGGGTGCTGGGTTCACCACGGAAGAACGATCGTATCCGGAACGGAGGGGTCACAGTCGGTGAGCACAGCAGGATAGAAGACATCAAAAAGGGTCTGCCTGAAACCAGCTGCGAAGACATCAAAGATCTGCCTGAACCAAATTACACCCCCCCGCCTCCCCAACGGTACAACAGCGATTACTGCGAACTGCACTAAGCTGAAATGAACTCTGCGTCACTGTAAGACTGATCATTTTACCCCTAGACTGCGATAGAGCTTGGTTGATTCCTATTACCCTAGTTCTGTGTATAGGTATGTATTATCATTGCTAACCTGTTACATTTATATCTTTACGATTAGAGTACTGTATTATTTGTTTCTTTAATAAAACTTTATTAGTTTCTAGTAATCCAGACTCCAACGAGTGTTCCATTTCTGCTGGTTTGGCAACCCAGTTACGGGGTACGTAACAGAGGCCACGGCCCTAGTGATGAACATCCAATAGTCGATGCACCGTGAAGGCCTCTGACCCATCCATGAGCAGTGGGGGGGGGGGTGGTTTTGGGACAGGACACAGGGCGTGTCCAATGAAAGGCTTGATGTGGGACACATGGAAGGTGGGATGAATATGGCGGAGAGTGGAGGGGAGCTTGAGACGGACGGCAGCAGGGCTGATGAAGCGAGGGGCGAGCTGCAGGAATCCACCTTGAGGGGCAGATCTCAGGTTAAAAGCCACACACACTGACCCTGGTGGTAACATGGGGCCTTGGAGCAATGGTGGTCAGCTTGATGCTTGATCCTAGCAGAGGCACGGAGAAAGGCAGAGCGAGTGCCCCTCCACTTCCGCTGACAACGGCGGACGAATGCCTCGGCAGATGAACGGCAACCTCCTCCTCCTGGGCAGAAAACAGTGGAGGTTGGTAGCCAAGGCAGCACTCGAAAGGGGACAGTCCGGTGGATGAGGACGGGTGAGAGTTTATGGTGTACTCAGCCCAGGGTAGCTGCTAATTCCATGTGGAGGGGTTCTGGGAGACCAGACACTGCAATACAGTCTCTAGCTGTTGGCTGGCCCGCTCGGTCTGGCCATTGTTCTGTGGGTGGAATCCTGAAGACAGACTCACAGAAGGACCTAGAAGATTACAAAATGCCCTCCAGAAAAACACAAAAAGACAGACTGGTACTGATATTGAGGAAAATTATCCAATATTACATGTATTTGTTGGAAAAAGTATCTGAACCTCTGGGACAATGTTTTCTGCAAAAGCTATTTGGAGTGAGGTGTTCCAGTCAATGAGATGAAATTGGAGGTGTGGGTTGGAGAGGCGCCCTGCCCTTTCAAAAATACACAGAACCTCAGGTTACTGATAGACCTTGCTCTCCTCAAGAAAGTTCTGTCTTTGTGTGCCATGCATCAATCAAAACAACATTCAGAGGACCTTAGAATAAGAATTGTAGAGATGCATGAAGCTGGGAAAGGTTATAAAAGCATTTCTAAAGTCCTGATTTATCATCAGTTCACAGTAAGAGAAACTGTAAGAAGGAAGAAGAAGAAACTCATTAAGAAGAACTCAGTACTGTTGCCACTCTCCCTAGGAGTGGGCATCCTGCAAAAATCACACCAAAAGCATAATGTGCAATGCTGAAGGAGGTGAAAAAGAATGAAAAGTAACAGCAGAAGAACTGGAGAAATCTCTAGAATTTGCTGAAGTCTCTGTTCATGTGTCCACTATAAGAAAAACATTGAACAAGAATGGTGTTCATGGAGGGACACCACAAGGAAACCACTGTTCTCCAAAAAAAGCATCATGGCACATCTCATGTTTGCAAAAGACCTCCTAGATGTTCTACAACGCTTCTGGGACAATGTTCTGTGGACAGATGAGACAAAAGTTGAACTTTTTGGCAGAAATTCACACTGCTATGTTTGGAGCAAAAAAGGTACTGCACGCCAACACCAAAATCTCATCCTAACTGTGAAGCATGGTGGAAAGTGCATCATGGTTTGGGGCTGCTTTGCTGCCTCAGGGCCCGGACTGCTTGCAATCATTGAGGGAACAATTAAATCAAAATTGTATCAAGACATTTTACAGGAGAATGTGAGGGTAGCAGTCCATCACCTGAAGCTTATCAGATGTTGGATAATGCAACAAGACAATGACCCAAAAGAAGAGAGTAAATCAACAACAGAATGGTTTAAAAAGAAGAAAATTTGTTTTTTGGAATGGCTAAATCAAAGTCCTGACCTTAATCCTATAGAAATGTTGTGGAAAGACCTGAAGCAAGCAGTTCATGCAAGGAAGCCTACCAACATCCCAGAGTTGAAGCAGTTTTGTAAGGAGGAATGACCTAAAATACTTCCAAGCCGATGTGTAGGACTGACCAGAAACATTTGGTTGAAGTTGTTGCTGTACAAGGGGAACACACCATCTACTGAAAGCAAAGATTCATATAAATTTTCCAACAAATGCATGTAATATTGGATAATTTTTCTCAATAAAAATGAAGTATAATTATTTTGTGTTATTTATTTAATTAGGTTCTCTTTATCTAGTTTTAGGACGTATGTGAAGATCTGATCACATTTTGGTCATATTTATGCAGAAATGGTGAAAATTCTACAGGGTTCACAAACTTTCTAGCACCACTGTACTTTGTCTAGCCACTACTTAAAATGCAAGTGGATAATTAATTGTTAAACTGCAAAGAAAATAACAATTAAACAGTCAGATCCAACAACATCAAAGCCAATTAGTGTTTTTTATGATTTCTCCAGCAGTGCTCCCATGAGCATCAGGAAGTCTCAGTACTGAAACCTTCAATGAATTTCTGCTGTTGCTTTTAATCAAAAGGAAGGCGAGGTCGAAAGAGTTAATAGAGGTACTTACTTAATTAACAATAAACAGGCACAGCTGAGGAATATTCATTTCAAATCTAATTGTTGCTCATCAGGAAACAGAAAGTATTTCTGTTGAATATTCAAGCCACATTTAAGTAGTTTTCAGATCGGCATAATACTCATTAATTATTTTTGTATTCCTTTATCTATTGACAATTACTTTGAGAATCTGAATATAAGACACTGTCAACAACAGCACCTTTAATTAAGAATCTGTTCTGTATAGTTGATACTAAACATAGATAATAACTTGACAGGATTTCTGAATTAGGGCTTTTCGCATATCTTTTCTTTTCTTCCTTTTGGGCTTCTTTGAAGCATTAAATGAGCAAGTTGTAATTCTTGACATAATCAGCCTTTCATTCATTATCTGATAGAACCTGTGACCTTACCTTTTTGAAGAAGTAGTGATCTTCATTGTCTCAGCCCTTGACCTGCTAAACATACATACAAAAACATTTGATTACAGATTGTTTGATTTCATAAGAGTCCAAATAAAATGATGAATTTTGCATGGGATTTTGTTCTGATATAGTAACATAAAAATGTAGACATACTGTCAGGTCAGCATCAGGGTAGGAAGGAGATACAGGAGCTGCTGAGAAAATGGCCCTTTGATAGTTTTAGCTAGCTTGTACACCTCTGCTCTGGTTCTTCAGCCTAACATCATTAGCACAACCATACAACTATTGGCTGCATTCTGGATTGCAGACTCTCTAAGGACACCTTGTTAGGATAATAGGATTTTGTTCCACCAGTATCCACATTTGATACCAACAGTTTTCTTTGGCAAAGGTACTTCTCCCAAGGACTAAGGGAAGGAGAGCAATGTGCTGAGGTTGCAGTTTGACAAGCGAATGTCACCTGTTTTAACAAAGAAGAGTTGGATTAGCAGTCATGTGTACAACCTTTATGGTCGGGTTAAGGTCGAGGTGTGGAAGAACCCTAAAACAGCAGCACACTGTAAAAAATACATCTACTATACTAAGACTAGCTCCAATCCTGCAGAACAAAAGCATTTTTCTTTACCCATAGGACCATAAGATTTAGGAGCAGAATTAGGCCATTCAGCCCATCAAGTCTGCTCCACAATTCCTCATGGTTGATTTATTATTCCCGTCAACCACATTCTCCTGCCTTCTCTAAATAACCTTTGATGCCCTTACTAACCCATCAATCCGTGTTTAAGTATAGCCAATGACCTGGCCTCCACAATCATTTGTGGCAATGAACCACAGATACACCACCCTTCAGCAAATAAATTCCTCTCATGTCTGTTCTAAAGGGATGTTCTTCTAGTCTGAGGCTGTGCCCTTTATTCCTGGACTCCTTAACTATAAGAAACATCTTCTCCATGTTCACTCTATCTAGCCCTTTCAATATTCAATAGGCTTCAATGAGATTCCTCCTCATTCTTCTAAACTCCAGCAAGTACTGGATCAGAGCCATCAAATGCTCCTTACGGTTAACCCTTTCATTCCCCAAATATTTTCCATGAACCTCCTCTGGACCCTCTCCAATGCCAGCACGTCCTTTCTTAAATAACGAGTCCAAAACTGCTTACAGTACTCTGACCAATGCCTTATAAAGCCACAGCATTACATCCTTGCTTTTATATTCTAGTCCTCTCAAAATGAATGCTAACATTGCATTTGCCTTCCTTAACATCAGTCCAACCTGCAAGTTGACTTTTAGGAATCTGCTCATTTCTGAATTTGGTCCCCATTCACCTTTTTTTCTAAAAACCAATGTGCATAGTGTCACGTGATCTGCAACAATGAATATATCAATCGAGTAAGGTTTTATAAAAACAAACATTTAGTAAACTCTGCTCAATATTAAAAAAAAATAAACAAACGAAGATCTTAACTGGAAGTGAACTGCTACGCGGCCATTTGACAAACCGCCACTCAGTACTAGTTCTTAAAGCGATAAATGCGAAAACAGTTCTTAAAGTGCTGAATTCGAAAACAGTTCTTAGAATGGTAAATTCGAAAGTCCAAGGGATTTATACAGTCAATTAGGAGAGACTTTCCTGAAGTAAGGAATTCCTCGAAGACACAACGTCACTGCCGATCCCAGCCGGAACCTGCCTTGTCCACAGGATTCACGACGACGGAAATAGAATGGTTTAAAGGCACTGACCTTTCCCTCTGGATACTAGATACTGCACAGCCTTTTCTGCTGCTTTTAGCAGAGGCTATCTCTTTCTTGAACGAATTCAATAATGGTCAATCCTATCCAAAACTGCCGAACGACTCCTTCAGGTTTCCGATTTCACACTCCAATACTACTGAAAAGATACATCAACAAACCTGGCAGCAATTGGTTAAACTGCCAGCCCAACACTTTTGTACCTTACAATACAACGTAAAACTCCATTTTAAATCAAAACTGCGTTATAAGGCAAATACGCAGCGGAGCGGAGTATCTGGCTGATGTTCTAACTGGAAAACTAATTGCGTCACCCCAGGGGTCTCCTTTTATACCCAAGGTGAGCATGTCATCACGTGACCTCACATTGGCGGGAAAATTACATCAGGTGGCCTCCAAAAGACCATTACATTGTGCTCATCAGCTACTCAATTACATCATGGTCATAAGACAATCACAAGATATCCATGAGGTATGTAACAATAGTCATACACTGCATTTCATCTGCCACTTGTTTTCCCATTCTCCCCTCTGTCTAAATCCTTCTGCAGACTCCCTGCTTGCTCAATGCCACCTGTCCCTCCACCTACCTTCGTATTGTTTGCAAACCTGGCCACAAAGCCATCAATTCTGTCATCCAAATCATTGACATATAACATCAAAAGGAGTGGTCCTGACAACACTAGTTACCAGCAGCCAATCAGAAAAAACCTCCTTTATTCCCTCTCTTTGCCACCTGCCAATCATCTATCCATGCTACTATATTTCCTGTAAAACCATAGGTTCTTATCTTGTTTAGTAGCCTCATGTAGCACTCAGACCAGAGAGGAGGATCTATGTCAGTACATAGCCTACTGCATCTTTAGTGGGTTGAAGTAGACACAGGATAAAGACCTACAATTAAGGAAGAGGGTCCAAGCAAATCCCAGCAAGGTGACAAACTTCGCAATGAAATTCAAGATTTACTAAAATGAAGGTAGTATGATAGATGATGTTTGACCTCCAGTAATATCTGAAGGATATCCTAGCCACCTTTTATAGATTATTTTATAGAAGTGCCAAATAAAGAACAAGTGTTAGCTGAAAATGAGATCCATTATTTATCCAAGGATCTGATGAGTGCAACCAGATATCTGCCATGGTTAACTTGTTTAGATCACAAGTATCAACCAACAAAGGACATTAATCTGGGTAAATGCAATTAGATTGGTGGCCACATGTTGTTATTCAATGTGTTAAAAGAGGGTGGTGATCAAAGGTAGATTTTCCTATAAAAGATGTGAGTTGAAGCATGTTACAAAGCATAAGCAAAGCTAAGGAAAGAGAACTGCAAGACACCCCACAAAAAGGGAATCAACACAATTATTGAATATCTTAACACTGTCATTAATATTGTAATAGAACTGGAGACCTAGTTTCTTTGTTCTTGGCCTTTAACAGATAAAAAGACCTATTGTATTGAATTCACCTTGAAGCAGTTGCAATAATTCCTTAATGAAGTGGATCAGTAGCTATGTGATGTTGAATGGTTCATAAGGTTTACATGAAAGGAGTTAAACGGTCTCAAAAATTATAGAGATGCAAAGATCAAAAGCCATTGAGTTGTAGAGCAAACAAATGTGCAGAAAGAAATAGCTTATAGTCAAGGATGGTTTCTATGATTCTAGGTTTAATGGTTCATCTGCAATTGACATTCAGCCTTGCTAGATTGAAAAGCTAAAAGGATAGATTCATATTTTGGATTTTTTGTTAGGGTTCAGGGAGCAATTATGTGTAATTTTCTCAGGTCCAAGCAAAGTTGAAGAGAAGCACGTATGTTTCACACACAAGTAGTTAATATCTGATGTGAAGTTTCCAGAAGAAACAGCTTTCAGGATTTTAAATCAATACAGCTGAAATAAACTATCTTCAGACCTGAAACCCGTTGATTTGCTGGAAAACAAGGAAGTCAATTTGTATACTACAAGCTTATACAAACAGTAAACAAGCTAAGTAGCCTGTTAACTAACCTGGTGGTGGTAGCAGCTGGACAAAGTGACCAAGTTCTAAGAAGCCCTTTTGTAACTCCAGTGTCACCCGAAATTTCTACTCAGCATAGAATTCAATGAACAGCAATATGCTGAAATTACAAGATTAATCTAAGTTGCTGAAACATTAAATTGAACTTCTATATGTCTTTCCAGATGATATAAAAGATATACAGTACCTATAAAAAGTATTCACCCCCTCGCCCCCGGAAGTTTTCATGTTTTATTGTTTCATAGCATTGAATCACAGTGGATTTAATCTGGCCTTTTTTTTGACACTGATCAACAGAAAAAGAGTCTCTCATGTCGAAGTGAAAACAGATCTCTGCAAAGTGATCCAAATTCATTGTAAATATAATATACAAAATAATTGCTTGCATAAATATTCATACCCTTTAATATGACACACCAAACATCATTGCTGCAACTATTTAGTTTGAGAAGTCACTTAATAAGTTTAATGGAGATCACTGTGCGTAGTCAAGATGTTTCAATTGATTGTAGTAAAAATACACCTGTAGCTGGAAGGTCCAGCTGCTGGTGAGTCAGTATCCTGGCAAAAAGTACACCATGAAGACAAGAGAACACTCAAAGCAACTACATGAAAGGGTTATTGAAAAGCAGAAGACAGGAGCTGGATACAAGAAAATTTCCAAGTCACCGAATATCACTTGGAGTACAGTCATCAATCATCAAGAAACGGAAAGAATATAGCATAGCTGCAAATCTGCTTACAGCAGCTATCCTCAAACACTGAGTGACCATGCAAAGGGGACTAGTAAGGAAACCACCAAGAAACCTATGACAACTCTGAAGGAGTTACAATCTTCAGTGGCTGAGCATACAGCAACTGTTGCCTGGGTGTTTCACCAGTCACAGTTTAATGGGAGAGTGGCAAAGAGAAAGACACCGTTGGAAAAAAAAACAACATGAAATCTCAGCTAAAGTTTGCCAGAAGACATGTGCAGGACCTGAAGTCAGCTGGAAGAAGGTTCTATGGTTTGTTGAAACCAAAATTGAGCCTTTTGGCCATCAGACTAAATGCCAAACACCACACATCATCAAAAACACACCATCCCTGCGGTGAAGAATGGTGGTGGCTGCATCATGATCTGGGGATGCTTCACTGCAGCAGGCCCTAGAAGGGTTGTGAAGGTAGAGGGTAAAATGAATGCAGCAAAATACAGGGAAATCCTGGAGGAAAACCTGATGCAGTCTGCAGAGAACTGCAACTTGGAAGATTCGTTTCCCAGCAAGACACTGACCTCCAGCATAAAACCACATCTACACAGGAATGATTTAAAAACAACAAAGTTCATCTCCTGGAGTGGCCAAGTCAAAGTCCAGACCTCTGCCCAAATGAGAATTTGTGGCTGGACTTGAAAAGGGCTATCCACTCATAATCCTCACACAATCGGACAGAGCCTGAGCAGTTTTGTAAAGAAGAATGGAGAAAAATTGCAGTTTCCAAATGTACAAAGCTGATAAAGACTTATCCACACAGACTCAGTGCTGTAATTGCTGCCAAAGGTGCACGTACTAAATACTGACTTGAAGGGATAAATACTTACACAGTGAGTTAATTTGCCTTTTATATTTGTAATTGATTTATATCACTTTGTAGAGATCTGTTTTCACTTTGACACAAAAGCGATATTTTCTGTTGATCAGTGTCAAAAAAGACAAATTGATTCAATGTTGTCAAACAATAAAAGATGAAAATTTCCAAGTGGGGTAAATAATTTTTATAGGCACTGTATATATTTTATATCTGGAAAGACACACAGAAGTCCAAATTAATGTTTAAGCAACTTAGATTAATTTTGTAATTTCAGCATATTGCTGTTTGTTGAATTCTATGCTAAGTAGAAATTTCAGATGAGTTGTTAATCTGATTGGTGATCTGTTACCTCATTAGGGATGCTATTAAAGACATCTCTAATTACCTGCAGGTTTGTTGAGGATTAAATTAGAAGGTAATTTTATTTTAAGAAATGGCCTGCAGAGCTTTGTTAAGATTATTTTTGATAAGTATTGTTAAGGTTTAGGTATTTTTATCCAAAAATGTACAGATGTGATCCTGTTGTGCCTCAGAGATTAGAGCAAACATGATGAGCAACCAAAATCAAGGCCTCCTCGCTGAAGGAAAAGCAAAGGAAGAGGAGGGAGAAACATTTTGGTAAGAGCTTATCCTGCAGGAATTTTCCATGAGCAATAGTCTACCTCAAGAAGAAATTATGAATCTGGAGCCTTTGATTTTCAAAATCAAAAGATTAGTCCCCTGTTGCTACAGTGCCGTGGTCACAGCCTTGCCTGAATAATATTCCAGAATAAGCCTCCATATCATTAAGGGAGTATCATGTGATTTGTAGTTCACCACTGCATAGGGACATACAAAGGGTCTCTAGTTAATGAAAAGAGAATTCACCTAATTTTTCCTTGGGTAGAGGATGGAGGGTAGACGCTGTGAATGCAAGTAGATTTGCCAAGATAGTCAGCTATCAGGGAATGGGGCAGAGAATGATAGACTGGATTTAGTGTTGATGTGGCACTGAAGGGCCCGTTTCCATGCTGTGTCTCTCCACGACTCTATACGATTTAGCTTCCTAATCATTGTTACAATTGCACGATGGCCTTTGGTTATTGGTATAAAAAGATTCTACAGTTCCGTTTGTATCAAACTGCCCAATCTCACATATTTACAGATAGTGAATTTAAGTCATGATTTATTATGAAATGCCAAGAACCTTTAAGCTAGTTTGTGATGCTTCAGTTTATGGCAAAGACACTATCTCCATTCATTTGCTTACCATTTTCATACAGAAATTGCCAAGCAAATATAACTACTCCAATTAATGGGAAAATGTGCTTTGGTGTGAAGAAATTCTGCCATTTCCTACCTGGAAGACCTCTTGTTTCTGTTCCAGATTATAAACTGTTATTGACAATCATGACTCAAAAGCAACAATTCCATCATTGGCAGCTACCAAGGAGCAGCGGTGGCCAGCTCTGGTGCCTCAGTGTGTTATATGATTGAATATTGATCAACAATATTGAGCCAGTCTAGAATACTCTGTGAATCACTTATTCTAGTTTATAACAGTGTGCAAACTTGTCAATGAGTGTTTTCCTGTCATAGCCTCTTGGTTTGCTGGGGTAAGTTAGTAGCATGTATTGTTGAGGCAAGGCCACAAATACATTTTGAGAAGATAAGCATCTTGGACTAGTGCCACTGTGAAACTTCATAGCTTTTCTATAGCCAGCAGTTCACATTGTCATCATATCAAGGGTAATTTAAACGGAGGCATCATTTACATATTCCCTGGGATTATAGATAAATTATGTGCTGAACACAATGGAATGGTCAGCAGAATTTCTCTCTTCATTCTCTGTACCCATATGCCTGTGATACTGCTGCAAGCAAGATTTTCATTGCACCGGTGCTCATGACAATAAACTCAATTTGACATTTAGGCATTCTATAGTTGTCATGGATTGCAATTTTAGAAAATCTCATCTAGCAGTATAAGAAAGCTCCTTCAACACCAGTACAACAAGGCAAGATTAATTGTCAACATACAAGCACAAGAGGTTCTGCAGATGCTGGAAATCCAGGGCAACACACACAAAACGCTGGAGGAACTCAGCAGATCCACCAGCATCTAAAGTTCAAAGTAAATTTTATTATCGAAGTACATATATATCACTATATACAACCCTTAGATTCACTTTCTTGTGGGCATACACAACAAGTATGCAGGATAGTAACTATAACAGGATCAGTGAAAGATTAACTAGAGTTCAGAAGACAATTGTGCAAACGCAAACATAAATAAATAGGAATAAATAACAAGAACATGAGAGGAAAAGTCCCTGAAAGTGATTTCATTGGTCGTGGGAACATTTCAATGATGGGGCAAGTGAAGTTGAGTGTAATTATCCCCTTTTGTTCAAGAGCCTGCTGACTGAGGAGTAGTAACTGGCCTTGAACCTGGTGATGCAAGTCCTGAGGCCCTTGTACCTTCTGCTTGATGGCAGCAGCATGAAAAGAGCATGACCTGGGTGATGGGGTCCCTGATGATGGATGCTGCTTTCCTATTACAGCGATTGGTGTAGATGTGCTCAGTGGTTGGGAGGGCTTTACCTGTAATGCACTGGGCTGAATCCACAACCCTTTGTAGGATTTTCCATTCAAGGGCACTGGTATTTCCACACCAGGCTGTGATGCAGCCAGTCAATATACTCTCAACACATCTATAGAAGTTTGTCAAAGTTTTAGATGTCATGCCAAATCTCTGCAACCTCCTAAAGAAGTAGAGTTGCTGATGTACTTTCTTCATAATTGCACTTACATGCTGGGCCCAGGACAGGTCTTTTGAAATAGAAACACCTCGGATTTTAAAGTTGCTAACCCTATCTACCTCTGATTGTCTGATGAAAACTGGCTCATGAACCTCTGGTTCCCCACTCCTAAGGTCTATAATCAGTTCTCAGGTCTTGCTGACATTGAATGACAGGTTGTAGTTATGACAACACTCAGTCAGATTTTTAATTTCCCTCCGATATATTGATTCATCATCAGCTTAATTTGGCCCATGACTAGTGACATCAGCAAACTTGAATACGGCTGGGAGCTGCGCTTAGTCACAGAGTCGTAAGTGTAATGACCATAAGATATAGGAGCAGAATTAGGCCATTCAGCCTATCAAGCCTGCTCCTTCTCATGATCATGGCTGATCCAACTTTCCTCTGAGCCCCAGTCTCCTGCCTTCTCCACATATCCCTTTATGCTCTGACCAATCAAGAATCTATCAACCTCTGCCTTAAATATACATGAAGATTTGGCATCTACAGCTGCCTATGGCAAAGAATTCCACAAATTCACCACTCTCTGGCTAAAGAAATTGATCCTTATCTCTTATCATCCTTATCATTCTAAAGGAATGGCCCTCAATTCTGAGGCTGTGTTCTGTGGTGTTATACTCTCCCACCACAGGAAACATCCTCTCCACATTCAATTTGTCAAAGCTTTTCATTATTCGATAGGTTTCAATGAGGTCACCCCTCATTCTTCTGAATTCCAGCTTATACGGTTCCAGACCCATCAAACACTCTTCATATGACAAGCCTTTCAATCCTGGAATCATCTTTGTGAACCTCCTTTCTAAGATGAGGAGCCCAGAACTGTTCATAATACTCCAACTGAGGCCTCACCGATACCTTATGAAGTCTCAACATGACATCCTTGCTTTTATGTTTTAGTCCTCTTGAAATGAATCTTAACATCACAATTGCCTTCCTCACCATAGACTCAACCTGCAAATCAACCTTCAGGGAATCCTGCACAAGGTTCCTGAAGTACCTTTGCACCTCAGATTTTTGTATTTTCTCTTCATTTAGAAAACAGTCAACCCTTTCATTTCTTCTACAAAAGTGCATGACCACACACTTCCCAACACTGCATTCCAACTGCCACTGCATTGCCCATTCTCCTAATCTGTCTAAGTCCTTCTGTAGCCTCTCTACTTCCTCAAAACTACCTGCCCCTCCACCTATCCTCATATCATCTGCAAACCTTTCCACAAAGCCATCAATCCATCATCCAAATCATTGACATAAAATGTAAGAAGAATTGGTCCCAACACTGACCCCTGTGGGACACCACTAGTTACTGGCAGCCAGTCTGTAAGGGCTCCCGTTATTCACACACTTTGCCTCCTGCCAGTCAGCAACACTTTATTATGTTAGAATCTTTCTTGTAATACCATGGGCCTGTAGCTTGTTAAGCAGCCTCATGGGTGGCATCTTGTCAAAGGCCTTCTGAAATTCCAAGTACACAACATCAACTGATTTTCCTTTGCCTATCCTTCTTGTTATTTCTTCAAAGAATTCCAACATATTTGTTAAGGAAGGTTTTCCCTTGAGAAATCCATGGTGTCTATGGCCTACTTAATCATGTGCCTCCAAGTTCCCTGAGACCTCATCCCTAAAAATTGACTCCAATATCTTTGCAGCCACTGAGGTCAGACCAACTGGCCTATCATTTTCTTTCTTCTTCCTCACTCCCTTCTTGAAGAGTGGAGTGACATTTGCAATTTCCTAGTCTTCTAGAACCATTCCAGAATCAGTGACTCTTTAAAGATCGTTACTATTGCCTCCACAATCTCTTCAGCTGCCTCTTTTGGAACTCAGATGTGTACACCATCTGGTCCAGGTGACTTATTTACCTTCAGACCTTTCAGTTTCCAAAGACTCTTCTCTCTCATTATGGTAACTTCACATACTTCATGCCCCCTGACACCTGGAACTTCCACCATACTGCTGGTGTCTTCCACACTGAAGACCATTGCAAAATACTTATTCAGTTCGTCTGCCATTTGGTTGTCCCTCATTACTACCTCTTCAGCATCATTTTCCAGCAGTCTGATATCCACTTTTGCCTCTCTTTTTCACTTGATATATCTGAAGAAACTTCTGATATCCTTTTTGATATTATTGGCTAGCTTACTTTTGTATTCCATTTTTACCTTCTTGATGACTTTTTTTGTTGCCTTCTGTTGGTATTTGGAAGTTTCCCAGTTCTCTAACTTCCCATTAATTTTTGCTCTATTATATGCCCTCTCTTTGGCTTTTGACTTCTCTTGTTAGCCACGGTTGTGTCAACTTTCTTTTAGAACACTTCTTCCTCTTTGGGATGTATATATCCTTGTGCCTTCCAAATTGCTTCCAGAAATTCCAGCCATTGCTGCTTTGCCATCATCCCTGCCAGTGTTCTTTTCCAATGAATTCTGACCAACTTCTCACTCATGCACCTCCAATTCCCTTTACTCCACTGTAATACTGATACATCTGACTTTCCTTCTCAAATTTCAGGGTTATTTTAATCATATTATGACCACTTGCCAGTAAGGGTTCTTTTACCTTAAGGTCTCTAATGAATTCTGGTTCATTGCACAACACCCAATCCAGAATAGCTGATCCTCCATTGGGCTCAACCATGAGCTGCTCTAAAAAGCCATCTCATAGGTACTCTAGAAATTCCCTCTCCTGTAATCCAGCACCATCCTGATTTTCACAATCAACCTGCATACTGAAGTCCCCCATGACTATTGTAACATTGCCCTTTTGGCATGCATTTTCTATCTCAGAGTAGAGCGGGGGCTGAGTACGCAGCCTTGGTCGTATACGCTGAGCATCTAAGTATTTGTAGTTTAGCATGCTATGACATATCTATTATTAAATTTAGCATGATACTAGTAAAATAAAATCATAAGCTATTTTACACGATGGTACTTTGTGAGAAGTATATAGCTTGACTTTGTAAGTAACTTTAAGATCTGGTAGCTATACATAAAATACTGTAACTTAATATTTGGTGTAATAGAGCATATTTCAAACTCCATCTTAGCTAACATTTACCTAGATGAATTTCTATGGAAATGAATAAACAGTGAATGTTTCTGGCTGAGACCCTTAATCAAGACAGATTCACTAGTACAGCGAGTGATGATTATTAAATATTGACTTGACAGAGACAATAAAAATGTGACAGTGACAGTAAAAATGAATAAGAGTTAGGGCTCCAGAAAGAACAACAATTCAATTTTCAAGTTAAATTTTCCCTTTTGTAGATTATTTTCAGTGTCTGCTTTACCACAAGCATAAATACTGTACATAACCCAAACACAGCAACAAGTCATACCATATTATATCTAATCAATAGCAGAACTGTAGGGTAATATAATTGGTGGAAATGTACAGAATTCAAACCACCGGCATTGGGTTGATGTTCACTTTAAGAGGTTAGTCTAAAGTGCTGAGGTAATTACATAAAGGACTTTTACCACACTTTGTGTTCAGTTTTTTGATGTGCAATAAATGAGTTGCTACATTCTTTCTTTTCAAATCTTTTTATTGTATATACAGGAAAAATAACATGAGTACATTGAAGTAACAACACTTACAATGCCTCAAAAAAAAATCTTAAAGATTGAAAAAAAAATTTGTGATAACAAAAAAAACCTACTAAGCAGAAAAGTGAGAAAAAAAAAAAACCATTAGGTGTACAACCCCGGAGTTATGCGTCATACAAAAAGCTTCTAAAAATAAACATCAAACCGCCAGCAAGAAAAGAAGATATACTAAAAAAATTTACAATTAGATCATGGAAAAATTATATCAACTAACTCAAATGATAGTAACGAGCAAATGAGCCCCATCTTTTCTCAAAATCAAATAAAGGTTCAAAGGTTCGACTTCTAATTTTCTCCAAACTAAGACATAGCATCACTTGAGAGAACCATTGTGACAAAGTGGGAGCTGATGTATCCTTCCACTTCAACAAAATGGCCCTCCTAGCTATCAATGTAACAAATGCAATAACATGTTGGTCAGACACAGAAATACCATGAATATTTTGAGGAACTATTCCAAAGAGCACAGTTAATTTATTAGGTTGTAAATTAATTTTAAGTGCTTTAGAAATTGTTGAGAAAACTGACTTCCAGAACTGTTCCAATATAGGACAAGACCAAAACATATGTGTCAGTGTAGCTATCTCAGTTTTACATCTATCACAATGACTATCAACATTAGGAAAGATTTTAGAAAGTCTCTCCTTTGTCAAATGGTAACGATGTACATTTTAAAATTGAATCAATGAATGGCTAGCACAAATTGAAGAAGAGTTAACCAACTTCAATATCCAGATCCAATCCTCCATCATAAAAGTCAAATTAAGTTCTTTCATTTCATTTCTTCATTCTTTCTTAAACATAAAACACATCTGCCGTTTTATTTTTGAAGACCTACATTGGTGACTCCAGTGCTCTCTAGGACAACTGCTGAGTTACTGAATATGTCGGCCAATGCAGTCACTTTGAAGCTGTGGACATTTTGGGAGCAAAATGCTGTTGCCTGGTTTATACAAGTCAAGGTGAATTCACACTGTGAGAAATCACCCCCGCAACACCAAATTTTTCTATGTGGTAGTATCGCTCAGCAACTCTACAGCTGTGACAGTGGTGAGTCTACTAGAACATCCGCCTGAACTCAATAAATACTGATCACTGAAAACTCACCTTTGACAGTCTTTTGGACTATTGTTTTATTTTTAAAGAACTCTTCATGGGGCAGATGCCTGATCAAGTTCACATAGTCCTCGCTAATGCACCCGTAAAGGTCTACAGGGAGCTTGCTAAAATGGCTGATAGTCTACTCTCAGCCAGGCAGTGGTGCATCATTCCTCCTCCTTTCTCTACCTCAATAAGTCCAGTCAGCATAGTCCACAACATAAGGACACCCACGACTACGAAACAGACAACAATGGGCCTGTGTTTCTGCCATGCTCAATTTGGTATGAATGCCAGGAAGTTCTGACAATCTTGCAGCTTCAACAGTGCTAGTGCATCGGGACATCAGAGGTCTGTGAACACCGTGGGTTCCAGCTTCTAAGGTCATCTACTGTTCATTATGGACGCCCCTTCAGGGCAATGCTTCCTGTGTGACACGGGTGGTCAAGTGAGTGCACAGCCAGCATCGCCTATTGATGAGAAGGCAAAGAGTGACGAAACCTCGCTGGGGGCCGCTAATGGCAGCAAGATCCAGACTTATTGGACCAGACGGGTGACACGCTGCTGCAGTGGCTGATGATACTGGCAGAAGTGGCTAGACCTGTACTCAGTGCAGATTTCCTGTGTGCGCGAGGACTATTACTCGATCTTAAGAACTGCCGGCTTGTGGATGTCAAGGGCTTGGGTTATTACCCGGCTCCCCCAGTCAGTTGCACCATGCACCACTGCATGTGAGTTTACTCAACTGCTGGGCAAATTCCCTAACTTCACCAAGCCCACATTCTCCACTAATGTCACAAGACATGGGGTTAAGCACCACATTTCTATGACTGGCCTCCCAGTCCATGCCCACGTGTGTAGACTGGACCCAGAAAAGCTGGCAACCATGAAGGCTGAGTTTGTCAACATGGAAAGCCTTGGCATTGTATGCCAGTCAAACAGCCCCTGGGCCTCATCCCTCCACATGGTCCCTGAGGCCAATGGCAGTTGCTTCTTATTAGCTGGTCCCACATATTCAAGACTTCCTGACACACTTAACCGGAAAGTTAATTTTTTTTCCCCAAAGTACGAAGTTTTAATTGACAAATTATTCTTGTGCAGATTTTTAGGGCTTGTGTTCCACAAACGTTTGTCTATCTTAATGTTCTCTCAGTAACTATAACCAATTCCGTCTCAGTAGACTATGTTGAATGTTGCCGTTGTGGAGCTCCTGACTTAGCCGCAGGCTACTCTTGTATTCTGACTCTGTTTGCATTTCTTGCATGGAAAGTACATCCTCTACAATCTAAAAAATGTCACTATCCAAGTTGGTAGTTATGAATGTCAGATATATGATTGGATTTTTTTTTCTTTCTCAGCTTCTCTTGGTCAGCATTTGGGCCCAGGGCGGTAAGGAGTTCTTGCTTATTCAAAAAAAGGAAGACAAAATCATCTGGACACATTTTTGGATGGTTAGTTGTAGTACATACTTATATGAAGGAAGTGCGATACAACTGAGCGTATTCAGAATAAGCATACCATCATTCTCAATGATCTTCACACCTCTGCAGGGTATAGAATTTATAGTGATTGCTCTTGTAATGACCAGCAGAGCCACTTCGAGGCTGCTAAGAATATACTTAAGACTGAGCTGAAACAGACATAGATCATCCATTTATAACTTCTATAAAAATATATATGTTTGCACTACTTATTGTAATTTAATGATTTAATATACATATATACTTACTGTAATTCAGTTTTTTTCTCTGTTTATCATGTATTGCATGGTACTGTTGCTGCTAAGATAACAAACTTCATGACATATGATGGTGATTTTAAACCTATTTCTGATTCTGAAGAGCTTACCAATGTGGTATAGCTCAGATTCATATTTAGTTTCTGCAGTAGAGGAAGCTGAAAGAAAATCTTTGTTATATGATTACCATTAAAGAGTTTACTGAGATGAAATTCTTACAGCTGGGATGAATGAATTATGAAAGAGGATGATGATATCTGTAGCATTTCAGAATCTTTGTTTCTGTTTTGCCACAAATTAAATAAACATTTCTGTAATTTTTCAGTGTTTGTGACTTACACACTGCACCAATACTTCATTCAGCTCTGTGAGTCAGAGTGTGCTGATTCTTTCACATGTAGGCAAACGTGAGCCCTCTTCCATTCCCAGTCTCAAGGACCGCTCATAGCTCTGCTCCACAATCACATGGGTCCTTGAGATATATGCATTCAAGTCTCATTGTGGCAATAAAAATGGGTAAAAAATATTTTAAGAATGAAAAAAGAAATGCTGGAAATGACCAGCAGGTCAGGCAGCTTTTTGATTAAGTCATGTTTTAATTAAATTGCAGACTGTTTTATGTTATTTTGGGCTATCTCTGCAATGCTCAAATCAAAAATATTTGGTATTTACAATTTATTGGTCCAGCAGCTTATTTTTTGTTGTATTTTCACCTGGCTCTTACACAGAAAAAAATATATTTTAAAGGTACTTTATCTTATATTCCTGGAGTGAAACTTCATATAAGTTTCTTCCCTTTGCTTTTCATTGTTTGTGGCTATTTCTATAAATATTTTAAGTTGCATTATGTATTGATGCAATTTTATACATTGGATTAAGACAGCAGTGTTGAACCTTTTTTCCTATGGCAAATTCTTTCTACTTTTTCCTATCAAGTGCTGCAATTTTAGAAATAGTTCTTGATAAGCAACACAATAAAGCACAGAACAACAATGGGACACTTGCATCAAGCTTCTTGATTTAGTAACAGCCTTAAAGGGAATGGACTGAGGAATAGTAGCAAAAGTCGTATCAAAAGCTACAGAAATTAGGCAGTTTACCCAAGCTAACTACAAGAAGTAAAGTGGATTTTAGATGGGATAAATCATAGAACAGATGGCAGACAACAATTGGATAAGAAACAGAAGAAATCGGTAAGCCTGGGTCGTGCAGTTGTTTTCTACTTAGGTTACATTTATCCTATATTAACTTCAATGGATACGTTAGCCTGGTGGATACTTGGAGAATACAAACGGAAATAAATATGCATGAACTCTGGAAGTACACAAAATAAGAAGCCTACCTGGAGCATGTGGGATAAATCAAGAAACTGAAACCATATCCTTCGTAGTCAACTCCATCATCTTCCCACCCACTGAGATCCCAATAACTGGCCAATAGTTTTTTTTTCCTTCTGCCTCTCTCCCTTCTTGAAGCGTGGAGTGACATTAGTAATTTTCAAATCTTCTGGAACCATTCCAATCTATGTTTCTTGAAAGATCATTACTAATGCCTCCACAATCTCTTCCACCACCTCTTTCAGAACCCTGAGGTTTACACCATCTGGTTCAGGTGACTCATCTACCTTCAGACCTTTCAGTTTCCCAAGAATCTTCTCCCTAGTTATGGTAAGTTCACACACTTCATGACCCCTGACACCTGGAACTTTCACCATGCTGCTAGTGTCTTCCACAGTGAAGACTGATGCAAAGTACTTATTCAGTTCATCCACTATTTCGTTGTCCTTGATTACTACCTCTCCAGCATCATTTTCCAGCAGTCTGATATCCACGTTTGCCTCTCTCTTTTACACTTGAAGAAACTTTTGTTATCGTCTTTAATATTACTGGCTAGTTTACTTTCGTATTCCATCTTTACATTCTTACTTACTTCTTCAGTTGCTCTGTCTTTCTGTTGGTAGTTAAAAGCTTCCCAGTCCTCGAACTGCCCACTAATATTTGCTCTATTATATGCCCCCTGTTTGACCTTTATATTGGCTTTGCCTTTTCTTGTGAGCCATGGTGTGTCATCTTGCCTTTAGAATGCTTCTTCCTCTTTGGGATGTATATACTGTGACAAGAATACACATAGATTAAGATGTTAGCTGTCCTGTGTGATCAGCAGTTGGTCTGCCACCATCTTCAGGAGAGAGAGAGATAAGGAAAACAACGAAGCAGCATTTGGAGATGTGTAATGAAGGGACGGGAGAGAGAGTAACAGAAGGAGGGAGCTGTCAAGAGCGGCTCCCCCTTTGAACCCTGAACTGTTTGAAGTGATGGACAGGCGATACCCCAGCAGGGGGATAAAAAGGGACAGGTTCGCTAAGGCAGGACACACACAACACCCGAGGTAACAAGACCCTGGAAGCGGTGCGTCTCTCACAAGTCGGTGGGAAGTACCGGGCCATAGACGCACAGGGTGGAAAGGCACGATCGGCGGGAACCTGGTGTGTGTCCACCCTTGCCTGGGTGCTGGGTTCACCGCAGAGAAATGGTCGCATCTGGAAACGGAGGGGTCACGGTCGGTGACCTCAGATGACATCACAAAGGACTCACCGAAAAGCTGACTGCGAAGGTCTGTGTGTGGAAGCTGTTTTGAATATTCATTCATTTTGTTCTCTCTCTCCTTCCCCCACACTGTCTATCTCCCACGGCAGCGATTACTGCGAACTGAACTGAACTAAATTGAACTGAACTTTGCGTCATGTTGAAACTGGTCATTTACCCCTAGACAACGATAGAGCTTGATTGATCCTGTTATCTTAATTCTGTGTACATGTATGTTTATCACTGCTGAACTGTTGCATTCATTATCCTTTTAATTAGAGTGCTGTGTTGCTTGTTTCTTTAATAAAACTTTCTTAGTTCTAGTAATCCAGACTCCAACTGAGTGATCCATTTCTGCTGGTTTGGCAACCCAGTTACGGGGTACGTAACATAAATGGGGTTCTCGTCCGCGATTTTGAACGCTAAATTTGGGACGGAGTAAATTAATTGGGTCAAAATTCCTGAAAGAAAGAAAAGACAAACAGCAGAAATGGAGGCTGAGGAAATTATAAAGGCGCCGACCTTGGAGGCATTAGAGGATGCCAGGAAATCGGAATTGGTAGCTGTGGCCAAACGGTTGAAACTTGCTAAGGGGAAGTCGACAATGAGGAGAGAGGAGATACACAGAGCTATCGTAGAGCACTATGTATGAAAAGGTGTGTTTCCCCAAGGCGAGCTGGAGGTGGTGTCTATTGAAAAACCTGCCGGAGACGCGGTACAGGTGCAGCTTGAAAAAATGAGACTCGAGCATGAGTTCCGGGTACGGCAGTTAGAACACGAAGAGAAGCAGTTAGAAAGGCGGGAGAAAGAGAGAGAGTTAGAAAGGCGGGAGAAAGAGAGAGAGTTAGAAAGGCAGGAGAGAGCGAGAGAGAGAGAGACAGCTGGAGCGAGAGGAGAAACAGAGGGAAAGGGAATTCGAGCTGGAGAAGTTAAAGATAAGGGCAGAGCAGGGGCTCGTGCCAAACCAAGGTGGAGGGTTCCAGGCCACCCAGGAGGTTAGGCTGGTTCCCCCATTTGACGATACCGACGTGGATCGGTACTTTCTCCATTTCGAAAAAGTGGCTATAAGTCAGGACTGGCCGAGGGATAAGTGGGTTGTTTTGCTTCAGAGTGTACTGAAAGGGAAAGCCCAAGAAGCTTACTCAGCTTTGTCCGCGGAAGATGCCCAGAGGTATGAGGTGGTGAAAGAGGCCATCCTCAGGATTTATGAGTTGGTCCCGGAGGCATACCAGCAGAGGTCCCGGAATGCGAGGAAGCAATGGGACCGCACGTATTTGGAGTTTGCCCGTGAGATGCAGACATATTGTGAGCGTTGGTGCGCCTTGAAGGGGATAGAGGGGGATTATGACAGACTGCTACAGCTGATCCTGATTGAGCAGTTTAAAGGTTGTGTCCCTGAGGGTATGAGACCCTACCTGGATGAGAAAGAGACAGCCAAGTTAGCCGCAACTGCTAAGTTAGCGGATGAGTATGCATTGACGCATAAAATGAAGTTTGCCCCGAGTAAAGGCTACCAGAAGGGTAGTCAGGGCGGCGGGGAGAGTCCGCCGGAAAAGTCAGAAAGTAAGCCGGGGACTAGTGAGAAGGACAAGGTAGACCGGGAGCAGTCTAGTAAGAAGTCTCCTGGGGTCGTCTGTTATAATTGCGGGAAAGTCGGACACTTTGCATCCAGGTGCTTTGCCCCAAAGAAGGAGACGGGAAAAGGAAAAACGGCGATTTTGACTGGCTGTATCGAGCCGGTAAACGAACCGCTAGGGAAGGAAAGGTCTGCCAAAGTTCAGGAAGGGCGTGAGAGGTTTATCTCGGCTGGATTGGTGTCAGTGAAGGAGGGATTAAAACCAGTTCCAGTGCGGATCTGGAGAGACACGGGAGCGTGTCAGTCACTGATACTGAAGAGTGTATTAGAGTTAGCTCAGAGACCCAGACTGGGGAGGTCAAGGGCAAAGGTGTTGGGGAAGGGACAGAGTCAGTCCCTTTGCACCAGATACACTTACAAAGCAACCTGATCTCTGGACTAGTCACGATCGGGTTGAGGTCCGAATTACCGATGAAAGGCGTGGAAGTTTTGCTCGGTAATGACATCGCCGGGGGAATCATGTTCCCAGTCGTGAGATTGACAGGTCAGCCTGCCAGCATTGAGGCCCCGCCCATGGCATCACAGGTTCATCACGGGACCGCGGTTGTAAATTTAGCTGAGACATTTCTGCCAGCCTTGTATGAGAAGGGGGTAGGAAGTGAAAAGAAGGAGTGTAGTGAAACAAGAGGTAGTGAGGGAGCTGGGACAGACATAGCATTAGCCAGGAAAGAATTTGTGCAGACGCAGGAGTGAGATGAGGGGCTGATGGTTTTGGCAGAGACAGCTCTCTCTGACACAGACTTGACAAGGGAACTAGTAGGCTATTGTGTGGAGGAGGAAGTGCTAAGGAAGCAAGGGAGACCAAGTACTGTGCCCGCAGATGAGGAATGGGGGGTGGTGCAAAAGAGTTATGGAGATGAGGTTTTTAACCTGGCCCACAAGGTACCCCCGGGTAGACATTTTGCGGTACTGGAGGGAACAGTTGGTGGAACCATGAAAGAGGTTTACCGACTGCCTAGGGGGAAGGATGTTATTGATTATGACCGACGCGAATTGAGACGGTCACAGGCTTGTGATATGCTAACAAACCTAGTCGGTGTTAGCACGGAAATCAATGAAGCTAGGGTCCCCCCGATAAGAGAAAAAAAAACATTTTGAAAAGATGAGTATGGTATCGACCAGATGGGAGAAGGCTATTGTTTTGGCCAGGTCTGCTGATAAGGTCTCTCCCTTAATCCCCGAACAAAGCGACTCTTTAGGAGAAGTAATTAAACGACTCGCACCCGTGTGTTTGGTTGTCCCGAGGCGATGCAAAGAACTGGGACGTTGGGTGGTGTCTGTGACACTAGGTCAGCCTAGCAAGCAAACGTCATATAGAATGAGTAATTGAGTGACTACAGGGCTGACGAACACAGAGGTGTGTATTGTTGATGTAATACGGCTGTCTGAAGCCAGCTTGATAGTGAGCCTTGAAAAAAATGAGTTCGGCCACATGAAGGTCACTTACCTGGGAATTGTGGTGACACAGGGGCAGCTGGCAACGATGTAAGCTAAAGTGCGGGCTATCTCTGACATCCCAACCCCAACAGACAAGAGGGCCCTCAGAAGGCTCTTGGAGATTGTGGGGTACTGTAGGAAGTTTTGCAATAACTCCGCGGTTACTACCCCTCCCCCTCCTACTAAGCCCTTGCGAGAGAAAACTAAGTCGGAATGGGACGACCCTTGTTATTGTGGTCCGGGACAAAACCAAATGAGAGGTTACATTGATCGCAATTCATCAGTGTTTTTGGCCACTATGAAGTTTGCTAAGTTGGAGCCTGGTCTAAGGGATTATTAATAACACACATAAAAGGAACAGAAAATGTGATGGCTGACTGCCTGTCAGGTGTTGACAACTTCAAACTCGCTGTATTAGCCAAATAGCTGATAAAGATGTATATTTGTGTGTGTATCAAATAATATATTCATGTTTGTAATTTTTACCCCCCGGTAAAAATCCTTAAAGGGGGGAAGTGTGGCAAGAATACACATAGATTAAGATGTTAGCTGTCCTGTGTGATCAGCAGTTGGTCTGCCACCTGTCTTCAGGCGAGAGAGAGATAAGGGAAACAATGGAGCAGCATTGGAGATGTTAATGAAGGGACGGGAGAGAGAGTAACAGAAGGAGGGAGCTGTCAAGAGCGGCACCCCCTTTGAACCCTGAACTGTTTGAAGTTATGGACAGGCGATACCCCAGCAGGGGGATAAAAAAGGACAGGTTCGCTAAGGCAGGACACACACGACACCTGAGGTAACAAGACCTTGGAAGCGGTGCGTCTCTCACAAGTCGGTGGGATGTACCGGGCCATAGACGCACAGGGTGGAAAGGCACGATCGGCGGGAACCTGGTGTGTGTCCACCCTTGCCTGGGTGCTGGGTTCACCGCAGAGAAATGGTCGCATCTGGAAACGGAGGGGTCACGGCCGGTGACCTCAGATGACATCACAAAGGATTCGCCCGAAAGCTGACTGCGAAGGTCTGTGTGTGGAAGCTGTTTTGAATATTCATTCATTTTGCTCTCTCTCTCCTTCCCCCACACTGTCCATCTCCCACGGCAGCGATTACTGCGAACTGAACTGAACTAAATTGAACTGAACTTTGCGTCATGTTGAAACTGGTCATTTACCCCTAGACAATGATAGAGCTTGGTTGATCCTGTTATCTTAATTCTGTGTACATGTATGTTTATCACTGCTGAACTGTTGCATTCATTATCCTTTTAATTGGAGTACTGTGTTGCTTGTTTCTTTAATAAAACTTTCATAGTTCTAGTAATCCAGACTCCAACTGAGTGATCCATTTCTGCTGGTTTGGCAACCCAGTTACGGGGTACGTAACAATACCCTGTGCCTTCTGAATTGCTTCGAGAAATTCCAGCCATTGCTGTTCTGCTGTCATACCTGCCAGTGTTCTTTTCCAATCAACTCTGGCCAGCTCCTCTTTCATGTCTCTGTAATTTCCTTTACTCTACTGTAATATAGATTCATCTGACTGTAGCTTCTCCTTCTCAAATTTCAGGGTGAATTGGATCATATTATGATCACTTTCTCTTTAGAGTTGTTTTACCTTAAGTTCTCTAATCAAGAGGGAGAAGGTGAAATATGAGTGTAAGCTAGCAAGTAATTAATATATAAAGATTGCAACATAAATACATAAGAGGTATGGGAAAAGCAAGGAAGGATATTGAACTGCTGGGAAATTATGTTGGAGAAGTAGTAATGGGGAACAAAGAAATGGTAGAGAAACAATTTTCACAGTGGAAATCATTACTAACATGCCAGTAATTCAATAAAATCAGGGGAAAGAGGAAGGTGCAGCAGCTTTTACCAAGGAAAAGATGCAGGAGAAGCTGAAAGCTTGAAGGTGAATAAAATACCTGGACCAGATGGACTACACCCCAGAACTCTGAAAGAAGTAGCTGAAGAGATTGTGGAGGCATTCATAGTGATTTTTCAAGAATCACTTGAGTCAGGGAGGATCCCAGCAGACTGGAAAATCACAAATATATCACACCTCTTTAAGAAGAAAGGGAAGCAAAACCCAAGAAATTATAGGCTAAGCAACACACATCAAAGTCGCTGGTGAAAGCAGCAGGCCAGGCAGCATCTCTAGGAAGAGGTGCAGTCGACGTTTCAGGCCGAGACCCTTCGTCATGACTAATGGCCTGAAACGTCGACTGCACCTCTTCCTAGAGATGCTGCCTGGCCTGCTGCATTCACCAGCGACTTTGATGTGTTTTGCTTGAATTTCCAGCATCTGCAGAATTCTGTTGTTTGCGAAATTATAGGCTAAATTGCCAAACCTCAATGATTGGCAAGATTTTAGAGCTCATTGGTACAGATGAAATTTCAGAGTACTCGTTAGTGCGTAATTACATAGGATGAAGTTAGCATTGTTTCATAAAGGAGACACCTTGTCTGACAAATCCATAACAGTTCTTTGGGGAGAGAACAGCAGGTTAGACAAAGGAAAGTCATTGGAGATTATTTACTTCGATTTTCAGAATGCCATTGACAAGGTGCCACACACGAAGCTGTTAAACAAGATACGAGTCAATGTAGTTACAGGGCAGGTACTAGCAAGCATAGAAGTTTGGCTGACTGGCAGAAGTCAGGGACCTGGGTTAAAAGGGTCTCTCTCAGCATGGCTATTGGTGACTATTGAGTTCCACAGGGATCAGTATTGGGACCATGACTTTACAGTGTATACAGTAATAATCTGGTTGAAGAAACTAATGGCATTCTGACCATGGTTGCAGATAATACAAAGATGGGCAGCAGGACAGGTAGTGTTCCAGAGGAAAGCAATCTGGAGAAGGACTTTGACAGGTTAGTAGAATGGACAAAGATGTAGCACATTCAATACAGTGTAGGGAAGTGTGGGGTTATGCACTTTGACAGGAAAACTAAAACAGACTGTTTGTTAAATGGGGAGAGAATTCAGAAATTGGAGGTACAAAGAGACTTGGTGGTCCTGGTTCAGGATTCTCTTAGGGTTAACTTGATGCTAAGGAAAGCAAATGCAATATCAGCATTCACTTTGAGGAGACAGTGCACTCAGTGGCTACTTTATTAGGGACACCTGTACCCATGCTCATCAATACAAATATCTAATCAGCCAATCACATGGCAGCGACTCAAGGCATAAGAGCATGGAGACATAGTTAAGAGGTTCATTTGTTGTCCAAACATCAGAATGGGGAAAGAAAGGATCTAAGAGACTTTGTGAAATGATTGGTGTCAAGTGGTATGGTTTGAGTATCTCAGAAACTGCTGATCTTGTAGGATTTTCATGCACAAGTTTCTACAGTTGACAGGGAATGGCAGGAAAACAAAAAAAATCCAATGAGCTTCAGTTCTGGGGATGAAACCACCCTGTTAAGAGAGATCAGAGGAGAATGGTCAGCCTGGTTCAAGCTGACAGGAAGGTGACAGTAACAACCACGAGTTACAACAGTGATGTGCAGAAGAGCACAACACATTCAAACTTGACGTAGTTAGCAGTAGAAGATCATGATCAAACCAGACACTTGCTGGCCACTTTATTAGGTACAATGTCACTGATAGAACATAAAAGCAAAGCTGTGTTGCCGAGGCTTTATAAGGTGTTGGCCAGACACATTTTGAATACCGTCGGCAATTTTGAGTCTCACCTCTAAAGAAAGATGTATTGGCAATGCAGAGGGGCCAGACGGTGTTAAAATGATCCTGGGAATGGAGGAGTGCTAGATGTCTCTGGGCCTGTGCTCAGAAGAGTTCAGAATAGTAAAGGAGGGTTTCCTCGAAATCTACAGAATATTGAAAAGCCTGCACCAAGCGGATGTGGTGAGGATGCTTCCACTCATTGGAGAGTCTAAGCTAGGATGTTTCAATTCGTAGGGCAGCTTTAGAACAAAGTGATATCCCTATAGAACAGCGATGAGGGATTTCTTCAGCCAGAGGGTGGTGAACTTGTGGAATTTGTTATGATGGAGGAAGGTGGTGGCCATGTCACTGAGTATATTTAGTGAGGTTGATAGGTTTGTGCTTGATAAGGGGGAGAAGAATGGGGTTGAGAAAACGTTAGTTGAATGATGGAGCAGATTTGGTGGTCCAAATAGCTTGATTTTGCTCTTGTATCTTATGGTGTTTTAGAATAAATACATTAACGTGGCTAGCTGGAGCTGTAATTAACTATAATAATGAGAAAACATTTGTTGTTCAATCATTTAGCTGAGTCCAACTCTTTGTGACATGATGGACTATAGGGTCCATAGGGTTTTCACGGCAAGATATGGAAGTAGATTGCCAGGCCTTTCTTCCACCCAGATACTGTTGCTGCCCAGGTCAGGACCCGGCTGGGCTTGAACTCAGGACCATCTGCCTTGAAGTCCAGTGCTGATGCCAGCCGGCCCCAGAAAACATACCTTAATTAAAAAAAAATGTACAAACCCCATTTCCAGAAAAGTTGGGATATTTCCCAAAATGCAATAAAAACAAAAATCTGTGATACGTAAATTCACGTGAACCTTTATTTAACTGACAAAAGTACAAAGAAAAGATTTTCAATATTTTTACTGACCAACTTAATTGTATTTTGTAAATATACACAAATTTAGAATTTGATGGCTGCAACACACTCAACAAAAGTTGGGACAGAGTTAAAATAAGATTGAAAAGTGCACAGAATATTCAAGTAACACCGGTTTGGAAGACTCCACATTAAGCAGGCTAATTGGTAACAGGTGAGGTATCATGACTGGGTATAAAAGTAGCGTCCATCAAAGGCTCAGTCTTTGCAAGCAAGGATGGGTCATGGCTCACCCGTTTGTGCCAAAATTCGTGAGAGAATTGTTAGTCAGTTCAAAAGGAATATTTCTCAACGCAAGATTGCGGAGAATTTAGGTCTTTCAACATCTACAGGACATAATATTGTGAAGAGATTCAGAGAATTCAGAGATATCTCAGTGCGTAAAGGGCAAGGTCGGAAACCACTGTTGAATGCGCATGATCTTCGAGCCCTCAGGCGGCACTGCCTAAGAAACCGTCATGCTACTGTGACAATTATAGCTACCTGGGCTCGGGAGTATTTCGGAAAACCATTGTCATTCAGCATAGTCCGTCGCTGCATCCAGAAATGCAAATTGAAATTGTATTAAGCAAGGAGGAAGCCATACATCAACTCTATGCAGAAATGCTGGCGAGTTCTCTGGGCCCGAGCTCATCTCAGATGGACCGAAAGACTGTGGAACTGTGTGCTGTGGTCAGATGAGTCCACATTTCAGCTAGTTTTCAGAAAAAAATGAACATCGAGTTCTCTGTGCCAAAGATAAAAACGACCATCCAGATTGTTATCAGCGAAAGGTGCAAAAGCCAGCATCTGTGATGGTATGGGGGTGCATCAGTGCCCACGGCATGGGTGAGTTGCATGTATGTGAAGGTACCATTCACTCTGAGGCGTATATTAGGATTTTAGAGAGACATATGTTGCCATCAAGGCGACGTCTCTTCCCGGGACGTCCATGCTTATTTCAGCAGGACAATGCCAGACCACATTCTGCACGGGCTACAACAGCGTGGCTTTGTAGACACAGAGTGCACGTGCTTGACTGGCCTGCTGCCAGTCCAGATCTATCTCCTATTGAAAATGTATGGCGCATCCTGAAGAGGAGAATCAGACAACGGAGACCACGGACTGTTGAGCAGCTGAAGTCTTATATCAAGCAAGAATGGACACAATTTCCAATTGCAAATCTACTACAAATAGTATCCTCAGTTCCAAAATGATTAAAAAGTGTTATTAAAAGGGAAGGTGATGTAACACAATGGTAAACATGCCTCTGTCCCAACTTTTGTTGAGTGTGTTGCAGCCATCAAATTCTAAATTTGTGTATGTTTACAAAATACAATTAAGTTGGTCAGTAAAACTATTGAAAATCTTTTCTTTGTACTTTTGTCAGTTAAATAAAGGTTCACGTGAATTAACATATCACAGATTTTTGTTTTTATTGCATTTTGGAATATATCCCAACTTTTCTGGAAATGGGGTTTGTAGTAGTGCTCTAAATGTGAGGAACTTTAGTGACATTAAAGTGAGAACCTTCAGTGAGATTAGCTGGTCTCATAGGATACGGGGTAAGCGACAAAATTAACTGCTGTGGTGAGGTATCTGCAATGCATCACTCTCACCGGCTGGTATACAAACTTGGGCCGTTACCCCACTCTGCCATAGCCGTGTGACTCTGCAGTGAGAAGGCTACCTTTCATAAACAATATACGTCTAGTGTCAGTAGGATTTGGGTTCCACCAACTAGGTGTTGGGATGTCCCGATTAAGAAACATAGATTTTAGCGAAGGCTGTGTAAATACTGCTCACTCACAATTGTCGGTCGCCAAGAAGTGACAGATCGTACACCAGCATAAAATTGTATTGTTACGACACGCACCCAACCGCACCAGCTTCCGGATCGAGACGCACTAGCGCTCCGGAATATGGTAGCTGGCGCGGCTCCTTTCAAAATTCAGGACCATCCCACTAATTCGCAATCATGTTTTGGGTGCCAAGGATTGAGTATTTAAAGATTACCTGGACGGAGCCTCAGTGCTCAATCGGAAGATCAACCGGATATAGTTTCTAGTTTTTGTTCAGTTCTCGTTCCAGCAATATACTGTGTCTTGAGTCCAGCACCGGTTACATCAGCACTTGGGTCCAAACCACCCAAGGCAAGGTCTCTGTTCACAGTACGACTGAGCCTACATTGGATCCAGCGGGGTATCAGAGTTCCTTGGATACTATGGCAAGCCACAGCGAGAGGATTTCTATACAGCCTGGTGATACACGAACACGACCTTCAGGCCACCGTGTACCAGATATCGCAGGAAGGATACCCGAGTCGCTCGGGTGAGGATATCGGTCACCCTGTGGAGCCAGTACATCTTCCAACCCCGGAGAGATTTGACGGAAACCTGGGTTCTTTCCGCGGCTTCCCCACTCAATGCTCGTGGTGTGCGAACTCCAGTCGTTCCGGTTCCCTTCGGAGCGCGGAAAAGTGGCCTTCGTGAACTGTCTCCTGACCGGGAGAGCCCTCGCCTGGGCCACCGCGCACTGGGAGCGAAGATCAGGGATTTGCGCAGATTCGGAATAATTCGTGGCCACCATGAGAAGAATATTTTATTATCCCGCCAGCGCAAACAGAGATGCGGACGTTCTGATGAAGCTGTGTCAAGGAAGTCTGTCAGCGGCCGACTACGCTATCGTGTTCCGAACTTCAGAACATAGGAGAGGATAGAAAACCTTGGCCAATATACTGCCACAGAATCCGGGATGAACTAACAATGCCCTGGACTTGGGAGAGCCAACAGGGGACTTAGAGGTCCTCCGAGCAGTCCATCCGCCTTGACAATCGTCTTGCAGAGCGCCAGAGGGATCACATTACGAGGCCAAAGAGAGCTAGCCCGGGCCAGGCCTCAATCTATTGTGGCTCCACGTCCTCCCACCCCCCAGATCTCGGACTATGAGCGGCCCGGCTCCTGCTCAGTATCCTAGCGAGCCCATGCAAATCGGCGAATTAGAATATCCGCTGATGTTCCGGCGTCGGACTCAAGGTTGCTGCTATTACTGCGGGGAAGCAGATCATATGCAGGCTGAATGTTCGAAGCTGCAGCCGTAGGGACAACTGTTAAAGACTGTCTGGTATCGGGGGGACTGTAATGGTAGCAGCCACTACCCCGCCCGCCAACCTCACGGATTTTGGTGTCACGCTGAGGGCGGACATCTCCAGGGGATGAACCGATGAGAGGTGAGTGCTTTTTTGGACTCTGGGGCAGCTGGAAATTTCCTGGACTTGGGGACTGCCTGTTGTCTCAACATACCGCGGCAGCAGTTGAGTCAGTCTATGCTCGCGACTGTCTTGGACTGCTGTCCGCTTGTTTTCGGGGCGGATACGGCAGCAGACATTGGTTTTGCGATGAGGATGGAGGACCACGCGGAGGAGATTAGTTTCAGTATTACTGAGTATCTTCACAAACCCTTGATCCGTGGGCACCCTTGGCAGTCCCAGCATAACCATTCTGTGAACTGGAATGAAGAGCAGATCATTGCTTGGTCCAGTCACTGCAAGAAGGTATGTTTCCAGCTTGGTGTTCTGGCCCCCAGACTCCCCCAAGACCAACGGCCGACAATGGGGCAGACTTCTGTCTGGGATAACCTGGAGCCCTTAGGAAACCCAGCCCTACCTTCACGGGCAGGAAAGCTGGCTCCAGCCAACAGGCCCGTGCGAGTTCCGATCCTGTCTAGTCAGGGGTGCACTGGAACTAGACCTCTAGTTCAGGAGTAAACCAAGGAGGTGGCCAAGCAGTCTGGAACTCTAGTAGCTAAGCCAAAGGACTCCAGTTCCCAGGTCCCGTCTAAGGGGAAGGCTCCAAAACGGAGACCCTTGGCGCTTAGTTGCAGGAGCACAAGGACCACTTGTTACAACTCACTGCTGATGTCTGAGGATCCAGATGAGGATTTGGACTGAGAGTTAGCCTCTGCTTCCACTAAAGATTCTTGCAAACCTATGGAGGAGACTCTGTGGTCAGCCGAATAACCAACCTCTGAGTCATCCTCAGAGGAAGGTTCAGGGGTAACTACAGCACCCAAGCTAGTAGAAAGCCATTCCATTTACAAGGATTTGGAAAAAGCCTTCAGCAAGGGAAAGACTTCAACTCTTCCACTGCACCGACCCTAAACTGTCTGATACTTGTCCTCAGCAAGGTTGATTATCACCACTTCATCATCTCTAATGGCAATCTCAAGATGGACCCTAGTAAGACACAGGCAGTCAAAAATTGGCCACAACTATCCAATGTGAACCAAATACAAGGATTCCTGGGATTTGCCAACTTGTGCTGAAAGCTCATCAGAAACTTCAGCTCAGTAGCATCTCAGGTGACAGCACTAACTAAAAGTTCCATAGACCCTTTTGTTTGGATGACCGAGGCAGAGGCTGCTTTTGCAAAGCTCAAACAGTGGTTCACAACAACTCCCATTTTGGTTGGACATAACCTGAACTTCCCTTTCATCATGGAGGCAGACGCCTCAGACATCGGAGGGAGTTCAGTGTTGTCTCAGTGGACACTTTTGGACAATAAACTGCCCCTGTGTGTGTTTTTTTGTCATGGTCCAATCCGTGAAGTCCACATTCCGGTTCATGGTCCGGTCCGTGGACTCAGGACTCCGGGTCTTCCAGCTGCCCCTCGTTTGGGTGAGATAATTGTAGGCACCTGATTCCCATCTTGGGGCTTGGAATATAAGTAGCCTTGGGGTTGAGTGTGGACTGCTAGTTTGTCTTGTCAGTCCCCCTTGGAGCAACCTGCTGATGGAAGGCTAGTGAAACCATTTGTGATCTCTAGGCCTGGTTGGAGGACCACTGCTTCATGGAGCCTTGTTGCCACTTGTTGGAGTAGTCTTTGTGATATGGATTCGGCTGTTTCCTGGGCCAGCTGAGTGGCCATTAGCCACTCTGAGCTAGGTAGGGATCTGGCTGTTTCTGTAGCCAGTGGAGATTGCTAGCTGTAACTGTGACTCAGAGCAAACCCGGAGCAGAAATGAGACTGTCTGTTGTTCTTTGGTGTTTGTCTCTTCTTGTCCTCACTGCTGTGGGGTAAGTCAGGCTGTTTTGCTGTTGCCCTGCCGGGGGGGGGGGGAGGGGAGATCTATCTTGTCTTCTTGCCTCTGTGGGGTAAGTCAGGCCATTTTTCTGTTGATCTGCGGGAGAGCGGGGAGGAACATGTCTTGTCTTTGGCTCTGTTGGGTAAGTCTGGCTCTTCTGCTGTTACCTAACAGGTGGACCTGTCCCACCTTGGTGTGGAGAGGTTGAGTCCTGGTTTGTCTAAGTATAAGTCCCGGCTCTATGTCTATGTACTGTCCTGTATCATGTTGGTGTCGTATTAATAATGAGTCCTGGCTTTTCGAAGGACAAGTCCCAGCTCTATGTTGATGTTCAGTTTCCAGTCGGTCTCTCAGCTCTAGCCTCCACGTTATCAGCCTCTGCATTTCAAGAAGAAGATCCCAAGCCAAGCTCCACGAACTCAGGCCTCGAAGATTCCAAGCCAAACTTCACGAACTCAGGCCTCGAAGATCCCAAGCCAAGCTCCAAGAACCCAGGCCTCGAAGATCCCAAGCCAAGCTCCAAGAACACTAGCCTCGAGGATCCCAAGACAAGCTCCAATGACCCAAGCCTGAAGACCCCAGCCTGCAGCCAAGCTCAAGACCCAAGACTCCAGCCTGCAGCCATGTCATGTCCTTGCCTGGTTCTGGGGTCCAAGTCCAAGGCAAGACCCAGATTCTGTGTCCTTGTCCAGGCTCGGGCTTGGAGTCCAAGCCTTGTCTTATCTCCAAGCTCAGGCCTCTAGACCCCAGCCACGTCCTGTCCTGAAGCCATGTCATGTCCTTGCCTGGTTCTGGGGTCTGATCCCAAGGCAAGACCCAGGTTCTGAGTCCTTGTCCAGTCTCGGGCTTGGAGTTGAAGCCTTGCCTCCTAGTCCTTGGTTTCTAGTCCTGGTCCTGCTTTCCCTATCCCAAGTCTGCGTTCTTGTCTCTGCTCCTGGTCTGAATCCTGTCACGTCCCTACTCTAGTCAAGTCCTGTTCCTTGTACTTCAGTGTCTGTGTCTTGCATTTGGGTCCGTTACCAGTGCCCCACTGTGACATCTTTTCCAGGTGGCTATCCTCAGTAGAGGTAAACTATGGCATTGGAAAGGGAGAGCTGCTTGTGGTCAAGTTGGCTTTAGAGGAATGGCGTCACTGGCTTGAGGGGGCCAAGAACTCTTTTGTGATATGGACAGACACAAGAACCTGATTTGTATTCAGGAGGCCAAGAGACTGGATTCCAGGCAGGCCAGGTGGTCCCTTTGCTTTAACCACTTTTACTTCGTCCTGACCTATCGACTAGGGTCAAAAAAACAGAAACCAGATGCCTTGTCCCATCAATTTGAAGAACCTGCATGAGAAAAGCAGCCAACCACCATTTTGCCCCAAGCCAAAGTGATAGTGCCATCTCACTGGGGGAGTAGACACACTTGTTCACAAAGCCCAGGTGCTGGGGGAGATTCCCAAGTATGCTCCTCTGGGACATCAGTTCATCCCAAGTTCTGTCGGATCTCAGGTTCTGCAATGTAGACATACATCAAGAATGATTGCTCATCTAGGGCTTGCCAAGCCCCTCAAATTCATCAAGAGAAGATGCTGGTAGCCTGGGATGGTGAGAGAGGTCTGCCAATATGTGCAGGCATGAGACATGTGCGCTGGGAACAAGGAGCTCTGCACCCAACCTCAAGGGCCCCTTCACCCTCTGCTTGTTCCAGATAGACCATGTGCACTCATCTCCATAGATTTTGTCATGGGTCTTCATCCTTCCAAGGGGAAAAAGACCATCATGGTAGTAGTTGTAAATCATTTTCGAAGGTCTAGAAATTCAATGCCTTGGACAGACTACCATCTGTGGTGGAGATTGTCCTGGTCCAGGGTCTTCAGGATCCATGGTTTTCCAGTGGACATTGTGTTGGATCGTAGTCTGCGATTCACGTCATGTTTTTGGAGAGCGTCCTGTAAGCTGATTGAGGCAATGGCAAGTCTTTCCTCTGGGTTTCACTTGCAATCCAATGGCCAGATGGAATGGGTGAACCAAGATTTTGAATGAACCCTAAGATGTCAGGTTTCTCAGAAACTGAACAAGTGGTATGACCATTTGATGTGAGCAAAGGTCACCCACTACACTTTATGGCATTCAGTGTATGGGATGACCCTGTTGAAACCCAATTTGAGTATTCTCTGCCACTCTTTCCTGAGTAGGAGGCCAAGGATCTCATCTGGGAGATTTTGTCTCCTTATCAAGGAGCAATGGTCTAGGGCAATGGAGATTTTGCAAGCTTCTTCCCAGAAGGCTGAAATAAAGGCTAACTGCAAGAGAAGACAGACCAGTTTTGCATTCTGTGAAATGGGTTTAGCTGTTAACTCAGGATTTGTTTCTCTAAATGGAGTCAAGGAGATTGGTGCCCAAGTTCATTGGACTCTTCAAGCTTCTCAGGAATGTAAACCCAGTGGCTTACACTTTGCAGCTCCCCAAGACCCTCAAGAGCAATCCCACTTTCCACATTTCCAAATTAAAATCTCTGAACACCACCCCTTTAGCTCCACTACCACCAGTCCAGCTGTAACCCAGATTTGTCAATGGGGACAAGCTCTTACCATGAGAAGTTTGGATTCACGATTTGTTTGAGTTGTTGGGTTGTTCGGCAGTTCCTTGTGGAATATGAAGGATTCAGATCTGAGGAATGGTGCTGGGTTCCTGAAAGGGACACCTTGGATCCAGCTCTCGTCCATGACTAGCATCATCATCTCTCCAAGAAGCCAGGGCCGTCAGGAGTCTGCTATAGGGGAAGGTGTCCTGTTACCACATCCACCCAACCATGTCAGCTTCAGGGGTTTAGATGTTCTAACTCTCTGGAATACGAATAGCTGGCACAGCCCCTTTAAAGATTCAGAACAGTCCTGCTAATTGGCAGCCATGTTTTGGGTGCCAAGGATTGAGTACTTAAAGAGCACCTGGCTGGTGCCTCAGTGCTCAATTGTAAGCCTAGCCAGAAATATCATCCCACAAACAAGAGAAAATCTGAAGATTCTGGAAATCCAAATAACACACACAAAATGCTGGAGGAACTCAACTGGCCAGGCAGCATAAATGGAAAAACATAGTCAAATTTTTGGGGGGCTGAAACCCTTCAGCAGGACTGCAGAAAAAAAAGCTGAGGAGTAGATTTAAACAACTTCCCAGCTTTTTACTTCATCCCTCCCCCTCCAGGTTTCACCTATCACCTGTTGGTTCTCTCCCCTCCCCCCACCTTTGAAACCTACTCCTCAGCTTTTCTTCCTCCAGTCCTGCTGAAGGGTTTCAGCCCAAAATGTTGACTGTACTTTTTTCCACAGATACTGTCTGGCCTGCTGAGTTCTTCCACCTGCCACAGTCTGAACTTCCCTTGAAGATCATCTTGAACAAACTGGATCTCTCAAGAGTATTGGCCCTTCCTCCTTGAAGCCATTCATCTGCACAAAACACCTCTTTCAATGGGGACTCTCCTTCAAACGGCATTCTGCAGCACCTTCCTTCTGCCCCACTCTGCAGCTCCTGCCAAAATAAAAGCCCAAACCAGACTATCCTTCAGATATTCTACCGGACAGAAAGTTACAATATGTACCCAGACAGCCCTGATTGGCTGACACCACATTCCTCAGTTGGACAACATGGCTCCTTATCTTTAGCCAAAGCCAAAACATTCATACTAGTAGGATACACTGTTTTTGCAGAGAATGGCTAAAAAAAACCTCACAGCATAGCAATAGAAATATTACCCAGGGCATTATATTCTGGTCCCCCAGCAAAAATAGTCATGTCCTCATGACTTTGGAGCTTATTAAACCATTATTAATAACACATATTCAAATGAATTTCATGATTTCAGGAGCTCCAATCCATTGTAAATTGAAGTAACATATCTCACTATGGGTGGATTGTCACAATGGGGGCGTTGGGAATGGACCCAAATGCAAGACACAGACACTGAAGTACTAGGAACAGGACAAGGATGCAGGACCTGGGCTAGGACACGGACAAGAAACAGTGAAACCAGACAAGGAACTATGAACTAGGAGCCCGGGCTTGAACCCCAAGCCAGAGACTGGACGAGGACCTAGAACCTGGGTCTCGCCTCGGGCTCAGGGCCCAGCACCAGACAAGGACATGACATGACTGCAGGACTTGAGGCTTGGGATCTTGGAATGCGGAGGCTGATAACTTGGAGGTTGGAGCTCGGAGCCTTGGACTAGAAGAGACGGGAGCACGGAACACAGAGCCAGGACCCCTCCTTGGGAACAGGACGTAGGGCCAGGACTCATACACAGAACGCTGAACATGAAGAGACGGATCCTAACACAAGGTGGCGGCAAACGGCCGGACACACCTAGCGAATGCAAGGACACAGAGACAGTTCCCAACACTAGGTAGCAGTGAACGGCCAGACCTATCCAGCAAAGGCGTGGACTCAGAGAGACAATTCCAAACAACGAAAGACAGTTCCTTATCTTGACCTAACAAGGCTCCGGTCTTGCTCCGGCAGTAAAACTTCAGTGATACAGGCAGAGTATACAGGGAGGGTACCCAAGCTAGGTGAGCAGGCAGAGAGTCAGGCGAGGTACCCAGGCAGAGAGTCAGGCGAGGCGGGGGGTGGGGAGGGTCAAAGAGGGGAACAGAACAGTCCAGCCAGGAATCCCTGGTTTGCAGAGGTACTTATGTCTCAGCCCAAAATGAGAATCATGTGCCCACAACAGAAACTGGGGAAAACCAGAAACCCTGGAACAAAGAACCATGGACCGGACCGTGAACCGGAACACGGACTTCACGGACAGGACCATGACATGGATGCAACATTCTGTTTCCCCGGTGCATCATATGCCAGCCTACCTGCGGGTCTCCTGACCCTGAGACCTCCTTACCTCATCTTTGGCTTCAGCAACTCCTTTTGGCCACTCCTGTCTACCAGGGGATGCCTCCCCCTGTCAATCACTCATACCTTCCAGCGATTCAGTTCCCCTCTGCCACTTGACTGAATTCAGCTTGATGCCCGATTATAATGGAACCCAGTTTCTGCTCAACTTCTATTATCACATCTGACTGTCTACTGGTAGTTCTCCCCATTACATCTGAGTCAGGGCTGGGAGATTCAGACAGCTCTCACTTCCTCATCCTCTGAGTCTGTACAGTACTCAGCGGTCGGTTCCTCTTCAGGCCTTTCACTGAAATCACACTATTGGCAGCTTATTGCCTTTGTCCTCCTGTGCAGTTTTCCCACTGGTGTTGGTTCCGTGTCAAGCTCTGGGTTAACATGTACTTCCTGCCCTAGGGTAAAAGGTGAATCTGATGGAGAATTTTGACAGGACCACTTCCATCCTCTGGTTTCACCTGGCAAACTGGCAAACTTGGCATCTGGCTTTCCACTGCATACGGCATAGAAACCCAGCGTTCAGCCAACTTAAATTTCTTATTAAACCCCTGTCTCCGGGCATCATTTGGGAGAACTCATCTCTTGTTACCTTGGTCTTGTTTGGTAGCAGAAACCACTGCTAGCTCATAAGCTTTTTGCAGTTCTTTCCTCTTGTCAGAGAGATGCATCTTTTACAGCAGGTTTTCATCGCCAGTTCCAAAACAGATCTGCAGATAATCTTGCTTTGCACCCGAACATCAAATAGTATGGCAAGTATCCAGTAGTAGCTTCATTCTGTGTACAGTTGTACCAGTGTACCAAATGCCCGATATAATTGACTCCACGTGTTCTTTTTGTTTGCATCCAGGGTTCCAAGCATGTCTAGCAATGTCCAGTTGAACCTTTCAGGCTGGGGATCACACTGAGGGTGATATGGTGTGGTTCTTGGCTTGAAGCATGTTCAGCAACTCGTCTATGAGCCAACTCTCAGAATCCCTTCACTTACCACTGTATATCCTTGGGATGCCAAAATTAAAAAAAATATTCCTCCCATTACACTTTGGCAACTATGGATACTCTCTGATCCTTTGAGGGGAAGGCTTTAGCGTGTCTGGGGCAGTGATCAGTGTTGACCAAGACATTTACAGCATTGCTGGAATTGAGCTCTATGGAGAGGAAATCCATACACACTAAATCAAGTGGTCCTGTACTCTGTAAGTTAGAAGATGGAACAACTCTTGTGGGCAGTGTCTTCCTCCAAATACGTTGGATGTATGATTTAACTTCAGGCTTCATACAGGGCCAATAGGACCGATCTTGGACCAATCTGTAGGCCTAAATGACCTGAATAATCATTAAATGACTTTAGAAAAACCCCCGGTACCTCTCAGGCAAAACCAACATGGGGATGCTGAATTGTGTCTGGAGGAAACATGACGCTGTATAAAACTTTGTTCCTCAACTCCAGTTTGTCCCATTCTCTCATCAGTAGGGGTACGGTAGGGTATTTTGGCTTCTCAACTTTGGCCATATCCCCTTTGACAACAGATGACCAAATGGCACCTTTACAATTGTCGTCTTGCTGGGCTGCTGCCAATACCACAGGACTGAAGGCGGGCAACTGCTTCATATTCAGAGCGGTCAAGTTCCAATATGCTTGTGGAATGGCACTGCTAGAAGCTCCCAACTGATCTACCACTCTCAGACCCTAGCTCTGTCTCTGATTTCCCAACTGTGAAAACTGGCATATTGCTTTAACACCAATGACAAGAGTGTCCTCCCACTCTCCATCCATTTCCAGCACCTCATGTAAACGTCATGGCAACACATCCACATCAATGTTCTGTCTCCCCAGCCAGTATTTAAGGCTGAAATCATAAACTGACAAAACCACCAACCAGTGATGACCTGTGACATCCAACATTGAGGTCAGAATATAAGTCAGTGGATTGTTGTTCAACCTCACATCAAACTTGGCTGCATATAGATAATCACTTAACTTATCCACCACTACCCATTTCGAAGCCAGAAAGTCTAATTTGTATGTAGCATAGTTTCATTCAAATGGTGATTGACTCCAGCTAACGAAAGCAACATGTTACAAGACACTCAAAATCATGCCAGCTTCTGAGTTTGGACACTCTAACTCTCTGGAGAATGGATCTGGCATGGCCCCTTTAAGGATTCAGGATATCCTGCTAATTGGCAATCATGTTTTGGATGCCAAGAATTGAGTATTTAAAGAGCACCTGAACGGAGGTTCACTGCTCAATCATAAGCCTACCAGTGATATCATCTAGCATTTGTTTTGTGCTTAGTTCTCAATCCAGTTTGATATTGTGTCTTGATCCTTGTTTCAGATGCTCAAGCATTTGTGTGCAAACCAACCTCATCAAGGACTCACATCACACAACAGGTCCCAACCCTTTACCTTGGTCTTGATATAGAACACCGCCTAATCCCTCATGGCTAGTGTCAGTATGCAATACATATGGCAGCTGGGGGTTTGCAAAGTCCAGCACAGGTGCTTTAGTCAGCAACACCTTCAGCTACTGAAATGCCTCTTCACGTTTTGTATCCCATCTTTCCCTAAAAGGCTCCAAACGGCTGAGATAAACCTTGCCTTCTTCTCCTCCCTTTCTTCCCCAAGGGAGGGTAACCACACAGAAGTTGATTCAAACGGTGGCTTACTCTGGAGTAGTCCTTCACAAATCTCCAGTAGTACCTACATAATCCAAAGAATGAACATAGGGCACTCATGTTCTCGGGCCTTGGCCAGGTGGTCACCACCTCTATCTTGGACAGATCTGTAGCCACTCCATCCTGAGAGGCTATGACCAAGATGGTTAACTGATGTCTTATAGAACCGGCACTTAACCAGTGAGAGTTTTAAACCTTGAGCACTCAGGTGGTCTAACACCTTCAGTAAACTCGTATCATGCTCCTCCAGTGTTGACCCGAACACTGAAACTATCCAAGTACAACAGTACCTCAAGCAGGTTCACGAGTCTTCTCCATGACAAGTTGGAAAGTAGCTGGTGCTCCTGATATGCTCTGAGGCATTCTTTCAAACAGAAAGAAACCAAGTAGACATATGAATGCCATCTTTATCAGCTTCACTCACGGGCATCTGATAATACCCACTCCTTAGGTCCAGTACACCGAACCATTTTGCTCCACTCAGGTGGGCCAGAACATCTTCAATCCATGGAACAGTATATTGGTCCGGGACTGTACGTCTGTTCAGTGTTTGATAATCAACACACATTTGTACCTTCCTATTCTTCTTCCTCACCACCATAATAGGAGACACATAGGGACTTTTTGACTCAGTGATAATCCCAGCTTCTTTCAGGTTTCAGCAGGTGCTGCCAGACATCTCCAACCTCTGCTGGAGCTAACTGTTGAGATCTCTCCCTAAAAGGGGTGTCCTCTGTTACTCTAAAAGTGTAGTGAGTACTCTTGAAGCAACGAACATAAAACTTGTCAGTACAAAAGACATCGTCAACATTCAACATCTTCTCAGTTAGTCTCAGTCTGTCTGTCTTTTTTGTTTGCTGGTGGGATCACTTGCTGCCAGAGAGGGAAAAGACTACCACTGTGCCCAGAGAATGTTATCCAGGTTTTCTGCAGTTTTCATATGGACTTGGACTATCAACTTTTTTCAGTCTTATAGGTCTTTACATTCAGCGTTTTTTCAGTCTTTCTTGTTTTTTTGTGCATGGAGGAGGGCGATTAGGGGGTTGATGTGGGTGTTCCATTTTCATTCATTTTTTTTGTGCCAGGAGGAGGGATGTAGGGCTTGATGATCGTGCTACTGTTCTTTTCTTTTTTGGTTTCGTGGCTATCTGGAGAAGAAGAATTTCGGAATTGTATACTAACATAAAATTATAAAGAGTATATTTACCAATTTTCAACTTTTTCAAACAATTGATAGGAAAAGAAAGAAAAAATTGAAACTTCCCATTACAGTTAACCAGTCTAACTGTGCACATAAATGTCACAGCACTTTTCTGGGGTAGTCAGGTGTGTCGCTTGACTCAAGTGCTGAACCCACAGTCTGCAAGAAGGCACCTGCCACAGTCTGAGTTTCCCTCAAAGACCATCATGAATGAACCGGTTCTCTCAGGAGTATTGGCCCTTCCTCTTTGGAGCAATTCATCTACACAAAGCACTTCTTACAATGGGAACACTCCTTCGAATGGCATTCTGCAACAGCTTGCCACGGCTCCCACCAAAAACAAAAGCCCAAACCAGACTACTCTCCTTCAGAAATCTGCTCTTGCCCAGTACTCTCAGATGTTCCACTTGGCAGAAAGTTGCAACACATACCCAGACAACTCCAATTGGTTGACACCACAATCCTAAGTTGAACAACATAGTTCCTTATCTTTAGTCAAAGCCAAAATGCTCATACTAGCAGGGCATTGCTTTTGCTGAAAACGGCAAAAAATAAAAATACCTCACAGCATAGCAGTAGATATCTTACCCAGGGTATTATATAAATATGAAAGAATTGGTTCTAATAAGCAGTATTGTATAAGTTTCCATCAGCAGGAGAAAGAAGTTTTGCTGTGAAGACATGGTGAAAGTACGTTACCAAAGGGAGACTTGAATTTCAAGTGATTTTGAAATATTGACACTTTTAATCCATTAGTACTCCTTGAGTTTGAGATACAATTCTCATAGCCAGAAAATATGCATATACAGTCAATTGTCAATTTTTTTGTATTTATGCATCTTAAATTCTCATACAGCTGGTAAAAGTTTCTCAGAATATAGATCATTTCCAGCTTTTGACACTTGACTTACAGTATATGCAACCTGTACATACAAGCTAGGATTTGAGAGATTGGCCCATTTTTTTTTGACTTCTGAACTGTTCAGGTTACAAGCAATTCATAGGAATGGAACTCAGTCATAACCTGTGGAAGACCTGTGTTAAGTAATTTTAGATGGTGGCTCAGAGCTTGACAAAACCTGAAAAATAGTGTACTGATGTGATTTTATCAACGTGTTGATGAACTACAAAGGCAAAATTCAAGATTTTCAGTGAAAATCTTTGATTAAACACACCCTTTTTAACATGTTTTGTAGACGGAAAGAAATAAAGATTAGTTTTTGTTTTTAGCAAAAACAATGATCTTTTATCATATTTGGGGAAAAAAGCACTTCTGATAAAGAACAGGTTTTTGAATTTTTTTTGGAGGTAGATGGTGAAATCATAGTTTTGAAACCACAGTGGAAGTGATGAATCAGATAAGAAGTTGCAAACTGACAAGACTGCTCATGGTGTAGTGACATTAAATACTAATAAAATCATCTGAAATGTTCTGAATAGTAACAAATCTAATGTTCAAGAAGAAGAGTGATGATAAGTGGATCCAGAGGAAAAAGCTCATGGAAAATTGCTGCTGAAGGATTTGAAGACTTGTTGAAACTTGTTGACCAATGAAATATTTTTTTCTACTCAAGCTGTAATGCAGTTTCACTTCTTCATTTGCACTATTTGCATAAGAGGAGGAAGATAAGCAAACAGACATAATTAGGGGAAATTTGAGGATTCTAGGTATAACAATAACTCAATAAAATGCAATCAGTACACAGACAGCATTAACATAGCACTTATGGCGCTTTAGGTCGTATTATTATCATACAATACCCCCATAAAATGAGTAAGCCCCTTCTAGCCAGTTATATACTGTACATTAGAAGATACTGTAGAACTGTACAGCATAGGAATAGGCCCTGTGGCCTATGGTGCCTGTCCACCGAATCTCATGAGTGGTGTAGTCTCTGCTTGTTCATTTGCCTGTCTAAATACTTCAGTGAACATTACCATTGTTCCTAGAGTACTTCCACCATCTACCCTGGAAGTACATTCTAGATACCTACCTGTTATGTTTTGTAACCTCAAAACTTTAAACCAATTCAACATGTTGGCCAAAAAGAACTACATTCTACCGATCAGTGAATCCAGATGAATCAGAGATATTGGAGGCAGACAGACGAATTACCTTTGTACTTGCCAAGAGGGGGAAGATGAAGGCTGCCATTTTATGAAAGGACTCTTATTTCTCCATTTTGTTAGACAAAATTACTTGGATTGATCAGTGTTTTAAAGTGGACACAATTCTGCACCAGGTAATCTCCTGGACTAGGGATTATTTCCAAAGAAGAAGTTATTTGCGAGGTGTTCTTAGATTGGATTTAACATGCAGGTTGTATCTGTTGGGGTGTATAAGCGAGTTGCAAATTGAGAACAAACAGCCATAAATGACTGATTATCATTTGCTGGGAAGAGGGCAATAACTGGATGCTGGCCTGGAGCCTGTTGCCAATGACACTGGAATGTAACATTTGAATTGGTAAGGAATGAATATAAAAGCAGATGCTTCAAGTGTGCTAGCAACGATAACTCCCCAGAGACTAACTACCGTGGATGTGTGGTGCTCCATGGATGTAGAGATTCAAAACAGGACTACAGGGAACACGAAACTGGCAGCAGAAACTCCTTTTATATTGGTATTATCTCTTCTGTTCTTTGACTGCTCATTGAAGGTCAGGAAAACTTTTAATAGGTGTGCTCACAAGTATTCAGTTGTGTAAGTTTACACCTTCTTCCATTGAGACATTAAAGGTACTTAGCTAATTCCAGATTCTCTCTGTGGCTCCCTGATCATTATTACAGTGGGGCATCCTTGTCATAAACAGAAGGTATGAGAGTCAGGGAATGCAAGTCTGACTTCGAGTTTACTTTCAGCTAAACACACACGTATCAAGTGGTAGTGTGATGACTTCTGCATATTTTGACATATAACCTGAAATTAATAATTTAAACAAAAAAGAATGCTTAATCAAACTATGTGTGTGTGGGTATATATATATATAATTTTTTAACTTAAATATTAAATACACAACACTCCTCCCTGCTTAGTTATAAACTCCAACTGAATACAGAATGCATCTCAACTATATACATAATATATTATATAATCATCATCATCATCAGGTGCCATGCCCAGATTGAGCTTTGACTGCCATGGCCCATACACTCCTGTTTCGGGTCAAGTGGATCAATTCATTGGTATTCATTTCCAGTTCTCTGGCTGCTGTCTCCATCATCATTTGTCTTTGTCTTCTTCTTGCTTTCTTCCTTTCAATCTTTCCCATAATTACTGTGCATTCTAACTCCTCTTTCCTAATCACATATCCAATGAATTTACGTTGCCTTTTCATGATCTCATACATTATTTCTCTTTTTTTGTTTGCTCTGTTCATGACTTTCCCGTTAGATATTCATTTTGTCCATGATATTCTTTGCATCCTCCTCAAAAACCACATCTCTACTGCTACAGAACCTCATGTTACCAGATATTGTCCAACACTCTGAGCCATATAACATAACTGGATAAATGTAACATTTCAGTATTCTGAGGCGGGTTGTCATACCTAATTTAGTATTGGTCAGTATACTCTTCATTCTCATAAAGGTGTCTTTTGCGATCCCTATTCTTCTTTTGATGTCCATGTCGCACCTGCCATCTGATGTCACCCAGCTTCCTAAGTCGCAAAAGTTCTGTACATGTTTTATTCTCAGCCTGCAGATAGGATTCTCCTTCTTTTTGGATATCACCATACATTCTGTCTTTTTGCAATTGATAGACACATTTTTGCACTTTCTTCAACAATTATATCAATTAAGTTTTGTAGTTCTTCCTCCGTACTTGCAATTAACACAATGTCATCTGCATATCTGAAATTATTGATGTTTTCACCGCCAACTTTGATTCCCAAGATGTCTCTTATTGTTTTGTAATATTGTTTCACTGTACACATTAAATAAATCAGGGGAGAAAACACACCCTTGTCTAACGCCTCTCTTGATTTTTGTAAACTAACTCACTTCTCCATCTATTCTTATAGCGGCAGTTTGTTCCCAGTACAGATTTCTGATTAGATGGAGGTCTTTCGAATCTAGATCTAGAGTTTTCTGTAATATTTCAAATAAATTATTGTGCTTCACTTTATCAAATGCTTTTGTGTAGTTGTTAAAACAAAAAACAAATCTTTTTGCACTTGAATAGCTCGTTCTGATAGTATCCTTAACATCAATACTGTGTTTCTTGTACCTTTGTCTTTCACAAAACCACATTGTTCTTTACCTATTTTAGCTTGTATCTTACTTTTAGCTCTTGTCATCAAAATTCTTAGAAGTATCTTGGTGATATGACTCATTAAACTTATGGTCCTATGTAATTCACATTCTATTGCTTCAGGTTTCTTAAGTAGAGTGATAAACACTGATTTTTTCATCTCTTCTGGTATTATTCCAGTCTCATAAATGTCATTGATTAAATCAGTAAGTTTTTCAATTCCACAATCTTCAAGGGTGATAAATTGTTCTATTACTAATTCATCAGGATCTGCTGCCTTTCCTTTCATCTTATTTATTGCATTACAAACTTCAGATTTTAAAATACTTGGACCTTCAATGTTTTTTTTTTAATTTCTGGTTTTTCACCTCGATCGTCTTCAAACAATTCCTGAATATACTCAGTCCATCTGTTCATAATCTCATCTTTTTCCATGATAATGGTACCGACCTTTGCTTTCAAACATCCACCTGAAGAACAGAAGAGCTTTTTACCAGTGATATTCTTGATTTGTTGATGTAACCCTTTTGGATCTGTGATAGGGATTCTTTCTATTTGCTCACATTCCAGGTTTAACAACTCTTCTTTGGCTTTTTGACATAAGCTTTTAACTTTTTTATCTAAGGACTTATATTCTATAGGATTTGCTTTCTTCTGTGCCCTTTCTTCCATTAGATTTTTGATTTCATCTGTCATCCATTTATTCTTTGTGTTTTTTTCTATCTTAGGAATCACTGACTTTGCTGATTCTAGCAAGGCATCCTTTAGAGAGTTAAATTTCATTTCTACCTGATTGCTATTATCTTCAACAGATTCTATTTCTAGACTTTGAAATCTATTCCTTACTTCAATTGTAAATTTTTGTCTTGAGTTTTCTTCTTTAATTAATTGCAAGTAGTCAAGGGATTGTTCAGGTTTTTCCTTCTTTAGCCTTTTAAGTTTTACTTTTACATTCATTTATTATAAAACACTAATTTATTCTTCTGCAACATCACATACTAATGGAGTAGGAATTCTTATGGATGAAAACATGGCAAGAAGTGTGTTAGGACATTGGGCAATATCAGAAAGAGTGCTCCTTGTTAGATGTAGAGGACAACCATCTGATCTAGCAATGATACAGGTATATGCACCAACAACAGATGGAACAAATGAGGATATAGATAAATTCTATGAAGAGCTTGAACAAGCAAAGAATGGATGCAAATCTGAAGATATTGTTATTGTCATGGGAGATCTAAATGCTAAAGTAGGACAAGGTGCTGATGGAAATACCATAGGAAAATTTGGACTAGGGGAAAGAAATGAAAGAGGTAGAGGTTTCTCAATGGGTAGAATGGTGTAAGATGAATAATCAGGTCATTATGAATACCTACTTTAAAAACCATCCAAGACACTTGTGGACCTGGAAAAGTCCAGGTAGTAACACTAGAAATCAAATTGACTTTATTACTACAAACCATAGATTTAGAAACTCAGTGACTCAATGCAAAACATATCCAGGAGCAGACTGTAATATTGACCATAACCCAGTAGTATGTCATATTATATAATACAACTACTACATGCAGACATCCTTAGAATAGTAAATTTTAAATTGTCCCATTCAGACCTAAAGATTTAATCACTGTGGAGTCTTACTCTTAGGGGATAATATCTTTACTGACAAGTGCGATCACTCTGCTTGGCAGTTGAGACTTGTGGCAGTGAGACAATCTCAGGTCCTGGGGCCTCCTCCATGGTGGTTGTAGAAGTTGACTCTAAGGCTGCAGAAAGTGGTTCTGACAGCTTTGGACACCTTTCTTCTCCTTCCTTTTTCTTCTTCTGGTTTGTGTATCTTGATCCTGGGAAGGAGCATTTAGTTCACTAGAGTATTCTCTTATTAATATTCTATTGCTCCCTTTACAATTTGATCTTTCCTCTTGGTTTCCTCATCCACAACATCATCTGATGAATTCTCTCTTTTTGTATCTCCGTTGACTGAATCTGTTTGGCTTTCCATTCATCCAGCTGGGCTTTGGTCTTTGCATCTACTTTTACAAGCACTTTGTGTCTCCCACTTGAAGTTCTCCCACAACAACCTTATTGCACGCAGAATAGATTCTCACAAAAGCTGAATGCTTGCAATTAACTTAAACATGAGGAATTCTGCAGATGCTGGGAATTCAAGCAACACACATCAAAGTTACAAGTGCTACACATGCCCTTACACTTCCTCCCTTACCACAAGTGCTGCACATGCCCTTACACTTTCTCCCCAGACAGTCCTTCCAGGTGAGGCGACACTTCTCCTGTGAGTCGGCTGGGTTGATATACTGTGTCCAGTGCTCCCGATGTGGCCTTCTATATATTGGCGAGACTCGACGCAGACTGGGAGATTGTTTTGCTGAACACCTACGCTCTGTCCACCAGAGAAAGCAGGATCTCCCAGTGGCCGCACATTTTAATTCCACATCCCATTCCCATTCTGATATGTCTATCCACGGCCTCCTCTACTGTAAAGATGAAGCCACACTCAGGTTGGAGGAACAACACCTTATATTCCGTCTGGGTAGCCTCCAACCTGATGGCATGAACATTGACTTCTCTAACTTCCGCTAATGCCCCACCTCCCCCTCGTACCGCATCTGTTATTTATTTATATACACAGATTCTTTCTTTCTCTTTCCTTTTTCTCCTTCTGTCCCTCTGACTGTACCCCTTGGCCATTCTCTGGGTTTGTTTATTTGTTTGTTTGTTTGTTTTTTCACCCTCCCCCTTTCTTTCTCCCTAGGTCTCCTGTCCTATGATCCTCTCATATCCCTTTTGCCAATCACCTGTCCAGCCCTTGGCTCCATCCCTCCCCCTCCTGTCTTCTCCTATCATTTTGGATCACCCCCTCCCCCTTCCACTTTCAAATATCTTACTAGCTCTTCCTTCAGTTAGTCCTGGCGAAGGGTCTTGGCCCGAAACGTCGACTGTACCTCTTCCTAGAGATGCTGCCTGGCCTGCTGCATTCACCAGCAACTTTGATGTGTGTTGCTTGCAATTACCTGTCTGATTAACATATCAGCAGCTTTCTCAGATACGTTGCCTACAAAAACTGTTGCAGTCAGACTACTGCTTTCATCACTTTCACAATTCCTCTGAGCAGCATGGCCCTTTCTGGGTCCAATATGCCTTCCAATCAGAGGCACAGAGGTTGACATCAACACCTGTTTCTCTTCTTTTGGGCAATGGTTCATGGTGTACAGCCTGAAGACATTTGTGGCATCATTGACTACATTTCTTAATTCATTTCCATATGGCTTCATTGCTGGGGATGTGGCATAGAAATTATAGATGGACTTACAATTAAGTTGCAGTTATCTCAGCCAATCCCAACCCCACAATACTGGTCTTCTGTTTTTACCACATACAAGCTCAGTTATGAATGCATGGCCACAGGAGTTATCTTTTCTCCAGTATAAGTTCTTAGTTAGATATCTGCAGGATTCAGTTCAGTATCTTTGAAATGTTCAAACTCAGTTTGCCTAATTCCATTTTAACTAATTTGCCATTTACTTCTGGCAAATTATGTCATATTGTTTGTCTGTTGTTAGTTTTCACATTGTAAATCTCAAGGGTACCTGGTCCTGCATCACTCTCATCATTATCAGATTTTTCATCAACAGCATGCAGATGAGTACTCTTTTTGAAACTGCAACTTGGCTTGTTAACTTTTTCTCTTCCCTGTGCAATTAATTTATTTTTATCTGCCCAATGTGCTCTTTGTACATGTCTTACTTAGTTGTATTTTCTGTAAGTTTTGCCCTTAAACCTGCATTGACTTATGTATGTGAGCCTATACCTCAATTGTAACACAAGCACAATTTGTTTGGCCAGGCTGGTTTCTGTTTAGACACTACAATTTTGATCACACTTACTTTCATTCTTGACTGCAACTCAATTGCATCTCTGTCTGTGGTTTCCATTGAAACAGCGATTTCAAGTGCTCTTTTAAATGTAAGTTGTGCTTCAGTTAGGATATGTTCTTGAATACTTTATTGTAAGATTCCACAAATGAAATGATATGTTAATGCATCAATAAACCTGTTACCAAACTTACAAAGCTCAGTCAATCACACCAATTCAAACAAATATGCTGAAATGGACTCCCCTTCCATTTGATTCCACTTATGAAACTAAAGCATTCTGCAATCAACAATGGCTTTGGTTCTAGATGTTCCTGAATTACTTTGACAATAGCAGGAAAGCTAATTTCTGCTGGTCTGGTTGGAGCAGTCAAACTTTGAACCACACTGTATGCCTTTAAATTCAATGCACTTAGCGAGATTGGTACTTGTTTCCCATTGGCTATTCCATTTGCTTCAAAATACTGTTCTATTTGCTCTGTATATAAAATCTTGTTATCTGTTGTGTAATCAAATATATCTAGCTTTCTGATGTGGTTAGACATTTCTGCTCTTTTGTATGATTATTATCAACCGGTACTCACTGCTTACGAACCCTCAGTTTTTAAGTTTGGTGCTTTGGTTTTAAATCTCACAAGCCTCTGCACATGCTCGGCTGTTTTTAAAAAAAATTTGACTATTCCTAGCTGTGTTTTATTTTAGCTCGAATCTCTCACTACGTTTCAACATGTTGATAGCTATCTCAGGTCCATTTTGAAAATACCTCATTACCAATGTTATGTTTTGTCACTTTGAAGCATTAAACTAATTCCAAGGAAGACACAGGAGTCCGGAAATGTAGGTCTAACTTCTAGGTTACTTTAAGTGAAGCGTGCACGTATCACGTGGTAGTGTGATGATGTATGCAATTCACATTTTTAAATATAACCCATAATTAATTAATTAAACAAAAAAAAATGCTTAATCAGTCAATATACAAGATAAATTTATAACAGAAATGTTAAATACACAACGTTACAATTTTCAGTGAAAAATAAATGGATAAATAAAAGCTTGCTTTGCAATTCTTGTTTTAACTCTTCCCCCATTACCTTAAACCTATATCCTCTAAAGCATGGCAGTACCACCTTGGGAGAAGGTATCTGTGACTCAAATAATTTTATACGCTTCTATCATCTTCACCCCTCTGCCTCTGATGCTCCAAAGGAAGCAGTTCAAGTTTGTTCAGCCTCTGATTACAGTAGATATTCTCTAGACCAGTCAACGTCCAGCAGAACCTCAACTATGCTCCCTTCAAAGCCTCCATATCCTGACTGTAACATAGCAACTAGAAATGCATGCAACAATCCAGATGTGGCCTGACCAAAGTTTTATACAACTGCAACATGATCTCTGATTTTATCCTCAGCATCCTGTCTGATGGAGTCATGCATGCTGCAGGCCTTCTCTGCCACACTTACACTATCTACTTGTGTTGCCTCTTTCAGGGAGTATTGGACTTGTAACTCAAGATCCCGCTGTATAGCAATACTCTTATAGGTCCCACCATTTACTGTGTGTTTTTCCTTCTACATTTGACTTCCCAAAATGCAGCACCTCACACTTGTCCAGACTAAACTCCATCAGCCAATATTCTGCCCATATTTCCAACTGGTCTATACCCTGCTGAATTCTATGAGAACATTCTTCACTGTCCACAGCTCTGACAATTTTGTGTCATCTTCAAACTTATTAGGCATCCCATCTACTCCAATTAAAACACAAATGACAGAGGACCCAACATTGTTCCTTGTGGAACACCACTAGTCACTGATGTCCAGTCAAAATAAAAGCTCTCTACCATTACCGTCTGTCTTCCATGGCCAAACCAATTTTGAATTGAATCTGCCAAGTCAGCATGAATCTGTATGAGAAACACCAATAAGATAAGTGAAATGTTGAAGGGAGATAATCTAGTTTTAATGGTAACACATCCTTGCACCCTATGCCTTGCATATACGAGGGGTGATTGATAAGTTCGCGCCTAAGGTAGAAGGAGTCAATTTTAGAAAACCTAGCACATTTATTTTTCAACATAGTCCTCTCCTACATGTACACACTTAGTCCAGTGGTCATGGAGTATATGGATCCTTTCTTTGTAGAAGTGCTCCACAGCAGGGGTGATTGATAAGTTTGTGGCCTAAGTTAGAAGGAGATGAGTTATACAGCTCTTTTTACATGCACATGCAGATCAACTCTTTGAGTGAAAATGCAAAACAGTTTGAAGTTAATAACTCATTTCCTTCTACCTTAGGCCACAAACTTATCAATCCTCCCTGCCGTGGACCACTTCTGGAGGTCCAAGACGCCGACTTCTACAAAGAAGGGATTCGTATACTCCACGACCACTGGACTAAGTGTGTAATTGTAGCAAAAAATAAATGTGCTAGGTTTTCTAAAATTGACTCCTTCTACCTTAGGCCACGAACTTATCAATCACCCCTCGTATTTCTGCTGGAAAATGCCTAAAGACTGCATTTGCGGAGCAGATAAGGTGCAGGCATCTAACTGCTGTTGACAGCAAGCAGGCTATCAGGCATGGGCATAAATATGCTGATTTAGCACTAAGCCATATTTGACCTCCATGTTCCAATATATGCCCTTTCTTAACTGTTCACTGGTAAAACCTACTTAAATGCTCCCTTCTTGAAAATCTCAGTACCAGAGTTTGTAGGCTAATGCAAACATGTTTCTTCCAAAATTGGTGACATGTTGGACTACTTCGTGTCTACAGAGGACCTCAGGGAAGTCAGCTAAAAGTTTATGTATTGAGAAATGACGATAACAGTCTGAGTTTTGATAAGCAGGATGAGGTTCTGTATCTTTACTGGGGTAAATATTTCCTGCAGCTTTCTAAGGTAATATTGTTCCTACAGAATGATACCCACTTCCTCTTCTAATGTCCCTATTTTCCTTTTTAGGCTGGCTGGGGCCCTGTCAGGTCTTTGATCTACAGTGGCACTCAAACTGTGGTTGTGCACGGTGGTGTGTTCCCGTTCTTGGAGCTCGCTGTTCAGTTGTGTTTTCAATATGTTCAGCTTTGGCCTGAAGTTGGGGGCCTTCAGGGTGTGGCCTTTTCTTAACCTGTGTCGTGAATTCTCGTAGGTATCGTGAACTGAAGCGTAGCAGGAGCCGGAAAAGCAAAGACGGCAAAAGCTGCTGTGAGCAGCCTCTGTACTCGGTGCTCAGTGATCAATCAGTTTCTCTCTCTCGATGGTGAGTGAGAGTTTGCTCCAATTCTTGAGTTAGGAAAATCAAAATAGATAGCAATGATTCAGACTGACTGTAACATCAAAACAGCGACTGCTTATCTCCCTTCTCGCTGTCTCTCCCTTGTTACTGAGAGATAAAGCCTGTGGAATGTCGAAATGTTGGAGTGAACAGTTAGTTTTTGATGTACTGTGGACAGTCTCTCGTTGGGAGCTTTGTAGGTGCTTGCATGGTGGGTGGTGGGAATGATGATGCTATATGCTAGAATAAGCAGGGGGAGGATTCATGCTGTTTGCTGCTGCTTGTGCATGGGAGGGGGTGAAGGTTTGGGGTTCTTCTGTCTTTTCTGTCATTCGTTCTTTGGGATTTTCTTTCTGTCTTGAGGATATCTGCATAGAATCAGAATTTTAGGTTGTATATTATATACATTGCCTGATATTAAATGGAACCATTGAACTTAATGTTTGGAAAATTTTCCAGCTCTGGGCTAGCCAGCATTTTATAAAGACTTCGTGTACTGTCATTTTGTCCCTTCTTACTCAGTGCAGAAATTTAGGAACACATTTGCTATTTTAACACCTTGCATCTGTCATTTTTCCCTGCTCTTTTCAAAAGTTTGTCATCTTCACACTTAATCTCTTTTTCTACTTTTTTATATGCATTCCCAGAAACCTGGTGCTCCTAATTCTCTCCATGGAGAAGTGTTTATGTGATGATTAAGTATGAACTGGATCTAGCAGTACAGTCATCCATCAGCAGTGAGCTGAGCACGCAGCCCTGCTACCGGTTACACTTTTATTGTTTACCTGCTGTGTATCTGCCTGCCTCTTTCATTGGGTTTACGTCCCCCTGAAGTGTGTTACTGTGTCCTTCATTTAATATATTACTGAGATTTTGTAATATGTAAATTTTGAAATTATGCCCTGATCAAACCTTGATACGTACCTTGGGTATGTTACTCTGTACCCCTTTAGTTGCCATTAGCCAATTTTGTTTTGATTCTGCACTTTCCCTTGAATCCAATGGACATTTATCATGAAGCTTTTTTTGTGTTAATTCATCAAAAATCCTTTAAAAGTCCATCAACATGTTATTCTTATCATCTGTGTCCTTAATGTATTAAGTTGCTTGCAATATTAGAACTACCATTTGAATTAACACTATCACCACAGAAGGTGTGTTTTTCTGCAAATTCAAACATTTATATTTCAATAAGGCTTTTACTTATTGCAGCTGAACATCAATACTACCTGCTGAGTTGAAAGCCTGCACTTATTTCCGCAGCTTGCCTGTATAAGTTCTGAAGTGCCTCTGAGATGTATCTTCTTTCATGTAGGGCCACCAGTGCAATTCTTGTATATTTGTCTATCCACTTCCTAGGTTTCCTGAAAATTCCGCTCAGTCAAAGAGCCCCACTTCAGATAAAAGACTTTTTTTTGGTCCAATGACAATCAACATCTCTGTTTGAGGTTTGCTGGTAGATTGCTTTGGATGGAAATAACAAGGGGAGCAGTAAAACAAAGTAAGTCAGTTTTCTTTTATTTAAAATCACAAGGCATAATGGAGAAAAATAAACCAATAGTCAAGATTAATACAAGACTTTTGGAAAAGCTCATGGAATTTCCTTGTTATATTATAATTCTTTTAACCATTCTCACCATATCCTTTAAAACTTTCCATCATTCTCCCTTCCACCTTCTTAATGCATTCTATTCCATAAACACCTCAGTTGAAATACCGTTGTTGGTGAACGATAAGCTGATGGAGCTAGAAACTGTTGCTGGGATCTCTATGTGCAGTTAGCAATTTTCATTGTGGCCTTATTCCTTTCATTACCAGGTAGCATCAGCCCCACTGCTTGTTGCTTTCATGTAACATTGCACTTCTTTGAATTGCTAGCATATTGAGTCAGCTAATGCTGATTAAAGGTCCCTGATATTTCTAGAAGGCCTGTATGGGAGAGCCAGTCCTAGAGCTCATTGGGAACCATGGCTGTTTGCAGACGTGAATGGGCTCCCTGATATTTTGATGTCACACTGAAGGCCCTGTAAATTTAGTCAATAGGAAGGTCTCTTCATAGAGGGGCCAAGAACATCTCAAAGTAATCCCTAAATTGACAAGTGGAGGAGAGAACAAATCAGAGAAGTGTGATTCATGTGCAGAACGACTGATCATCCAGTTGTACAGTGAATGTATTTCTAATGGCACACTTCTTGCTAGTGATGTACAGGGGGGCCAGGGATTTGGGGGTTTAAACTAGAGTTGCTGCTGGATGGTGACCAGAGTGCCAGAGCAGATAGCAGAGCAGTGGTGGGGAAAGATGTTATTTACTCTACATACAAAGTCAGGAACTGAAAGATTGAGTATGGTGAGACTAATGTTCTGAGTTGTGTATATCTCAATGCAACGAGTAATGTAGAAAAGGTGGATGAGCTTAGAGCATGGCTCATCATGTGGAACTGAGACATTATAGACATTATTGAGGCTTGACTGCAGGAGGGGCAGGACAGGTAGCTCAGTGTTCCAGGGTTCCATTGTTTTAGATGTGATAGAGTGGGAGGGATTAAAGGGGAAGAGTGGCATTACTAGTTTAATTAATTTGCCATTCTCTTCTGGTATAAACCATATTGACTTGTCTATTAGAAAATAGAGCATAGAACATAGTAATCTACAGCACATTACAGGCCCTTCGGTCCACAATGTTTTGCTGACCATGTAACCTACTCTAGAAACTGCGTAGGATTTCTCTAGCATATAGCCTTCCATTTTTCTAAGCTCCATGTACTATTGCTAGTTTTCACATTGTAAATCTTAAGGTACCTGGTCCTGCATCACTCTCACTGTGATCTTTCATTCACAGCTTGCAGATTAGTGCTGTTTTTGAAACTGTAACTTGGTTTAATATTTTTTTTCTTCCCTGTGCAGTTAATTTACGTTTGTCTGCCCGACATGCTGTTTATATGTGTCCTACTTTGTTGCATTTTCTGCAAGTTTCACCTTTAAAATTGCATTGGTCTGGCATATGTGAGCTCCTGCCTCAATAGTAATACAATTTGTTCGGCCAGGCATCTAGATGCTGTAATTTTGTTCACGCTCACTTTTAGCCTTGACTGCTGGTCAATAGTGTCTCTGTCTTCTATTTTCATTGATGCAATGATTTCAACTGCTCTTTTAAATGCGAGTTGTGCTTCAGTTAGGAGCTGTTTCTCAATGTTTTCTTGTAAGATTCCACAAACTAAATGATCTCTCAGTTCATTTTAATCTCATCACTGAACTGACAATTCAGCTATTTATGATGAAACGGACTCTTCTTTTTGATTCCACTTATAAAACCTAAAGCATTCTGCAATCAACAATGCCGTTGGATCTAAATGTTCCTGCATTATTTTCATGACATGAGCAAAGCACATTTTGATTGGTTTGGTTGGAGCAGTCACACTTCTACGCAAATTGTATGCCTTTCCACCAAAAGCACGCAGCAAAACCGTCACTCGCTCCTCATGGGCTATTCCATTTGTTTTTAAGTACTGCTCAATTTGCTCAGCATACAATATCCATTTACCTCGCATGTAGTCAAATACATCTATCTTTCTAATGTAGCCAGCCAGCTATTTCTGTTTTAGTTATTTATTATTATCACATGGTACTCACTATTTATGAATCTGCAAATATGTCCATTTTCTGCTTTTTAAACTCGAATTCTCGTCTTGTGAAGAAAAAATGTGCTGAATTTTTTCAACTCCAATGTCTCGCTGTGCTTCAACAGGTAGGAAGTCATTTTGGGTTAATTTAAAACTTCTTTATGACCACTGTTATGTTTTGTAAACACAAAAAAGCAGGAGAGGCTACCACTTATGACGTTGTGGTATCATGACCTATGCCATTCATGTACTTCGTACATATAATCCATAATGAATTATTTAACCAAAGACTGATTAATCAACGAATATACGTATTTACCTTATTACTCAAATATTAAATACACAACAGGGCCAGTGATCGGAGAAGGTCTGTGGGCTGATTTTCTGGATAGCTAGACAAGCTACATTTTTGCATAACAGCCAGTATCTTGACTATTATCACCCAATAAGCTGCTTGTTCATCTACATGTTGCTGAGTGACCTATACTGAAACCAGCTAATTTCCAGCCCCACAACTGCAACGTTTAAGTTTTAGTAAGTAATGCTGATTTTCCTCCAAACATAGATGTTTTATTAATCTGCTGTACAGATGGAAATGTGTTAGAAAGACAGGTTAAAGCTGCTGAGCTGAGCACACTCACCAACTGTAAATGGTAAAAATTACACTCTCCTACCTGAAAGCCTGCCTGGGAATCCATCACACAATATTTCTGAAAAAGATTTTTTTTGCCAAGTAAATTGAAACATACTGTATGCATGGGTGATAGGTCAGTGCTCATAATGCAGGCCAACTCCAAGTCAGAAGGGAGATGGAAAATAGCTGGAATAGATCAAATATGATGTGTTGGTTTTCACATAGAGCTGTGATCTGCAAGGACAGAAGAATAAAGATCTGGCAATTTTCATAATTTGGAGGTCTTCATCAAGAATTTGGAGGAAAATAGACCATAAGAGCAGATTTAGGCCATTCAGCCCATCAAATATACTCTGCCATTCTATCATAGCTGATTTATTATTCCTCTCAACCCCATTCTCCTGTTTTCTCCCCGTGTGTGACCTTTGACACCCTAATCACGAACCCATCAACCTCCACTTTAAATATACCCAATGTCTTGGCCTCTCCAGAATATCTTTGAGATTAAAGAAGCAAGAAAGGAAACACAAAGAAGTAGTAACCGTATAACTAAATTAGAGGAATAGAATACGGACTGGAGACCAAAATGAGAGTGATTGAATAATGACAATGAGAAAATATCCAAATTGATCTTTTTTTCATTCCTAGTTTTGGCATTTCCTCAAAATTCATCATTATAACATAAGTCATTTCATGCATTGTAAATGATGTTAGTATCGAAGTTTGTATTGGAAAAGGTTAACATTGTGCAGATGCAGCATTTTACTCTTGGACTGGAATTGACAGCACTTGGTAAAGAATAGCTTTTGTACCCTGTTCTTCAGGACAGAATGGTCCTTCACTCTGGAGCTGCTTTCAGTGTTCATGGCCAAACATTACATTAGGTTCATTTTCCTGGATTTTCTAGAATTTTGATTTAGGTGTAGATCTCAGCCTTCAACTCATTTGAAAAAGTACTCACATAAAATAGATAAAAATGTAAAAAATCTGAAACACTGAAAAGTAATAATTGTAAGATGATGACACTAGAGACCATGGATGCAAAAACCTGGGGCAAAATGCAAGCTGCTGAAGGGACACAGCATGTTGAGCAAAATCTCCAGGCAAGAGGAGGGTCGATATTTTGGATCCTGAAACTGCTTGGGCTGAGAGTGTAGAGTTCAAAGCTCAAAGAAAACTTATTGGGAAAGTACATACACAACTCTGAGGTACATGGGCATGCCCAGAAAATCCAGGAAGCAGTGAATGACCGCACCCAGCAGGATGGACAAGTAACCAATGTGGAAAAGTAGCAAACCGGGCAAATACAAAAAAAAAAGAAATAATTATAATAGATAAATAAATAAGCAATAAATATTGAGATGAAAATCCCTTGAAAGTGTCTCCATTAGTTGTGGGAACAGTCTAGTGATGGGGTGAGTGAAATTGAGTGAAGTTATCTCTACTGGTTCAAGAGCCTGTGGATTGAGGTGTAAAAACTATTCTGGAACCTGGTGAAGCGAGCCCTTAGGCTCCTGTGCCTTTTACTTCATGGCAGCAGCAAAAAGAGAGCAGGCCCTGGGTGGCGGGTGTCCTTGATAATAGATGTTGCTTTCCTGTGACATGTGCTCAATGGTAGAAAGGCTTTACCCCTGACGGACTGGGCCATATCCTCTACTTTTTGAAGGATTTTCCATTCAAAGGCATTGGTGTTTCCAGACAAGGCCGTGATGCAACCAGTCAATATACTCACCGCACATCAATAGAAGTCTGTCAAAGTTTTAGATGTCATGCTGAATTTTCACAAACTTCTAAGGCAGTAGGGGTGCTGCCATGCTTTCTTCATAATTGCACTTATTTGCTGGGCCCAGGACAGATCTTCTCAAATGATAACACTAAGGAACTTAAAGTTGCTGATCCTCTCCACCTCTGTCCACCCGATGAGGACTGGCTCATGGACCTTGGAGTTCCTCCTCATGAGGTCAATAATCAGCTCCTTAGTCTTGCTGACGTTGAGTGAGAGGTTGTTGTTCTTACACCACTCACCCAGATTTTCAGTCTCCTGATTCGTCACCATCTTTTATTCATCCAACTACAGTGTTGTCATCAGCAAACCTAAATATGACATTGGAGCTGCACTTAGCCTCACAATCATCAGTATAAAGTGCATAGAGTAGGGAGCTAAGCACACAGTCTGATGGTGCACCTATGCCGATGGAGATTGTGGAGGAAATATTGTTACCAATCTGAACTGACTGGTGTCTGCAAGTGAGGAAATCAAGGATCCAATTGCACAAGGTGGTATTGAGGCCAAGGTCCTGAAGCTTGTGGAGGGAAGATAATAATTATAAAGAGTTGAGAGGGAGCGGTGAGACAAGGCTGATGGGGTGTAGGGGTAACCAGGTGAGGTGGAGAATGAAGGGCAGATAGAGTTGGGATGGAGGAGGAGGAGATAGGGTTAACTTGGAAACAGATTGGAGGATGATGCGTAGAAACAGATAAAGAGAGCATAAGAGGGTGGATGGAACCTGTTGTGGGAAGAGGGGGAGGAAGAGACAGAGGCTGGAAGGTGATAAGTAGATCCAGATAATGGAGGTATGATGGTCAAGCAGAAGTATATGGGGAAGAATAAGCCGGAGAGAAGAAACTCAAATAGATGGGTGTGTGATGGAAATGGGTAAGGTTAATAAATGGAGACAGAGCCCGAATGGACAGGCAGGAGGAGAAGCAGGGTGTGGGCTGCCTGAAACTGGAAGTTAAGGTGGCGCTAAATGGCAACTCCTTTGCTTGCATCTTCGGGAACAGCCTTATTATTATCTTTGATATCTCTTTTTTTCCCTTTTCAGGGTGTGAGGGGTTCTTTTGAAAACCCTGCCCTGGAGTTACACTCTGACATCGGTTCTTCGCGGGAACGAGACCTGCTCCAAGGCCTCACGACCAGTTGCTTTTTGATATTCCAAGGACGCGGCCTGGACGATGAGCGCGCGTTCAGGTTTCTAGGATTTCATGGGTCTGGGGGCGTGCTGATTCTAGGCTGGTGCCCCTGATTGAAGAGTCGCGGGGGAACATGGAACATCGGGAGCAGCAGGTTAGCTGCAGGGGTTGTGTGTGCAGTGAGCTGTACCTTTTTGATGCCGACTTTCCAGGTGCAGAGCTCGGAAAAAGCTTTTGAGATTGTAAATCAGTGAGTTGCTTGTTGCTGTATGTCTCCCCTCTCACTGTGAAACTCTTTTTCCCTTATTAGGGAGAGGGCGAGCCTGCGTAATGTCGAACTACCAGGTGAACAAGTAGTTTTTGGGCTGCTGCAAGTCCCTGTCTCTATTGCTGCTTTGCTGCACGCTCGAGTGTTCGGTGGAGGATGCTGATACTTTTTTTCGGTGAGGGTGAGGGGGGGTGGAGTCATTACCTTGCCGCTGCTTGTGCATGGACAGGAGTTGGGGGGCTTTGGGGTTCTAAAGTTTGAAGTGTCATTCATTCTTGGGGCACTCCTCTGTTTTTGGGGATTTTTGTGAAGAATTATTTCAGGTTGTATATTGTATACATTTCACTGATGTTAAAATGCACCTATTGAAACCTATTGAAAATTTAATGTTCTTGCTTTTGGTTTTAGCTATCCTAACAAAATAAGAGGAGTTGTTCTTTTAGTTTGTGTTTCACCTCAGCATGGCGGTGTAGAAGGGCAGACAGCTCGGTGTGGGCATGGGAAGAGGTCAGGCTGTGAAAGTGACAAGCAACTAGAAGCTAAAACTGCTGTTGTGGGCAGAGCACAGGTGTTTCACAAAATGTCAAAGAGGTCACAGTGGGAGCATTAATGAAACAGACAAGATTTAAGGGCTGTTTAGGTCATAGAATTTTTTGAGGATGTAACTAGTAGAGTGGATAGGGGAGAACCAGTGGATGTGGTATATTTGGATTTTCAAAAGGCTTTTGACAAGGTCCCACACAGGAGATTAGTGTGCAAACTTAAAGCACACGGTATTGAGGGTAAGGTATTGATGTGGATAGAGAATTGGTTGGCAGACAGGAAGCAAAGAGTGGGAATAAACGGGACCTTTTCAGAATGGCAGGCAGTGACTAGTGGGGTACCGCAAGGCTCAGTGCTGGGACCCCAGTTGTTTACAATATATATTAATGACTTGGATGAGGGAATTAAATGCAGCATCTCCAAGTTTGCGGATGACACGAAGCTGGGCGGCAGTGTTAGCTGTGAGGAGGATGCTAAGAGGATGCAGGGTGACTTGGATAGGTTAGATGAGTGAGCAAATTCATGGCAGGTGTAATTTAATGTGGATAAATGTGAAGTTATCCACTTTGGTGGCAAAAACAGGAAAACAGATTATTATCTGAATGGTGGCCGATTAGGAAAAGGGGAGGTGCAACGAGACCTGGGTGTCATTATACACCAGTCATTGAAAGTGGGCATGCAGGTACAGCAGGCGGTGAAAAAGGCGAATGGTATGCTGGCATTTATAGCAAGAGGATTCGAGTACAGGAGCAGGGAGGTACTACTGCAGTTGTACAAGGCCTTGGTGAGACCACACCTGGAGTATTGTGTGCAGTTTTGGTCCCCTAATCTGAAGAAAGACATCCTTGCCATAGAGGGAGTACAAAGAAGGTTCACCAGATTGATTCCTGGGATGGCACGACTTTCATATGATGAAAGACTGGATCAACTAGGCTTATACTCGTTGGAATTTAGAAGATTGAGGGGGGATCTGATTGAAACATATAAAATGCTAAAGGGATTGGACAGGCTAGATGCAGGAAGATTGTTCCCGATGTTGGGTAAGTCCAGAATGAGGGGTCACAGTTTGAGGATAAAGGGGAAGCCTTTTACGACCGAGATTAGGGAAAACTTCTTCACACAGAGAGTAGTGAATCTGTGGAATTCTCTGCCACAGGAAACAGTTGAGGCCAGTTCATTGGCTATATTTAAGAGGGAGTTAGATATGGCCCTTGTGGCTAAAGGGATCAGGGGGTATGGAGGGAAGACTGGTACAGGGTTCTGAGTTGGATGATCAGCCATGATCATACTGAATGGCGGTGCAGGCTCGAAGGGCCGAATGGCCTACTCCTGCACTTATTTTCTATGTTTTCTATGTTTCTATGTCTCTGGAAGGTGGTGAAGGAGGTGATGCAGTGACAGGTTTTGTACTTCCAATCATTGTAAGGGATGTGCCAGGGATGCAATGGAGAGGAATGAATGGATCAGGGTGTTATGGAGAATACAACAAAGGGATGCAAAGTGAAAAATGTGACAGGTGTGAAAAAGTGGTGAAAGATTATATACTAAATTTGGAAGCTAGAGGGGTGGAATGTGAGAACAAAAGAAATTCTGTTCTCTTTCAAACAAAGGTGTGAGAGCAGAGATCTGGGAAATAGAGACAATGCAACTGGGGGCTCTATCAATTACAGCAGAGGGGGAGCCACATTTGAACAGAAAACCTTACCTTGAAAGCAAGTTCAGCAGAGGTAGAGGAAACAAGTAAGGCATGGCATCCTTACGGGAGGACTTTCTTACTCCTCACTGTAGGAGTCAGTGAATTAATAGTAGATGTCTCTTGATAGTTTGTGTCTTGAGATGGAAACCAGGAGATCCGAGAGAGGAATGTCAGAAATTGTCCAAGTCATTTTGTGTCATAAGGGGGCGTTGGTGGTGGACCCAGATGCAAGACACAGACACTGAAGTACTAGGAACAGGACAGGACTAGAGACTAGAGTTAGGGACGTGACTGGATGCAGACTAGGGGCTGGGACAAGAACACAGACTTGGGCTAGGACATTGGCTAGGCAAACGGGACCAGGACTAGGAACTGGGAACTAGGAGCCTGGGCTTGGTCTCCGAGACAGAGACTGGACAAGGACCCAGAACCTGGGTCTTGACTCGGGCTCGGACCCCAGAACTGGGCAAGGACATGACGTGGCTACAGGACTGGATGAGGCTTGGGATCCTCGAGGTGAGGATATGATGAGGCTAGGGTTCCTCAAGACGAGGACATGATGAGGCTTGGGTTCCTCGAGGCGAGGACATGACAAGACTTGGTTTCAGACTCTGAGCCAGAATCTGGACAAGGACCCAGAACATTGGTCTTGACTCGGGCTCCGGAACTAGGCGAAGACATGACGTGGTCCTGGGAGACAGGACTGTGAGGCTACAGGACAGAACAAGAGACTCCTGGGCAAGACGAGGGAACTCCAGCACAGGATGAGAACATAAAGCCTTGACTTGATCGAGGGAGACAGGAACGCAGAGCCTTGGACTTGAGAGGACAGGAATGCAGAGACATGGAACACAGAGTCAGGACCCCTCCTAGGGAGCAGGACGTAGGGCCAGGACTCATACACAGCAAGACGGTTCCCAAAACAAGGTAGTGGCAAATGGCCGGACCTACCTAGCGAAGGCGTGGACACAGAGACGGTTCCTAACACTAGGTAGCGGCAAACAGCCGGACCTACCTAGTGAAGGCATGGACACAGACAGTCCAAAACAATGATAGACAGTTCCTTATCTCGCTCTGGCAGTTCAACCTGACAGCGGCGCAGCTCCACCTCCTCATCCTCCTCCCCCCACTCCCTCCTCCTCTCTGGACTGTCTCTGGACTACCACAGTCACATAATCCAGTACGATGTTTTTCTATTATCTTTAAATAATAGTTTAGTCCACAATGCCTCAACCCAAGTCTTGTTAATTTCACCATATCTCTACAATTTAAAAGGTAACAATCTGAGACCTTTATAATTAGTGGGTGACTAACATAGAACATAGAACATAGAATAGTACAGCACAGTAGAGGCCCTTCGGCCCACAATGTTGTGTCAACCCTCAAACCCTGCCTCCCATATAAGCCCCCACCTTAGATTCCTCCATATACCTGTCTAGTAGTCTCTTAAACTTCACTAGTGTATCTGCCTCCACCACTGACTCAGGCAGTGCATTCCACGCACCAACCACTCTCTGAGTAAAAAACCTTCCTCTAATATCCCCCTTGAACTTCCCACCCCTTACCTTAAAGCCATGTCCTCTTGTATTGAGCAGTGGGGCCCTGGGGAAGAGGCGCTGGCTATCCACTCTATCTATTCCTCTTATTATCTTGGCACACCTCTATCATGTCTCCTCTCATCCTCCTTCTCTCCAAAGAGTAAAACCCTAGCTCCCTTAATCTCTGATCATAATGCATACTTTCTAAACCAGGCAGCATCCTGGTAAATCTCCTCTGTACCCTTTCCAATGCTTCCACATCCTTCGTATAGTGAAGTGACCAGAACTGGACACGGTACTCCAAGTGTGGCCTAACCAGAGTTTTATAGAGCTACATCATTACATCGCGACTCTTAAACTCTATCCCTCGACTTATGAAAGCTAACACCCCATAAGCTTTCTTAACTACCCTATCCACCTGTGAGGCAACTTTCAGGGATCTGTGGACATGTACCCCGAGATCCCTTTGCTCCTCCACACTACCAAGTATCCTGCCATTTACCTTGTACTCTGCCTTGGAGTTTGTCCTTCCAAAGTGTACCACCTCACACTCCTCCGGGTTGAACTCCATCTGCCGCTTCTCAGCCCACTTCTGCATCCTATCAATGTCTCTCTGCAATCTTTGACAATCCTCTACACTATCTACAACACCACCAACCTTTGTGTCGTCTGCAAACTTGCCAACCCATCCTTCTACCCCCACATCCAGGTCGTTAATAAAAATCACGAAAAGTAGAGGTCCCAGAACAGATCCTTGTGGGACACCACTAGTCACAATCCTCCAATCTGAATGTACTCCCTCCACCATCACCCTCTACCTTCTGCAGGCAAGACAATTCTGAATCCACCTGGCCAAACTTCCCTGGATCCCATGCCTTCTAACTTTCTGAATAAGCCTACAGTGTGGAACCTTGTCAAATGCCTTACTAAAATCCATGTAGATCACATCCACTGCACTACCCTCATCTATATGCCTGGTCACCTCCTCAAAGAACTCTATCAGGCTTGTTAGACACGATCTGCCCTTCACAAAGCCATGCTGACTGTCCCTGATCAGACCATGATTCTCTAAATGCCTATAGATCCTATCTCTAAGAATCTTTTCCAGCAGCTTTCCCACCACAGACGTAAGGCTCACTGGTCTATAATTACCCGGACTATCCATACTACCTTTTTTGAACAAGGGAACAACATTCGCCTCCCTCCAATCCTCCGGTACCATTCCCGTGGACAACGAGGACATAAAGATCCTAGGATCTTATCCTAGAAAAATAATGCCTGCCCTTTAATTCATTTTTCCATTCCTCCTGCCACTTCTTCTCTGTACCTTTTTTTAATCCTACTTCTCAATTCTGCTCTGCCTAGGGGAACTAATTTCTACTTGCCTTCTCTATCAGGAAGACTTTGCAATGCCATCCACAATTTCATTTCCCTTCACCCCAGCATGCCCAGGTATCCATGAAAATCTGACAGCACAACCCATCATCCCTATTCTAAACAACACTGAGAGAATCTCAATAACTATGTCAGGATGAGCTTTTGATTTATTCCCTTTTATAGCCTCTAAGGCAGCAGCAGAATCCGAACAAATGATAATCTTACATGTTCGAAAGTTTCCTATCCACCATAAGGCCCAGAGGATTGCTAATAATTCTGTTGCAAAGACAGAAACACCATCTGAAACCCATTGACCAATCTTAACTCCAAGTGGAGATACATACATCCCAAATCCTGCCCTACTGCTCTCTGGGTCCACTAAGCCATCAGTAAAAATCTTCAGATAAGATCCCCATTTATTATTTAAATATTCATTTGTGATCAACACTGATGAATTTGCTCTGCTTCCTTGAAGCTGAAAAAGGAGGAATAGGTCTACTTCTGGTTCTGGCAAGAGCCAAAAAGGGACGGGTGGTAAGCAGATTTGGTCAACCACGTCTTCCTCAGTCAGTTTCAATTTCACAGCCCAGTTATTAACCAAATCTAAAAATGGATATCTTTTAATTTTACTTTGGTGCTCCGACTTCCCCTGCAAAAGATACTCTGGTGGACAGCTGTGATGGAATCCACTTAGCTTTGCCCAATACTGCAGGCCCAACTGAATTCATCTTAAATGTAGAGGCACTGCTCCCATCTCCACATATAATGCCGGGACTGATGTTGTTCTTAAAGCTCCACATCAGAGTTTAAGTGCTTTGGACTGCACAGTGTCTAGTTTTCCAAGCACTGCCGTAGCAGCAGAACCATAAGTAATACAACCATAATCTATAACTGATCCAATCATAGCTAGATATATTAAGCACATAGTTTCCTGCCCTGCTCCCCAGTCACATCCAGCAATACTTCTCATAACATTTAAAACTTTCTCACACTTTCCAATTGTTTTATCTATATGAACCCTCCAAGTAAGTCTTTCATCAAACCAGACACCTAAAAACTTGAATACCTTGACTTTTTCTAGTGGAGAATGATACAGACACAATTCACAATCAGGAAACTTTCTTCTAAAGCCAAAATTCATATATTTGGACTTAGAAGCAGAAATCCTGAAACCCCATTTATTAGCCCAGTTTTCAACTGATCTTAAAGCCTTTTGTACCTGCCTTAATATATACTTGCCATTTCTTCCTCTTTTCCAGATTGCACCATCGTCTGCAAACAACAATTTGCCAAATCCTGTCCCTACCTGATCAAAGATATCATTTATCATGTCATTAAAAAGAACTGGACTTAACCCTCTTTGTGACAGATGTCATGGGAAGATAGCTTCCTTAACTCATATGTTTTGGTCCTGTCCTGCTTTGGAAACTTTTTGGAAAGACATTTTTAATATTATCTCAAAGGTATTGAATACAGATATTTCTCCCCATCCTATTACTGCTATCTTTGGATTACCTAAAATTTCCAGTAATTTTTCCCCTTCAGCCCGTAGAATGATTGCATTTCTTACTTTAATGGCGAAAAGATGTATTTTCCAACATTGGAAGGAGATTACTGCCCCAACTACATTCTTTTGGTTTTCTCAGACGATACTATGTTTAAATTTGGAGAAAATCAGAAGTAATCTTTATGATACTTCAGTTAAATTTGAACAGACCTGGAGATCTTTTATTCAACATTTTCATTTAATGTAATTTATTTTTTCTCTTTGCCCATATTTACATTCCCTTCTTGCTTTTTAACTGTTTTTAATGGAGGTTGGGTTTGAGGACGTGATTGTTTTAAGTTGTTTAAGTCTACTTGATACCTACTTAGCCCATTGCTTTGCTTTTTAGATTAGTTGCACGGTGGGTTTTTTGGGGGGTTTTTTTTGGGGTTTTTTCTTCTCTTTATTGATATGTATGGAATATTAGTATACTATTATATTACCTTGTTATTTTATATCTAAACAGCACTGTTCGTACTAATTTTTTTGTGTATTAATATCTCTTGTAAATTTATATCACAACAGTGTATTAGTTTCTACATGGTTTACCTTTTGTGTACTAATTCAATAAAAAGATTTAAAAAGAAAAAGAACTGGACTAATGACACTTCCTTGAGGGGTACCATTACCTATTTTAACTGACTTGGAACTTGTTCTGCCTATTCTTACTTGAATTGTTCTTTCCTTAAGGAAATCTTTGATCCAATTAAACATTCTACCTCCAATTCCTGGATCACAGAGTTTAATTAATAAGCCATCCTTCCAGAGTGAGTCATATGCTCTTTCAATATCCAGAAATACACTTACCATTACTTCTCTATTTTGAAATGATTTTTTAATATCATGATTTAAAAGGGCAACAGATTCCATTGTTGATCTTCCAGTTCTAAAATCATTTTGATAGGCAGCAAAATGTCCCTTATTTTCCAAAAAATAAACAAGTCTGTTGGTGACCATTTGTTCCATAATCTTACAAAGCACTGGCGTTTAAGCTATAGGCCGATACGAACTAGGACTAGACGTGTCCTCACCTGGCTTTAAAACTGGAATCACCACCGCATGCTTCCATTCACTGGTAATTTTCCTTCTTTCCACGCTGAATTAAACAAAGCTAGTATTTCTATTAATACAGAGTCATCTAAGTTCTTAAACAATTCATAACAGAGTCTATCCCTACCAGGAGAAGTGTTTGAACCTGATTGGACAGCTTCCTGCAATTCCTGAAGGGGGAAAAACAAATTTATTGAGGTATTATCATCCAAACGCCTGTCCAATTTCCAACTTTCCTTTAACGTAATTTCCTTTCTCAAATCACCTAACACTCCAGGACTGTGTAACGCTTGGAACACCTCTACAAACATATCAACATTTTCCTTATTGGTTACAGCTTCAATATCTCCTTCCAGCAAAGCTGGGATGGATGGTTTCCTATATATCCCTGATATTTGTGAATGATCATCCATAGCTGCTTTATAGGTGTCTCAGGGCCCAGGTTTCCACAAAATCTTCTCCAACTATCCCCTCTTTGCATTTTTAATTACTCTCCTTGCTACTGCTCTTTCCTTTTTATACTCCATAGCATTATCTAACACTGGGTACTTTCTTAATTTCCTGTAAGCTCTATTTCTGTTTCGTACTGCTATATCACAATTTTTATTCCACCACGGAACTAATGCTCAAGCCTTAGGAACATTCCGTAGTGGGATATTCAACCGAGCAACTTTATGAATTATAGAACAGAGGGATTCATTCCAATTGTCTATGGAGCCATCGCTATTAATCTCTTCTATTATATCCATAGCTTTCTCCTGGTACTCATCCCAATGGGCCAAAGAAGAGTTATACCTAGCAGACCTCTTCTCAACTTCTACTATCAAATTTCTTCCAAATCTATGTAATATAGGATAGTGATCACTTCCTAGTGTGTATCTGTCCGTAACATCCCATTCCCCAACCCTAGCTAAGTTTGAGGAAGTGATAGAAAAGTCTAAGTGACTACAAGTATTCTTTACAATATTAAATCTTGTAGGCTTTCTGTCATTTAGCAGTACCATGTTGTATTTATCTAGAAACTCCTCTACTAACACTCCATTACTAACTTTACTTTCACTACCCCATATAGGATTATGGGCATTGAAATCTCCAACCCAGGTTACTGGGGGTCTTACCTTATTCATAATTTCATCCAAATCAGCTAACATCATATTACCTGAATTATAAATTTAATCAACGTTATTTGACCACGAGAGTTCCAAACCTCCACAGCCACAATTTCAAGGTTAGATTTAAAATCAAGTCTTCTAAACTGGAGTCCCGCTTTTCTGAAAGTTGCACGCCCTCCACCTGATTTACCTGTTCTGTCAGCTCTCAAACTATCATATCCAGGGATCACAAAATCTAAATGAGGTTTTAATCATGTCTCCTGTATACCTATCAAATTAAGCTTGTCTTTAAAAGTTCCAACAATTTTTTTAATTCTTGATGATTTGCAGTTAAACTTCTTGCATTCCATTGTAATATTAAAAACCACCAAATACTAATTATTGGCCTTTTCATCCACATAAAGCTCATCGGTACTCTCTGACCACGACAACTGGGAAGTATTCAGTGATTGTTTGTCTGTCATATACTCATGTAATTTTTCCGGCGAAATCTGTTTCATATCAAGGAATCTCTCTGCAGCTCCAGCAGCTACTTTTAACATAGCCAACCTCTTGGTTGTAGTTTTAATCCCGACCAGTACATCAACAACACACACCAAAAAAGAATTTTTAGTCATCAACAGCATGCCTGAAGGAGCCATAGTTGGAGAACTCAGAATGTACTGACTCCCCATCATTCCAATCTTTTCTTTACTTATCCTTTGCTCTCTATCAACTTTCTTTACTGCTTCAGCATATGATATTTTTTGTTGGATACTAACATCCTGAATCTGCTTTGCCTTACTAAAATACTCACATCCTCTGAATGCCGCTATATGGTCCCCTCCACAGTTACTGCATTTAGGCACCGCTGCCTTACATGCTTTAATATCATGATCCTCTCCACATTTCATACATCTCCTTTTACCTCGACATGAACCAGCAACATGTCCAAATCTCTGGCAATTATAACAGCGTAAGGGAGGCCTAATGTATTCTCTAACTTGATAAGACATGCACCCAAGAAAGACTCTAGTTGGAAGAACTTCACCTGCAAAAACCAGAAGAACAGGAGAATCCCAATCACCGCCTTCTCTTGATTTTAATCGTTTGGCTTCAATCACTCGACCACCTTTAATATTGACCAAAATTTCCTTTTCAGTCATGCCAGACCAAATACCATACACTATGCCTAACTCCCTTCCTTTCTTTAAGAGTAATACACTTCACTTTCACAACCAATCTTCCCACCATTTTAGCACTGTTATATTGGTCAATATCTTTGCAACAAATTTTCAGCAATCCATTAGGCAAAATGGATTGGAATCCTGGAATCCTTTACCTATTTGGTTTTCTAATGTTGCTGCCACTTTCAAAGATTAAGGGCTCTAAATCCTCCTTCCCCTTCCTTCTGACGTTTAATTTTATACAGAAGTATAAATTCCTCCAATTCACCCATTTTCCTCAATTTGTTATCCCCCATTGCTTCGGGTCTTTCACTTGATGCACCCCTTTTTTGTCTACTCTTACTTCTGGAGTATTCCACAGTCTCCCGCCCTCCTCCTTCAATCTGAACCCCCCCCTTCCTTTTGCAGCCATAGGCCAAAACTAACCCTTTCCAAACTACTAGGCTCCTTCACACCCAAGTCCCCACCCACTCGATCAACGGCCCCAACTCAGCCAGCAGTTCAACTGCCAGAGGCAACCAAACTCCTCCCTTCCTCAGCCAGCCAACTCCTCCCCAGCCAAGCCTCAGCCAGCAACCAGCCAGCAGCTGAAGCTCTCTCGCTCCCTCTCCATCTTGTTTTACAGCGGTTGGCACCCAGCTCAGTGATGCATTACCGCTACCTTCTGCTCCGGAATGTGCAATAGACTTACATTCTAAACCCTTTCACCCAATCACACACCCACACATACCCTAACTTACACTTTATTTACCCATCTTTGGCCGTCCTTGTACCCTATTCCTGTTTATCTGTCATATCCTATAAAAAACCCCTGTAACCCTTAAGAAAGCTAAAAATACACTAACTGTGCTCTCTCACCCATGCCCAGCAACCCTTTTAATGTGAATTCCTGCACCCCCAATTCCCTTAGTCTAATTCTCATCATCTCTCTCTGTATCCCATACTTCCTGCAACACAGAACTACATGTTCTACTGACTCCTCTTCCTGACATTCCTCACACAATCCTGTCTGGTGTTTCCCTATCATTTGCAATGTTCTGTTTAATGCACAATGCCCCAGCCTTAACCTAGTCCACACAGTTTCCTCTCTTCTGTTTCCACTACCTACCCTAGTACCTGCATCATTTCTTTCATTTTGATATAAATACCTCCCTTTCCCCTCTCTGTCCCATCTTTCTTGCCACATTTGGTTGATTTTTTTCCCAGATTACGCACTTAATCTCTGCTTTACTGATACTAATGTGCATTTCTATATTTTCTTTCTTTAACGCCCTCTTTGCCAACTCATCCACCCTCTCATTCCCCTTCACCCCAACATGTGCTGGAACCCATAAAATTTTACCTGACCTCCCTGATTTGCAATTCTTGTGATTAACTGAAGGACTTCATAAAATACATCTTGCCGACTGTTTGAATGAAAAGACCTTAAACTTGTTGGAACTGAGGTTGAATCTGAGCATATCAACACTTTGACTTGTCTAGCTTTCTCCACCCATTGCAACGCAACCAACACTGCCAGCATCTCCACTGTATACACCCCTAACTTTTTAGATGTTTTTCTGCTGATTCCAATTTCTTTTGCTGGTATAGCCATCCCAAACCCTGTCACTCCTGTTTCAGGTTCCTTCACACCATCCGTATAAATGTGAGTATAATCACTATACTTTTCCCATCATGTGACAGTTAAATGCACTTACCAAATCATTTTTATATTTTCCTTTCTTTTTTACCTCTAACAAATGCCGGTCTATGTCAGGCCATAGAAGCTTCCATGGAGCTACAACCGGATAAACTACTGAAGGACTTATCCTTAGATCAAACACTCCATATTCTTTAGCAAACTCATTCCCTACCCGACTAAAGTTATCCCTCTGATCCCTATCGTTCAGGGATATTCAATATTCAGGAGGGATAGACATGAAGGAAGGGGAGGTGGGGTGGCGTTGCTGGTTAAAGAAGAGATTAACACAATAGAAAGGAAGGACATAAGCCGGGAAGATGTGGAATCAATATGGGTAGAGCTGCGTAACACTAAGGGGCAGAAGACGCTGGTGGGAGTTGTGTACAGGCCACCTAACAGTAGTAGTGAGGTCGGAGATGGTATTAAACAGGAAATTAGAAATGTGTACAATAAAGGAACAGCAGTTATAATGGGTGACTTCAATCTACATGTAGATTGGGTGAACCAAATTGGTAAAGGTGCTGAGGAAGAGGATTTCTTGGAATGTATGCGGGATGGTTTTTTGAACCAACATGTCGAGGAACCGACTAGAGAGCAGGCTATTCTGGACTGGGTTTTGAGCAATGAGGAAGGGTTAATTAGCAATCTTGTCGTGAGAGGCCCCTTGGGTAAGAGTGACCATAATATGGTGGAATTCTTCATTAAGATGGAGAGTGACATAGTTAATTCAGAAACAAAGGTTCTGAACTTAAAGAGGGGTAACCGAATGGCCTACTCCTGCACCTATTTTCTATGTTTCTATGTTTCTATGAAACCTCCCATTTTCCCAGGACTCCTGCAACACTCCTTTAGCAGGGTAAGAATAATTTTGCCCCTGCAAATTAGCCCAGTAGTTTACCATCAATTGCATGCTTCTTTGTTCCAAAGGCATTACTCCCATTTCTACCTGTAGGGCTGACACTGGTGACATTTTAAAAGCCCCACTGCACACTCTCAAAGCCTGAGCCTGAATCACATCCAGTTTCCTTATAAGAGACCTAGCTGCTGATCCATATACTATATTTCCATAATCCAATACAGATCTTACTAAAGCCACATACATTCCCTTCAACGCTGAACAACCTGCTCTCCATTCCCTACCAGTCAAACATCTCATCACATTTATTACTTTTTTACATTTCTCCTCAACTTTCCTCATATGGTCTGCCCATGTTAATCGTGAATTAAACATAACTCCTAGAAATTTAAATGATCCAACCCTTTCTAATTTAATCCCCTACATCCTTACCTTCTTTCCCATCTCTATTCTTTTCCTGGTAAAAAATACAGTTTGAGTTTTATCTACTGAAAATCTACATCCCCAATCATAACCGCACTCCACCACTTCATCCATTGCTCCTTGTAGTTTCCTGATTATATGCTCCATGTTCCTGCCTCTTTTCCATAAGGCCCTATCATCTGCAAACAGTGACCTACCAATATCCACTGGTACCTTTGTGAAGACATCATTGATCATAATGATGAAAAGTAACAGGCTAATCACACTACCTTGAGGTGTGCCATTACCCACTAAGTACTGTTTTGATAATTTTGATCCAATCCGAACTTGAATTTTTCTACCAAACAAAAAATCTTTAATCCAGTTAAAAACTCTCCCACCAACCCCAATCTTGTGCAGTTTAATTAATAATCCTTCCTTCCACATCATATCATAGGCTTTTTCAATGTCAAAAAACATTGCAACTACTAATCCTTTATTTGCCTGGGCCTTTCTTATTTCATTTTGTAACCTTATCACTGAGTCCAGGGAACTCCTTCCCTGCCTAAAATCACTCTGATAACTTGCCAGCATTCCCCTCTTCTCAAGCTCATACGATAACCTTTCTGTTATCATCCATTCCACTACCTTACATATATTTGATGTTAATGCTATTGGTCTGTAGCTAGTGGGTTTTGACGGATCCTTGCCAGGTTTCCTTATTGGAATTACTACTGCTTCCTTCCATGCACTTGGTAATCTTCCCTCCTCCCATACTCTGTTATGAAAATGCAGCAACTTCTTGAGCGCTCCTTCTCCTAGATTTTTTAGCATAATGTAGCATATCAGATCTTTCCCTGAGGAGGTTGGTCTCGATGTCTTTATTGCTCTCATCATTTCTGCCAACATAAATGGATCATCAATTACATCTGTAGGGGGTTTCTTCTTTTATGTTACTGTGTAGGCTAATTAAAATGGCTTCTTTGTTATGTTAACTGCTGAGAAAGTTCTCTGGATAGCAGTTTATATTATTGATAAGAGAATGAACCAATCAATTGGGACAGATGTTATCCTTTCTAGTGTGTCTGTAAGTTATTGTGATGCACGGGTTTTTGGGCAGAAGGCACGATGGAGAGAGAGAGAGAAAGAGAGAATGGACAAGGTGTAGTGAACTGGCTAATGGGGTTGGACCCTGAGCAGGAGTTCGAGGTCCAGGGTCTTCGGCGAGGAGAGGAGACGGAGACAGACTCGTGTGGAGCGTCTGGTTGACCACCATGGTTGGTTCCAGGCGGCAGGTCGAGGTGGTCAGAGGAGATCGAATGGTGAAGAGAGGATTGTTACTAGAGCTCCAACGGTTGTGCACGAAGAGATTGAACTTGGATAAGTGTGGCGTCTTTTAGTTTCCTTTTATATTTTATCTCTATTAATTATAAAGTTCCAGTAATATCTATAAACTGTAATTCATTTAATCATACATGGTGTATTGTCTATTATTTGGCAGGGTGGGTACATCACACAGCATCCACACAAACTTAATTACCCAGTTTGGCAGGGCCGAAGGTTGTTTCCCCTAGACGACAGCGAGCCGAGCGACCCTGAGGCTTACCGGGGCCTCATATCATCTGTTTCTTCCCTCCTGTTTAACACACCTGGGTGATGACTCATTGTTCTTTTCCTTCTTCAGACAAATTTTCTGAACTGTGTATCTGTACAAATGACTTGGCTATGATCTCCACCTTATCCCTACTGGAGACTGCTGTTTCCTCCTCTGATATCATTACTGGATATTCCCATTCCCTTCTATCTCCCCCCATCCTCTTAATCATTGTCCATACTTCTCCCACAGGTGTTGTTCTTCCTATTTCATTGCAAAAACTCCTCCAACTTGACCTTTTAGCTTGACGTATAATTCTGCTCACCACTGCCGGTGCCTTCTTACATTGAATCAAATGCTGCATATTATGGGTTCTTTTAACTAGCCTGAATGCTCTATTTCTGTTTTTTTTTTAACAGCCTGACAACATTCCTCTGTCCACCCTGGTACCAGTTTCCTATTCATCCTATTTTTACTCCTGGGTGTAGATCCTTCTGCTGCCATGATAATTGCTGAAGTCATCTGACTGTTTAATTCATCTATATTTCTAGAAATATCAATCTTTGTCAATGCTTCTTCACTCAACTTCTGGAACATACCCCAATCTGCTTTTCCAAACACCCACTTTGGGATTCTGCCACCTGATCTTACTCAACTCTTTCACTCACTGAACATAAAACTGGGTAGTGATCATTGCCTACTGTTGAAGCAGTCCAAACTCCCCAGTTACTAATGCCAGCCAAGGTATTAGACACTAACGTAATATCTAACACTGACTCAGTTCCTGTTGTTATGTCTATCCTTGTACCTCTACCATCATTCATACACACCAAATCCCTTTCTTCCATCAAATCTTCAATTACCTTTCTATTTGAATCTGTAATTGGATCCTCCCATATTGTGCCGTGAGCATTGAAATCTGCACACCACACTACTTAATGTCTGTTTTGTCCTTGTATCCTTAATAGTCTGTCCAAATCCAACCTTTTATATGGATTGTAGTAGTTAATTACAACCACTCCCTCCCCTCTCTCCCACACTTCCACCACTATGTATTCCTGATCATCTCCTTTTTTCAGTACCCTATATGGTATCCCTTGCTTGATTAACATCGCACAACCCCCTCCTCCCCCTAGATTTCTATCTTTCCTTATCATTGTACACCCATGTACCATAAAGTCTAAAGCTGGTTTCAACCAAGTTTCCTGAATACACACTACATCCGGTTTTACAACCATTTCTTTAATAAAGTGCTTGAATTCCTGGCTATTGGCCAGTAAGCTCCTTGCATTCCATTGTAAAAGAATCACCATAATTAGTACTAACCAACCCATGACACTTCCTGGCTTGACTGGTTAGTGAGGTTCACCCTCACTTCCTCCCATGTCAGTCCTACTAACACTAAATGGTTCATTGCTGCTTTTACCACCAGCTGAATTTTGTCACTCTTTGACTTTACCTCAGCCGTGCTATTAATCACTCCTGCAATGAATGTTACTAGAGCCTTTTTGTCTACATAAATCCTGTCATTTGTTCTTTGTTGCACCTCTCGCATCCCTATTGCTTCCTGTTCATTAGGAGCATTATTCTGTTCTCTTGACATTCTTACAGCTTCTGCATGTGGTCTTTCTTTTCACTCTTATTTCTTGAATTTTATTCTCCCGTCTCACAACCTCACACCCACTATATGCCACATTATGAGCTCCTCCACAATTGCAGCACTTTGGTTGCACTCCTGTTCCGCTCTTTCCATATTCATGATCACCCCCACATCTAGCACATCTCCTCTGCCTTTTACAGTTTTTAGCTAAGTGTCCAAACCTTTGACATTTATAGCACCTCAGTGGCTTTGGCACATACACCCTTACTGGGTAACTCATGAAACTCAGGAACACCTTCCCTGGCACTCTTTCTTCTTCAAATTCAATCAATACTGTTTCACTTTCCTTTTTCACTCTCTCCTTTGTTGTTTTCAGTCTTTGAATATTCATTACTTTTCCTCCTTTGACATTCCTCTTTAACTCCTCCATATTTATACTCATTGGTACCCCCGTGATCACTCCTTTACAGCCACCATTTTGCACTCCCACCCTCCCTGTGTATTCCACCTTGCATTTTCCTTTCTCTTTTAGCTTGAGTGCTTTCTCAAGTTGTTCCCCATTCGTACATCTTACCAATAGGTTGCCATCATTAAGGACTTTTGCAAATACTATTTCCCCAATCTTATTTGCTAGAGTTGTTGTTAGCACAAGCAGGTTAATTTTCTTTGTGTGTCCCTGAGCCTTCTCATTAAACCTGATTATGACAACATCTTCTCTCTGAACTTGTTCATCTTCCTCACTTTCAGAACTCTCTCCAGTGTCATTTCTTATTCTTTTTATTCCCTTTGTCTCAGTTTTCATTCATCCATTCCCTCACTATCTCCTCATTGCCTTTATTTCTCCCTTCACACTAATCCATTTCTCCCCAGCTGCCTACCTCTGATCCCAAATCCCTGTCCCACTCCTTCTCCACTCTCTTTCCCTCACCACCCCCCCCCCCACCTTGTCTGCCATTACTGGACTCACACAACCCCCTCCCAGCAATTCCCATTCCTTCCCCACTCTTTCCCTCAACAAGTTCCAAACCACATTCACACATGCACCCACTCCAAAATCCAGCCAGCCCAGCAACTGAAGCTTCTTCTTCTTCTTTTTTGTTTTATGGCAGTTGGCAACCAGTTTTTCAGTGCATTACCGCCACCTGCTAGACTTGTGGTGTTCCAACCAAAAATGTCCTGGAGTTCTCCACTTTAGACAATCTAGTTCAGCCTGCAATTCTCTATTAGCATCACTCTGTAGTTGCGATTCCTCGTGACTTCTTAATGTGCTCATTAGATAATTCCGCAAACTGCTATTCTTCCCTAATTTTGTCACGTTTTCATGTAGTTGTATTACCTCAATTACATCGACTTTCAGCTACATCACTTGTAAGACTAAAATCGTCTTGTTAAAGAATAGTAATTATCACACGTTATACTTTTAAAATTGCTGTTTTTCCAAGTCTATCTGCTTTTCCAGGTTTTCCTTTTCTTGGATCGTAGCCTGCAGTTGTTTACTGAGACCTTGGAGTTCTTCTTCATTTGCCTCCATTTTTTCATTTTATAATCTGAATGTAGGTAATTCACTTTGCAACAAATTCCTTTTCCTTTCGTATCCCTGTAATAATTTACCCCATTTTCCAATCTCATTTCCAACTCACAGTCGTTCTTGTCGAATACTTCTATTTGTTGTTGAGTTCTGCACATGTACCCTGGGCTTCAACCATAAAATCTGAGCATTTCCCTTAAGTTCTGAAACATATTTCTTAAATTCTTGACCATTTGCAATAAATATACTGCCATTAAGATTCCATCTCCCCTGCCTGTGAACTGTTGCATCCTCCATTCAGCGTTTCTTTGACTTCTTCCCACCTAATCCCTTTAATACCAAGATACTTTTCTGCAGACTTGACTATAATTTTAATTTTTTCAGGTCTTTTGCTTGTTTGCGCTGAACAATTAATTGCATCCACCATAAAAAGTACAAAATCCTTTCTACTCATTAATAGTGTATCCTTATTTTTCATATTACGGCCCTCACAATTCACCAGTTTATTATTCCCTGTATTTGTTTGCTTGACAGCCTTTTTTTCAGTAAATTCTTTCACTGCTTCTGCATAACTGATTCCTTGAGTTACTTTTACATATTGTATCTCAGCCGCCTTCTTGCTATAAACGCACCCTCGATAAGCTGCGCTGTGTTCCTCGCCACAATTGCAGCATTTCAGCCTAGCTCCTGCTTCACGTTTCCCATATTCATGTTTTCCAGCACATCTCCCACATCTTTGTTTTCCTCTGCAGACCGCCACAATGTGCCCAAATTTCTGACATTTACAGCATCTTAAAGGCAGTGGTATATATATTCTAACCGCATAACACATATACCCTAAGTAAACGTTAGTCAGCAATCTCTCATCATCAAAGTTAATCATCACCGATAAACTATCACACTTTTTCCCGTTTCTTGTAACTTCCAAACATTTGGCCTCAATAATTTTTGCTCCTTTTATGTTCTGTTTAATCTTATCCATAGTAACTTTTGTTGGTATCCCCAAAATAACTCCTCTAGTCCACTTTCTATTGTTGGGTATTGAGCATTGTACTTTGCCATCTATTTTACTTAATCTTATCACTTTGCCTTGCTGAGCACCATCCCAACAAGTCACTAATAGTGATCCATTTCATAAAATCTTTGCTCTTTTAATCTCACCTATTATTTTGTTGAGCATCTTCATCAAACAAATCAGGTTCCAATCACCAAAAAACACCCCATCTTCACTTAGTTTTATAATTGCTTTAATCTCATCTTCTTTTCATTGTTTTGCTGTCCTGTTTTGATCATCCACTGACTCCTCAGAGTTTGATATCCCATACCTCGGCTTTCTTTTCTTCCTCTTTCCATTCCATTCCACTTTCCCACCGACCTCCATCTCTAGTTCACTTCCACTCTCACCAAATACTTCCTTCAACAGCTTGGCTCTTTCCTTGATGTTCTCTCTCTCCACCATTTTCCAGTGAGCTCCATAATCATCAACCACCAACCAGATCAGCAGCCAGCCACACCTCAACTGAAGCTGAACCAAGGAGCTATTTACGTAGCCATCCCAAAATGTGAATCAGCTACCTCAATTAGAGCACCCAACAGAAAAAAAGAGAAAACTAGAAAACCTGGAATAAGGAACAATGGACCCCAGACCGTGAACCAGAATCCAGACTTCACGCACTGAACCATGACAATTTGAGGGCAGGATACAACAAAGTATGCTGCAGTTGTCCCTGATTTTGTCAAGACCTGTGTGGATGAGTATGCACGAGTGTGCACATTCAAAAACATTAGACATAGCCAAACCAGAAGCCAGAAATGAACTGTGATATTTGCTGTCTGCTGAGAGCTAGATCTGTGGCATTCAAATCCAATGAACTAGAACCCTACAAGAAGTCCAGATACAACCCACAGAAAGCTATCGAAATAATGAAAAAGCAATTCTGAGTGAAGTTAGATACAGAATCTGATGCACTTCAGCTCTGGCAGGGTTTGAAGGTCATCACATCCAAAAACGCAAAACCTAACATCATAAAAAAGGTAGTAGATTAGTTTAGACATTGGCTTTGTGGGAGAAGCCAGAGAGTGGTAGTAGATGATCATCTCTCTGACTGAGGGGCTGTGATTAGTGGAGTTCCGCAGTGATTGGTGCTCGGTCCGTTGTTGTTTGTCATCTATGTCAATGATCTGGATGATAATGTGGTTAACTGGATCAGCAGATTTGTGGATGAAACCAAGATTGGGGGTGTAGTGGACAGTAAGAAAGGCTATCACAGCTTTCAGTGGGGTCTGGACCAACTGGTGAAATGGGCTGAAAAATAGCAGATGGAATTTAATGTAGACAAGTGTGAGATGTTACATTTCAGTCGGACCAACCAGGGTAGGTCTTACACAGTGAATGGTAGGAAGCTGAGGAGTGCAGTAGAACAAATAGTTCTGGGAATGCAGGTCTATAGTTAATTGAAAATAGCATCACAGGTAGATAGATTCTAAAGAAAGCTTTTGGCACATTAGCCTTCATAAATCAAAGTATTGATTACAGGAGATGGAATGTTATATTGAAATTGTATAAGAAATTGATGAGGCCTAATTTGGAGTATTGTTTGCAATTTTCGTCACCTACCTACAGGAAAGATGTATGTAAATAAGGTTGTAAGAGTACAGAGAAAATTTACAAGGATGTTACCAGGACTGGAAGACCTGAGTTATAAGGAAAGATTGAATAGGTTAGGACTTTATTCCTTGGGATGGAGAAGATTGAGGGGAGATTTGATAGAGGTATAGATAGGGTAACTGGAAACAGGCTTTCCCACTGAAGTTGAGTGGGACTACAACTAGAGGTTATGGGTTAAGGGTGAAAGGTGAAAAGTTTAAGGGAAACATGAAGGGAAACTTCACTCAGAGGGTTGTGGGAGTAGTGTATGCAAGCGTAATTTCAATGTTTAGGAGAAGTTTGGATAGGTACATGAATGATAGGCATATGGAGGGCTATGGTCCCGGTGCAAATTGATAGGAGTAGGCAATTTAAATGGTTTGGCACAGACTAGATGGGCCAAAGGGCCTGTTTCTGTGCTGCACTTTCCCATGACTCTATGACTCTATGTCTAAATGGCTGTGAGCTCAATGCTTTTTATGCATGGTTTGAAAGGAAGAATAAAACTACACCTGGGCGAATTCCTGCAGCATCTGGTGACCCTATGATATCCGTCCCAGAGACTGATGTCAGAACATGTTTAATGAGGCTGAACCCTCATAGGGTGTCCGGCTTCAATGATGTACGAGGTAGGGCACTGAAAACCTGTGCCAACCAGCTGGCTGGAGTGCTCAAGGACATCTTCAATCTCTCACTGTTATAGTCGGAAGTTCACATCTGCTTTAAAAGGGCATCAATCACACCTGTGCTCACGAAGAATTGACCATAAGACTATAAGATGTAGGAGCAGAATTAGGCCATTCGGCTCATCGAGTATGCCCCGCCATTTTATTATAGCTGATCCAGTTCCCTCTCAGCCCCAATCTCCTCCCTTCTCCCTGTAACCCTTCATACCATGACTAATCAAGAACTTATCAATCTCTGCCTTAAATACACCCAGTGACTTAGCCTCCACAGCTGCTGGTGGCAATGAATTCCATAGATCAACTACCCTTTGGCTAAAGAAATCCTTCCTCTTCTCCATTCTAAATGGATGTCCCTCTATTCCGATGCTGTGCCCCACCATAGACTCCCAAGACTCCCACCATAGGAAACATCCACTCTTTTAAGGCCTTTCAACATTCAATAGGTTTCAATTAGGTCTCCCTCATTCTTCTGAATTCCAGTGAATACAGGCCCAGAGCCATCAATTGGTCAGCACATGTTAATCCTTTCATTCCTGGAAATATTTATGTGAACCTCCTCTGAATCCTCTCCAATGTCAATGAATCCTTGCTTAGATAAGGGGCCACAATACTGCTCACAGTACTCTAAGTGAGGCTTTACCAGTTCCTTATAAGGCCTCAACATTACATCCTTGCTTTTATATACTCGTCCTCTCAAAATGAATGCTAGCATTGTATTTGCCTTCCTCAACGCTGATTCAAGCTGCAAAGTAATTTTTAGGAAATTCTGCATTTGGACATCCAAAACCCTTTGCACCTTGCGTTTTTGAATTTTCTCTCCATTTAGAAAATAGTCTATGCTTTTATTTTGTCTATCAAAGTGTATGACCGTACACTTCCCGACACTGTCACTTATTTGCCTATTTTCCTAATCTGTCTAAGTTAAGGGTCGCCAACCCGTTGATCACGATCGACCGGTCAATCTTTGAGACTTTCCCAGTAGATCCCGAAAAGAATCAAAAATAAATACAGAAATACTGTTGTAATGTGAGCATTATAAGAGTAAGTAATACTAATTAGGATAATGGTAATATAGCAATATTTTCACTACAAAACTGTTTGTAAAGAGAGATTGTTTCCGGGTTGCAGGGTTTTAGTTCCATTCTTTCTGCCCAGAGCGCATGTGTGTAGTTCCCCTGCCATGCACCGCGTTTTCAGCATAGCTTGTGCTGCATCAGAGTGACCAATCAGATTAGATAAGAGTACAGACGGTCACAAACATCAATATAGGGCAGAAGTCCCCAAACTCCAGGCCGTGAAGAATGCTGTGGTGCAGTGGTAGTCAGAACGCACCCAGCACATCTTTAAAAACAAAGCTGAAATAAATAAGCTAATTAATTAGGTGCCGCCCAGCACGTAAATGTCGGCCCAGATCAGAGGCGACGCAATCGGCAATCGCTTGTGATATCCTGATAGCATGGCGGAGGCTCCACGAAAGAAGGCGAAAATGTACAAATTCCATCCAGAATGGGAAGAGGAATTTCTATTTACCTTGGTGAAAGACAAGTGTGTATGTATGTTGTGCCACCAAACACAAGCACTGACTAAAAGAGGGAATCTGGAGCGGCATTGCAACACCAAACACCAGAAATTTAAAGACATCCACCTCCAAAAGAGCGCAATTCGTGCCTGGGAAGTTGAGGAGCTGAAATCGGGGTTGAAGGCCCAGCAATTGTTTTTCACAAAACATGCTGCTCAAAATAAGGCTGCTATTGAAGCACCATTTCATGTAAGTCACCTTTTGGCTAAACACAAGAAGCCTTTTACAGATGGCGATTTATTCAAGGAAGCAATGGCCATTACCACAGAGACTGTTTTTACTGACTTTAAAAACAAAAACGGCATCACAACTGCAATACATAATATACCGCTTGGCCCTGCAACAGTGACAAGGAGGGTAGAGTCACTGTCAGAGGACGTGGATCGACAAGAGTTAAAGGACTTGTCACTCTGTGAATACTTTTCACTACAGTTCGATGAATGCCTGGATGTAATGCAAACGGCTCAGCTTGTTGTATTTGTCAGAATGGCTTTCCAGGATTTTACAACAAAGGAGGACTTCCTCACTCTTTTGTAATTAAAGGAGAGAACGAGAGGTGAGGATATCTACAATGCGTTTAAAAAATATGTCCATGAAAATGACATCCCCATTCATAAACTGGTGGCAATTACTACTGATGGGGCCCCAGCAATGCACGATGTGCGCGTTGGTTTTATAGCACTAAAAGTCAGGGTCAACTTATCTATGTGAAATTGCATTTTCGCAGATGAAAATTATTAATTCTAAGTACAGGAGCTGACTTACTGACAGACACATTACTAGGGTTGCCAACTTTCTCACTCCCAAATAAGGGACAAAAGTAGCAGTCAAATCCCGGGACATTTGTGTTTACCCCGAGGAAGACTACCATGACCATTAAGCCTTGCATGGGCACCTGTGTGCGCATGTGCGTACGTGCCGATTTTTTTACCCCATGAGTCGGTTTTGGCTTAATCTTCATTATTTCTACTTTATATAGGCTGTGTATTTATCATATTATTCCTGCTTTTACTATATGTTAATGTTATTTTAGGTTTTATTTGTTATTTGGCATGATTTGGTAGGTTATTTTTTTGGGTCTGGGAACGCTCAAAAATTTTTTCCATATAAATTAATGGTAATTGCTTCTTCGGCGTAAAGCATTTCTGCACGAAAGGTTTCATAGGAGCACTCTACCCTAGCGGGGGAACTACGGGACAGTTGGCAACCCTACACCTCACAGACGGTCTCAGACTGGCTGTCTGTACTTATGAGCCAAATTTCAGGGAACTAGCAGAAAGTATTCAGCCCCAGTCATCACACTGAGTGCAACAGTCAATTTTTATTCATTTATTTTTCGTGTTGAAATAAAATTAAATAATGAAACTTAGAATTAAAGGTGTGAAGTATTGTAATATTCTTAAAGAAAGACAGCTATGGCCTGTTTGATATGCTAGTTACAGTGTTTTCTTGTTTGAATTAATTTGAAAGTTTGACAAAACTAGTTTGTGTAATTCAAATACAATTCGCCCAAATAAAAGGCCTCAAATTGGAAGTACAATTTGAGCTGTTTTTTCTCTAAATGATTTAGTAGGTAGATCTTGCCTTTCACTAAGGTCGAGGTCGGGGATCTTGGGCTTAAAAAGGTTCGTGACCACTAGTCTAAGTCCTTCTATACCCTTCCTGTTTCCTCAACACTACCTGCCCCTCCTCCTATTTTTGAATAGTTTGCAAACATGACTACAAAGCAATCAATTCCATCATCCAAGTCAAAAGGAGTGTTTCCAACAAAGACCTCTGTGGAACACCGCTAGACTCCAGCAGCCAATCAGAAAAGGCTCCCTTTATTCCCACTCCTTGCCTCCAGCTAATCAGCTGATGCTCTATCCATGTTAGTATCTTTCCTGTAATACAATGGGTTCCTAACTTGTTAAGCAGTCTCAAGTACAACATCTTGTTAAACGTCTTCTGAAAATCCAAGTAAACAACATCCACTGATTCTCCTTTCTCTATCCTGCTTGTTATTTCCTCAAAGAATTCCAACAGATTTGTCAGACAAGATTTTCCCTTAAGGAAACCATGCTGATTTTGGCCTATTTTATCATGTGCCTCCACATCCCTGAAACCACATCCTTACCAATTGACTCCAACATCTTCCCAACCACTGAGATCAGACTAATTGGCCTATAGTTTCCTTTCTTCTGCCTGTCTCCCTTCTTGAAGAGTAGAGTGGCATTTGCAATTTCCAGTGCTCCAGACCTTGCCAGAACCTACTGGTTCTTGAAAAATCATCACTAATGCCTCCACAATCACTTCAGCCACCTCTTCAGAACTCTGGGGTATGGACCACCTGTTCCAGGCAATCACTTTCCCAAGCACCTTCTTCTAATAATGGCAATTTCATTCACTTCTACCCCCTGATACTTTCAAACTTCTGGCATAATGCTGGAGTCTTCCACAGTGAAGACTGATGCAAAATATTTATTCAGTTTGTCCTTCCTTTCCTTGTCCCCAATTACTACCTCTGCAACATCATTTTCTAGCGGTCTGATGTCTACTTCCGCTTCTCTTTTACACTATATATATATATCTGAAGAAACTTTTGGTATGCTCTTTAATATTATTGGCTAGCTTACCTTTGTATTCCACCTATTCCCTCTTTATGACTTTTTTAGTTGCCTCGTAAGCCTTTCAAAAGCTTCTCAAATCTCTAACCTCCCAGTAAGTTTTCCTCTATTCTACACCCACCCTCTAGCTTTTATATTGGTTTTGACTTCCCTCGTCATGCACGGTTATGTCATCCTGCCTTTAGAATACTTCTTCTTCTTTGGGATGCATCTATCTGCACTTTCTGATTTGTTCCCAGAAATTCCAGCCATTGCTGCTTTGCTATCGTTCCTGCTAGTGTCCCCTTCCAATCAACTTTGGCCAGCTCCTCTCTCATGCCTCTGTGATTCCCTTTACTCCACTGTAATACTGATACAACTGACTTTAATTTCACCCTCTCAAATTGCAAGGTGAATTCTATCATGTTATGATTACTGCCTCCTAAGGGTTTCATTACCTTAACCTCTTTAATCAATTCTGGTTAATTGCACAACACCCAATTGAGAATAGCTAATCCCCTAGGGATCTCAACCTCAAAGTGCTCTAAAATGTCATCTCATAGGCATTCCACAAAATCACCCTCTTTATTCTCTCCACACAGCACAATGTCATATAAATTCTCCAATGACATAACTGTTCTTGCCAAAATCTCAGATGGTGGTAAGGAGTTGTAGGAGAGTGAGTTGGATCAGCTGGTTGAGGTGTGTTGCAACAACAACCTTGCACTCAATGTCAGTAAGACCGAGGAATTGATTGTGTTCTTCGGGCAGCGGAAGTAGAGGGAACACACACCAGTCATTGAGTGATAAGCAGGGGAAAGGGTGAGCCATTTCAGGTTCCTGGGTGTCAACTTCTCATTAGATCTATCCTGGGACCAACACTTTGATGCAATTATGAAGAGGGCATGCCCGTGACTATATATCATTTGCAATTTGAGGGGAATTGGCATGTTACAAGACTCTAGCAAATTGCTACAGACGTACTGTGGAGAGCATTCTAATTGGTTGTGTCACCTTCTGGTGTGGCGGGGCCACTGCACAGGGTCCAAAAAAGCTGCAAAAGGTTGTAAACTCAGCCAACTCCATCATGGGTACTAACTTCCTCAGCAGTGAGAACATCTTTAAAGGCTGATGCCTTAAACAAGGTGGTATCCATCATTAAGTACCCCCATAGCCAGCAATGATGTCTTCTCATTGCTACAATCAGAGGGGAGGTACGGGAGACTGAAGACACAATTAATATTTAGAACTGCTTCCTCCCCACCACCATCACATTTCCGAATGGACACTGAAACCTATGAACCTCACAATTGTCTTGATCCCTTTTCACACAAAATATTTATTTTTTAATATATTTCTCATTATAATTTATAGTAATGTTTATATATTGCATTGCACTGCTGCCACAAAATAACAAATTTCATGACATATGTCAGTGATAATAAACCTGATTCTGATTCTGACTCTGAGGCGATAAAATTGATGAGTTTTGCAAGAGTTCAGCAAGCAGCACCAATGTCATCATCAACAAAGCAGAAAAAGAGCTGTAGAGGAAAGCCAGAAGAGATTTGGGTTAAGGTCTGTTTCACACAGCTAGCAAGTGGACAGGCATACAAGTGCCCATGGCTACACATTTGATTTGCAGATAGTGGAAAGAATTGAAAGATAAGTTGTTGAGGGTATGAACAAGTTCTGCCAGGTAGGTGAGAATTTTAGTGAAGGGGAATGTTGGGGTTTTCTTCCAGAAGGAAAAGACTTCCGTGATGATGGGTGGAGGTGTATGATAACTGGACATCCATGGTGATAATGAGGCAGTTTGGGACCAGGGAATTGGTGTACAGTTCTGATGTACAGATCTCAGGGATAAATATCTCCAAACTGAGATTCTTTCATCAGTGGCGATTAAGAATTTAACTTACTTGTGTCTGGAAAATCAAATTGAGGAATCACTTTTCTGATCTGTGAATCATTAAGAAAAGCAGTCTTGCACTGGACAAGTTCATTAGGCCAACTGTTTAGACATGAAATAATTTAAATTTAAAATCTTTAAAATGTATCTAGTACAACCCATCTTTAGGTAAGGAATCAGATAATACAGATTGAGGACTCTAACATGCATTAACTTTCAAAACCCTTGAGATGCACTTCTGGGCTATTCAAAGAAATGGTTCTTTTTTCATCTGTGTAAACACAGGATAATTCAGTTTTTATATTATATTTATTGGCAGAAACTCTAGTTCATAGTTAGGGCTATTGTAGACCATAAGACCATAAGACAAAGGAGCAGAAGTCACCATTCGGCCCATCGAGTCTGCTCTGCCATTTTATCATGAGCTGATCAGTTCTCCCATTTAGTTCCACTCCCCCACCTTCTCCACATAACCTTTGATGCCCTGGCTACTCAGATACCTATCAATCTCTGCCTTAAATACACCCAATGAATTGACCTCCACTGCCATCCATGGCAACAAATTCCATAGATTCACCACCCTCTGGCTAAAAAAAAATTTCTTCACATCTCTGTTCTGAATGGGTGCCCTTCAATCCTTAAGTCATGCCCTCTCATACTAGACTCCCCCATCAGGGGAAACAACTTTGCCACATCCACTCTGTCCATGCCTTTCAACATCCGAAATGTTTCTATGAGGTCTCCCCTCATTCTTCTAAACTCCAAGGAATACAGTCCAAGAGCGGACAAACGTTCCTCATATGTTAACCCTCTCATTCTCAGAATCATTCCAGTGAATCTTCTCTGTATCCTCTCCAACATCAGCACATCCTTTCTTAAATAAAGAGACCAAAACTGCCCACAGCACTCCAAGTGAGGTCTCACCGGTGCCTTATAGAGCCTCAACATCACATCCCTGCTCCTATACTCTATTCCTCTAGAAATGAATGCCAACATTGCATTCGCCTTCTTCACCACCGACTCAACCTGGAGGTTAACCTTAAGGGTATCCTGTACGAGGACTCCCAAGTCCTGTTGCATCTCCGAACTTTGAATTCTATCCCCATTTAAATAATAGTCTGCCTGTTTATTTCTTCTGCCAAAGTGCAGAACCATACACTTTCCAACATTGTATTTCATTTGCCACTTCTTTGCCCATTCTTCCAATCTATCCAAGTCTCTCTGCAGACTCTCTGTTTCCTCAGAACTACCGGCCCCTCCACCTATCTTCGTATCATCAGCAAACTTAGCCACAAAGCCATCTATTCCATAATCCAAATCGTTGATGTACAATGTAAAAAGAAGCGGCCCCAACACGGACCCCTGTGGAACACCGCTGGTAACCGGCAGCCAACCAGAATAGGATCCCTTTATTCCCACTCCCTGTTTCCTGCCAATCAGCCAACACTCTATCCATGTATGTAACTTTCCCATAATTCCATGGGTTCTTATCTTGTTAAGTAGCCTCATGTGTGGCACCTTGTCAAAGGCCTTCTGAAAATCCAAATATACAACATCCACTGCATCTCCCTTGTCTAGCCTACTTGTAATTTCCTCAAAAAATTGTAATAGGTTTGTCAGACAGGATTTTCCTTTAAGGAATCCATGCTGAGTTCTGCCTATCTTGTCATATGCCTCCAGGTACTCTGTAACCTCATCCTTGACAATCGAATCTAACAACTTCCCAACCACCGATGTCAAGCTAACAGGTCTATAATTTCCTTTTTGCTTCCTTGCCCCTTTCTTAAATAGCGGAGTGACATTTGAAATCCCCCAGTCCTCCAGAACCATGCCAGAATCTATCAACTTTTGAAAGATCATCGCTAATGCCTCCGCAATCTCCACAGCTACTTCCTTCAGAACACGAGGGTGCATTCCATCTGGTCTGGGAGATTTATCTACCTTTAGACTATTCAGCTTCCTGAGTACTTTCTCTGTCGTAATTGTGACTGCGCACACTTCTCTTCCCTGCCACCCTTGAGTGTCCGGTATACTGCTGATGTTTTCCTCAGAGAAGACTGATGCAAAATACTCGTTCAGTTCCTTCGCCGCTTCCTTATCTCCCATTACAATTTCTCCAGCATCATTTTCTATCAGTCTTATATCAACTCTCACCTGTCTTTTACTCTTTATATACTTGAAAAAGCTTTTAGTATCCATTTTGATATTATTAGCTAGCTTCTTTTCATAGTTCATCTTTTCCCTCTTAATGACCTTCTTGGTTTCCTTTTGTAAGCTTTTAAAAACTTCCCAATCCTCTGTCTTCCCAATAATTTTTGCTTCTTTGTATACCCTCTCCTTTGCTTTAACTTTGGCTTTGACTTCTCGTCAGCCACGGTTGCATCCTTTCTCCATTTGAAAATTTCTTCTTTTTTGGAATATACCTGTCTTGCACCTTCCTCACTTCTCGCATAAACTCCAGCCACTGCTGCTCTGCCGTCCTTCCCGCCAGTGTCCCTTTCCAGTCAACTCTGGCCAGTTCCTCTCTCATGCCACTATAATTTCCTTTACTCCACTGAAATACCGACACATCAGATTTCAGCTTCTCTTTTTCAAATTTCACAGTGAACTCAATCATGCTATGATCACTGTCTCCTAAGGGTTCCTTCACCTCAATCTCTCTAACCACCTCCAGTTCATTACACAATACCCAATCCAGTACAGCCCATCCCCTAGTGGGCTCAACAACAAACTCTTCTAAAAAGCCATCTCGCAGACATTCTACAAATTCCCTCTTTTGAGATCCAGAGCCGACCTTATTTTCCCAATCCACTCGCATGTTAAAATCCGCCACAATTATCATAACACTGCCCTTCTGACAAGCCTTTTCTATATCCTGTTGTAATTTGTAGTCCACATCACTGCAGCTGTTTGGAGGCCTATATACAACTGCCTTCAGGGTCCTTTTACTCCTGCTATTTCTGAGCTCAACCCATAAAGATTCTGCACCTTCCGATCCTATATCACCTCTTTCTAATGATTTAATATAATTTCTTACCAATAAAGCCATGCCTCCCCCTCTGCCTACCTTCCTATCCTTCCGATACACCGTGTATCCTTGGACGTTCAGCTCCCAGAGACATGCATCCTTTAGCCACATCTCAGTGATGATCACAATATCATACCTGCCAATCTGTAGCTGTACAACAAGATCATCCACCTTATTCCTTATGCTGCATGCATTTAAGTATAACAGGGGAAAACAATACAGGTTTCCCATGAATATTTTGGCTTCAGTGCTTTGATGAAGCCTGCCCTTGCATGGAAGCTCAGGACAAGTGACTAGATGATGCATTTTATGGAAATGCCTGGTACTTATTTCGAAGTTTGGGTTTAGGGTACAGACAGCCATGGGTCTGATCAGTGTCAGACCAGAATGGATATTAGAACCCAATATTCAAAAAGAAAATGGGTGGAAATGGGAATTGGTATTTCATTGTTGCAGAATGAAATTGGAGCGAGGTCAAGATTAATTCCAACATTTGGTATATTTAGTGGGTAATAGAGTTTGGATTGAGTTAGGAACATTAGTTCTGCTGCTAGGAATGAGATTGAGCTGTTGATTGGAATTATCAGGATTGGAGCAGCCATATTTGATGTTGGAGGGATGTATGCAGTTATGTTTGGGATATTGTACGTTAGGATCCATGTGGAGTGTGTGGCAGGTTGGCACTTGGGCTGAGGTTAAGGTACCATAGACAGTGCAGGAGCTGAAGTTGGGGGTTAATGCAATGCATAGGTGTTGACTTAAGGAATGATTGACAAACACCATGTTCAACTGTGGGCAATCCCAGACAAGGCTGTCCAAATTCCTTTGCACTGCTCATGGATTGGTGTTTCCAGAAATCGTAGAAGGGAGACAAGGGTGATTTGTACCAGAAAGTGTTCAGAACATTTCTACAGTAATGCAAAATGAGTAGCAGCTAGTTATTATCATGATTCACTCTGGGGAAGAAAATGATTTTCAATTACATAAGATTAAAACATAAACACAGGGTATGCAATTGAATTTTGAGACATCAGAGTTTTATAGGTCTCATATCAATATTTGCATGGAAAGTGGGACTATTTTATTGAGGAACATTAAAAATTCAAATATTTACCTTGGGGAACTGAATTGTAATAAATCATAATTGATGGCTTGGAGCATGCTCTTTCTGAAATGAAGATTCTACAGACTCGAAATGCATTAATATACTGTAATGTAGAGTCTGTTGCCATGCAACACGTATTTGATTTCTGCCCTGTGAAACAGAGTCACATATATTCAATTAACACACACTGTAAGCAGTACTCAACAAATCAGGGCTTAACAGTAGATACAAATCCTGATGGTCAATTACTTGCAGGTTATTGATGCAGAACAAGCTGGTGTCTGCACCCTGACCTTTGGAACAGCAACATTTCTGTGAATTTCAGAGCTGTTTGGAGATGAAGACTAGCATTTTACAATTAAAGAAGGAGCTTGTGTTCTGGTCCCTCCTGGCTTTAGCATGATGAGAAGCAAGGGGAAAGAGACCAAATACAAGTCCTACTTCAAAGAAGAGATCCAGTGATGAGCAGAGAAGGGCTTAGCTCAGAAATGCCTACCCCTCAAGATCTCAGAAACAATGTATTTGAAGACTAGGACTCAAAGACAATGACAACAGAGATTATCCATTCCTGAGGTTGAGTTCCAGCTCTGCCTCCATCTCTGAGCTGCTCTGTTGTGGAAGCAAAGGTCAATGTTATCCTGGCTGCCCAAAGGCTACTGAGTGGCTGATACTCACCGTGTTTCTTCATGTGGAATGTTACAAGTGGCCAATATTAGGCTCTTCTTTAATTAAAGAGGATCAAGCAGCTTGGACACATTGATGTTCATACTGTAGTGGTCTTGAGGATTCAGTTACATATCTGTCAAGGTCCGGTCCATGAAATCCGCATTCCAGTTCACAGTCCAGTCCATTGTTCCTTATTCCAGGTTTTCTGGTTTTCCCTTGTTCTGTTGGGTGCTCTAATTGAGGCACCTGATTCTTATTTTGGGCTGGCTACATAAATAGCTCTTGGGTTCAGCTTCATTTGCTAGACTGTTCTCTTCCCCTCCCTTTCCTTCTGCAGCCTTGCCTGTTACCTTTTGCCTGAAGCCTTGCCTGCATTCTTGCTGTCAGGTTCTACTGCTGGAGCAAGACTGAAGCCTTGCTGTGTCTAGATAAGGAACTATCTTTTGTGGTTTGGACTGTCTCTTTGTGTCCTTGCCTTCGTTAGGTAGGTCCAGCTGTTTGCCACTACCTTGTGCTGAGAAATGTCTCTTTGTGCCCTTGCCTCCGCTGGGTAGGTCCGGCTGTTTGCCGCTACCTTGAGTGGAGAACTGCCTCTCAGTGTTCTGTGTATGAGTTCTGGCCCCACTTCCTACTCCCTACGAGGGGTCCTGACTCTGTGTAGAGCCCTGGCCCCAATTCATGTTCCCAACGATGGGTCCGGGCTCTGTGTTCCTGTTCTGCCAAGACCAAGTCTCTGTGTTCATGTTCTGCCAAGACCAAGTCTCTGTGTTCCTGTTCTCATCCAGTTCTGTAGTCACGTCTTGTCCTCGCCTAGATCTGGAGTCCAAGCCCGAGTCAAGACCCAGATTCTGGGTCCCTGTCCAGTCTCTGGCTCAGAGTCCTTGTCCAGGTTCCAAGTCCCTAGTTCCTCGTCCAGGTCCAGCTTTCCTAGTCTAGTCCTAGCCCAGGCCTTGTATCCTAGTCTCGTCCAGGGCCTGTCTTGCCCAGTGTAGTTTCTTCCCTTGAATTCTTGACACACCTAGTCCTGTTCCTAGTACTTCAGTGTCAGCATCTTGCATTTGGGTCTGCTCCCAGCACTCCCCTTGTGACAATATCAACTAGAGAGAGTAATATTCCTTCAATGCAAAGATACTGTATGACCATCTCCACCTTATTCTTATGATTTAGCCTATGCCTTGGGAAGACAATTTGACTTTTTCATTCTGCAGTAGCCTGCAGTGCTTATCATGTTTAATCCACGAGGTTGGATAGATGGACAATAGATAACTTTTTTGCATAATGACTGTCCTCTGTGTCCAAGCAACTCACACACGTGCAGGTTGCTGATAATGCTGAAAAGTGCTTATTCAACTGCAGCTATGGGACCACATGGAACAGAAAGGGTGCTATTAGGGTACTTGTTGCTACTATATTTTGGGGAATGCCCGGGAGGTGGCCAGACAGAGAGGCTTTCTACTTTGTGTCTCATACTGCATGATGGAAGCAGAAAGACTATCTGGTCATGCTTTCAGAACACGGCTTCTGGAGTTATAGATCACTTCCCGATAGCTCTGCATTCACACGGAACAAGGCCATGCCATGCCATGAAGGCCATGCCCATAAACACCAAGACCTTATTACATTTTAGATATGAACATAGAACATAGAAATCTACAGCACATTACAGGCCCTTTAGTCCACAAAGTTGTGCCGACAATGTAACCCACTCTGGAGACTGCTTAGAATTTCCCAAGCTCATAGCCCTCTGTTTTCCTAAGCTCCATGTACCTATCTAAGAGACTGTTAAAAGACTCTATTGTATCTGCTTCCACCATTGTGGCTGGCAGTGCATTTTACTGGAGTGCTATGTCAAATTAACATTGTGCTACACCGGCAACCAATAACAACATCAAGTGATAATGTCACCATTTACCCAAACATTAATATTCATGGTCTTCTGCTGCTGTATCCATCCACTTCAACATTTAACATGTTGTGCATTCAGAAATGCTCCTCTGCACACTGCTGTTGTAACGTGTGGTTATTTGAGTTACTGTTGCTTTCCTGTCAGCTTGAACCAGTCTGGCCATTGTCCTCTGATCTCTCCCATTTTCTCCCACAGAACAACCGCTCACAGGATGTCTATTGCTCCTCCCGCCATTCTCTGTAAACCTTGGAGACTGATGGCATGAAAATCCCATAAGATCAGCAGTTACTGAGATACTCAAGTGTGGTACCAACAATCATTCCATAGTCAAAGCCACTTAGATTAAATTTCTTCCCCATTCTGATGTTTAATCTGAACAAAGTCTGAATGTCGTGACCATGTCTGCATGCTGTTATGTATTAAGTTGCTGCCACATGATTGGCTAATAAGATAATTGCATTAACAAGCAAGTGTATAGGTGTATCTAATAAAGTGGCCACTGGGTATATATCGCCATTGCCGATTTTTCCAACAGAAACATCTAGGAATCTCCATTAACAAGACAAGACCTGGGTAAGGCACTTACTAAGTGTATTTGCAAGAGGAGATTGCAGACTACATATGCTGTAGGAAGTCAAATCCTTAATTCTAAAGACATCCAAACTTTCTAAGTTATGCCAAAGGCAGCAAAGAATGTCATCTATTTTATTAGTACAGCTCCAAAGATATTGAAGATTGCTCTTAAATTGCATCCTAAGTGCAGTGCTAAAGCTTTGAAAGATGTTCAGTATTTATTTCTGTGACTACAGTTGCAAAGACTGAATAAGTTTGAATTCATCAAGGACAAAGCAAAAAACCTTGTCTGCCAGGTCCATCTGCTGCCTGAAATCTCCATTGGTTGTGCTTCTTTGACAACAGAACCTGTGCTAAAATCATGCTCTCCTCAAGATAACGCCTGGTAGTGAGCATTTTAGATGCCTCACCAGCCAAATTACACCTGTTGCTCCAAAAAAGCAAATGCAAACATACAACACAGAAGAGGGCCACAGAGGACCTCAGCTTGTTCTGGTTTGGAGGCTTGTATGCCTCAATGACACAGAGAGCTATGTTAGCTGAATTGAGGGCTTTATGTTTTCGCTCTTGATAGGGTCACCCACGCCAAACAGGTCAAAGGGTAGAGGCCAGACTAAGAGTGATCCACCAGCCCTCAAGGTTTGGGGGGTTCATCTCAGGGCTAACAACCCTGACTGGTAAAACAAAATTATAATAGAAACAGCAATGAATAATCCTTCTACATCTGAACACAAGGGTATTCCTGAGTCTCCACCCAGAACTTGCATGACTGACAGTAATAAAAACAGAGCTACTGAAATGATGAAGGAAGCCCTGGAATCCACATCTTCATTGCTGCCTTAAACACCAGTGGTGTAATGGGCAGTAGAGAGGATGAAAAAGAGCGAATTAACTTAATCCCAGCACCCGCACTTGGCTGGAAGCCGGGCAGCTCACAGCTCTTCAAGCACACATCCCAGTTTGTAAATCAGAGTGACATGCTGTGATCCAGGTTTCATTGATCATCCTGCATCTCTCAATGGCAGGTGTCATGGTCATCAGCAATTCTTTGAGCTAAAAGGCCTGTATCTATGTTGGTTTCTACAGGCGCTGAAAGTGCAGAGCAAAAAACACAAAATGCTGGAGGAATTCAGCAGATTCACTGAGTAATAAACAGTAGGTGCTTCAGCCCAAACTCAGGAAAGGAAGGGCTGAAGAAGCCAGCCAGAAGGGTCTTGACCCTATACATTAACTGTCTGTTCATCTCCATAGATACTGTCTGACTTGCTGATTTCCTCCAGCATTTTGTGTTTGTTGATCTGCATTTTCAGCACCTGTAGAAACCAGCATAGATACAGGTCTCTAGCTCAAAGAATTGCTGCCGATCATGTTGCCCATACTTGGACACATACTGGCATATGTGCTTGAAGAGCTGTAATGCTGTAATGTTCTCACCCTAAGTACCCTTTAAACGTGATGAGTGCTTCCGCTCGACTACTCTTTCAGACAGTACTATCTTCTCTCTAATCTATTAATATTTAGATGTATTCTACACCGACCCCCATTTTTGACCAAAATATGTCTTTTTATAGTTACCCTGCCTGGGCTCCTCATAATGTTATACAACTTGTCACGTGATCAGCAACAATGAATATATCGATTCAGGATTTATAAACAAACAAGCATTTATTAAACCCTGATAAACAATGAAAAGAAAAACAAATGAAAACCCTAACCGGAAGTAAACTGCAATGTGGCCATTCATTAAACTGCTACTCAGTACTAGCTCTTAAAGCGATAAATGCGAAACCAGTTCTTAAAGGGATAAATTCAAACACAGTTCTTCATAGTCAATTAGGAGAGACTTTCATGAAGTAACAAATTCCTCGAAGACACAACGTCACTGCCACTCCCAGCCGGATCCTGCCTTGTCCACAGGATTCATGATGATGGAAATAAAACAATTTTAAAGGCACCGACCTTCCTCCTCCGTAAAATAGATCCTACACAGCCTTTTCTGCCACTTTTAGCAGAGGCTATCTCATACAAATCACTCTTTCTTGAACAAATTCAATAATGGGCGATCCTTTCCAAACCTGTGGAACGTCTCCTTCAGGGTCCCGTCTTCACTCTCCAATGTTACTGAAAAGATACATTAACAAACCTGGCAGCGATTGGTTAAACTGCCGGCCCAGACTTCTGTACTTTACAATAGAACATAAAACTCCGTTTAAGATCAAAACTGCGTCATAATGCAAATACACAGCGGAGCGGAGTATCTCGTTGACGTTCTAACTGGAAAACTAACTGCATCACCAGGGTCTTCCCTTTTATACCCGTGGTGAACATGTCATCATGTGACCTCATATCAGTGGGAAAATTACATCAGGTGATCTCCAAAAGACCATTACATCATTCGCACAAGAAAGTCACAAGATCTCCATGAGGTATGTAACACCTCCCTCCAAAAAAATTTTTTAGTCTTTCAAGGAACAAAATTTTAACAATTATCAATTTACAACAAAAAATATGAAGGTATAAAAAATACAACATACACAATTTACACAGTATTATCTTTCAGCACTTTACAAACTAATATAGAGTAGGAGTGTTACGAATGTTAAAACACCACTCAATAAAAAAATTTTCATTGTACGTTTAACATCTCAATAGACAATCAACAATCACATTATCTTTACCTTTAATATGAGTGATCAAAATATTGTACTCCTGTAACATCAAACTCCAATTTAGTAATCTTCTATTTTTGTTTTTCATCTTCCTCAATTACACTAACGGATTATGATCAGTGTAAACTATGAATGGTTTCTGAGTAGTACTAACATACACTTCAAAATGTTGTAAAGCCAAAACAAGAGATAATAATTCCTTTTCTATTGTCGAATAATTTCTTTGATGGACATAAAATTTCTTAGAAAAGTAAGCTACCGAATGATCAACTTCATCACTCTCATCTCTTTGAAGTAACACTGCTCCTGCAGCCTCATCACTAGCATCTACAGCTAATGAAAATGGTTTTTCAAAGTCAGGAAATTTGAGCACAGGTTGACTACATACTATAGTTTTCAATTTATCAAAGGCCTCTTGAAAAAGCTCTGTCCAAACAAACTTTTCATTTTTCTTCAAGTGGTTAGTTAATGGAAGATCAATGTTCACAAAATCCATACAAAATTTTCTGTAATATCCAACCGTACCCAAGAATCTTCTGTGAGTTTTTCCACCAGTTGGAGTGGGTACTTCTAAAATTGCATGAACTTTCGCCTGAACAGGTGCTAATTTTCCTTGACCCACAACATAACCAAGGTATGTCACTGTAGCATGGCCAAATTCACATTTAGCTAAGTTAATAGTTAAGTTAGCTTTTGAAAGTCTTTCAAATAGTTTCTCCACCGCATTAATATGTGCTTTCCAAGTATTATTTCCCGTAACTAAATCATCAATATAGGGATCTGTATCTTTTAACCCATGAATCACCTTATTAATCATCCTTTGGAAAGTACCTGGTGCATTCTTCATCCCAAATGGAAGAACATTATATTCATATAACCCAGATGGGGTTACAAATGCAGAAAACTCTCTACCTCTATCCGTCAATGGAACACACAAATAAACTTTTAACAAATCAATCATTGTAAGGAACTTGGCTTGTCCAACTTTATCCAAACAATCCTCTACCCTAGGGATTGGATATGCATCAGTCTTTGTCACAGCATTCACCTTCCTGTAATTTGTACAAAACCTAATACTATTGTCTGGCTTAGGCACCATAACACACGGTGAACTCCAATTCGAATTTGAAGGTCTAATAATATTAATCTCTAACATATACTTAATTTCTTGTTCAGCAAGTTCACATTTTTCCCTGTTCATTCGATATGGATGTTGTTTTATAGGCTTTGCATCTCCCACATCTACATCATGAGTAGCTATGTGGTTCTTCTAGGAACGCCTGGAAATAAATCCCTATATTTAAAAATTAATTGTTTCATCTGCTCTCTCTGCTCTGGCTGTAAATGAGCCAATTTTTCATCAATATTTTCCAGAATTTTTATGTTTGGCAATCTTGCTTTAATAACATAGGGTTTAAAATGAGTTTCAGATGAATCATCCATTAAGTTTTCAATGGGATCAAATTAGTTATTATTGATCATGACAGTCATAGTAGCATCTTGTTTCTCATAATATGGTTTTATCATATTTATCTGACACAACTGTGTTGGCTTTCTTTGATCTGGAGTTTTTATCACATAATCCACATCATTTACTTTGGATTTAATCTCATAAGGACCATGAAATTTAGCTTGTAATGGGTTTGTTTGCACCGGGAAAAGAACCAACGCTTTATCTCCAGGCTTAAATGACCTCATTCTAGCTTCCTTATCATACCAAGTTTTCATCTTCTCCTGAGCCGATTTTAAATTTTCCTTGGCCAAGCTACTATCTTCATGTAGTCCTTCTTTAAATTTTAAAACATAATCCAACAAATTAGTGTGTACCTCTTCATTAATCCACTGTTCTTTCAACAAGGCCAAAGGTCCTCGAACTCTATGCCCAATCACAAGTTCAAAAGGACTAAAACCTAATGATTCCTCTCGTACTGCAAAAGATAGTAAATGTACGCCTTCATCCCAATCCTTCTCATTTTCCACACAAAACGTCCTAATCATATTTTTAAGGGTAGAATGAAATTTCTCCAAGGCTCCTTGTGATTCTGGATGATATGCAGATGAGGTAATCTGCTCTGCTCCCAGTTTATAAACTATCTGCTGAAATAATCCAGACATAAAATTACTACCTTGATCTGATTGTATTTCCTTAGGCAACCCAAAATAAGTAAAGTATTTTATAAGAGCCTTTGTCACAGTTTTGGCTGTTATATTCCTAAGAGGTAATGCCTCTGGAAACCGAGACACTGTGCATATAATAGTTAGCAAATATTGATGTCCAATTTTAGTTTTTGGCAACAGACCTACACAGTCTACAATGATTTTTGTGAATGGCTCACCAAATGCTGGAATTGGTTGCAGTGGGGCCACTGGAGTAACCTGATTAGGTTTACCCACAATTTGACATGTATGACATGTTCTACAAAATGTCGCTACATCTTTTCTTAAACTAGGCCAGTAAAAATGTTTAGAAACCTTGTTCATAGTTTTCTTTACCCCTAGATGGCCACCCAAAGGAATACTATGAGCCATAGTTAAAATCTCATTTCGATAAACTTTAGGAACTACTACCTGGTGTCATGGTCCGGTCTGTGAAGTCCGTATTCTGGTTCACGGTCCGGTCCATCGACCCTTGCTTCAAATTTTCCTGACTACCCTGTTTCTGGCTTATTGAGCTCTAATTGAGTCAGCTGATGCTCGTTGGGGCTGGCTGCATAAATACCTTCAGAGACCAGGGTGTGGTTGCTGGATTGTTCTTGTCCTTACTCCTTGTATCCCTTCCCTTGCCTTCTGTTTCCTCACCTGAAGTCCTGTCTTGTCTTGCCGGTAACTCTCGCCTCGCCTGAAGTTCTGTCTTGCTTTGCTTTGCCAGAAGCCCTGCCTTGTCTTGTCGGTAACTCTCGCCTCACCTGAAGTTCTGTCTCGCTTTGCTTTGTCAGTAGCCTTGCCTTGTCTTGTTGTCTGGTCCTGGAGTCACCCTGTACTTAGCTCCCTTCCTGTCCCTTGCCTCTGCCCACGTAAGCCAGGCTGTCTTGCCGTTACCTGGGGTTGGTTCTGTCCCTTCCTGTCTCTTGCCTCTGTCGGGTGGTGATCCGCACCCTGCCCAGGAGGTGCCAAGCCTTGCCTCAAGTCTCAAGTCTCCTGCCTCCTGTCAATTCTCGCCTCAAGTCTCAAGTCTCCTGTCTCCTGCCAATCCTCGTCTCAAGGCTCCTGCCTCCTGCCAAGCCTCGCCTCAAGTCTCGTCTCCTGCCTTCTGCCAAGCCTCGCCTCAAGTCTCTAGCCTCCTGCCAAGCCTCACCTCGTCTCAAGTCTCCTGCCCCCAGCCTCCAGACTTGCCTTGCCTCAAGTCTCAAGCTTCCAGCCTCTTGCCAAGCCAAGCCAAGTCTCTAGCCTCTAGCCTCTTGCCAAGCCAAGCCAAGTCTCTAGCCTCTAGCTCCTAGCCTGAAGACTCCAGCCTCATCCTGTCTGCCTGCGAAGCCTCATCCTTGCCTAGTTCTGGGGTCTGAGCCAGAGGCAAGACCCGGGTACTTGTCCAATCTCTGGCTCGGAGTCCAAGCCCGGGCTCCTAGCTCTCTTGTTCAGTCCTGTTTCAGGTTCTTGGTTTTCCTGTCCATGTCCTTGCCATTGCCCTGTATCCTAGTCATGTCCCTAGTACTTCGGTGTCTGTGTCTTGCACTTGGGTCCATTCCCAGCCACCCTCCTTATGACACCTGGTGATTAACTTCCCATTCTTCACTTGCAGGAATTGTAGGTGATCTCCACTTCCTCATTAGTACTCCCCTTTCAAAATAATAACCTACTGGCACCTTCTCAATTTCACTATCTGGAAGAGCTTGTTCTTTTAATTTTATAATCTCAGGATCTCTACCCTGCTCTGCTATCATCTCCTTCCAAGATAAAGACAAATCTTCATCATCAGATTTATCATAAGAGCCTTGATCAAATAATGAATGTAAGAAAGTTTCTGACACATCCTCAAAATTTGCATCCCGAGTTGAACTGTCATGGGTAACAACCTCATCCTGTACATCAGTCCTTTTAGCCATAGCTCGGGTTACAACACAGGAAGAATCCATATTAGAATCCCTCTGTGGTTCCTCAGAAATAGGCTTTATTGTCAAATGTACATCAGAAAAACTTGTCCATTAGCTAAGTCATTCCCTAACAACACAGCAACATCATTCACAGGTAAACTGAGTTGTAGTCCTACTTTAACAGGCCCTGTAACTAATCCTGACCTTAAATTTACTCTATGCAAATGTACCGGCATAAGGGCACTCCCAACTCTTCTTATATAATTTACCTCACCAATGTCAGACGCATCACTAAACTTTAGAACACTGTCTAATATTAGTGATTGCAAAGCTCCAGTATCTCTAAGTATTTTTATTGGTACGGGAATGGATCCCTCTTTTAAGGATAAAAATCCTTCAGTTATAAAATGTTCACATCCCCTCTTAACTCGGTCAGACTCTAACAAAACTTCATTTGTATTTTCCAAACCCTGTGTCTTTACAGGATTTTCAATATGTTGCGCACAAGCATCTAGGACTGCTTCCTTCTAAATCTTTTTCAATCAAAAATGGTTAGCTATTACATGTTTCTTAGAATAATTACAAATAATACCAAAATGTCTTTCCTTCACATGTCTCCCTTCATCCTTACCTTTCTCACTAATTTCAGATTTAATTTCTGGTTTATTTTGACTCTCTGTTCTATTTTTTTCTTTTAAAGGTTCTACCTGGAGAAAATTTACTCTTATGAATTAAAGTATACTCATCAGCCAATTTAGCAATCTCCTGCAATGTAGCAGTGTCCATTCCATTTAAATATGCCCTCACTTCAACAGGAATGCTTCTTTTAAAGTCCTCCTGCAAAATCAACTCTTTTAATTTCTTATACTCCCCATTCACATTTTTAGAGGAAACCCATCTTTCAAAATACACACATTTCTCAGAGGCAATTTCCACATACGTTTTTTCCACTGGTTTCTTCAAATTTCTGAATCTTTCTCTATACTCTTCTGGAAGTAGCTCATACGCCTTTATACGTCATATGCTGCTTCACAATATCATAATCAAGTGCTTGCTCAGCATTTAAAGCAATATAAACTTGTTGTGCCCTTCCTCTACACTTTGTAACATCACTGGCCATTTCTATTTCAGCCACTCTAAACTCAGAGCAACAATTTCAGAATGCTGGAAATATTTGTCCACTTCCATCTCATTAAATGGAGGAGCCAAAACAACCTCATGACTTGCTACAAACTGTTTCCTAGAACCAGAAGATCGATTTTCCATCTTTAATTTCTCCATCTCTAGCTCAAATTTCCTCAGGTTTTCAGCTTCTCTTTCTTGAAATTCTTTTATTTTAATTGCCTGTCTTTCAGCCATTTCCACTTTAAATTTCTCAAACTTTATCTGTTCAAGATGTAACTGCATTTCCAGTGTACTCATTGGAAACCTCCCCAAACTTATATAATGCTCAGCGATTTTTCTCTGAATTATTGGCTTAGTTGTACCCTTCATAATACCTTTAAGGTTCAACCTTTTAGCAATCTCTGACACCTCAGGTTTTCTCTCATTCACTAAAAACTCCGGGTCTGACGTTTCCATAAACTTGCCAACATCCATTGCTGCTGACTACCACTCACACACAAAATCAAACAAAAGAATCAGGTATTGCCTTTTCCAAATCAGGTTTGATAATTAAACAAGCACTTAAACTCAAAATCGGAACATATCCTGGATGAGCCCCCAATTAATGTCACGTGATTGGCAACAATGAATGTGTCGAGTCAGAATTTATAAACAAATAAGCATTTATTAAACCCTGATAAACAATGAAAAAATACAAACAAAAAACCCTAACCAGAAGTAAACTTACCATTCATTAAACTGGTACTCAGTACTGGCTCTTAAAGCAATAAATGTGAAACCAGTTCTTAAAGTGATGAATTCAAACACAGTTTTTCGAATGGTTAACTTTAAAGTCCAAGAGATTTATATAGTCAATTAGGAGAGACTCTCATGAAGTAGCGAATTCCCCAAAGACATGACATCACTGCCACTCCCGCCGGATCCTGCCTTGTCCACAGGATTCACAGCGACAGAAATAAAACGGTTTTAAAGGCACTGACCTTCCTCCTCCATAGAATAGAGACTGCACAGCCTTTTCTACCACTTTTAGCAGAGGCTATCTCATACAGATCACTCTTTCTTGAACGAATTCAATAATGGTCGACCCTTTCCAAACCCATCGAACGTCTCCTTCAGGGTCCTGTCTTCACTCTCTAATGTTACTGAAAAGATACATTAACAAACCTGGCAGTGATTGGTCAAACTGCCGGCTCAGACTTCTGCACCTTACAATAGAACATAAAACTCCGTTTAAAATCAAAACTGCGTCGTAATGCAAATACGCAGCAGAGCAGAGTATCTCGTTGATGTTCTAACTGGAAAACTAACTGCATCACCAGGGGTCTTCCCTTTTATACCCATGGTGAACATGTCATCACGTGACCTTACATCAGCAGGAAAATTACATCAGGTGACCTCCAAAAGACCATTACCTCATTCGCACAAGAAAGTCAAAAGATCTCCATGAGGTATGTAACAAACTCAATTAAATCTCCCTTAAGCCTATGCTATTCCAAAGAAAACAAGATTTTGCTAAGGTTACATTTTTCAGTTTCTGGATCTATCCTCATCAATGTGCACCATCTGCAGACCTAAGACTGTTTGTGACATTGCAAATGTTGCAGTTACAATTTGCACTCATTCCAGATATTGCAATGTTTGAGTAGAATGTGCAGGCTATGACGGAAAACTGGAAATTTGTGTAAATTGTGAACTATTCTGGACTGTTGGAATAATGGAGAATCCGTAAGTGTGATGAGGTTCTGAATTACCCCTATGAACTGTGCTTTTGAAAAGAGAGGGAAAGAGTTATTTAACACCGACATGTTGTTTTGAAAACAGAGAGAGAGAGAAAGAAAAAGAGAGAGAGAGAGAGAGATGAAGACTAACTGTTGGACTGTCACTTTAAGGCACGAGAAAGAACTGGCTAACTTTTGCATTTCTGTTCAGTTGGAGATGGCACTGAACAGCTCGTAAATTGCTATGGTAACCAAAGGGGCGTTATTTGATGGACAGTTGATGTTATGATTTTTCGGCAGCGTGTTGATACTTCTCAAGGATATTCGCCTGCTTGTGCATTTCTTACATAGAGAGAGGAAGGAGGAGATATTTGAGTGACAGTGGATGCTCAGCACGGGAAGATAAAATAGAAGGTCAGATGATAGACCTCAGACACCTGCTTTGGACACTGAATGAGCTTTGTTGTGCCTGCAGAAAAAGTGGGTCTTTGGAGGATTGATCAGTCGGATCGATCAGTTGGCTCTTACAGTGAGAAAAGGGATTGATTGGTGGGGAGTTGTCCATCTGTCCACCCTTTACCTGGGTTGATAGCTCCACCACAGAAAACCGGTCCCCTTTGTTGTGGTCACAATCAATGACTTTTAAAGGATTTCGGAAGACAACGAGAAGATCGACGGGGTCAGCTCAACTGAAGACTCAAATCTCTCCCTCTCTCTTTCTCCATCACTACTCAACTCAATACCACGAACTGAACTGAACTGAACTTTACTCATCATTGTAAGACTGTATTTTTTCACCCCTAGACTTGAAGAAGCTTGGTTTTTCACATATATTTCCACACCTACTGATTTACTTACTTTTATATATATGTAATCATTGCTAACCTGTTTGATTTATCTACATTTATATTACTGTATTGCGTAGTTACTAATAAATATTATTACTTAACAGCAATACTGGACTCCAAAGTGCTTTCTATTTCTGTTGGTTTTTTATTCTCGTCACGGGGACGTGTCAAAATTGGGGGCTCATCCGGGATATGGACAAATTGTGGGATGTTTGTTTGAATTGATTGGGGAAATTCCCTTTTGATTTGGTTGTGTGGAAAAGCAGCAGAAATGGATATTAGGAAATTTCTGGCAAAGCCAAACCCTGTGGTTTTGCAGAGAGCTAAAAAGGATGATGTACGGGACATTGCTAAAGAATTGAGAATCCAGGTAAAGAAGAGTATAGAAACATAGAAACATAGAAAATAGGTGCAGGAGTAGGCCATTCGGCCCTTCGAGCCTGCACCGCCATTCAGTATGATCATGGCTGATCATCCAACTCAGAACCCTGTACCAGCCTTCCCTCCATACCCCCTGATCCCTTTAGCCACAAGGGCCATATCTAACTCCCTCTTAAATATAGCCAATGAACTGGCCTCAACTGTTTCCTGTGGCAGAGAATTCCACAGATTCACCACTCTCTGTGTGAAGAAGTCTTTTCTCATCTCGGTCCTAAAAGGCTTCCCCTTTATCCTCAAACTGTGACCCCTCGTTCTGGACTTCCCCAACATCGGGAACAATCTTCCCACATCTAGCCTGTCCAATCCCTTTAGGATTTTATATGTTTCAATAAGATCCTCCCTTCAATCTTCTAAATTCCAACGAGTATAAGCCTAGTCAATCCAGTCTTTCATCATATGAAAGTCCTGCCATCCCAGGAATCAATCTGGTGAACCTTCTTTGTACTTCCTCTCTGGCAAGGATGTCTTTCCTCGGATTGGGGGACCAAACTGCACACAGTACTCCAGGTGTGGTCTCACCAAGGCCTTGTACAACTGCAGTAGTACCTCCCTGCTCCTGTACACGAATCCTCTGGCTATAAATGCCAGCACACCATTTGCTTTTTTCACCGCCTGCTGTACCTGCATGCCCACTTTCAATGACTGGTGTACAATGACACCCAGGTCTCATTGCACCTCCCCTTTTCCTAATCGGCCACCATTCAGATAATAAACTGTTTTCCTGTTCTTGCCACCAAAGTGGATAACTTCACATTTATCCACATTAAATTGCATCTGCCATGAATTTGCCCACTCACCTAACCTATCCAAGTCACCCTGCATCCTCTTAGCATCCTCCTCACAGCTAACACTGCCACCCAGCTTCGTGTCATCCACAAACTTGGAGATGCTGCATTTAATTCCCTCATCTAAGTCATTAATATATATTGTAAACAACTGGGGCCCAGCACTGAGCCTTGCAGTACCCCACTAGTCACTGCCTGCCATTCTGAAAAGGTCCTGTTTATTCCCACTCTTTGCTTCCTGTCTGCCAAACAATTCTCTATCCACATCAATACCTTACCCCCAATACCGTGTGCTTTAAGTTTGCACACTAATCTCCTGTGTGGGACCTTGTCAAAAGCCTTTTGAAAATCCAAATATACCACATCCACTGGTTCTCCCCGATCCACTCTACTAGGTACATCCTCAAAAAATTCTATGAGATTTGTCAGACATGATTTTCCTTTCACAAATCCATGCTGACTTTGTCCGATGATTTCACCGCTTTCCAAATGTGCTGTTATCACATCTTTGATAATAGATTCTAGTATTTTCCTCACCACTGATGTTAAGCTAACTGGTCTATAATTCCCCAGTTTCTCTCTCCCTCCTTTTTTAAAAAGTGGGGTTACATTAGCCACCCTCCAATCCTCAGGAACTAGTCCCGAATCAAAAGAGTTTTGAAAAATCTCACTAGTGCATCCACTATTTCTTGGGCTACTTCCTTACGCACTCTGGGATGCAGGCCATCTGGCCCTAGGGATTTATCTACCTTTAATCCCTTCAATTTACCTAACACCACTTCCCTACTAACATGTATTTCCCTCAGTTCCTGCATCTCACTAGACCCTCTGTCCCCTACTATTTCTGGAAGATTATTTATGTCCTCCTTAGTGAAGACAGAACCAAAGTAGTTATTAAATTGGTCTGCCATGTCCTTGTTCCCCATAATCAATTCACCTGTTTTTGTCTGTAAGCGACCTACATTTGTCTGAACCAATCTTTTTCTTTTCACTTATCTATAGAAGCTTTTACAGTCAGTTTTTATGTTCCCTGCCGGTTTTCTCTCATAATCTTTTTTCCCTTTTCTAATTAAGCCCTTTGTCCTCCTCTGCTGGACTCTGAAATTCTCCCAGTCCTCAGGTGAGCCGCTTTTTCTGGCTAATTTGTATGCTTCTTCTTTCAAATTGATACTATCCCTAATTTCCCTTGTCAGCCATGGGTGCACTACCTTCCCTGATTTATTCTTTTGCCAAATTGGGACAAACAATTGTTGTTTTTCCATGCGATCTTTAAATGCTTGCCATTGCATATCCATTGTCAACCCTTTAAGTATCATTTGCCAGTCTATCTTAGCTAATTCACGGCTCATACCTTCAAAGTTACCCTTCTTGAAGTTCAGAACCTTTGTTTATGAATTAATAATGTCACTCTCCATCTTCATGAAGAATTCCACCATATTATGGTCACTCTTACCCAAGGGGCCTCTCACGACAAGATTGCTAATTAACCCTTCCTCATTGCTCAATATCCAGTCTAGAATAGCTTGCTCCCTAGTTGGTTCCTCGACATGTTGGTTCAGAAAACCATCCCGCATACGTTCCAAGAAATCCTCTTCCTCAGCACCCTTACCAATTTGGTTCACCCAATCTATATGTAGATTGAAGTCACTCATTATAACTGCTGTTCCTTTATTTCATGCATTTCTAATTTCCTGTTTAATGTCATCCCCAACCTCACTACTACTGTTAGGTGGCCTGTACACAACTCCCACCAGCGTTCTGCCCCTTAGTGTTATGCAGCTCTCCCCATATCGATTCCACATCCTTCCAGCTAATGTCCTTCCTTTCTATTGCGTTAATGTCCTCTCTAACCAGCAATGCTACCCCACCTCCTTTTCTTTCATGTCTATCCCTCCTGAATATTGAATATCCCTGAATGTTGAGCTCCCATCCTCGGTCACCCTGGAGCCATGTCTCTGTGATCCCAACTATATCATATTCATTAATAAAAATCTGCACTTTTAATTCATCCACCTTGTTACGAATGCTCTTTGCATTGACATTGATCAGTCTGATGTTTATTTTACATGCGCAGATAATCAAGGCATGTTTAGACAACCTGTTGGGGCCTATGATAGCAAAACCAGAGGTTTAAATTATGATGATGTGTAAGAGGGTAGGAAAGCTGATGAGAGTAAGGTGTATGAGAAGGACTTGTCCTTATTATGGAAGGAATCTATTGTGGAACAGAAGCGAGATTCTGAAATGGTGGCTTTAAAGGAGATAGCTCTTACAGGAGAGGAGGTTCAGAGAGAGTCAGTGGGATATTACCTTAAAGATGGGGTGTTAATGAGGAAGTGGAGACCAGCCACTGTCCCTGCAAGTCATGTGGTGGTTCTGAAAGTTTACAGGGCTGAAATTTTAAATATGGCTTACAGTGTGCCTTTAGGTGGACCTCATGGAGTGACAAAGACAGTGAACGGGATTATGAAGGAATTTTACTGGCCTAGTTTAAGAAAGGATGTTGTGAATTTTTGCAGGACTTTGCATACCTGTCAAGTTGAGGGGAAATCTAATCAGGTTATTCGGGTAACACCACTTAAACCCAATACCTGCTTTTGTTAAACCTTTTCCTAGGGTCATAGTGGATTATGTAGGCCCATTGCCAAAGACTGCAGCTGGTTATCAGCATGTGTTAACAACCATGTGTGCTGTGTCTAGGTCCCCTGAAGCAACGTCTTTTGAAAATATCGAGGCCAGGACTGTGGTGAAGTCATTCAGTAAGTTTTTCACACTGGTAGGTCTGCCCAAATGAAGTCAATTTGACCAGGGCAGTAACTTTACTTCAAGAACATTCCAGGGGATAGTTAGAGAATTGGAAGCCAGGCACATCGTGTCATCTGCGTATCACACAGAGTCCAAGGGAGCCTCGGAATGGTTCAAATCCACTCTTAAGACCATGATCAAAGCATATTGTGTGAGAAATGGGAAAAATTGGGACAAGGGGGTTCCTCTATTCTTATGTACTGTTGGAGATTCGATTCAGAGGGCATTGGAGGGTAGTTTGTTGGAACCTGTGTTCAGTTACAGGCCGAAAGGAGCTTTGACCCTACTCCGAGAACTATGGTCTGATTTGGAAACATGAGTCAGTGTGCTTAATTATGTTTTAAAACATTGGAAGGGATTTAATAGGATTTGTGTCCTTGCAAAGGAAGGTTTACAGAATGGTCGAATTAAAATAAAACACTTGTTCGCTAGAATTGCATCTGGGAGAATTGTTATGGAACAAAATGGAGTCGTGGAATCTGATAATAGAATGGAAGAACATGTTTACCCATTGAATCTAGTCTCACCAAGATGTCGGAATTCCATTGTTTTGAAAAATATTACTGATAAGGTCCATCAGTTGGACCCTAAACCACAAAAACAAGTGAAAGGACTAATTTTCATTTTGAAGCAGTGCACAGGTGCAGTGCATCACGTCATTCTAAATTCATCCCAGCCCATGAAACAGAATCTTTACAGAGTGAACTTTGAGAAAAGTAAAACGGTTGAAGAAGAAATTAGAAACAAGAAAGAACATGGAAAGAGAGTGGATGATTGTTTTGATAGAGTGGGGAAGGCTAAATACCTTATAAACATTGACTTGTTAAAAGGAGGCTGGGGTGTTCCTTTAACAGAGAGGGCTAAAGAGATATCAGCATTTGTGACACCATCTAGACTGTATGAATACAATGTTTTGCCCTTCGGGATGAAAAATGCACATGGACATTTCAAAGAATGATCAATTCTGTGATTAGAGATTTAGAAAACACAAAGGCTTATATTGATGATGTAGTGGTCTGGATTAACACGTGGGAAGAGCATATTGCAGTGGTAGAAAAACTGTTTGACGGACTTTCCAAGGCCAATCTTACTGTGAACCTCGCTAAAAGTGAGTTTAGTCATGGTACTGTTATTTATCTTGGCAATGTGGTAGGCCACGGCCAACTGGCTCCTGTAGAGGCCAAGGTTCAAGCTATTGCTGAGGTTCCTGCTCCGGCCTGCGAGAAAGCTTTGAGAAGATTGTTCGGAATGGTTGGGTATTATCATAAGTGTTGTAAGAACCTTGCTGACTTTGCTCTCCCCCTAACAAAACTCCTAGGGAAGAGTGAAAGATTTGTATGGAGTGACCTTTACCAGGAGGCATTTGAACGTCTGAAAACCATCCTGTGTTATCATCCTGTGCTCAAAGCACCTGATTTTTCAAAGCTATTTTCTATAGCAATAGACGCTAGTGACGAAGCTGCTGGGGCAGTACTGTTACAGAAGGGAGGGGATGACATTGAACACCCAATAGCTTATTTCTTAAAGAAATTTAATGTGCACCAGAAAAATTATTCAACTGTTGAAAAGGAATTGTTAGCACTTATTCTAGTTTTACAACATTTTAAGGTCTATGTTTAGAGACCTCAAAATCTCTCTGTTGCCCAGAGACCACTTGTGGTTCACACATATCATAATCCATTGGTGTTTCTAACTAAGATGAAGGATAAGAATAGAAGGTTGTTAAATTAGAGTCTGATATTGCAAGAATGTGACTTAAAAATCAAACATGTGTAAAGTACTGACAATAGTCTGGCTGATTGTTTATCTAGATGTTAAGTTGGAAATTGTACACATTTTTGCTTTGCCATCTGATGATTTTTCATGTATTGTTTCAAACTCTGTAATTTACATTTAGACTAAAAAAATTTTGCCTTCATCAGAAACTTTTTTTCTCTGAAGGAAGGGGGTGCGATGGGGTCCTGAATTACCCCTATGAACTGTGCTTTTGAATAGAGACAGAGAGAAAGAGAGAGATGAAGACTAGCTGTTGGACTGTCACTTTAAGGCATGAGAAAGAACTGGCTAACTTTTGGAGTTCTATTGAGTTGGAGGTGGCACCGAGCAACTCGTAAATTGCTATGGTAACTGAAGGGGTGTTATTTGATGGACAGTTGATGTTATGATTTTTCAGCAGCGTGTTGATACTTCTCAAGGATGTTCGCCTGCTTGTGCATTTCTTATATAGAGAGAGGAAGGAGGAGATATTTGAGCGACAGTGGATGCTCAGCACGGGAAGGTAAAATAGAAGGTCAGATGATGGACCTCAGATGCATGTTTTGGACACTGAATGAGCTTTGTTGTGTCCGCAGAAAAAGTGGGTTTTTGAAGGATCGATCAGTTGGCTCTTACAGTGAGAAAAGGGATTGATCAGTGGGGAGTTGTCCATGTGTCCACCCTTTGCCTTTGTTGATAGCTCCACCACAGAAAACCTTTGTTGTGGTCACAGTTGGTGACTTTTAAAGCATTTCGGAAGACAACGCGAAGATCGACGGGGTCAGCTCAACTGAAGACTCAAATCTCTCCCTCTCTCCATCACTACTGAACTCAATACCACAAACTGAACTGAACTGAACTTTATTCATCATTGTAAGACTGTATCTTTTTACCCCTAGACTTGAAGAAGCTTGGTTTTTCACATATATTTCTACACTTACTGATTTACTTACTTAAATATATAATCATTGCTAACCTGTTTGATTTATCTACATTTATATTACTGTATTGCATAGTTACTAATAAATATTATTAGTTAATAGCAATACTGGACACCAAAGTGTTTTCTACTTCTGCTGGTTCTTTATTCCCATCATGGGATACGTGACAGTAAGTGCAGTTTTTTTGGGGAGATTGTATTGAGATGAATGAGCAGCAGAAGCTTTTAACTGTCCGGCATTGCCAGCTGCTGGTGTTAATGTCACCTGTTATCCTTCTGAACATGTAAATCTGTAAACTTTGGCCCTGGGTAAATGCAGTGCATTCATTCAAAGAGTCAGGATACAGTTTTTATATATTTTTATTTTTGCGACAGAGAATAGTAACAGGCCCCCCTGGCCCAACCAGCCTGCATCACCTAATTATACCCATGTGCACAATTAACCTACTGACTCGTGCATCCTTGGAATATGGGTGGAAACCAGAGCACCTGGGGGAAACCACATGGTCACAGAGAGAAGTGCAAATCATGGTTAGATTATGAGCAATGTATGAAGATACAATCTGTCCTGATGCTGTACTACATGGCAGCATTTTATCCAGTGATTTTCTGGGTAAATCACACCCATTGAAAGATTGGCACAGCCAATTTTGTGAGCCATTCATCTTGATGCATCTGACATTTTCCCAATTTCAACTATGGCCCTAAAGATATCCCCAGTTGCACTGTGCACATTAGCTTCCTTGTCAACATAAACTGAAGCATTAGGGTTCAGCCCTTGGCCTTCACTGAATTGTTACAAAAGTACCTGGAGTGCCAACTAAAGGATCTCCATTCTAATTGATGTCTTGCACTCAGCACCTGTCAGCTATAGGTTTCAGTGCTCAGGATGTTTGCAATACTGATAGCAGCCTTCATATTGTTTGTAAATCAGAGTGACATGCTGTGATCCCTGTTTCATTGATCATCTTGCATCTCTCAGTAGCGGGGTCATTTATAGCACATGACGTCAGCAGTACAGATGCAGGGTGCCACAAACAGAATGTTATGTCCACATTTTCCCTCACTTCCATAGCAGACTTTTATGTATCTGCTCTGTAGTTGCAAAGTGGAGAATTCCTGTCAGTGATTAGTTTAGCAGAGACTTTCATGCAGCTCCCATTGGTATCATGCAATTCCTATTACAGGACATGATCCTGGGCGCAAGCCACTCTGACACTGCTTTTAACACTCAGGGAAATAAATATATGAAAAAAAGCAGATTATGCATCGATTATAAAGCATAATTTGTGAGGCCACATCAAGAGTATTGAGCCTAGCATGGAGCTCCTTATTTGAGAAGGATGTAAACACTTTGAAAGTCATTCAGAGATAGCTTGCTAGACCAGTAACTGCAGTAAGCAGGTTGTCCCAGGAAAGACTAGACAGGCTGGGCTTCTATCTGCTGAAGTTCAGAAGCACATAAATTCCTGAGACATCTTGATAGGGCAGATGTTCTGAGGATGCTTCATATACTACAGGGGGCATTATATAAATATATAAAATAAAAGGCAGTTCCATTTTGTTTTCAACCACAAGGTCATGAATCTTTGAAATTCTCTTTCACAGAGGATGATTGAAGCAGAACATTTTATATTTGAGTATTTTTAAGCCAGAAGCAGATAGATAGGTGATAAACAACCATATTTGGCTCTGTGAGAAGACAAAAATTCAGAACAGACATTTAAATGAGATCAGATGAGAATAAATGACAAAACATTTGAGGGACTGATGGCCTACACTGCTCCTAGTTTGCGTGTTCGTATCTTACAATGTATTTTTGGTGAATTTTGAGATTCTCTCTGCAAGGGTGCCTGATTGGGTGCCAGTGCTATACACAGTACATTTTGCATGCTGAGAAATGAAGAAAGCTGACTTCTACACATTAGTCAAATAATATAATAATTAATTGTTAGTGAAATCAGAAAAAATATTAATGCTTTTGACTGAGTAATTACAGATGCCATAATTACACATGAGGATCCTGCCTTGGCTCTGAAGCTTCTGATTTTTTCAAATTTGTTTCCCTGGAAAAGAAAGAAAACATAGCACTATTTCAGAGCCTGTATGTATGGATCACATCAACACTGGCTCTTGTTCTTTATAGCTAGTGTAGTAACTTAGCAAACATGGAAAACAGTTTGTCCAACCTACAAAAATAATGACAGTCACATGATAATTTACTTATTATCTTCCACCCTCAGGGTGGAGGAACAACACATTGTATTCCATCTGGGTAGCCTCCAACCTGATGGCATGAATATTGATTTCTCCTTGCAGTTAAAAAAAAATCCCTTCCCCTTCTCTCCATCTATTCCCCACTCTGGCCTTTTACCTCTTCTCATTTGCCTAACACTTCCCCCTGGGTCTCCTCATCCTTCTCATTCTCCTGTGGCCCACTCTCCTCTCCTATCAGATACCATCTTCTCTAGCCCTTTACCTTTCCCACCCACTTAGCTTCACCTATCACTTTCTAGCAAGCCTCCTTGCCTCCCCCACACTTTTTCATTCTGGTGTCTTCCCCCTTCTTTTCCAGTCCTGAAGAGAGGTGTCAGCCCAAATTTTTTCATTTCCATTGATGCTGCCTGGCTTGTTCAGTTCCTCCAGTATTTTGTGTGTAATTTCTGTAATGTTCATTGAGGAATAAATACTGAACATGAACGTAAGAAATCCCAGCTGACCTTTGAATACTGCTGACAGTATATTTTATCTCCACCTGAATACATAGATACTGTCTTGGTCTGGTGTCTCAGAAAAGATGACAACTTTGACAGTGTGGTGTTTAAATGCCATTCTAAATTTCATCCTTATAGTTGGAATGGCATTTGAGCCTTAAAGTCAAGCTGACATTTTTTATTTTGGCCAAAATTAATTGTCTATTCGTAGTTTGATAGGCTATTTTGAGAATGTTTTTGAGTCATAGAACATAACAAATAGGAGCAGGAGTAGGCCATCCAGCCCATTGAGCCTGCCCTTCCATTCAATAAGATCATGGCTGATCTGTCTATAAACTCAGTTCCATCTACCTGCCTTATCCCCATAACCCTCAATTCCCCTATGTAAAATATATATTTAACTGCATCTTAAATATATTTAGTGAAGAAGCCTCAACTGCTTCCCTAGGCAGAGAATTCCACAGATTCACCACTCTAGGAAAAACAGCTTCTCTTCATCTCCATCCTAAATCTTCTCCCCTGAATCTTGAGGCAATGTCCCCTAGTTCTAGTCTCACCTACCAATGGAAACAACTTTTCTACAACTATCTTATCTCTTACAAAATTTTGTATGTTTCTAAAAGGTACCTTCTCATTCTTCTGAGCTCCAGAGAGCATAGTCCCAGCTGACTCAATCTCTCCTCATAGGTTAATGCCTTCATCCCTGGAATCAACCAGGTGAACCTCCTCTGCACTGTCTCTAAAGCTAGTATATCCTTCCTCAAGTATGGAGACCAGAACTGCACACAGTACTCCAGGTTTGGCCTCATCAGTACCCATCATACTTGCAGCATGACCTCCCTGCTCCTGAATTCAATCCCTCTAGCAATGAAGGCCAATATTCCATTTGCCTTCTTAATAACCTGTTGTACCTGCAAGCCAACTTTTTGCAATTCATGCACAAGCACTCCCAAGTCCCTCTGCACAACAGCATGCTGCAATCTTTCACCATTTAGATAATAATCTGCTCTTCTATTATTCCTTCCAAAGTGGATGATCTTGCATTTACCAATGGTGTATTCCATCTGCCAGACCTTGGCCCACTCACTTAACCTATCTGTATCCCTCTGCAGACTCTCCACATCCTCTGTACAATTTGCTTTTCCACTCAGTTTAATGTCATCAGCAAATATTGCTATGCTACACTCAGTCCCCTCTTCCAAATCATCAATGTAAATGATAAACAGCTGCAGGCCCTGAACCATCCCCTGCAGCATCTCACTCACCACTGGCTGCCAACCAGAGAAACACCCATTTTTACCAACTCTGCCTTCTATTGGTTAACCACTCCACTATCCATGCCAATACACTTCCTCCAACTCCATGCATCCGTATCTTATTTATAATCTCCTGTGTAGCACCTTATTGAACACTTTCTGGAAATCCAAGTACACAACATCCACCTGTTCCCTTCTATCCACTGCACTCATGTCCTCAAAGAACTCTAGCAAGTTTGTCAATCATGACCTGCCCTTTCTGAATCCATGCTGTGTCTGTCTAATGGAACCACTCCTTTCTAAATGTTTTGCTATTTCTTCCTTAATGACAGCTTCAAGCATTTTCCCAACTACAGATGTTAAGTTAACTGGCCTATAGTTGTCTGCCTTTTGCTTACATCCTTGTTTAAAAAGTGGTGTGGAATTTACTGTCTTCCAATCTGCCAGGACCTGCCCAGAGTCTAGAGAATTTTGGTAAATGATTACCAATGCGTCTACTATAACCTCCACCAATTTCCTCAGCACCCTGGGATGCATCCCATCAGGACCAGGGGACTTATCTACCTTCAGGCCCTCTAGTTTGCTCATCACTATCTCTTTAGTGACAGTGATTTTTATCAAGGCCCTCACCTCCCATTTCATCCATAACATCCTTCTTTGGCATATTAGATGTGATCTCCACCATGAAGACTGACAAAATAGTCATTCAATGCCTCAGCCATTTCCTTATCACCCAATATTAATTTTCCCTTCTCATTTTCCAAGGGACCTACATTGACTTTAGCCACTGTTTTATGTATTTATAAAAACTTCCACTATCTGTTTTTATATTCTGTGCTAATTTACTTCCATACTCTATCTTCCCTTTCCTTATTTCTTGTTTAATTGTTCTTTGTTGCTTTTTAATGATTCTCGATCCTCCATTCTCCCACTACTCTTGCAGATTTGTATACATGAGCTTTTAATTTGATACTATCTTTTACTTCCTTAGTTATCCAAGGCTGGCTCACCCCACACTTACTGTCTTTACTTTGAACTGGAATATATTTTTGTGGAGCACTGAAAAATCCTTTGAAACTATTCCACTGTTCCTCAACTGTCCTACCAAATAGCCTGTGCTCCCAATCCACATTAGCCAACTCCTCCCTCATCCTGCATAATACACTGGTTTTAGATCTAACTACTTCATCCTCCATCTGTATGTGAAATTCAATCATACTATGATCACTCTTTCCAAGAGGATCCCTGACTACAAGATCATTAATCTTACCCAGACGATGGGCTAACTGAGGAATCAAAAGCTAGACAAAAAGATCTCCAAACTTGCAAAATGTATTGAGGTCCCTGGTCGGACACAATATCCGAAGGGATTCCGTGAAGTCGGAAAACGTGGGTGATGAGAAGGTCTGCAGTCTCCTGCGTGGAAGGGAGTTTAGGGAGGGCTACAAGATGCACCGTCTTGGAGAAACGGTCCACCAGTGAGTATGGCAGTGTTTCCACATGAAGGGGGCAGACCAGTAACGAAATCCATAGCGATGTGTGACCAGGGACGACCAGGAACAGACAGGGGACGAAGCAGTCCCGCAGGTGGCCGATGGGCGGCTTTTCCACGGGCGCAGACGGAACATGCAGAGACATAGGAACGGGTGTCAGCGTCCATGGAGGGCCACCAGAAATGTCTCTTCAGAAGGGTCAGAGTCCGATCGATTCCGGGATGGCAGGCGAAACGAGAAGTGTGCCCCCACTGGAGAACCTGCGATCGAACAGAATCGGGTACAAAGAGGCGATTGGCAGGTCCGATGCCTGGGTCAGGTTGAGTCCGTTGGGCCTCTTTGACTCTGGACTCGATCTCTCAGGTGAGGGCAGCCACTACACAGGATGATGGAAGGATGGTCTCGGGGTTGGGAAGGTTCTCCTCGGAAACGTATTGACGGGCGGGAGCATCGGGCTTGCCGTTCTTGGACCCCGGACGACAGGTGAGGGTGAACCTGAACCGGCCAAAAAATAATGCCCAACGGGCCTCGCGGGAATTCAGACGCTTGGCGGTCTGGATATATTCAAGGTTCTTATGGTCTGCCAGACGATGAACGGGCGTTCCGTCCCCTCCAACCAGTACCTCCATTCTTCCAAAGCCAGTTTGACAGCCAGTATCTCCCGGTTCCCCACGTTGTAATTTCATTTAGCGGGAGACAGTCGGCGAGAGAAGGCGGCACAGGGACGTAGTTTCTGATCCGGGCCCGAACATTGGGACAGTACTGCTCCCACCCCGGAGTCGGAGGCGTCAACCTCCACAATGAATTGACAGGAGGGGTCCGGTTGAATCAGAACGGGAGCAGGCGTGAAGTGCCTCTTTAGTTCCGCGAATGCTGAGTCCGCCTCGGAGTTCCAAAGGAAAGGTGTGGCAGGTGAGGCAAGTCGGGTAAGGGGAGCCGCCAGACTGTAGTTTCTGATGAACCGGCGATAGAAGTTCGCAAACCCCAGGAACCGTTGGAGTTGCCTGCGGTCCATGGGTTTGGGCCACTCCGCCACAGCCCGGATCTTCTCGGGATCAGCTCTCACCTGTCCGCTCTCGATGATATAACCTAGGAAGCTGACCGAGGGGACGTGGAATTCGCACTTCTCCGCCTTTACGAAAAATTTATTCTCCCCCAGCCTCTGCAGGACTTGTTGCTGGGGACTGCTGGAAAAGATTAGGATGTCATCCAGATAGACAAACACAAAGCGGTTAATAAAGTCTTAGTACATCGTTAATCAAGGCTTGAAAAACTGCGGGGGCATTGGTGAGGCCAAGGCATGATCAAGTACTCGAAGTGGCCTAAAGGGGTATTGAATGCCGTCTTCCACTCGTCCCCCTCCCTTATTCGGACCAGATGGTAGGCGCTTCGTTGGTCCAAATTCGAGAAGATGGTAGCTTCGTGAAGTGGTTCGAACGCGGAACTGATAAGAGGCAGTGGGTACCTGTTCTTTACAGTTATATGATTTATGCCTCGGTAGTCGATGCAGGGACGCAGAGAACCATCCTTCTTCACGACAAAGAACCCTGCGCCCACCGGGGAGGAAGAGGTTCGGATAATGCCCGCCGCGTGAGATTCACGGATATAACCTTCCATTGCCTCCCTCTCTGGCCGGGACAAGTTATACGGCTGACTGGTGGGTAGAGGAGCTCCGGGGAGAAGGTCGATAGCACAATCGTATGGTCGGTGCGGAGGCAGGGAAAGGGTGCGTTGTTTACTAAACACTTGTCTCAGGTCGTGGTACTCCGCTGGAACCCTGGGCAAGTCATGGGGTTCAATGGTAGATGAGGTCGTGGTGTTTTTTTTTTATTAAAAAAAGAGGAAAGGGCCGACTGTAGACAAGTGGCGTGACAAAACGAACTCCAGCTGACTACCTTCCCGGTGGACCAATCAATGCAAGGGTTATGGTACCCAAGAACAATAGGAGCTTGAGGCGAGGAAATCAAGTTAAATTGTACCTGTTCCCGATGGTTCCCAGAGAGAATCAAAGACAGTGGTGGGGTACAGTGTGTGACTCCGGCCGGAAGTCTTCCGTCCAGTGCCCGGGCTTCCAGAGGGGTACTCAACGGCTCCCGAGGAATTCCAGCCTGGGAAGCTGCTTTCATCCAACAGATTCCCCTCAGCACCGATGTCTATCAAAGCAGACAAGGACAAGGACTGTTGGTTGTAGCTTACAGTAGCTTGGATCTACATCCGGGATTGGGGGACAGAACGAAATGTCGTCTGACTCACCAGAGTCCCCTTTCTACTGTTGAGCCCTCCCTTTTGGCCGAAGGGAACAAGTAGCACGAAAATGGCCAGCCTGACCGCAATAGAAACAATCCCCTGCTCTGAATCTCCGGAGTCGCTTTGAGGGAAAAAGACAACTCCGTCCCAGCTGCATTGGTTCCTCTCCCGGGGTGGTGGAAACGGCCGGGCCGGATGCTATTCTAGGAGCCGGAGGAGAGAGGTTAGGGCTGGGAGTAGATGGTAAAGCGTGCCGTGGGGTGGCCAAAGGAGTAGGACGACCGGTTCTCTCTCTGTAGTTCTCGGAGTCAGTTGTCCAGCCTGGTGGCCAGGGAGATCAATGAATCCAGGCTGTTAGTGTCATCCCTAGCCGCCAACTCGTCCTTTACCTTGTCACAGAGGCCTTGCCGGAATACCTCCTGGAGTGCCTCATCATTCCAGCCCGCGTCAGCCGCTCGTGTCCGGAACTCCACGGAGTATTCGGCAACACTACGTGAGCCTTGATGGAGGGTGAGTAGCCGCTTAGCGGCATCTTTACCTCGGAAGGGATGGTCAAAAATCTTCCTTATTTCTGAGATGAAGGTGGGGAAGGAAGAGCATGTCTCTGGCTGATTATCCCAAATCGCAATGGCCCACGCTAAGTCATTTCCTCGCAACAACCCCATAATGTGAGCTATCTGTGGTCTGTCCGTGGCGTACGTGGATGGCTGCTGCTCGAACACCAAGGAGCATTGCAGCAGAAAAGCCCGGCACTTCCCCAGTTCTCCGGCGTAGGGTTCTGGGTCGGGTACATGCGGCTCTCTTAGCGGACGTGTTGTTGACGCATCAGGCGTCTCCACTACAGGCTGTCTGGGCTGGACAGAGTTCCCGGAGTCGACGGGGTAAGATGGGCGGATACTCGGTCGACCTGTTCACTGACCTTTCTTACGTTTACTGACAGGGAATGGAGATTTTCTATGACTTCCCCGAGCAGCTAATCGCGCAAGCCCAGTAGGGAGTCCTGGCTGGCGAGGACTTGTTGCAGAGGATTTGTGTCCGCTGGGTTCATGGTGGCTAGTTTGTTCTGTTGCACGGGGGCGACTGAGGAGAACTCAAGTACGGGTGACCGGCATGTTGACTGAGTTGGGGATGCTGGCATAGACGTGGACGTAGAATAGCAAACCAAAGGAATCTTGACAAGGAGATGGGATTTACAGGGACTATCTGAAACTAGAGCTGAACTTGGAACTAAACTTAGAACTAACGGTTTTAATCAGACAAGAGAACGAAGTATCACATGAGAATAGACCAACAAACTGGCAACCTGTGATAGTGACGCCATCGTACTTATTTCAGTCTCTGATGAAAACCAGGTGTACTGTAATTAAGTAAACTAGCAACAATTGGAAATCTCATGACTGAAATTTGGACAGAATCAGGGAGAAAGGAACGTTAAAGGGGAACAGCCAAACGGAACCATGACAATCTGGCTCATTCAGGTACTTTTGGGAAGGAGAACTACCATGTTGTCCTGCACTCTAAGTAACTTTAGATCCCTTAGTCCAAACTGAATTTAGGGAGCTAGGAGATAAGTAGGATCTCAAAGGTAATAATCTCAGGATTATTACGAGTGCCACATCCTAGCCGGAGTTGGAATAGCAGGATAGATAGAATGAATATGTGGCTTGAGCGGGTGCGGTAGAGACGGTTTCAGATTCTTGGGGCATTGGAACCGCTTCTGGGGGAAGTGGGACCAATATCATTCGGACGGTCTATATCTGGGCAGGGCTAGGATCAATGTCCTAGAGAGATTGTTTACTAGTGCTGTTGGGGAGGCTTTAAACTAATATGGCAGGGGGATGAGAACCAACGCACAAAAGAGAGAAGTGATGCAGAGACCAAAGCTAAGTGAAGAAAAAAAGAGTAGAATGCATAAAAGTAAAAAGCAAAAATCGCATAGGTCACTAGATTCTAAAAGGACAATGCGTATAAGGACACTTTATCTAAATGCCCGTAGTATTAGAAACAAGGTTAGTGAATTTGTGGCATAGATCAGTACCAAGGTATATGATTCAGTGGCCATTACAGAAACCTGGTTGCAAGGTGGAGATGACTGGAAATTAAATATCCAAGGGTATCAGGTAATACGGAAAGATAGGCAGGAAGGCAAAGGAGGTGGGGTGGTGCACTTAATTAAGGATGTCATGTTTCCGTCTGGCTGTTCCCTTTTAACGCTCCTTTCTCCCTGATTATGCCCTAATTTCAGTCATTAGATTTCCAATTGCTATTAGTTTAATTACCGTACACCTGGTTTTCATCAGAGACTGAAATAAGTACGATGGTGACACTATCACAGGTTCCCAGTTTGTTGGTCTATTCTCGAGTAATACTTCGTGCCTTCTGACCGAACCCCCTTAACCAACCCGCCCCCCGATCATCGACCGTCCGGTGGTTATTGGATGTCCGCCGTCGGGGCAGGGGTCTCCAGTACCTGGTCAACTGGGAGGGGTACGGCCCGGAAGAACGTTCCTAGATTCCCTGCTCCTTCACCCTGGACCCTTCTCTCATCCAGGATATCCATTGGGATAATCCAGACAAGCCTGAGGGATTGCCTGGAGGCTCCTGTTGAGGGTGGGATACTGTCAAGGTTCCGTCTGGCTGTTCCCTTTTAACGCTCCTTTCTCCCTGATTATGCCCTAATTTCAGTCATTAGATTTCCAATTGCGATTAGTTTAATTACTGTACCCCTGCTTTTCATCAGAGACTGAAATAAGTACGATGGCGACACTATCACAGGTTGCCAGTTTGTTGGTCTATTCTCGAGTGATACTTCGTTCTCTTGTCCGATTAGAACCGTTAGTTCTAAGTTTGGTTCCAAGTTCAGCTCTGGACAGACCATAAGAACCTTGAATATCTCCAGACCGCCAAGCGCCTGAATTCCTTGTGAAGATTCCTCTGGTTTGCTGTTCTATGTTCACGTCTACGCCAGCATCCCCAACTCAGTCGACCTGCCGGTGTCCTGCACTTGGGTTCTCCTCAGTCGCCCCGTGCAACACAGATTGGCTTTTACACAATCCAGCAGCCTTGCGGTCATCATTGCACAGTTTCTAAATTAAACTTATTAATGAAGTTTAAATTCCACAGCTGGCAAAATGGGATGGAACTTGGATCTTAGACTGTTATTCTGGACTTCTAACGTGGCAAATTTTAAATAATGTGCCCACATTGTAGTCCATAAATCTGAGGAAATCATAAGATAGAACAATTAAATATTTGAGTTTGTTTATTTATAACTGTTAATTCTATTTTGCTAACAAAATTGTTGTTATACAGTAATTGCCCACACTTTTAATATTAATAAGTGACATTAATTTTGGGAATTCTTTGAGAAATTTTAAAGAAAATACATGTAATTATCAGGAATTGTTTGAACTCACCTCAAATTTCCTATCCCATGACAACTTTGAAAAGATTAAAATTCCCCCAGAATCAGGTTTATTACAGTATCATCGTGTACAGTGAAGTTTGTTTTGTGGCAGCAGTGCAATACATAAAACACTATAAATTATAATAAGGCAAACACAGCATGGATTCAGCAAAGGTAGATCCTGTTTGACAAACATACTGGAGTTTTTTCAGGATGTACAAGCACAGTGGATAGCAGGGAACAGATGGATGTTATTTACTTGGATTTCCAGAAGGCATTCGATAAGGTGCCACATAAAAGACATCGATAAGATAAAGATGCGTAGAATTGGGGGTGATGTATTAGCGTGGATAGAGAGTTGATCAAGTAATAGAAAGCAGAGAGTTGGGATACATGGGTGTTATTCTGGCTGGCAATCAGTGGTGAACGGTGTGCTGCAGGGGTTGGTGCTGGGCCTGCAACTTTTCACAATATACATTAACGATCTGGAAGAGGGGACTGAGTAAAGTGTTTGAGTTTGCTGATGATACTAAATTGAGTGGAAAAGCAAATTGTTCAGAAGGTACAGAGTCTGCAGAGGGATATAGATAGTGTCACAACCATGGATTTGGCAGCACAGTAGATGTGGCAATTGCACTTGTGAATTTGTATGCGTCAGGTAATTATTATTTAATTGTGATAGTATTTAACTCTACACTTGTCATCGTAGTGCTTATCGAGCCTTGGATGGAGCACAGCAATGCTTCGCTTTTGTTGTGCATTGGCCCTGCCTGAGAAATTGGACTGTAGAGACAACTGACTCTGAAGACTCACGGTATTCGTTTAATAATTAGATGTTCTTTTCAGCCCCAGTGTAGGCTTCATTTCCCATTTGAGAGTTTTAGTTAACAGCCCTGTTTGGCCTAGCATTTATTGTTTTATTTTCCCTTGAACACTGTTCGCATTGAAGTTTTGTAAAACTTTTCGACCTGCTTCAGTGTCTCTCACTCTGCACTTGGACCATATCCGAACCGTGGTGACAGAGGTTAGGTGAATGGGCAAGGATTTGGCAGATGGAGTACAAAGTTGGTAAACGTGAGGCCATTCACTTTGCAAGGGAAAATGGAAGTGCAGATTATTACTTAAATGTTTAAAAAATGGCAGCATGCTACTGTGCCAAGGGACTTGGGAATGCTTGTGCATGAATCACAAAAGATTGGTTGGCTTGCAGGTATCAAGAAGGCAAATAGAATGTTGGCCTTCATTGCTAGAGGGATTGAATTTAAGAGCAGGGTGCTTATGCTGCAACTGTACAGGGTACTGGTGAGGCCGCACCTGGAGTATTGCGTGGAGTTCTGGCCTCCTTACTTGAGGAAGGATATACTGGCTTTGGAAGCAGTGCAGAGGTGGTTCACCAGGTTGATTCCAGAGATGAAGGGGTTAGACTGAGGACAGATTCAGTCGCCTGAGACTGTACTCACTGAAATTCAGAAGAATGAGAGATCCTATAGAAACATATAAAATTATGAAAGGCAAGAAAGTTGTTTCCACTGGTAGGTGATACTAGAACTAGGGAATATAGCCTCAAGATTCAGGAGTAAATTTAGGACGGATATGGGAGGGACTGCTTTTCCCAGAGAGTGGTGAATCTGTGAAATTCTCTGCCTAATGAAGCAGTGGAGTCTACCTCAGCAAATATATTTAAAACAATGTTGGATAGATTTTTGCACAGTAAGGGAATTAAGGGCTATGGGGAAAAGGCAGGTAGGTGGAGATGAGTCCATGGACAGATCAGCATGATCATATTGAATGGCGGAGCAGGCTCGATGGGCCTGACAGCCTACTCCTGCTCCTATTTATCTTGTTATAACATATAGAAATACAAGTGTAAAAAGAGAGCAAAAATAAGGCGTTATTGTTCATGGGTTTATTGTCTATTTGGAAGACCAATGGCAGAGGGGAAGAAGCTGTTCCTAAAATGTTGAGTGTGTGTCATCAGACTCCTTTATCTCTATTTTGATAGTCATAATGAGCAGAGGCCATGTCCTGGGAGGTGGGCACTGTTAATTACCTTTTGAGGCATTGCCTTTTGAATATATCCTGAATAATGGGGAGGCTAGTGCCCATGATGGAACTGACTGAGTTTACAACTCCCTGCAGCTTTTTCCAATTCTGTGCAGTGGCCCCTCCATACCACACAATGATGCAACCAGTTAGAATGCTCTTTCTGGTACATCAGTGGAAACTTTTAGTGTTTTGGTCTTTGGTGACATACCAATTCTCCCGAAACTCTGAATGAAATATTGCCTCCTGCGTGTCCTCTTTGTAGTTGCATCAATATGTTGTGCTCAGGATATGTCTTCAGAGACATTGACACCCAGAAATTGAAACGGCTCACCCTTTCCACTGCTGACCCCTTGATATGGACTGATGTGTTCCTCCAACTTCCCCCTTCCTGGTGCACAATCGATTCCTTAGTCTTACTGATGCTGAGCACCAGGTTGTTGTTTGGACACCACTCAACCAGCTGATCTATGTCACTTCTGTATGCCTCCTCGTCACCATCTGAGATTCTGCCAGCAACAGTTGTGTCATTGCCGAATTTATAGACAGCATTTGCGCTATGTTCAGCAACACAGCCATTGGTGCAGGGAGAGTAGAGCAGTGGGCTAAGCATGCATCCTTGAGATGTGCTGGACTTGACAGTCAGTGGACAGGAGATAGTATTTCCAATACACACTGACTGTGGTCTCCCAATGAGGAAGTCAAGGATCCAGTTGCAGAGGGAGTTAGAGGCCTGTGCTTTGAAGCTTATTGATTAGTATTGAGAAGATATTGGCGTTGAATGCTGAATGATAGTCAATAAACAGCAGCCTGACATAGGTAGTACTGTTGTCCATGTGGTCCAAGACCAAGTGGAAAGCCCAAACAAGAGGAATTCTGCAGATGCTGGTGTGACAAAAGAACCAGTTATCAGAAGATTGATGCTGATAAGAGGACAATGGGGGAACATGCAAGGTGCTAATAAGAGAGAGACGAGAGAGATTACAGAAAGGAGACACGGTTCCGAGTATTGTCAGAGACCGGTGGCTTTGAACCCTGAGCTGTTTGAAGTTTGATGGACAGGCGATACCCCAGCAGGGGGATAAAAAGGGACAGGTTCGCTAAGGCAACAGACACATGACACCACGAGGTAATGAGACCCTGGAAGCGGTGTGCCCCCTCACAAGTTGGTGGGAGTTTTTGGAGGTTTGGTCGCGGGACTAGCCATAGACGCACAGGGTGGAAAGATACAGTCGGGCGGGAACCTGGTGTGTGTGTCTGCCCTTGCCTGGGTGCCGGATTCACCGCAGAAGAACGATCATATCTGGAACGGAGGGGTCACAGTCGGTGACCTCAGAAGTCATTACAAAGGGCTCGCTCGAAAGCTAACTGCGAGGAATATCGAAGGTCTGTTTGGAATCCGATTTGCATATTCATTCGTTCTCTCTCTCTCTTCTCCCCGCCCAACGGCACAACAGCGATTACTGCGAACTGAACTAAATTGAACTGAACTTTGCGTCACTTGAAACTGATCATTTACTCCTAGACTGTGATAGAGCTTGATTGATCCTATTATTCTAGTTCTGTGTACATGTGTGTTTATCATTGCTAAACTGTTGCATTTATATCCTTTTGATTAGAGTACTGTGTTGCTTATTTCTTTAATAAAACTTTCTTAGTTCCAGTAATCCAGACTCCAACTAAGTGGTCCATTTCTGCTGGTTTGGCAACCCAGTTACGGGATACGTAACACTGGAAATTCAAGCAACACACATCAAAGCTGCTGGTGAACGCAGCAGGCCAGGCAGCATCTCTAGGAAGAGGTACAGTCGATGTTTCAGGCTGAGACCCTTCACCAGGACTAACTGAAAGAACAGCTAGTAAGAGATTTGAGAGGGGGAGGGGGAGATCTGAAATGATAGGAGAAGACAGGAGGGGGAGGGATGGAGCCAAGAGCTGGACAGGTGATTGGCAAAGGGGATATGAGAGGATCATAGGACAGGAGGCCCAGGGAGAAGGAAAAAGGTGGGGGGGGGGAAGCCCAGGGGATGGGCAAGGGGTATAGTCAGAGGGACAAAGAGAAAAAGGAGAGTGAAAGAAAGAAAGTGTGTATAAAAGTAAATAACGGATGGGGTACGAGGGGGAGGTGGGGCATTAGCGGAAGTTAGAGAAGTCAATGTTCATGCCATCAGGTTGGAGGCTACCCAGACAGAATATAAGGTGTTGTTCCTCCAACCTGAGTGTGGCTTCATCTTTACAGTAGAGTAGGCCGTGGATAGACATGTCAGAATGGGAATGGGATGTGGAATTAAAATGTGTGGCCACTGGGAGATCCTGCTTTCTCTGGCAGACAGAGACGATGAGAATGTCTGTTATTGACCTATTATAGTGGTAGGCAAATTAGTGATTCCATGTCATTGCTTAGGCAGAAGTTAAACCTAGTCTTGATCAATGTCTCAAAGCACTTCATCACAGTAGACTTGAGTGCAATGGTAATTGAGGCAGCTCACTCTACTCTTGGTCACTGGCATGATCGATGCCTATTTAAAACAGGTGGGAGTCTTCAACCGCAGCAATGAGAGATCGAAAATGTCCTTGATCGCATAGCATTTGGTTTGCACAGGTTCTCAGTGCACTACCACGTACACCATCAGGACCTGACGCCTTGCTGGGGTTTACCATCTTGAAGGAAGTTCTGATATTGGCCTCTGAGACAGATATCAAAGGGTTGCTGGATGCTGCAGGAATTCGCAAAGGTGTAATTTTATTCTCCCTTTCAAAGTGTGCATAAACGGCATTGAGCTCATCTGGAAGTGCAGCATCACAGCCATTTATAATGTTAGGTTCCTAAACTGGAAAAAGTAATTTTTAAAAAGTGTCTTAAGTTGCAGAGAGGGTGAGAGGTTGAGTGACAAGTTGGAGAAGAAAGCTGACATGAGGCTTTTGGTGCAGTCTAGTTAATAGTTGAATAAGGGAAGTTAGAGAATTATAAAAAAAGAGAACAAGTTTGAACAAAGAGACAGAGCCAAGCAGTTGCTGGAAATCAGAAGCAGAAATGAATTGGCATTTGTATAGCACCTTTAATGTATTAGAGAGCCCTAGGCCTTTACAAGAGAGCTATCAAACAAATGTGAAATTAAGTCATTGCAGGGTACCATTAGGACAAAGAGATAAGAGCTTAGTTCTCTCCTATCGGACTCCCCCCTTCAACAGCCCTGTATCTCTTTCACCAATCAACTTCCCAGCTCTTTACTTCATCCCTTCCCCTCCCAGTTTGACCTATCATCTTGTTTCTCTCTCCCCTCCCCAACCTTTTAAAACTACTCCTCAACTTTTTTTCTCCAGTCCAGCCAAAGGGTCGTAGCCCAACATGTTGACTGTACTTTTTTTTTCCAGCGAGGCTTCCTGGCCTGCTGAGTTCCTTCAGCATTTTGTGTTACTTGGATTCCAGCATCTGCAGATTTTTTCATTTGTTTTTTTTTTATATATAGTAGGGGAATTAAGGGTTATGGGGAAAAGGCAGGTAGATGGAGATGAGTCCATGGCCAGATCAGCTATGATCTTATTGAATAGCAGAGCAAGCTTAACAGGCCAGATGACCTACTTCTGCTTCTATTTCTTATGGTTCTTATGTTCTTGTTTTAGAGCTTAGCCTATACTTAGATTTTAAGGAATATCTTAAAAGAGGAACACAAAGTGGGTTAACAATGCACTTAAACAGTTAAAGCCATGTCTCCTAATAGAATTGGAGTAATATTGAAGCCTTTGACATGTCTTCAGAATTGTGCTATGGTGTTAGGCGGTGATTAGTTGTTGAGAGGTTGAAAAGTTCTATAAAAAGGGTTGAAAATTTAAAAGTTGAAGCCTTTTGGCTTGGTATGAATTATGATATGAGTAACCTTTTGTTTTGCATGAGCTCGAAGTTATTGAAGCTGCAAGGTACATTCTATCCAGAAGAGCATAATTATGGAGTAACAACAGGCTTTTATTTACAATAGAAAAGCTCTTAAAAACCATGTATTCACTAAAAATACACAAATTGCTATCTTGATCTCAGTATGCTTATTGACTTCAATCAGTTCTTCAGTGTTTCTGGATTTCATCTGGCCACATTTTATCCCTCATGACCTAGTTTAAGCTGAGGTCTAACTTTTTGCATGTACTACTCAGCAGAGTTCTGCATATTTGCATTTCCTTATCTCATGCTTCCAAGTAAAGCTTAAGCAACATATTTTTGATCAAATTATTGCATTTGGATGCAGCACTCCACTGAAGCTTTACTTTTACCTAGCAACATGTGATATGTTGAGCAATTGCAGTGGTTGCCATGTCAACCAAATGAACTCTATCTTGGTTCTTTGAACACTTGCACTATTTCTGGGTCTTGGCATTCAATTCTGAATTAGCCAAACTTCTAATTAAGCATTAGGAAGGTAAAAGTCATGGCTATCATCTCCAAGTTGTAAACAGTCTACTGTTAACATCAAATCCGTCACTGTCTCAAGCCGATTCAGACCAGTCACAGTCCTTGTATCATATTTAGTGGTTTACAACCCTGTAGCACTTTCTTCATAAACCTGCTTGTCTACAAAGCGTTGCTCACGCTACTTCTTAACTTGGACTATTTCTTGATGACCTTCAGCCATGCTGTAACATGCAGATTCAACTACAGAACTCCAATACCTTCTGAGCTGACCTCTGATTTGTTATCCATAAAAGACCAGAAGTTTATTAAGGCCAGAATCAGTATTTAACTGGATTATGCAATCTATTTACAATATATTTACAGTTTTTTATATTTGATTGATATTTGCTGGGGGGCTGATATTTAGATTACATCACACTACTGATTCACATAAGAATCAATGGGCTTCCTGTCATTGCCCATGATAAAAGGAAACGATTGCACACTTAAATGAGAAAATTGGTTGGAAATCATGGAAACTACACCCTGACCTAGAACACAAGTCATAGCTGCAATTGAGTAATAAAGTGGCATTTATTATGTTTTCTCAGGATATGAATTAAGAACCGACATAATAAGATCAAATTTATCCAATACATGGAATATGCTGTTATCATTGATAATTACAGTTATGTCTGCCAAGGAAGGAGATGATACCATGTGAATGCCAATGATGATTTCTCAAACCATTGCAATGTAAGCTTGTCATAGCCTACATGAGCCACTTGAGAATCAAGGCTCTTCTGTCATGCTTATTTGTGTAATTTCTCAGAGTCAACTGAGCACTGACAAACTCCTTCTATAATACAGAAGAAAGTTTTTGCACACAATTGATTCATTGAAAGTACATGTCAGTTGACTGGATTGGTTTGGGAGTAACTTGCAATATAGTTCAATAGTTCCATTTAATATCTGAGTATGTATACAATTTACAATCTGAAATTCTTGTCTGAGTCCCAATACAATTTAAAGGAAGCATTAAGCTGGATTGTGCCTATATTCCCCACTCCTAAGTGTCCCTAATGTACCTGGCTCCCCTACCACCTCTGGCAGTGTGCTTGACATGCCCACTATTCTGAGTTTTAAAAAAAACTACCTCTGATATCATCCCTATACTTTCCTCCAATCACCTTAAAGTTATGTCCTATGTAATATGTCCCATATTTATGCCCTGGAGAAAAGGACTCGGCTGTCAACTCAACCAATACCTCAATCAAGTCTCCTTTCATTCTCCTTCACTCCAAAGCAAATAACTAAGCTCACTCAACCTATCCTCAAGGCATGCTCTCTAATCCAGGCAGCATTCTGGTAACCCTTTCTAAATCTTTCACCTCCTTCCTATAATCAGGTGACCAGAATTGAGCAGAATACTCCAAGTGTGCTCTAACCTGAGTTTTATGGAGCTGCAATATTACTTTGCAACTCTTGAAATCAACCCCAACTAATGAAGACCAATACACCATGCGTCTTCTTAGGCACCTTATCAACTTGCAGTACAACTTAGAGGGATCTATACATGTGAACCCCAAAAGCTGTTTCTCTCAACTGCTAAGTATTTTGCCATGAACCCTGTATTCTGTATTCAAGTTCAACCTTCCAAAGAGTATCACTTCACACTTTACCAGATTGACCTCCATCTGCCACTTCTCTGCCCAGCTCTGCATTCCTACCAATCTCCTGTTGTAACCTACGACAACCTTCTACACTATCTACAACTCCACCAACCTCCATATCATCTGTAAACTTACTAATCTACCTTTCCACTTCCTCATCAAGTCATTTATAAAAATCACAGAGAACTAGGATCTCCAGAACAAATCTCCGTGGAACACCACTAGTCACCGACCTCTAGGCAGAATACACTCCATCTACTTCCACTCTCTGCTTTCTGTGGACAAGCCAATTCTTAATTCACACAGCTAAGTTTCTTTGAATCTCATGCTTCATGATTTTCTGAATGAGCCTACCAAGGGAAACCTTGTCAAATGCCTTACTAAAATCCAAATACACCAAATTAACAGCCTTAGCTTCATCAATTTGTTTTGTCACTTCCTTAAAGAATTCAATCAGACTTTTCAGGCAGGATAGCCCTTTACAAATCAGAATCAGGTTTGATAACACCGGCATACAAAATATTGAGGTAGTATTCATGGAAGGTTTATTTTCCATTCAGAAATCTGATGGAGGAGGGAAAGAAACTGTTCCCATACTGTTGAGTGTAGGTTTTTAGGCTCATGTATCTCCCTGATGGTAGCAATGAGAAGAAGACATGTCCTAGGTGATGGGGGTCCCTAATGATGGATGCCGCCTTTTTGAGGTATCACCTTTTGAAGATGTCCTCTATGCTGGGGAAGCTAGTGCCCATGAAGGAGCTGGCTGAGTTCGCAATCTTCTAAAGCATTTTCCAATCCTGTGCGGTGGCCCCTCCATACCAGCCAATAATGCAACCAGTCAGAATGTTCTTCTTGGTACATCTGTAGAAATTTGCTAGTGTTAGGGTGACATACAAATTTCCTCAAACTCCCAATGAAATATAGCCAATGATAACTGTTCCTAATAAAAACTCTGCTTCTCCAAATGTTTGTAAATTCTGTCTCTCAGCAGCCTTTCTAATAGATTGCTTACTGACATAAAACTCACTGATCTATAATTCCCAGGGTTATCCTTTTCATTTTTCATGAACAAAAATGACATTTGCCACCCTCTAACTTCTGGTACAACTCCTGTGACCATCTCAGTCTATACTGTTGGAAAATGATGCTGTGTAGAAAATCAACCATGATCTAGCCAAAAGATGATAGGTGAAGCCAAGTGGGTGGGATTATCATAATGGGGTGGGGGGCGTTGGGAATGGACCCAAATGCAAGGCACAGACACCGAAGTACTAGGAACAGGACTTGACTAGAGAACTAGAGTTAGGGACGGGACTGGAAGCAGACAAGGAACACAGACTAGGCTAGAGAAGCAGGCCCAGGACAAGGGACTGGGAACAAAGAGCCTGGGTGTGAACTCCGAGCCAGAGACTGGACAAGGACCCAGAACCTGGGTCTTGACTCGGGCTCAGACCCCAAAACCAGGCGAAGACGTGGCAAGACTGGGGTCTTGGAATACGGAGGCTGATAACTTGGAGGCTGGATCTCGGAGACAGACTGGGAACTGTACATCAGCATAGAGCCAGGACTCATCTTTAACAGAACACTAACATGAGATTGGACAGTACATAGACATAGAGCCGTGACTCAACTTTATCTCCACACCAAAGTGGGACAGGTCCATCCGTCGGGTAACGGCAGTATGGCCTGACTTACCCAACAGAGGCAAAGACAAGACAGATCCCCCTGCAGGGCAATGGCAGACTGGCCTGACTTACCCCACAGAGGTAAGGACAAGAGGGGACAGATCCAACTGCAGGATAACAGCAAACAGCCTGGCTTACCCGACAGAGGCAAGGGACAGGAAGGGGCAGAACCAACCGCAGGCTAACGGCAATCGGCCTGGCAATTGGCCTATGGTTAGGACACACTTAGATCCTCTCCAGTTCACCTACCAGCCCCGACTAGGAGTTGCGGATGCCATCGTCTACCTCCTGAACCGTGTCTACACCCACCTGGACAAGCCAGCGAGCACTGTGAGGGTCATATTTTTTGACTTCTCCAGTGCGTTCAACACCATCCGCCCTGCTCTGCTGGGGGAGAAGCTGACAGCGATGCAGGTGGATGCGTTCCTGGTGTCATGGATTCTTGGTTACCTGACTGGCAGACCACAGTATGTGTGCTTGCAACACTGTGTGTTCGACAGAGTGATCAGCAGCACTGGGGTTCCACAGGGGATTGTCTTGTCTCCCTTTCTCTTCACCATTAATTCCTCGGACTTCAACTACTGCACAGAGTCTTGTCATCTTCAGAAGTTTTCTGATGACTCTGCCATAGTTGGATGCATCAGCAAGGGAGATGAGACTGAGTACAGGGCTACGGTAGGAAACCTTGTCACATGGTGTGAGCAGAATTATCTGCAGCTTAATGTGAAAAAGGCTAAGGAGCTGGTGGTAGACCTGAGGAGAGCTAATGTACCGGTGACCCCTGTTTCCATCCAGGGGGTCAGTGTGGACATGGTGGAGGATTACAAATACCTGGGGATACGAATTGGTAATAATCTGGACTGGTCAAAGAACACTGAAGCCATTTCTATTTCCTGAGGAGACTGAGGTCCTTTAACATCTGTCGGACGATGCTGAGGATGTTCTACGAGTCTGTTGTGGCCAGTGCGATCATGTTTGCTGTTGTGTGCTGGGGCAGCAGGCTGAGGGTAGCAGACACCAATAGAAACAACAAACTCATTTGTAAGGCCAGTGATGTTGTGGGGATGGAACTGAACTCACTGACGGTGGTGTCTGAAAAGAGGATGCTGTCCAAGTTGCATGCCATCTTGGACAATGTCTCCCATCCACTACATAATGTACTGGTTGGGCACAGGAGTACATTCAGCCAGAGACTCATTCCACCGAGATGCAACCCAGAGCGTCATAGGAAGTCATTCCTGCCTATGGTCATCAAACTTTACATCTCTTCCCTTGGAGGGTCAGACACCCTGAGCCAATAGGCTGGTCCTGGACTTATTTCCTGGCATAATTTACAAATTACTATTTAATTATTTATGGATTTATTACTATTTAATTATTTATGTTGTAACTGTAATGAAAACCAATTTCCCCCGGGATCAATAAAGTTTGACTATGACTATGACTATTACCCGATAGAGGCAAGGGACAGGAGGTGATCTAGGTCCGGGATGGCTCCAAGACTCGAGGCACTGGTAACCTCAGCGGGCTATGGAACAGCTAAATCCATATCCCGATGACTGCACTAGCCTTCCACCAGTGGGTTGCTCCAAGGGGAGACTGACGAGACAACCCAGCAACCACACTCGCTCCCAGGGCCACTTGTATTCCCAGCCCCAAGATGAGCGTCAGGTGCTTATGGTTATGTCCAATCAAAACCAGGGAACAGCTAGAAGACCCGGAGTCTGGAGTCTGCAGACCGGACCGTGAACCAGAATGTGGACTTTGGACCGGACCGTGACAGGGATAGGTAAAGCACCATGAGTGTCCCATTATTTCGAAGATAAATGGATAACACAGGAAGCCTAGGAGGAGAAGCTATAACATTGAAGGACAAGATAACTCAGGAGTATAATGAAATTAACAGCGAACCAATGGAGAAAAAGCAGAGTTAAGTTTATATGCAGAATTCTCTCAATTTGAAGGCTGAGCTTGGTATTTTAGAGTGTAGTAACATTCAATGTTTATTCATATAAGATACTGACTGATAACTTAAAAAAAAACAAAGCTTTTGAAGGATCTGTTTAAAAGAGAGACCTTGAAGCTTATGTTTGGAATGAGAATAACATCTTTATTTAGAGAACATTGACATTTTTCATAGACTCAAAACTTTTAAAACACTAGCTTGATAGTGCCCAGCCACTACTTAGTGTATTGAACTGGACTTGTACAGGGGAGAACAGATTTTTTTTAGAAATCGTGCTTCTCAGAATTTCTACAGTGCCTTGGCACAAGTGCACAGAGAAGCCTTTCCTTTGTACCCTCTGTTTTACCACTAGAAGGAGGGATAATTGAGACATCAATGATCATCTTGGAGCTGGATCTTTTACACTTGCCCGTGACCCCTGGGGGAGCATCAAAGTCATAACTGGGTTTGTGATTAATTTGAATAAATGAAATTGATGACTGGTGCGAGGACCCGGGGGAGAGCAGTTACAAGGAATAACTTTTAAATTTATTGATAAATAATTGAGGTAGATTTATAGTACCACTCCCAGTCATCTATGAGACACTAGGACATGCCACTTGTGCTGTGAAAGCCTTTTCATCTTGAGTGGCTTGTACCAACCATGAGACTTATGTAAGTGACTGAAGATCTCAGAAAAGCGCTGTCCAGATATGTGTTTCATGTCAGTGGGTGTTAATATGGAATTCTCATCCTTTCAAGCATTGGTGAGTCAGGTACAGAGAGGATCTGTAAGGGTATCTGTAGACTTTAAAACCCATGCTTTGCTTTTGTGAACTGGAAATGTGTTGAGCAGAGTCATGGACCATTACAGCACAGAAAAAGGTGCTTCAGCCCATCTAGACAGTGCCAGCCTAGTCCTATCCACCTGCATCTGGACCATAAGCCCTCTGTTGGATCTGGTGACATTGATTCTGAGCTTCTTCTGAAGTCAAGAATAAATCATAAAATGTGGTGCTTATGGCTGTTATGTTAAGCGTTACAAGAACAAAGACGAATGAAGAGACAAAGAAAAAGAAGTTGTGGTTGTCTTCTACTCTGACAAGAGACCACAACATTGTAGTCATAACAATTTACCCATAAAATTACCAGATTCTATCAGCACAATACCTGCTACAGAAAAACTAAAAAGCATGCAGAATCAGCTATACTACAATTAATAAAAAGTTTTCTGTACAATTACACACACAGGTGATTAAATAAAAATAAGCATGCATAGGAAATCTAAACTTCAAGAAAAATAGTAATTCTACACCCTAATCCAACATTTCCTCCTTTGATTCTAAATCACACATTTAGAATCATTACATCTGAAAATTCAAGGACAGAAGAGCTTGGGTCGAGTATAAACATTAATCAAAATTCTCCTCATTATGAAACAATGAGAATTCAGAGAATTATGTCACATTTAGTCCTTATGAGTAGGTAAACTTACATGAATTTGAACAGCCTTCTTAATGATGCTTCCCCCTTTAACTGCTGCAATCTCATGCCATATGATTTGAGAATTATTTTATGCATTGCAACCATTTCTGTTGCTACTCTTTGTAAGGCACCAGCAACATTTCTGTTGTAATTTTCTGTAAGGTAGTGCAGTGTTATTGCTTATTCACTCTAAAGCTACAGCAGCATTTTTAATTAGACAAGATTGGTAAAGAACAACAAATAACAAATTACATTAGAATAAACATGTCCTGAAGTTATCAACTCTGTTTAACATCTTCTGGTTGGTTCCTGATTTGCTCACTGTAACCCAGCAGCATAGGCAATAGGTCAGCCCATTAACCTCAGTGCTTTTTGTCTTTGTTTGGTACCACTGCAGTTTGTTTACATTGGCTAAAGTATAGCCATTACTTTTTGCCTTATACATTTAAAGCCTAGTTGGTAATCAACAGCACTTGATAGTGTGCTCCCTACTGAGTTCCCAGCGACATCTTGTGTTCTTCCTGATCAAGAGCCACTTCTCAGGTATCAGGGTTTGTACTCCTTTTATTGGATCACACCAAGCAACAGGAACATGTTGAGAAGCAGACTGAACACCTTGGGTTAGTATCACACAATAGTTAACTACACTGCCTGCCATAAAATATATCTCAACCTCTCTGAGGTCAATTGCTGCAGGTAATGACATAGATCATTCTGATACTACCTTGAATAGGCTTATTTTTTTCTTTTTGATGTTGTTCTAATGCTACACAAGACTAGTGGAAAGGCATAAGGTCATGATACCTGATCCCTTTGTGAAACTTAGTTATTACTTTATGATCACAATCATTCATTTTAGTTGTTGTGATTACTCTGGATAATATGAACAATGGAAGAATTTAATGTTCATCAGTTGACGTAATTACTGACAAACCACTTCAAGTGAAATGTATCCCTTGTTTGGGGTCAATGTGACATGGCAGTCCCCACCTGGGAATGTAGTCTTTCATCAGAGTTTTTGCTGTATGCATGACAGTGAATTTGGAATAGCTTCCACTTGATATGTTTTGCAACTTCAAAACATTAAAGAAAATTTGACAGTCCAAAAATGTGGTTCTAACTTCAGGTTTATTTTAAGTGAGGCATGACCATGGTAGCATGATGATGTATGCAGTTCATATATTTATATACATATCCCATAATGAATTATCTAAATAAACAAGAATCAACCAATATGTATAGAAGATTACTCAAATATTACTTAAACATTAAATATACACCACTCCCTTTCCCTGCTTAGCTATAAACTCCAATTCAATGTAGAATACATCTCAATGATATACACAATATATTACATAATAAAGCTACTATAAACAGACATCCACAGCATCGTAAATTTTAAAATGTCCAATTCAGGCCTAAATAGTTAATCATTGTGGAGGATTTCTTACTATTGTGTGATAATCTCTTTGCACACAAGGAGGATCTCCCTGCTTGGCAGGTGAGACTTATGGCTGTGAAACAATTTCAAGTTCTGTGTCCTCCTCTGTGGTGGTTGTGGGAGTTGACTGTGAGACTGCAGGAAGTGGTTCTGACAGCTGGACACCTTTCTTCTCCTTCCTTATTCTTTTCCTACTTCATGCAACTTGATCTTGGGAAGGTGATTTAATTCACTGGAGTATTCTCTCATTCATCCTTCTATTGCTCCCTTTATGATCTGATCTTTCCTCTTGGTTTCCTCATCCACATCATCATCTGGCAAATCCTCTGTTTTTGTATCTCCATTGACTGCTTTCTTTTTGGCCTTCCATTCATCCAGGAGGGCTTTGGTCTTTACATCTACTTTAACAGGCAGTTTTTTTGTTTCCCGCTTGAAGTTCATGCAATAATTTTAATACATGCAGAGTAGATTCTGGTACTTTATATTCACAAAAGCTGAATGCTTGCAACTTTCCTGAATTTCCTCAAACTCCCTTCCAGCTTAAAATCAAGCCACATTTTGCAGGTAACTGCCTGATTAACATATCATGAACTTTCTCAGATACGTTGCTTATAAAACTTGTTGTAGTTGGACCAGTGCTCTTGTCATTTTCACACTTCCTCGGAGCTGCATGGTTGTCCTTGGTCCAAGATGTTTTCTAACCAGAGACAGAGAAATTGGCACCAACACCTGGTCATCCTCTGATGGGCAACATTTCATGGTGCTCAGCATGGAGACAGTTGTGGCATCATCCAGCACCTTTCTTAATCAAATTTCATTTGGCTTTAATGTCGGAGATGTGGGATGAAAATGGTGGTTGGATCTCTCACCAAGTTGTAGATTTTTTAGCCAATTACATCCCCATGATGCTGGTTCTCCTATTTTTACCACATACAAGCTTAATGTGGCTTGCTGGTTGTCGTATTTCACTGTCACAAATGTCATTCCCACAGGCGTTATATTTTCTCCAGTATAAGTTCTTGGCTGGATACCTGTAGGCTGTTCAAATTAACTTTGTGACAGTATCAGCAAAGCTCATTTCCGATGGTTTGATTGGAGCCGTCAAACTTCGAAGAAAATTGTGTGTCTTTAGACCCAATGCACTCAGCAAAATTGGTACTTGTTTCTCTGTGGCTATTTCAATTGCTTCAAAATACTGTTCAATTAGCTCAGTATACATGAGCCTGTTACCCATTGTGTAATGAAAATTGAACTTGCCAAGCTTTCTGATGTAGCCAGCCATTTCTATGTCTTTTTTTAAAATGATTATCATCATTGGTACCTACTCTTTAAGAACGCATGAATTCTTACATTTTCTGACTTTTCAAGACTTGATCATGTCTTCACTTTTGAAGAGCATGTGCTATGCTGCTTGTTTTTAAAAACTCTGCATGGGTTTAGCTGTGTCTTTTAAATTGCTGTTTCTCTTGCTGTTTTAATCTAGTTTAAATGTCTCGCTGTGCTTTAATATATCGGTAGCCAGCTTGGGTTCGTTTTAAAAATACCTTGTTGTCAATGTTATGCTTTGTAACTTCAAAACATTAACTGATTCAAAGGAAGACAGAGTCGTCACAAAATGCAGGTCTAACTTTGAGTGTACTTTCATGAGGCACAGACATATTATGTGGTAGTGTGATGACATATGCAATTCATGTATTTATACATATAAATCTTAATGAGTTATTTAAGGGAACAAGAATGCTAATCAACCAATATATAAATGAGATTACTGTACTCAAATATTATTTAAATATTAAATACACAACACCACACTTATTGAAAGCTTGTCCACAATTCTCAGTGTGTCTCAGCATCCTTGGCGTTTGGGTAAAGTAATGTAGTCCAACTGTTGATGCAAAAAAAAAATGGACCAGTTGAGCCAGAGCACTTAATTGTGGTAGCTTCTCTGCTGTTCCAGTATTTGTTTTCTGGCATGTCATATATCTTTCCAATATTTTTCCAGCTTGTGTCCAGAACTTTGGATCCCACCAACACTGGAAGAATCTGTTGATAATCTTTTCCACTCTGATGTGTCCGAAGGACTGTATCTATTGTGCTAGATACAGAAGCAACATGATTGGAGCTACTAGTCTGTGACTAGTGCCATATCTCTATTCTCCATCACTTCTCAACTTCCCACTGTTCTCAATACAGAACCACTTTTCTTCTTTGGAGTGTTGAGCTTGCTTTTCTTGAAAATCCTGTATAATTTTATATTTTACATAATAATCTTAAATATCAATAACTTTCGGTGTTAGATTCATCTCATGTGTTCCTTGTATTTCTTTTACTTTTTCTTTCTTCTCTTGCTACCCCTTTCCCTGCCTCATCCTTGAATGCATTTCTACATGTTTAATTGAGTATATTTTGGAGTGGTTTTTACAGCCACATCTGACAGAGTTGGTATACAAATTTACTAATTCTTGTACTAGCCGGCCATACTTGATTGGGGTTCCAGCAGCTGTAGGAAATCCTCTTTACCTCTATAAACTGCCAAAGTGGTGAACAGCTCCTAAATCGTATCAAGAATTTGTGTCGATTTGTTTCCTTCCGTCATCTTACAGACTTCAATCGAGGCTTTCCATTCTGCCTGATGTGCAGAGGAACTTGGAGCCAGCAGGTCAGTTTCAGAAACAATGGCCCCTCCTCCCTCCCCCCTCCCCCCAATCACCCAGGAGCTATCGGTGTACAGAGCCACCTCTGGATCAATAGATTAGTCCTCGTGGAGACCCGCATTTTCATGTTACTATCCTTGCACAGTTATGGTCCTCATAGTCCCGCAGTGTCCAATGGTGTGTAGGTGTAGTTGGATTTACTGTACTCTCATTGGATGGTGATGTTAAGTGCCTTAGGAACAGTGCACCATTTAGAACATCAAAGCAACTATTTATTTATTTATTTATTTTGTGATACAATGCAGAACAGGCTCTTCGGCTCAAGAACCGCACCACTCAGCAACCCACCTATTTAACACTAGCCTAATCACAGGATAATTTACTATGATCAATTAACCTACTAACCAGTATATCTTTGGACAGTGCGAGGACACCAGAGCACCCAGACGGTACCCATGCGGTCACAGGAACAGCATACAAATTCCTTCCAGACAGCACTATGGTGCCCCAACTTTAGAAGCACTCTTCATCGTCCTCACTCAGTGCATGGCTTACTGACATTGATCATGCACAATCCCCATCCTCGTGCCACATTATCCAGTTTCGCAGAACAATGACCAGCAGGACACTATTCGTCTCTATGTTCTTGAGTCAAGACTTCCATCACATAGCCATGTTATTAATTTATGTGCAAGGAAAGTGGTTCACTATGTCAGAGATTGCCAGTGCAGGTGCTGTGCATAACATTGCCTATGAAGTTTGAAACTCCAACTGTTCTTCATTAAGAGCCTGAACACTGGCTACCCTTCAACAGATTATGGAGTCGTGCGATTTCAGCATGACCACCTCAGCTCTTTTGCAGATACACAAACCTAAAGCTGATCGGAGTTACTGCACTGTTGCAGGTGACTTTGCTGATTTGATCACCTTTGAACAACGCTCAAAGATCTACCACTTAACTTGGGAAATGTTCTCTCACAAGCAAACTATTCTTTCTTGTTGCAGTTGTGTCTATCCAAACTTACTTTGTGATCCTTGGAGGATAAGTAATTGAGTAAATAAAATACATCACTTTGATGCTGGTCTGCACTATCAGATGCTGTCAAGGCATCATCAACATACTGTATAACAGTCGAAGTCGTGGCTGGTAAGTCCCTCAGATGTTGTCTCAGAGGCATGTGGTAGACAGTGGGGCTTTTGTGGAGCCCAGCGGTAACTTAGTCCACACATAATATTATCCATTAACTGAAAAATCCAAGTACTGTTGACATTCAGGCGCCAGTGGGCCAGACCAAAGTCCATTAGCCATATCAATAACTGTAAAGAACTTGTGTGATGGCTTCAGTACATTAAAAATAGTTGATGAGTCAGCCACTAGAGCAATTAACTTGTCAATAAATTGATTAGCAACACTGTATTCCACAGTCAGTCTCCAGGTGCCATTTGTTTTCTTAAGCTAGACTGGACTGACCTGTTAAGTTTTAACAAGAATCCCAGCTATATGACAATCGGTACAATACCTACCATAGTGTCAAATCCATTCCGTTCCATTTCAGCTTGGTTTTGTCAATATAACCAATTTGGCAACTTTTGGTTTTAGACCATTAAAAAAAAGTTGCCTTCAATATATCATTTTTAGATCTATCTATGTTATGTTCCTGGGAACTCCTCAGTAACTCAACTACACTGTTCTATATCATTCCTCAGTCAGAATTGTCTTTGAATACAAGCAATAGAATTCCAATCACCTTTCTTCAGTTAGTCTCCATTGGAGGTCTGTTTTTTCAAACTCCCCTTGAGAACATTCCAGCTACCTTGAATATTTTGTTCATCATCTCCTATGTCAGTATCAATTTTATGAGTCAACTGTTTGATTTGCTGAGGAGACAACATCGTAACCAGAATTTGAATGCCATTATGTGGCTCTACATGTTCTTAATATGCTGAGGCACAGCCCAAGTCCTTGAACCCCCTCTTTTTAGTATGTGAAACCACTTTGGACCACTTACCAATCTTATAGGGTTCCGGAGGTTAATGAGAAGCCAACCATCTCCTTTTGTAGGTTCCATCTGAAGTTGAAAGTAAATTTATTGGCAGAGTAAGTGTATGTAAACATATTCTACCCTGAGATTCATTTTTTTGGAGGCATTCACAATAGAACAAATAAATACAATAGAATCAATGAAAGTCTACACACAAAGACTGACAAACAACTGATTTACCAAAGGCAATCTATGCAAATACAAATAAAAGTAATAAATAAGTAAATAAGTAAGTCTGAGAATGTGAGTTGTAGAGTTCTTGAAAGTGAGTACAATATTGTGGAATCAGCTCAGAGTTGAGGTGAATGAAGTTATCCAGCTAGTTCAGGAGGTTGGTGGTTGAAGGGTATGAACAGTTCCTGAACCTGCTGGTTTGGGATTTAGATGTCTGTACATCTTTTCCAATGACAGCAGCAAGGAGTGATGGCCTGGATGGTGGGTGTCCTTGATGGATGCTGCAAGAAGCATATTTAGAAGAAGTAGTAGTAGAAGTAGTTTTATGAGCTGCCTGCAGGATGTTGCCATTGGTCAAGCTGGTTGCTGGCACCACCTTGTCAGATTTTCAATCTCCCTCCTATATGTCGATTCATCACTTGGGCGGGGGGGAGGGTTGATTTGGTGAGTAAATTTCCTGTCTCTTTGCTCTACACACTTGAACTCAGCAGGTGGCGGTAATGTGCCTTATGTTGGTCTGCCAACTGCCGTTATGTGTTATAAGAAAAAGAAGGAAGAGCAGGGATCTGAAAAATCACCACGTTGTAAACTCAGTGACCACTTTATTACGTACAGAATATGGTCACTGAGTGCAACTTCGTGGTCTTCTGCTTTTGCAGCCCATCCACTTCAAGGTTTGACTGTACAGTCAGTGATGCTCTTCTGCACACCATCGTTATTTGAGTTACTGTCGGCTTCCTGTTGGCTTGAGCCAGTCTGGCCATTCTCTTTTGATCTCTCTCATTAAAAACAGCATTTTAGCTGCTGCTCACTGGATGTTTCATTATTGTTTTTGCATCATTCTCTGTAAACACTAGAGATTGTGATGTATGAAAACCCCATGAGATAAACAGTTTTTGAGATACTCAAACTGCCCCATCTGGCAACAACAATCATTTCACGGTCAAAATCACTGAGATCACACTTCTTCCCTATTATGTTGCTCAGATGTTTGGTTTGAGCAACAGTGAAACTCTAGACCATGTCTGTGTGCCTTTATGCATTGAGTTGGTGCTACATCTTTGACTGATTAGATATTTGCATTAACAAGTAGGTGTACCTAATAAAGTGGTCACTGAGTGTATGTCTCCCATTTCTCGCTCCCAGTGGTGTACAGAAAAGCTAAAGAATGCCATAGAATTTCTTAGCACTGCTATTTTTTCTATGATGTTTAGGAATTCTACTGCAATGTATAGCATATACAATGAGTTCTTAGGAATTCTATTGCATTGTAAATCCTATAGAACTTCAATCAATCTGTCTCAATAATAGCAGAATGAATGTGGGATGTGTGAGATGTTTACTTCACATGTATCTTGTTCATTAGTTTAAAGTAGCATATGCATGAGGTTTTAGGAAATGTCACCACTTTCTAGAGCATAGAAAAAATAACAGTGTAGTTAAAATCTGGATCCTCTGTCTGGAAAAGCTATAGATGCTTCAAAAATAAGAGAAAACTGCGCAAATTGGAAAAAAAAATCTAGAAAGAAGTCTGGGTTTGATAGAAATCATGACGAGGCGGGTTGATACCAAGAGATTTAGAACCAAGATATGCCAAGGAGTTGAGAGTTTAAAAATTGATCTAATTTATAGTATAATTTACTTTTATTCTTGATCCTAAATTGAGCAGTGAATGTAATTTAATTTTAAATCACTAGTCACCATTTGGAGGCCTTTAACGCTTTTCCCTTCATTCATTCTACAAGTCTGTGAGTGCATCTCAGCTTTCAGTTCCTTTACTTCCACTACTGATAATTGACAGTAACTAGCACAATTAGGCTGCTGTTTCACAGATCAACAGCCACCATGTTCTATCTTGCTGTATGCGTGAAGCTTGCAAGTTCTTCCTCAGGCATACAACATTTTTGCCTCCATCAGTACAGGCAGAATATAAATGTCAGTATAAAATTCTGGTTTGGAGCATAGTGCGTAATTTTGTTTGTCGCTCAATGGGAAGAATGTGAAAGCTTTGAAGAAGGTGGCAGACAAGACACACCAGGATCTTGCCTGGAGTGTATTAATTACGAGGTGAAATCGTATTCTTGGAGCATTGGCGGCAGAGAGGTGACTTGATAGCATTTATAAAATTAGAGAGGCATACGTAGATGCCTCAAAACATACCAAAACATGGACCAAATATCACAAACTTCCACAGCCCACAATGATACTGTGATTTCAGTCTCTCAGGGTGACATGTGAGCAGCCTTTAGGTGTGTGAACCCACAAAAAGCATCCAGCCCAGACAGAGTACCTGTCCAAGCACTAAAGGCCTGTGGTTATCAGCTGACTGGAGTGCTCACAGATATCTTTAACCTCACGCTGCAGCAGACTGAAGTACCCACCTGCTTCAAGCAGGTTTCAGTTATACCGGTGCCTTAGAAGAACTGGGTGACCTGCCTCAATGACTATCGTCCAGTAGCACTTACATCCACAGTGATGAAGTGTTTTGAGAGGTTGGTGATTAAACATAACAAATTCTGCCTGAGAAGTGACTTGGATCTGCACCAATTTGCCTACCAGAGCAACAGGTCCACAGCAGGTCACATCTCATTGGCTCTTCAATCAACTCTGGAACATCTGGACAGCAAAAATGCTCTTTATTGACTACAGCCAGTATTCAATACCTTCATCCCCTCAAAACTAATCAATAAGCTTCAGGAACTTAGCCTCAATACCTACTTGTGCAATTGGATCCTTGATTTCCTCAATCACAGACCCCAGTCAGTTCAATTTGGCAACAACGTCTCCTCCATGATCTCCATCAGCACAGCTGCATGACAAGGCTGTGTGCTCAGCTCCTTTTCTACAAGCTTTACAGTTATGACTGTGTGGCTAAGCATAGCTCCAATGCCATATTCAAGTTTGCTGACGACATCACTGTCATAGGTTGAATTAAAGATGGTGACGAATCATCATACAGGAGGGCCATTGAAGATCTGGCTCAGTGGTGTAAGAACAACAATCTCTCACTCAATGTCTGCAAGACCAAGGAGCTGATTATTGACTTCAGGAGGAGGAAAGCAGAGGTCCATGAGGCAGTCCTCATCGGAGGATCAGAGGTGGAAAGAGTCAACAACTTTAAATTCCTCGGTGTTATGATTTCGGAGGACCTGTCCTGGGCCCAGCAAGTAAGTGCAATTATGAAGAAAGCACGGCAGCACCTCTCCATCCTTAGGAGTTTGCATAGATTTGTCATGGTATTTAAAACTTTTTCAAACTTTGTTAAATGTGTAGTGGAGAATATATTGACTAGCTGCTTCACACCTAGTATGCCCTTGAATTGAAAATCCTACTAAAAGTAGTAGAAACAGCCCAGTCCATCACAGATAAAGCCCTCCCCACCATCGAGCACATCCACATGAAGCATTGTCACAGGAAAGCAGCATCCATCATCAGGGAAACCCACCACCCAGGACAAGTTCTCTTCTCACTGCTGCCATCAGGAAGAATGTACAGGAGCCTCAGGACTCACACCACCACGTTCAGGAACAGTATTACCCCTCAAACATCATGCTCTGAACCAAAGGGGATAACTTCACTACTTTACTTGTCCCATCATTGAGATGTTCCCACAACCAATAGGCTCACATTAAGGGACTCTCTATGTCATGTTCTTGACATTTATTGTTTAGTTATTTATTAATATTATTTCTTTCTATTTGTACAGTTTGTTGTCTTTTGCACACTGATTGAACAGTCAAGTTGGAGCAGTCTTTCATTGATTCTATGATATTTATAAATCTACTATGGATTTATTGAGTATGCCCACAAGAAAATGAATCTCAGGGTTGTATATGGTGACATGATAATAAATTTGCTTTGAATTTTGAATGTTATATAGTCAGAGTCTTTTTCCCAGGGTGGAAATGTCAAATACTAAATGGCATGGGTTTAAGGCGAGAGAGGGCAGTTTGAAAGAGATATATAAGGTGAGTTTTTACATCAAAGATGGTAGGTACGTGGAATGCACTGCCCCCTCTAGGTTGCACGGGTATGCAGCCACACAGTAACTAAAACACTTCTGCGCACACAGACTTTGTAGCCACTCAGCTGAAATTTTCTTTTATATAACGTTAATATAAAGTGCTGTGCAGGTTTCAGGCTGTGTAAAAATTTCCTACTCAGAGCAATGGTTGGTCCACGCGGCTGTAAAAAAAAAAAAAAATAGAAGGAAGATTGGTGGAATGTGCTGCTGGGAAGGTGGTTGAAGCTGATTCAGTGACAACTTTTAGACAGAGACATGAACAAGCAGGGAATAGAAATATATGGATCTTGTGAATTAGTAAGATTGGCATCGTGTTTGGTGCAGCCAAAGGGCCTGTGCCTGTGCTGTATAATTCTGACACCGTGCCCCTGGCTCCCAGGGAGCAACAAACTGATCTTATTAAAGATGTCAGTGATAGCAATAGATTTGACCTCCACGCTTTTCTCCCCCATTGGATGTCCTATGCAATACACACGTTTACACAACTCCCTGCTGGTTCACTTCATAGATATCCCAATGCTAACTATAGAATTTAAATGATTTCTTCCCTTGTTAGAGAAAGGTGTTTCAGAACATAATATTAAACTGAAAGCACTAAAAGTGATGCAAATTGTCTTTTCATGATCATTTAAATTGGTAGTCTATTTCAGACTTCTAACATTCATGGTTTCCAGATATATATTTCTATCCAGGTCAGGACTAGAAATTTGTAGGTGCCCTTTTATCAATGTTTAAACATTAGCTATGTCCTTGTGCTTCAAAAAACCTATATAGAAACTGATGTTCATTACTGCCAGTTCCAAAACATCACTGCAGGCTCCCTCATGTAACCTCACTATCACTATAGAGTTGCCTTTACACTCAGAACTTTCAGACTGAGCACACTGCTACCTATTCAGCCATCTACTTCATTGACACATCTTCCTCTCTAGCAGGTAGGAACAATTGGTAACAGCTGCAGATGATCAGTGAGGATGGGCAAGGCTGTGCCTCCACACCCAAGGAGCATTAATTACTAGGGGATAAAAATCAAGGGGCTAGAAGATGATGATGGCATTCCCTCTTCAGATCTAACCCTCCTTCTGGCATTACCCATTTCCCCTCATCCCATTTATATTTTATTTTGAATCTTAGCAGAATCTGGGATTGCTTGTATGCAGTCTATTTACGCCTGGGTTGCGCACCAGTATTTAGTATCAGCAGCTTCTGATACCCAATATTCAGCCTTTGCTTTGTTGTATTGGCACCAATTCTGTTGGGGCATTGGACGACTGCAAAATATTTAAAAATGAAAGCAATTATCTCTGTATTAATTAACATGCCAACATTTTTTATTTGCAATTTACCAAGATTTCTTAACTTCCAGTTTTAACTATTGATAATACAAGATTATCAAGTATATAATAAATTCTGGCTTGGCACATTCTCAAGTTGGCACACAGAGCTCGAGAACCAACATGCCTGCATCATGGGAAGTACTTTGCAAACTTCTTTGAATGGAGAAAGTTATTAGCCTCAAAATGTTATCAAACAATGCAACATTTAAATGCACAATGCACATTGGTGCCCAGCAGTATGCAACACACTTGTGGGTATTGAATGTGTATTCCCTAGCGTTGTGTATGAACACTACACAGCAGGAACACTTTCAAAATCCAAGCAAAACTTGTATTGATATAAGGTCATGGGTTCTGCCTGAGCCGTCCCTGAACAGAATCCTGATATTGGATCTAGCTTTAGGCAATCAACTATTGTTTTTTTAAAAACAAATTCTACAGCAGCTCTCTTTAATGTTCCCCCTCTTTCCTATCTCTCCCTAACCCCTCCAATTCACCCCACCCCACCCCTGCTCCCCTTTTCCTTATGGAACAATATGAAGGAAACCGTACGATGATATAAGTATCTCTAGGTCCAGCCTACAAGAAGCCAGCTTTGGTCACCCAGACGATGTTGTCAATGTAGCCCCTGCTCTCAGGTTACAACTATAGACCAAGTAAGTATAGACTATAGACCCAGTCAGCACATCCCGAATGAAACCCAAGTTAGTCACACTTTGTCCCTCACTGAGATTCAGGAAACTAGATTGTTCTTTGAAATGATAGACAGATATGGCTTCCTGTTGAGCCGTTCTCCTCTTCCTGGCTACTTGTCTTGGTCTGTGTGTCTTATGGGCAGTCTTCCGGACTCAAGTTTTACTCCAAAGGCAATCCAAAAATTCAGCCATGTAGGAGTGCAATAGGCAAGCTCCCTTAACAGCTGTAACACCATTCCCGCCAAATTTTAGTGACTCTGTATTCGGGAAAGCAACAAACATTTGTAAAATCATAGCTGGAGTCTCAGCAGTTTCAAGGTGATTATTTATCAGTCAGTTGAGTTTAGGATATGTGATGTTATGTTGCAATTGTACAAGATGTTGACAAGGCCATACTTGGACTATTGTGCACAGTTTTGTTACAGAGAAAAACATCATTATGCTGGAAAGCGTACAGGGAAGATTTAAGAGAATGGCGCCAGGAACTGAGTGTCTGAGTTATATATAGGGAGAAGATGGGCATGCTGGGATTTTATTCCTTGGAACAGAAGAGGCAGAGTGATGACATTATAGAAGTGTATAAAATCATAAGGGATATAAATAGGGTGAAAACACAGTCTATATCCCAGGGAAAAGGAAGGGGAAAGTTTTAAAGAGAGCTGAAAGACAACTTCTTCACTCAGATGGTACTGCATATATGGAATAAGCTGCCAGGGAAGATAGTTGAGGCAGGAACAACAACAACATTTAAGAGACAGTTGGATAAGTACATTGGTCAGAAAAGTTTAGAGGGATATGCGTCAAACATGGGCAAATAAGCCTAACTTTGATGGGTCAAACATGAGCAAATAAGACTAGCATAGATGGGCACTTTGGCTGGCTTGAGCAAGTTGAGCCAAGAAGCCTGTTTCCATGCTGTGTTACTCAATGATTCTATGATAGCATAGTTAGGGGAATAAGAGGTGTTGCCTGCCAGGTGCTGAGGTTAAGGAAACCTCATCTGGACTGGAGAGTAAGTTGGAATAGGAGTGCAAGGATCCAGTGGATGTGTTCCATGTAAGCACTAACAATATAGCAGTGGTGAGGAAGGAGATATTGCTGAATGATAATGAGGAGCTTGGGCTGAACTGAAAAAAGCAGAACCACAAGGATGAAAATCTCCAGATTATTATTTGAGCCATCTGTAAATTGGCAGAGTATGAATGGGATGATGGGGGTAAATGGTAAATGTATGGCTCAAAGCTTGGGGTGGGAGAAATGAGTTCTGATTCATGGGACACTGGCATTGGTACTGGGAAAGGAGAGAGCTGTTCCATTGGGATGGGTTCCACCTGAAGCATACTGAGACCAGTATCCTGGCAATGGGTGTAGATATAGTTTTAAACTAGGTAGGAGAATGAAGAGTTTAATAAATGGATGGTTTAATAGATCAGGAGAAAATGACAGAGCGTGGCACAGGGCAGGGAAAGGAAAGCAGACAATCATAGCGTGATGGGCCAAGTCAGAAAATATAGATGGAAATATGCAAAATTGAGCAAGTGCAGAGTTGTAAATAGCTGTAAAATATCAAAGTTTAATGTGGAAAAAGTGTGAGGTTATACATATCAGTAAGGGAAATCACAAACAAATTATTACCTAAATGGGGAAAATCTACAGTGATTGAAGTACAGAGAAATCTAGGCACTCTAGTGCAGGGATCACAAAAAGCCAGCAGGTAGATCCAATGACGACTTAAGAAAGCAAACAGCATTTTGGCCTTCATTGCAAAGGGGTTCATTTTGTTGCATTTATTCAGAATGCTGGGGAGACCTTATCTGGAATATGGTGTACACTTTTGTTCCCCTTACCTCAAAGAAATAGTAGCTTTGAAAGAAGAATGGCTAATTCCTACAAAGAGAGATTAAATAGTTTGGGATTATATTCCTCAGATTTAGAATGATGAAGGTGGTCTTTATCAAACCTATAAGATCATAAGAGGATTTGACAGGGTAGATGTGATGTCTTTCAGAAGTGTGAAAGTCACAGGAAGAGAAAATACATACAAGATAAGGGGTTGCTCATTTCGAACTAAGGTGCATAGAAATTTCCTTTGACAGAACATGGTGAATCTCTGAAATTCTCTGCCCTAGTTGGTGGTGAAAACCTGATTAATAGAAATATTTAAAGTGGAGGTTGAGAAATGTAATAGATTGAGGAATAGAGGTCTTTGGAGAAATGGCACAAAAGAGGAACTGAGGCCAGGTGGGGCAGGCATGGAGGGCCTGATCGTTTCCTTCTGATTTCTTGTGTTCTTGTGAACTGAAACAACAATTCATTAGAAAATATTGTAGTTGGTTTAACATTTAGGTTGATGCTGGTGAAACATGTCGGATTAAGGAAGGGTGTTAGCTGAAAATTTGAATTCTGATACAACAACGTTCTCATCAACATTACTGCAGACTTATTTATTTCATGATCACAAGACATAAAACATAGGAACAGAATTAGGGCATTCATCCCATCGATTCGCATCCACCATTTTATCATGACTGATCCATTTCCCTCTCAACCCTGTTCTCCTGCTTACTCCCTGTAACCTTTCATGCCCGGCCTAATCAAGAACCTGTCAAATTCTGCCTTAAACATACCCAACGACTTGTCCTCCGCAGCTGCCTACGGCAAAAAATTACAGATTCACCACCATCTGGCTAAATAAATTCCTCCTCATCTCCGTTCTAAGCAGATCTCCCTCTATCCTGAGCTTTTGCCCTCTGATCCTAGGCTCCCCCACTATATAAAGCACCCTCTACATTATCCACTCTATCAAGGCTCTTCAACATTTGATAGGTTTCAATAAGAACCTCCCTCATTTTCTAAATTCCAGTGAGTACAGGGCAAGAGCCGTATGATAAGACTTTCATTCACGGAATAATTTCCATGAAGCTCCTTTGAACCTTCTCCAACATCAGCACATCCTTTCTTAGATAAGGGGCACAAAACTGCTCAGAATACTCCAAGTGAAGCTTCACCAGTGCCTTACAAGACCTCAGCATTACATTCTTACTTTTGCATTCTAGCCCTCTCAAAATGAATTCTAACATTGCGTCATGGTCCTGAATTATCAGCGGCAGGCTTCCAAATTTCGGAGCTCCAATTCCCCAGAGTAGGTTTAGCTTCTGCCATCTCTTTAAGATTTAGACTGCCAATTATTGCCTGCCACATTCCTTCATGGCAAGTCTGTACTTAAACACCTCGTGGTGACCAATTGTAGGAGTTATAAGGAAATTGGATGTGATTCAGGCTCAGGCCTTGAGAGTGTGCAGTGGGGCTTTTAAAACGTCACCAGTGTCAGCCCTACAGGTAGAAATGGGAATAATGCCTTTGGAACTAAGAAGGATGCAACTGATGGCAAACTACTGGGCTAACTTGCAGGGGCACAATGATTCTCACCCTGCTAAAGGAGTGTTGCAGGAGTGCTCGGAAAATGGGAGGTTTCAGAGGGATACCTTTAGTCGGGTAGGGAATGATATCGCGAAAGAATGTGGAGTATTTGATCTGAGGATAAGTCCTTCAGTAGTTTATCCGGTTGTAGCTCCATGGAGGCTTGTATGGCCTGACATAGACCGGCATTTGTTAGAGGTAAAAAGGAAAGAAAGATATAAAACAGATTTGGTAAATGTATTTAACTGTCATGTGATGGAAAAGTATAGTGATTATACTCACATTTATACAGATGGTGCGAAGGAACCTGAAACAGGAGTGACAGGGTTTGGGGTGGTAATACCAGCAAAAGAAATTGGAATCAGCAGAAGAACATCTAATAAGTTAGGGGTATTTACAGTGGAGATGCTGGCAGTTTTGGTTGCATTGCAATGGGTGCAGAAAGCCAGACAAGCCAAAGCATTGATATGTTCAGATTCATCCTCAGTTCTAGCAAGTTTAAGTTCTTTTCACACAAACAGTCGGCAAGATGTACTTTATAAAGCCCTTCAGTTAGATACAAGAATTGCAAATCAGGGAGGTCAGGTAAAATTTCTATGGATTCCAGCATATGCAGGGGTGAAAGGGAATGAGAGGGTGGATGAGTTGGTAAAGAGGGCGTTAAAGAAAGAAAATGTGGAAGTGCACATTAGTATCAGTAAAGCAGAGGTTAAGTGTGTAATCTGGGAAAAAGTCAACCGAATGTGGCAAGAAAGATGGGACAGGGAGGGGAAAGGGAGGCATTTATATCAAATACAAAAGAGTGTTGCAGTTACTAGGGTAGGTAATGGAAACAGAAGAGAGGAAATTGTGTGGACTAGGTTAAGGCTGGGGCATTGTGCATTAAACAAAACATTGAAAATGATAGGGAAACACCAGACAGGATTGTGTGAGGAATGTCAGGAAGATGAGTCAGTAGAACATGTAGTTCTGAGTTGCAGGAAGTATGGGATACAGAGAGAGATGATGAGAAATAAATTAAGGGAGTTGGGGATGCAGGAATTCACATTAAAAGGGTTGCTGGGCATGGGTGAGAGAGCCCAAGTCCGGGTATTTTTAGCATTTTTAAGGGGTACAGGTGTTTTTTTTTTAATAGAATATGACGAATAAACAGGAATAGGATACTAGGATGGTCAAAGATGGGAGGGTGAAGTGTAGGTTTGTGTATATATGTGTGTGCGCATGTGCGCGCGCGATTGGGTGAAGGGATTTAGAGTGTATGTCTAGTGCACATTCTGAAGCAGAGGGTGGCGGTAATGCACCATTAAGATGGATGCCAACCGCCGTAAAACAAGATACAGACAGACAGACAATTGTAGGGGTTTTGTGGTTGGTGAATGAAGTGGGAATGTTGGAAAATAGTGTAGGTTCAGGCAGTGGGAAGGATCTGGAAAAGCAACTGGAAATGAAGGATTTGAATGAGGGCAAGTTGGTGGGGGTAGGTTGGAATGAAGTTGAATTTAGATCTGATTTCAAGTGATGGAGAGGAAGGGTGGTATATTTTTGAAAAAAAAAGAAAGAAGACTTCAAGGTATTGTTTAAATTTGACCTGGATCAGCTGCCCTCTATCAATCCTATTAAATTAACTACAGTGTTAAAATTGGCCATAGGGAATACAGATTGTGCTTGCACTTTAAAAGGAGGGAAGGTGTTAATTGTAAGGATAAAAAGCAGTGTGAAAAGGCATTACGATTGAAGCCTTTACTCGACAATGAAAGTATCTAAATTGTCCAATGAAAATAGAAGTGTTATAATGGGTGTTCTGGTGGAAATTTTGATGGAAAAAGTCAAATCTCATTTATTGGGAGGCAAGGTTAAGGAGGTAAAGAGATTGCAAGTAGTGAAAATGGGGTAATGATAGATAGTTTACCTGTATTGATATATTTTGATGAAATAAAGCTCCCTGATAAAGTTAGTTTGGGGTATGTTAGTTATAATTCCACCCCCACTTAGATGTTACAACTGTCAGAGGTTTGGGCATGTTGCAGTGGTATGTCAGGGGAAACTAAGATGTAGTAAGCGTGGTGGAGTACATAAGTATGATGATTGTGAAGGTGTAAAGTTTAATTGTTGCAATTGTTGAGGGGAAAGTAGTGCAGCTTATAGAGGATTTGAAGTGTTAAAGAAGGTAGCTGAAGTTCAACAGATTAAAGTACAGTTAGATGTGTCTTATGCAGAGGCTATGCAAAAAATTAAACCAAATGTTTATGAAGTATTACCTGTCAGAGAACAGACTGTGAAGCCCAAGTCTATGTCGGCATCATACTTCTCTGACTAAAAATACTTCACTTGTTGATAAAATGAAGATTGTGATGCTCATAACAGATGTGGTGAATTGTACTGCTCAAATATCTAGTTGTACTGAGAAATTAAGATTGTAAAACCTGCTGAAAAGTATCTGGGTATAACAGGTGTTGTGTGGGAAGCTGTAAATGAAGTTCTGATGGGTAGGGCATCTATATTTCAGTCTCCTTGTGAAGGTACAGAATGGGCATAAGAATAATGTGAGAAGCTAGATTTCCAATGGTCAAGACTTTAATAAGTTTATTTCTGACTTGTCAAATCCACCTGATAATATATGTATTCAGGAAACCGGGTTGTTACCACATTTAAGTTATAATTAGGCATGATAGATTAGTCAGTAGAGGGGTTGGTTTTGCAAGTTTTATAAGGAAAGGGATAGGACAGAGGTGTGGATGTAAGTGAAGTATTTGAGGCACTTGTAGTAGAAGTATTTGATTCAACAGCTAAAGTGGAAAGTTTTCACGACTCTTGTGGAAAGCTTTTGATTTGCTGGAAAACATATGAGCTCTAGCTCACTAAGGGTTGTATGGTACGGTGATTTTACCACACATAGTTCACTGTGAGGTTGTTCACAGAATGATGCTAATGGTTTGATTGTAGAAGAATTTTTGGATGTTTCACATTGTGTGCCTTAATGATGGAAGGGGTACAAGATTTAATGTTCATAATAGTTCTGAAATTCCAATAGTTTTAACTTCAGTTTTGAACATTCTGGCTGGAGTGAGTGGGATGTCACAGGAGATGAAACATTGGGAAGTGATCATTTTCCTCTATTTATAAGCTTGGATTTGTATAGGGGACAGGAGGCCTCTTTGAGAAGGTGGAATTTTGATAAAGCAAATTGGGAGAAGTTTAAGGCTTTATGTGATGAACGTCTGTCGGGCCTGAATTTTGAGGATGATGTGGATCTCTGCAATCACATTATTCATCAAACTGCAGTGGAAGTGATTCCTATTAAAAAGGGCATTAATAGGGAAAAGAGGCTATACCATGATGGCCTGAGGAGTGTGCAGTGGCAATTAGAGAGAAATAAGGCATTTAGGAAAGTTAAGAATTATCACTCTCCAAGTGACCTTAAGTACAAACAGACACAGGCCATGGTAAGGAAAATGGTGAAGGTTGCAAAAGAGATTTACTGTAGGTCATACTGTGATAGTACTGGAAAGGATATTAAACTTGAAGATGTTTGGGGAATGATTAAAAAAATAGGTGGGGGGTGGATTTATAGGGCTAATAACATTCCAGTATTGATTAAAGAAGATACTACGACTGTTACTGAAACAGAAGGTTGAGTTACTGCCTTAGTCATTTGCTGCAAATAATCATTAAGATAATTGAAGTGAAGAGGCTAAACAATGTAGGGCTAAGGCTCTAAGTGAATACCCTGACGTGTTGGAAGCTAGCCAGGGCAATGATAGTATTAGTGACACACATAAAATATGCTGGTGAATGCAGCAGGACAGGCAGCATCTATTGCAAGAAGTACAGTCGACATTTTGGGCCGAGACCCTTCGTCAGGACTAACTGAAAGAAGAGATAGTAAGAGATTTGAAAGTGGGAGGGGGAGATCCAAAATGATAGGAGGAGACAGGAGGGGGAGGGATGGAGCCAAGAGCTGGACAGGTGATTGGCAAAAGGGATACGAGCCTGGAGAAGGGAGAGAGTCCAACCTGATGACTTCCATTAATGCCCCATCTCCCCTTCGTAACCCATCACTTATTTATTTTTTTCTTCTCTTTTTTTTTCTCTCCCACTGTCCCTCTCACTATAACTCCTTACCCATCTTCTGGGCTCTCTTCCCCCCCCCCCCCCCCACTTCTTTCTCCCTAGGTGTCCTGTCCCACGATCCGGGCTAAGGCGGAAATGGGCGAGGCGAGGAAGGTTTGGTATTCATTTTTTTGTTGTTATTTGAAGAGAGGGGCAGTATGAATGTGAGGGCAGCTTGTTGTTCTCGGTGCCGGATGTGAGAGGTCCTGGAGTCTCCCAGCCTCCCGGACGTCCACATCTGCGCCCGGTGCGCCGAGATGCAGCTCCTAAGGGACCGTGATAGGGAACTGGAGCTGCAGCTGGATGACCTTCATATGGTCCGGGACAGTGAGGAGTTGATAGAGAGGAGTTACAGGCAGGTGGTCACACCGAGGCCACAGGAGGCAGACAAGCGGGTCACAGTTAGGAGGGGGAAGGGGAAGAGTCAGGTAATAGAGAGTACCCCAGTGGCTGTGCCCCTTGACAATAGGTACTCCTGTTTGAGTACTGTTGTGGAGGACAGCTTACCTGGGGGAAGCGACAGTGGCCGTGCCTCTGGCACAGAGTCTGGCCCTGTAGCTCAGAAAGGTAGGGAAAGGAAGAGGACAGTAGTAATAGGGGACTCGATAGTAAGGGGGTCAGATAGGCGATTCTGCGGCCGCAGTCCAGAGACCCGGATGGTAGTTTGCCTCCCCGGTGCCAGGGTCCAGAATATTTCTGATCGCGTCCAAGATATCCTGAAGTGGGAGGGTGAGGAGCCAGAGGTCGTGGTACATATAGGCACCAATGACATAGGTAGGAAAAGGGAAGAGGTCTTGAAAGGAGAATATAGGGAGTTAGGAAGGGAGTTGAGAAAAAGGACCGCAAAGGTAGTAATCTCAGGATTACTGCCTGTGCCACGCGACAGTGAGAGTAGGAATGTGATGAGGTGAAGATAAATGCGTGGCTAAGGGATTGGAGCAGGGGGCAGGGATTCAAGTTTTTGGATCTTTGGGACCTCTTTTCGCACAGGTGTGACCTGTACAAAAAGGATGGGTTACACTTGAATCCTAGGGGGACCAATATCCTAGCGAGGAGATTTGCGAGGGCTACTGAGGTGACTTTAAACTAGAATGGTTGGGGGGTGGGAATCAAATTAAAGAGACTAGGAGAGAGGAGGTTAGTTCACAATAGGGGGATGGGAACAAGTGCAGAGAGACAGAGGGGTGTAAAATGAGGGTAGAAGCAAAAAGTAGTAAGGTGAAAAGTAAAAATGGCAGGCTGGCAAATCCAGGGCAAAAATCAAAAAGGGCCACTTTTCAACATAATTGTATAAGGGCTAAGAGTGTTGTAAAAGCAAGCCTGAAGGCTTTGTGTGTCAATGCAAGGAGCATTCGTAACAAGGTGGATGAATTAAAAGTGCAGATTGTTATTAATGAATATGATATAGTTGGGATCACAGAGACATGGCTCCAGGGTGACCAAGGATGGGAGCTCAACATTCAGGGATATTCAATATTCAGGAGGGATAGACATGAAAGAAAAGGTGGGGTAGCATTGCTGGTTAGAGAAGAGATTAATGCAATAGAAAGGAAGGACATTAGCTGGGAGGATGTGGAATCAATATGGGGAGAGCTGCATAACACTAAGGGGCAGAAAACGCTGGTGGGAGTTGTGTACAGGCCACCTAACAGTAATAGTGAGGTTGGGGATGGTGTTAAACAGGAAATTAGAAATGTGTGCAATAAAGGAACAGCAGTTATAATGAGTGACTTCAATCTACATATAGATTGGGTGAAGCAAATTGGTAAGGGTGCTGAAGAAGAGGATTTCTTGGAACATATGCGGGATGGTTTTTTGAACCAACATGTCGAGGAGCCAACTAGAGAGCAGGCTATTCTAGACTGGGTATTGAGCAATGAGGAAGGGTTAATTAGCAATCTTGTCGTGAGAGGCCCCTTGGGTAAGAGTGACCAAATCCGGTGGAATTCTTCATTAAGATGGAGAGTGACATAGTTAATTCAGAAACAAAGTTTCTGAACTTAAAGAAGGGTAACTTTGAAGGTATGAGACGTGAACTAGCTAAGATAGACTGGTAAATGATACTTAAAGGGTTGACGGTGGATATGCAATGGCAAGCATTTAAAGATTGCATGGATGAACTACAACAATTGTTCATCCCAGTTTGGCAAAAGAATAAATCAGGGAAGGTAGTGCACCCATGGCTGACAAGAGAAATTAAGGATAGTATCAACTCCAAAGAAGCAGCATACAAATTAGCCAGAAAAAGCGGCTCACCTGAGGACTGGGAGAAATTCAGAGTCCAGCAGAGGAGGGTAAAGGGCTTAATTAGGAAAGGGAAAAAAGATTGAGAGAAAACTGGGAGGGAACATAAAAACTGACTGTAACAGCTTTTATAGATATGTGAAAAGAAAAAGATTGGTTAAGACAAATGCAGGTCCCCTGCAGACAGAAACAGGTGAATTGATTATGGGGAGCAAGGACATGGCAGACCAATTGAATAACTACTTTGGTTCTGTCTTCACTAAGGAGAACATAAATAATCTTCCAGAAATAGTAGGGGACAGAGGGTCCAGTGAGATGCAGGAACTGAGGGAAATACATGTTAGTAGGGAAGTGGTGTTAGGTAAATTGAAGGGATTAAAGGCAGATAAATCCCTGGGGCCAGATGGTCTGCATCCCAGAGTGCTTAAGGAGGTAGCCCAAGAAATAGTGGATGCATTAGTGATAATTTTTCAAAACTCATTAGATTCTGGACTAGTTCCTGAGGATTGGAGGGTGGCTAATGTAATCCTGCTTTTCAAAAAAGGAGGGAGAGAGAAACCGGGGAATTATAGACTGGTTAGCCTAACATCAGTGGTGGTTATCAAAGATGTGATAACAGCACATTTGGAAAGCGGTGAAATCATCGGACAAAGTCAGCATGGATTTGTGAAAGGAAAATCATGTCTGACGAATCTCATAGAAGTTTTTGAGGATGTAACTAGTAGAGTGGATAGAGGAGAACCAGTGGATGTGGTATATTTGAATTTTCAAAAGGCTTTTGACAAGGTCCCACACGGGAGATTAGTGTGCAAAATTAAAGCACACAGTATTGGGGGCAAGGTATTGATGTGGATAGAGAATTGGTTGGCAGACAGGAAACAAAGAGTGGGAATAAATGGGACCTTTTCAGAATGGCAGGCAGTGACTAGTGGGGTACCGCAAGGCTCAGTGCTGGGACCCCAGTTGTTTACAATATATATTAATGACTTAGTTGAGGGAATTAAATGCAGCATCTCCAAGTCTGTGGATGACACGAAGCTGGGCAGCAGTGTTAGCTGTGAGGAGGATGCTAAGAGGATGCAGGGTGACTTGGATAGGTAAGATGAGTGAGCAAATTCATGGCAGATGCAATTTAATGTGGATAAATGTGAGGTTATCCACTTTGGTGGCAAAAACAGGAAAACAGATTATTATCTGAATGGTGGCCGATTAGGAAAAGGGGAGGTGCAACGAGACCTGAGTGTCATTATACACCAGTCATTGAAAGCGGGCATGCAGGTACAGCAGGCGGTGAAAAAGGCGAATGGTATGCTGACATTCATAGCAAGAGGATTCGAGTACAGGAGCAGGGAGGTACTACTGCAGTTGTACAAGGCCTTGGTGAGACCACACCTGGAGTATTGTGTGCAGTTTTGGTCCCCTAATCTGAGGAAAGACATCCTTGCCATAGAGGGAGTACAAAGAGGGTTCACCAGATTGATTCCTGGGATGGCAGGACTTTCATATGATGAAAGACTGGATCAACTGGGCTTATATTCATTGGAATTTTGAAGATTGAGGGGGGGATCTTACTGAAACATATAAAACCCTAAGAGGATTGGACAGGCTTGATGCAGGAAGGTTGTTCCCAATGTTGAGGAAGTCCAGAACGAGGGGTCACAGTTTGAGGATAGAGGGGAAGCCTTTTAGGACCGAGATGAGGAAAAACTTCTTCACACAGAGAGCAGTGAATCTGTGGAATTCTCTGCCACAGGAAACAGTTGACGCCAGTTCATTGGCTATATTTAAGAGGGAGTTAGATAAGGCCCTTGTGGCTAAAGGAATCAGGGGGTATGGAGGGAAGGTTGGTACAGGATTCTGAGTTGGATGATCAGCCATTATCATACTGAATGGCGGTGCAGGCTCAAAGGGCCGAATGGCCTACTCCTGCACCTATTTTCTATGTTTCTATGTATGTTTAAACATATGGCTGGCAACTAGAGGTAAAATTAATATCTTTGAATCGTATATGGAGTTTAGGCATCTCCCCCGCCCCCCGCCATGGAAAACGGCAGTAGTAGTGCCTATTCTAAAATGTGGAAACCCCTGCCGCACCCCCCCATCAGATCCTTCCAGTTATAGACCAATATCATTAACATCCTATTTTGTAAACTCGTGGAACATATGGTAATAAAGTGGTTGAATTATATTTTGGGGGAAAATGAGGTGATATAGCATTTTATCAGAGTGGATTTTGGAAGGGTAGAATAACACTGGATTCAGTTTTATGTTTGGAAGATATTAGGAAAACACAAATAAAATTGTAATAGCAGTATTCTTTGATAGAGAAGAGGCATATGACATGGTATGGAGGGAGGTTCTTTTGACTAAATTCTGGAAATTGGGAGTGAGAGGAAGGCTGTATAATTTGAGTTTTTATTTGGGCGGTCTGTGTAGGTAAGGTATATTCAAGCTTCTATGAGATAGAGAATAGGACCCCACAGGGCAGTACTTATAGCCCTTTATTGTTTAGAGGTGATTTTATTATGTTGTGGTACAACGAGGTCATCCCCTGTTTCAACTTTACTGGCTGAAATGAGACAATTACCCTTGCAGTTGCAGAGGCTGAAGTTGTTGTTAACATACCAGATTAATTTGAAGGGGCAGAGGAATGATTACCCTGTTAGAAGTGTGTTGGAAGACTGCTGGGAACATCGCAAGAAGTGAGTTTTTAGTTTTGGGTGGCTGAGTTCTTATCACACTAGAAATATGTGTTTGCTGGACTATGCCAAATGTCCCACTGTACTTTTTCAGTAACCTCACCGTGGTTCTTCCCCCAGTGTCTTTAGTTGATTTTAGGTTGCATGATTTAATGAAGTCCAAGGATCCTGATATGCCTGTGAGTCTGTTAAGGAAAATTATTGTGATATGTTAGCCATTTTAGGGGACAAGGGGGATTATTCTGCATGCTCTCCTCCTGACTATCCCCTCCGTCCTCTCCTATTCCCTGTGCTAGGTCTCCTTCTCAACCGCTGCCGATCCCAGCCTCTGAGGTGCCTATGCGAATAGGCTGGACCAGGCTCTCGCGAGCCAAAAGAAAGAGAAGGAGAGAGAGGTGCTGCAATTACTATGCAACTTCCTCTGGAGTGGTGCTTCCCATGTCACTTTCATCAAAGGTTCATTTTATTGTCAAAGTATGCATGTACAATACAATCCTGATATTTGTCTTCTCCAGATAGTCATGAAATGTAGAAAAACCATGGGAGTTGTTGAAAGAAAAGACGTCAACCCTCCGCCACACAAAGAAGAAAAAGAACTTGCAACCCCAAACCCCCACCCCCTCTTTGCACAAAAACAGGGGTAAATAGCATCAAACCCCAAACCCCCACTCACACAAAAGCTAACAGATCGCCCACATAGAGAAGCACCAACATCAGACCCCAAATCCCCAACCCCTCCCTTGCACAAAAGAGTAAAATATCATCCACCCACCAGCACCAGTTGGTAACAAGAAAGAAAACACAGAAAACTGAAGGAGAGCAATATAAATGACAGGTTCTACAATGGCTTCTCGAGAATCAACTATTCATCAAGCTCAAAGAGCGAATTCCACGTATCCACAGTGTCGTTCCTTGGGTTTGTTGCATCTAATGGCAACCTACAAATGGACCCCAGTTAGACCTAGGCTGTGCAGAATTGGCCACAATCCACCTTCGTGGAACAACTGGAACAGTTTCTAGGTTTTGCCAACTTTTACAGGTGGTTCATCTGCAATTTCAGGTTGGTGACTATGCCACTCACCAAGAAATCTACTGGCCATTCCATTGGACCCTGGAGGCTGAGGCGACTTTTGCAAAGGTTCACGTCTGCAGCTATCCTAGTTCAACAGATCCAGACTTGCCTTTCATGGTGGAAGTCAACGCATTGAACATGGAACTAGGAGCCATCTTGTCCCAACGAGCATCCATTGCTCTTGTTAGACATTACATTTGCCTTCCTCACCACTGAGGCAACCTGCAAGCTAATGTTTAGAAATCCTGCATGAGGCTCCAAAGTCCCTTTGTACTTCACATTTTTGAATTTTCTCCTCTTAGGATATAGTCTAGGCTTTTATTCCTTCGAGTTAAGTGCATGTCCATACACTTCCCAGCACTATATTCTGCCATTTCTTTGCCTATTCTCCAAATCTATGTCCTTCTGCAGCCACCCTGCCCCTCAAACTACCTTCCCCTCCACTATCTTCGTATTGTCTGCAGACTTGGCCACAAAGCCATCAATTTCATCACCCAGATCATTGACATACAATGTAATAAATAATTGTCCCAACACTGACCCCTGCGGAACACCACTAGTCATGAGCTGCCAATCAGAAAAGGCTCCTTTTATTTCCTCTCTCTCCTGCCAATCTGCCAATCAGCCAATCCTCTGTCCATGCTTGTATCTTTCCTGTAATACCATAGGCACTCATCTTGCTACACAGCCTCATGTGCAGCGCGTTGTCAATGGCCTTCTGCAAATCCAAGTACACAACACCCACTGATTCTCCTTTCCCTATCCTGTTTGTTATTTTCTCAAAGAAATCCAACTGATTTGTCAGCCAAGATTTTCCCTTAAGGAAAGCATGCTGACTTTTGCTCATTTTATCACGTGCCTCCAAGTATCCTGAAACATCCTTAACAACCAACTTCAGCATCTTCCCAACCACTGAGGTGAGGCTCTCCTATAATTTCCTTTCTTCTGGCACCCTCCCTTTTTTAAGAATGGAGTGACATTTGCAATTTTCCGGTCCTCTGGAACCATGCCAAAACATTGATTCATGAAAGATCATTACTAATACCACCACAATCTCTTCAGCTATATTTTTCGGTACCCTGGTGTGTAGTCTATCTGGTCCAGGTGACTTGGCTATCATAGACCTTTTAATTTCTCAAGCACCTTCTCTTCATTTCTGCCTCGCTCATCTCTGCCCGATGACACTCTGGCATACTGCTAGTGTCTTCCACAGTAAAGATAGATGCAGGGTCCTCTTGCCCCTGCTTCTCTCTTGAGCCTCAGTGCCAGAGACGTGGCTGCTGTAGAGTTCCCCCACCCCCTGCAGTATCCAAAGTATACTTATTATTGAGCGGAACGGCCACAGGGTACTCTGTGCTGGCTTCCCAATTCCTTTCCCTCTCCTGGCAATCATCCAGGAAACTGCCTTCTGCAACTTGGGGATGACTAACTCCCTGTACCTCCTATCTACCACCTCCTCAGTTTCCCATTTGAGCTGAAAGTTATTGAGTTACAGCTCTAATTCCTTAACACATTAGCTGAGCTGCAGCTCAGTGCATCTTGTGCAGATGTCGTTATCCAGGAGACTAGAGGTCTCCCAGAATTCCCACATCTCACACAAAGTACACAACACAGCCTGTGGAGCCATTCTCACTAGCAGATGAAGAATGATGAAGATGAAGAAACTTGCCAGATAAGTTTGAGCCAAATCCTCCTACTCTAACACTAATCTACGCCAACAGCAACTGCTCCAATTGTCCCTGCCTTATTTTTATTTGCCCTTGCTAACGAATCACTCTTTGATTGAGCCACCAGGAAAGCACTAACAGCCTACAACCTCTCATTTTTAAATCTCACTAATGGGCCTGTGAGTCACCTTATCACTCGTTCTCAATTTGATTGAGCCGAAAACACCAAAAGCCCGTGAACGTTCCTTTTTAAATCTTACTCACGGACCTGTCATTATCTCCTTAACCTGCATAGAATAGTTAATAGTTCTGCGGTGTCACCATTCTGATGTGTAGAGGGACTTGCTCCATAAATTTACACCTGTTGGATCCTAATTTGGAGTTTTTATTTCCTCTTTGGTCCTGTCCTTAATTTATTGCTTTTTCTTCTGTTTAATGTTCACTTTGGTCCCCGATCTATTTTTGGCTCTGGTATAGCATTTAGATGAGGGAGTATTAAAAAAAATCAAAACGTATTAAAAAAAATAATTTATCTACATTGAGGCCCGACGAGTCTGGCTATCCAAAAGGCGCACCTCTCATGAATTTCCATCAATCTCCATTTACTGTGGTGTATGAAATATTAAATCATAGATACTATAAATATTCATTTTAAAACAAAGCTAATAACTAATAGTTAGTGGGTCAGATAGAAGGATAAACATTTACACTTGGTGTTAATGATGTGCAGGACATTTAAGGAACTTGCAGCACTCACATACCTCAGTCTTCCAGAGATGATGCCTGGACACTCCTGTAAGTTGCAATGCAGTCAGATGTTGAGAGTTCGATTGCTAAATTACAAGATGAAGGGCCCATTCTCTTCAGCTTCTGAAAAGTTCTTTTCTGCTTTTTTCACATTCTGATCAGTTGCAACCTGACCATCATAGCCTCAGTACGTGGTGAAATGGAACTGCATAAACACTCAAAGAGTCCAAATTGCTCAGATGTAATTTAATATTAAGAATCACACACAAAATACTGGAGGACCTCAGCAGGCCAGGCAGCATCTATAGAAAAGAGTACAGTTGATGTTTTGGACCAAGCTCCTTCATCATGACTGCAGATGGACGACTCATTTTTTTTTCTCCAGTCCTGATGAACAGTCTCCAACCGAAATGTCAGCTGTACTCTTTTCCATAGATGCTGCCTGACTTGCTGAGTTCCTCCAGCATTTTGTGTGTATTGCTTGGATTTCCAGATTTGGCAGATTTTTTCGTGTTTGATAATTTTAAGAATATAAGCTTTGAGTGTATCAGAGTGGAACTTTCTTCTACACTCTCACCACCATTCATAGCAAGCTTTGTGTTTCATAATGGCACTGCAACCATGGAAACTGCACCAGCATCCACACACAGTTCTAATTACAGCTATTATTCCTAATGTATCTTCCAGCAATACTTGAGCAGCCTTTTGTTTCTTTTTAGAGTGCTTGCCTAATGTTATGTAATTAAGAGGAAGTTTCCAATACATAAAACAAATTAATTTTGTGTTAAGTTTGTATTTTTATTCCTGTTTTATCTTGCTCTTAGACATTTCTTTCTTTTTGCATTTGGCAGAAAACAAAGAGGTGGTTTTCAAACATGGTGAAATGATCCATTTACTTAATTGTTTCCAGATAATAAGGAAAGAGTCTTTATTATTGAATTGTCAGGGCCAAGTAATGTAGGGTAATGTAACATAATTCACAACCACTGACATTAAGTTGGGGTTCACTTTAAAAGGTGGGTCTGACACTTTGTGCTCAAGTTTTGGAGTTCATTGAAATGTGTTACAGATTCTTCTGAAACATAAAATGCCTCACTTCATTTTATTTGTGAAAACCTACACTGGTGACTACGATGCTCTTGGACGATTCCAGAGTTTTTGAACATGTCGGCCATTGCAGTTGCTTTGAAGCTGCTGGAGTTTTGGGAGCAAAATGCTGTCACCTCGTTTGTAGAAGCCAAGGCCCAATTCACACTGAAATATCTCCACTGACACCACCAATGCGGTAGTGTTTCTCAGTAATTCTGTGGCTGTGAGTGTTGAGTCTACTGCAACATCCACCTGAACACGATAAATATCAATCACAGAAGACTCACTTTTTGCAGACATTTGGACTATCAGAGTCTGAGCATGTCAAATAGTTGCTCTGCTTGCCCAGCCTCAGTGATGTGAAGCCATCAGAGCTAATGGACCACATGCTGTCTCTCCTGGGAAATTACCATCCTTTTATTTTTTCAAAGAAATCTTAATGTAACAAATGTCTGATCAAGTTCACACATGTGAGCGACCATAGGGAGCTTTTTAAGATGGCTGATAGTCTACAGTCATCTAGGCTGCAGTGCACCATTCCTTCCTTTCCCTACCTCAGTAAGCCTGGTCAGCAAGGCCCTCAACATAAGGACTCTTGCGGCTGTGAAACAGATGATGCCAGGCTTTTGTTCTTACCATGCTCATTTTGGTACAAACGCTCAGAAATGCCAACCGTTTGGCAGCTTCAACAGTGCCAGCGCATCGAGACATCAGAGGTCTGTGAGCACCGTGGGTTCCAGCTGCCAGGGCCATCTACTGTTTATTATGACACCCTTTCAAGCTGAGGCTTCCTGCGTGACACGGGTGCTGAAGTGAGTGTGCTCCAGCATCACCTATTGACAAGGAAAAGAGCAATGAAGCCTCACTGGAGGCCACCAGCAGCAGCAGAATCCAGATTAACGGGACACAATGGGCAACACTCTGCTTCAGTGGGTAATGCTACACATGGGACTTCATCCTGGCTAAGGTGGCTAGACCTCTGCTCAGTGCACATTTCCTGTGCCCGAGGACTATTAATAGACCTTAAGAACTGCTAGGTTGTGGACATAAAGGACTTTGGGTTATTACCCTACTCCCCCTGCAAGTTCCCCACAACTCTGTCAAGCACATGCACCACCACGAGAGTTCCTGCTCCACTATTCAATAAGATCATGGCTGATCTGGCCATGAGCTCATCTCCACCTACCTGCCTTTTAACCCATAACCTTTATTTCCCTTTCTAGGCAAAAATTTATCCAACCTTGTCTTAAAAACAGTATATTTACTGAGGTAGCCTCCACTGCTTCATTAGGCAGAGAATTCCACATATTCACCACTCCTTGGGAAAAGCAGTTCCTCCTCATCTCTGACCTAAATCTACCCCATCCTCCATATGGTCCCCAAGTCCAATGGTGATTGCTGTCCATGTGTAATTACCAACACTTTAATGAGGACACCACCTCCCAATTGTTACCTGATCCCACACATCCAAGACTTTTCAGCATGTTTAGTCGGAAAGTTATTTTTTCCCCCCAAAGCTGATCTAATTGGGGGCTACCATTTGGGCTAAAAAATGCAGCACGGACTTTCCAACAGCTGATGGAATCGGATAGATTTTCTTTGTTTACCTGGATGACATACTTGTCGCCAGTGCATTCATATCTAAACACTTCTCATCTCCACATTCATTTCAGGAGCTTAAGCCAACACAGGTTGATTATTGACTCTTCTAAAAAGCCAGTTTGGGTTGTCAACCACTGACTTTCTTGGCCATTGCATCTCCACAGAAGGTGCAAAACCCCTCCCATCAAGGGTAGCCACTATTATGGACTTCCCACCACCCCACACTACTAAAAAGCTACAGTTTTTAAGCCTGCTGAATTTCTATCACCACATCATTCTGCGAGCTCCTGAACTTAGGAATTTATCAGTATCTGGGTTGTTCGGTTCAGCCTTCCATCAAATATCTCCTCTGACCACAGTCCATAATCCCTATCAGACCTGTGGGCTGCAATGGCCCAGAACCTTGGTGTTAGGCTCCATCACACCATGGCATATTGTCCACAGTCCAATGGCCCATGTGAGCCGTTTCACTACTCATTTAAGACTGCTCTAAGGGCTTCCCTGATCGATGATTGTTGGCATGGTCATCTCCCATGGCTCCTGCTGGGGATCAGAACAGCTCCAAAAGAGGACATGCAGCCATCCACAGCTGAGCTGGTATACAGGCAACTGTTGTAAGTGCCAGGTGATTTTATTTCTGCTGGAACAACAGCCTGGTTTGCTTCTCAATAGTGTTCCATCCTCCTCAGTAAATTCACTTTCTTTACACCCATTCCAACCTCTTATCATGGCATACAGCACTCTTGGGCTCCTGTTGACTTGCATTCTATTTTATTTGTTTTCATTTACCATGAAGCACACCAACATCCCCTTGAGCCCACTACAATGGCCTGTCCCACATTTTGGAATGGAGAGAAAAGACTTCTATCATAGATAAGATGGGTAAACCTGAATTTTTTTTGTAGATCTCCTTGAACTGGCCCACCAAGACTTAGAAGATTCTGCTACCATGCTCCTGCCACAACATGACCTAGAGTGTGTCAACACTCCTCTGGACCAGCCAGAGGCACCTGCTGTTCCTCCACCCACAGAACATATGACCCAAGCCAAATAGCCAGTCCGAGCTCTGGACAGAAATGTATATAATTCACAACCACCAGCGTTGAGTTGGGGTTCACTTTAAGAGGCTGGTCTGACGTGATGATGTAGTTACATAAAGGACTTTTGCCACATATTGCTTTCAGTTTTTTTTTGGAGTTCAGTAAATGAGTTGTTATGGCTTTTTCTTAAACTTAAAGTGCCCCATGTCATTTTATTTTCAAAAATCTACACTACTACAGCAAGGAAGCAGGTCACTTGCGGCCCGCACATCCGAAGCGGCAGCCGTCAGGAAACTGCAAAGACCATTCAGTGCTGGGTGGACTGTGACGGTAGCAGCCATTACTTCCAACTCTACAGTTTCTGGTGTCATGCTGAAGGCCAGATTCTCCTGGGGAAAGGATTGGTTAAAGGTGAGTGCCTTTGTGAACTCTGAGGCAGCTGGTAATTTCCTGGAATTGGGGCAGTCTGTTAGCTCATCTGTTGCAGTACTCACAGGACCACACCAGTCTCTGGGGTTTAGATGCTCTAATTATCTGGAGTATGGCTAACTGATGTGGTCCATTTAAAGATTCTGGCCCATTCCACTAACTGGCAGCTGTATTTTGGATATCTAAAGAGCATTTGAACTCAAGTTCAGTGCTCAATCATCATCTCAACTTTGGTTCAGTCTGCGATTGCGTTTAGCATTTCTGTCTCATCAGATTCTCATCTAGTACCTAATCAAGCCCTGTTCTCATCTCAGTCTCGAAATCATTTCTCCATTCTCATCTTAGTACTTAGAGCATCACCATCCTCACCTAGGCTTCTAATCACACACACACCTTTGTTCTGAGACTATGAAGGCTGGTACTAGACACCTCAGCCCTGAAACTAACCTATCAAAACAATTGAAGAAAATACAGGTGTAAACTGTTTAATTTGTTCTTACAAATGACACTCTTCCCAGGAATCAATCTAGTGAACTTTCTCTGCATTTTCTCCACATCAAGTACATACATCTTATCTTCGGTAGAGAGAGCAGACTTACACAGGGTATTCCAGATGTGGTCTCACTGAAGCACTCGTGCACTCTAATCCTCTTGCAAATAAGGCAAACAAACCATTTGCCATTCTGTTTACGTGCAGGAAAGGCATGTTAAATTGCAGATCAACTAGCTCTGTTTGTAACGAGATCTTCAGGCAAACGAACCCAGGCGCGTTGTAAACTAGAGACTCAAAGTTAGAAGGTAATGAGGCAAATTAGATGGTACAATAAACCCGGATGCCAAAGACTCCTTAGTATACGACTCCATGGTTTACTGCTCAGGAATAGATAAGGCATAGAGCATTCACTGGGGACGACAAGTACCTGGTAGCAAGTCGATAGCAGAATCATAGTCTCAGTGTGGAGGAAGTGTTATAACTCTTCTTGCTAAGTACCTCTGGAGGCATTCTAGGCAACTCAGTTAACAGAGTTCAGTTCTGAGGAGTCACAAGGCATCACGGGACTTACAACTGACATACAACTTGGCATAATTCACAGTGGGTATCTCAGAAACTTGGGCTCAGACTGACTCCTGGGAACCCCCGACTATCCACTCGGAACAAATTAATACAGGAATTATGGAAAAGTAGCCAGGGGTAACCAAGGATTAGGGGAATATCTAGAGAGTGAATAAGGTTAAGTCATTTCCTTGTGCATACCAATCGCTACTGAGGAACTGAAAGATAAGAAATTTGTCCAGCTCCCATTCAGGGGTGTGGCAGTGAGTGACTGAGAAGTAATTTAGGAACTTGGATCCTCTTGGCCAGTCCAAGGTCTAAAATATTCCCTCCAAACCACAGTCTACCAATGCCCCAAGGGAATGCTGACACTCTCGCATCCCCACAAGACAATAGGGAAGTTAACACCACTCCAGAATTTGTTGAACCAGGAGAGAGACTAGAGACCGTCACACTTCTCCCCTTACTGGATGGTCCTGGGAATTTCCCAAGAACTTGGGACAAGAGACTCAAAGATAGCCAGCTGTTTCTCTGCTTCACAACTGTCCCTCGCTCTGCTGGGCAGAGCTGGCTTCCTCCCAGTTACATCGGTTCCTCCAGAGAAGACTGCAAAGATCTGGGTTGAGTCTCAGATTGTGGAACCAAACAAGTCATTGGGCGATTTTGAGAGCAAGCTCTCTGGGAAACTTGGCATGCCTCTCCTTTCTTCTCTCAGATGTGAGATTATCAATTTTAATAGCCACATCCATAAGCACCTTCAAATGTTCTACTAGGTCATTGGCACGATCATTTAATCCCCGTGGAAACAGGGCAATCAAAGTCCTCATGTTCCACTCACTCTGCCATAAAGGTCCAGAACTCAACTGAATAGTCAGCAACAGATCGAGCTACCTGACACAAACAGGAGTCTGTTGACTGCCTCTGGGGCCCTGGCAGGGTGAAAGAAATAGTTCCACATAGTTCCTACAAATAAATTGATAACAAAACACATGCTGGAGTTCTTCTCCAGTAAGACCTTAGCCCATGAACACTTGTCATGATGAATTTAAGTAGTGCCTATAGAAACTGCATGGGAACCCCATGAGCATCAAAATCAAAACCCAATAAACTAAAAGCAGGGTCACATTCAACAAAATAAGTGGCATGAAAAACACAGGAAAATTTAACAACTAAGCCAGTCACTTAACAAGTTCTGGTTAAAAGAATTAATGATGTTCAGGTGCGTTGGAGTGCCATGGTCCAAAGAGTTCATGACACTATCTGAATTACATCATCTTTCAATTTTGTACCATTTAAAAATGCTTATCTTTTGAATTTTTTGAACAGAATTGGATAACCTCATCTGCTTTCATGTTTTATTCCATCCGTCACTTCCTTGTCCATTCATTTCCCCTATCTATGCATGTTGAGGTTTTTCTGCATCATTTACACAACCCACACACAAAATTCTGAGGAAGCCAGTAAGTCAGGCAGCATCAATGGGGAGGAATAGTCAGTCAATGTTTTGGGGTGAGACCCTTCATCAGGACTAGAAAGGAAGGGGGACAAAAACCAGAATAAGGAGGTGGGGGAGGGAAGGAGTATAAGCTGGCAGGTGATAGGTGAAAAGAAGTGGGGAGGAAGGTTGACAGGTGGGAGAACAGGGGTGAAGTAAAAAACTGGTTAGTACGTGGAAGTAGTAAAGGGCTGAAAAAGAAGGAATCTAATAGAAAAGGACTGTGGACGATGGATGAAAGGGAAGGGGGAAAGGAACCAGAGGGAGATGGGCAGATGAGGAGAAGAGAAAGATGAGGAGGAAACCAGAATGGGGAATGGAAAAGGGGAGGAGGGAGAAATTCTATAAGAACGTAAGAAATAGAAGCAGGAGTCAGCCATCTGGCCTGTCGAACTTGCTCCGCCATTCAATAAGATCATGGCTGACCTGACCATGGACTCTTCTCTACTGACCTGCCTTTTCCCCATAACCTTTAATTTCCTTACCATGCAACCTTGTCTTAAATATACTTACTGAGGGCCTCCACTGCTTCACTGGGCAGAGAATCCACAGATTCACCACTCTTTGGGAAAAGTAATTCCTCCTCATCTCTTCCTAAATTTACTCCCCCAAATCTTGAGGCTACATCCCCTAGTTCTAGTCTCACCTACCAGTGGAAACAACTTCCCTGCCTCTATCTACCCCTTTCATAATTTTATATGTTTCTATAAGATCTCCTCTCATTCTTCTGAATTTCAGATGACTTAATCTCTCCTCATAGTCTAACCTCCTCATCTCTGCAATCAACCTGGTGAACCTCCTCTGCACTGCCTCCAAAGCCAGTCTCAAGTAAGGAGAGTAGAGCTGCACACCGTACTCCAGGTGCGGCACAACATCCCTGCTCTTAAAGTCAATCCCTCTAGCAATGAAGACCAACATTCCATTTGCCTTCTTGATAACCTGTTGCATCCGCAAATCAACCTTTTGCGATTCATGCACAAGCACTTGTTGTGATGGAAATGAGACAGATTCTTTGGGTCTCAAAGGCAAGGATTCTGGACACATACTTTTAACAGTAAGGAGTTTATTTACAAGGGGAGAAGAGCTTGGGGACAACACAAGCAGCTACAATTATCACACAAACACGCTTAGAATAGACAAGTGTGGGAAAAGTCAGGTCGGCAGTACAATACACAGGAAAACAGTGTGGGGACAGAGTACAGGTACATACACAAGCAAGGGAAAAGTAACTACGATACCTGCCACCCCTTGGCTATGGGCAGGCAGGGCTCTCTGCTACAGGGACAACAATAAACGCTCCCAAAACCCTATTCAATGCGCAGCTCACCATGTGTCTCCAGCGCAATTCTGCAGTCTTCAGCCTGGAGCGAAGCAGGGTGGTCCCTCGAGGATGGCAAAAAGAGAACGAGCCAAGCACATATAACCCCCTTTATAGGTCAGGGGGTTGGAGGGTCCAGCCCAGGTGATTCACCAGGGGGCCAACAGCTTGGTGCTAGATGGGTTAATCCAATTAAGGTGGCCAATGGTTAAGTGTGCAGTGATTAGTTGGGGGGGGGGGGGTGAAAAGTTGACTGGCATGTGATGTGTCTTCCTACCAGGTAGAGGGCAGTGCTGAGCTGTGACAGGCATGGCTCTCTGGATACAGCACTCCCAAGTCTCTGCACAGCAGCATGCCACATTCTTTTACCATTTAGATAATCTGATCTTTCATTTTTCCTTCCAAAGTGGATGACCTCGCATTTACCAACATTGTACTCCATCTGCCAGACCCTTGCCCACTCACTTAACCTATCTATATCTCTCTACAGACTCTCCGTATCCTCTGCACAATTTGCTTTTCCACTCAATTTAGTGTCATCCACAATCTTAGATACACTACACTCAGTCCCCTCTTCCAGATAGTTAATGTATATGGTGAACAGCTGTGGGCCCAGCACTGACCAGTGCAGCACACCACTCACCACTGATTGCCATCTAGAGAAACACCCATGTATCCCAACTCTCTGCTTTCTATTAGTTATCCAATCCTCTATCCATGCTAATACATCACCCCCAACTCTGTTGGGAGTGACATTCACCTTCTTCCAATCCACTGGGACTTGCCCAGAGTCCAGGAAATTTTGGTAAAGCCTCTACTATAATCTCTGCTGTTTCTTTCAGTACCTTGGGATGCATTCCATCAGGACCATGTCACAATGGGGGGGGGGGGGGTGCGTTGATGGCAGACCCAAATGCATGACACAGATACTGAACTACTAGGACCAGGACTTGACTAGAGTAGAGATATGACAGGATACAGACAAGGAGCAGGGACAAGAATGCAGACTAAGGCTTGGACCCCAAGCCAGAGACTGGACAAGGACCCAGAACCTGGGTCTTGCCTCAGGCTCAGGCCCCAGAACCAGGCAAGGACATGACATGACATGACATGACATGACTACAGGACTGGAGGCTGGGGTCTCAAGGCTAGAGCCTGGACACAGGCTGGGGTCTCCAGGCTTCAGGCTGCTGGTTGGGATCTTCAGGCTTGAGGCTGCTAAATCAGAGGCTGGAGCTCAGAGACAGACTGGGAACTGAACACCAAACATAGAGCTGGGACTTATCCTACAAAAAGCCAGGACTCCTCTTTAACACAATACCAAGGTGGGACAGGTCTATCCATCAGGTAACAGCAGAATGGCCAGACATACCCAACAGAGGTAGAGGCAAAAACAAAGACAAGACAGATCCCACTCAGGGCAACAGCAGAATGGCCTGACTTACCCCACAGAGGCAAGGACAAGAAGAGACAAACACTGAAGAACAGCAGTCAGTTCCATCTCTGCATCAGGGTTGCTCCAAGTCACAGTTACAGCCAGCAACCTCAGCTGACTACAGAAACAGTTGGATCCCTACCTAGCTCAGAGTGGCTAACAGCCACTCAGCTGGCCCAGGAAACAGCCAAATCCATACCACAAGGACAGCTCTAAATACCAATAACAAGGCTCCATGAAGTGATGGTTCTACAACGCAGCCAAAAGATGGCAAGTGAACACTCTTGCCTTCCACCAGCAGGTTGCTCCCAGGGAACCTTCACAAAACAAACCAGCAGCCCACAGTCATCCTCCAAGGCTACTTATATTCCAAGCCCCAGGATGGGAATCAGGTGTCTATGATTAACTCAACTGAAACAAGGGACAACTGGAAGACCTGGAGTCCTGAGTCCACGGACCGGACTGTAAACTGGAATGTGGACTTCACGAACCAGACCATGACAGACCAGGGGACTTGTCTATCTTTAGGCCCACAAGTTTGCTCTTTAGTGATAACTATTGTATCAAGGTTCACCTCCCACCACCAGAAGTTGCCAGAAGTTAGAAAAATCAATCTTCATGCCATCAGTTTAAAGAGTACGCAGTCAGAATATGAGGTGTTGATCCTTCAGTCTGAGTATAGTCCTATTCTGGCAGTACAGGAGGCCATGGATGGACATGTTGAAATAGGAAGGCAAACTGAAATAGATGGCGACCAGGAAATCCTGCTTTTTGCAATAGGCAAATAAAAGTACTTGATAAAGCAGTCCCCAATCTACATCAGTTCATTCACATTGTCATCTAGCGCAAAAACAGCAAAATGCTGAAAAAACTCAGGTCAAGCAGCATCTGTGAAATCAAGAGGATGGTCAATATTTTGGGGCAAGACCCTGCTTCAGGACTTGGTCTTGTTCCAAAACATTGACCACACCCTCATGTCCACAAATGCTGCTTAACCCAGTTCAGTATCTGCTGTCTCATGTCCCCACATTGCTAACTAGCGTTGCATCATAAGCATGCTGGGATATATTACTCTTGAGCCCATGTTAGCTGTTGCTGGTTTATCATCCTACCTTTCTGTGTAGTTTCCCAATCAGTTATAACCCCACATCATACCTTCATAGTTTGCTTTATTCAGTAAAGACCTTGTCTTTAGTTTTAACTGAATCACTTTCAAACCTTTCATAAAATATGTTCCTGTTCCTTAAAGGCCCTTTAACTACCAATGTTTCAATTACCCTTTCTCATTGCACAATATAAGACCTAGACTAGCCTGTTCCTTGGTTGGTTCCTCATTAGACTGATCTAGAAAACTATCCCTTCTATATCCATGAATTCATCCCCGTACAATTTCTGAAAATGTGATTTGTCCAGTCTAGACGGTAAAGTTTTACTCTTATTGTATTACCTGTTCTAATTGGTAGCATTGGCACCGGGCTTGAGATGATGTGGAGTAGTCTGGATAACAGCATTTCATGGTAACTACTGTATGTCTGTCCTGTCTCCAAAGGCTTGGGCTTCTCCCCTCGAACCAATTCATCTTCTATGGGGTCAGAAAAAACATATCCAAACATGGTTATGATACAATGCTCAGGCAGCACACTTACCAATACCCCACAATCAACTGTTTCATTCAATGATGTTAGGCCATACTTTCTGAAGCAAGAATTTCTTGTGGGCAATACAGTTTGCAACTTTATGCAAGCTCAGGCAGCACACTTGCACATTCTGCACAACCAACTGTTTCATTCAGTTGATGTTAGGCAGTCACCTGAAGCCAGGCTATCTGAGGCAAGAGTTTCTTGTAGGCAAAACAGTTTGCAACTTTAAGCAGAAAGATTGCAATTTTCCATTAATGTATTATTAAATTTTATTCTGTTATCACTGAGTCTCAAGACAATGGAAGCATTCAAATGCCTTGTAATTTAGGTCAAATTGCCTTGAAATGATAATTATATGTGTATGGTAGCTGCTGTTATTACTGCCAATGCTATGATCCCTCACTGGTATATGCATACTGCATATTGAATGATTCTTCTCATAGCATATGCTTGAGAGAAATCTTGTTTGTCACTGGATTATCTGTGGTGCTTTTACATTTAAAATTACAGCCTCAATGCTGTGAGCAAAGGTTTGTGGAACAACTTGGCTGATTTTCTATCCAAATGTTATCCTGACACTGTTAGAATATAACCATCAATGTGAATTAGCTCACAGAAAACTACACAGCAACCTCCAAAGAATAGTGCCACCCATCAAGAAATATACAGATGCTGTACCAAGTCTTTTTAGTCAAATCATAATCACGATTAATATCACTGGCAGATATCGTGAAATTTGCTATTTTGTGGCAGCAGTACAATACAATACATGATAATAAAAATCTATAAATTACAATGTACACAGAATAAAAAATTAAGTAAGTAGTGCAAAAGGAGAGCAAAAAAATTACTAAGGTAGTATTCATAGGTTCATTGTCTATTCAGAAATCTGATGGTGGGGGAAGAAGCTGTTCCTGAAATCTTGAGTCCTGTACCTCCACCTTGATGGTAGCAATGGGAAGAGGGCACTTCATGGATGATGGAGATCCTCAGCGATGGATTCAGCCTTTTGAAGGTGTCCTTAGTGCTGTGCAGTGGCCCCTCTGTACCAGATAGTGACACAACTAGGTAGAATGCTCTCTGTGATACATTTGTGGAAATTTGCGAGAATCTTTGGTGACATACCAATTCTCCTCAAACTCCTAATGAAATATAGCCAGTTTTGTGCCTTCTTTGTAGTTGCATCAAAATGTTGTGTCCAGGGTATATCTTCAGGGATGTTGACACCCAGGACGTTGAAACTGCTCACCTCTTTTCATTGCTGATCTCTCGATGAGGACTGATGTGTGTTCTCTCAACTTCCCCTTCCTAAAGTCCACAATCAGTTCCTTGGTCTTACTGACTTTGAATGCAAGGTTGTTGTTGTGACACCACTCAACCAGATGATCTATCTTGCTCTGGAACACCTCGTTACCATCTGAAATTCTACCAACAACAGTTGTGTCATCAGCAAATTTATAGATGGACATTGAGTGGTGCCTAGTCACATAGTTGTGGGTGTAGAGAGAGTAGAGCAGTAGGCTAAGCACACATCATTGAGATGTGTCAGTGTTGATCATCAGCAAGGAGGAGATGTTATTTGCAGTCCACACTAACTGTGGTCTCCTGAAGAGGAAGTCAAGGATCAAGCTGCTGAGGAAACTACAGAGACCCAGGTTTGGTTGATTAGAACGGAGGGTATGATTGTATTGAATGCTGAGCTATAATCAATACACAAGCAGCTTGATGTTGGTATTGCTCTCATCCAGGTGATCCAAGGTTGAGTGGACAGCCAATAAGATTGCATCCACTGTAGACCTGTTGTGGCAGTAGGCAAATTGCAGTGGGTCCAGGTCCTTGCTTAGGCAGGAGTTGATTCTGGTCATGACCATCCTCTCAAAGCACTTCATCACAGTAGATATGAGTGCAACTAGGTGATGGTCATTGAAGCAGCTCACCTGACTCTTCTTGGGCGTAGGTATGATTGTTGCCTTTTGAAGCACATGGGAACCTTCAACTGCAGCAGTGAGAGATTGAGGAAGTCCTTGGACATTTCCACCAATTAGTTGGCACAGTTTTTCAAAGCCCTATTAGGTACACCATCAGGGCCTGACACCTTGCAAGGGTTCACCCTCTTAATAGATTTTCTGACATCAACCTCAGAGACAGAGATCACACAGTTACCAGATACTGCAAGGATCTGCACAGGTGTAGTTTTATTCTCCCTTTCAAAGCATGCATAAAAAGCATTGAGCTTGCCTGAGGGTGAAACATCACAGCCATTCGAGATGTTGGGTTTTGCTTCATATGATGTAATGGCCTGCAAACCCTGATAGAGACTGACATGCATCCGATTCCATCTCTAACCTCAATCAGAATTACTGTTTTGCTTTAAAATAGCTTTCTGTAGGTTGTACCTGGACTTCTTACATAGTTCTGGATCACCAGTTTTGAATGCCAGAGATCTAGCCCTTAACAGCGACGGATCTCTTGGTTCATCCACAGCTTTATGTTTTGGTATGTCCAGTATGTTCTTGAAGGCACACACTCATTTACATAAGTCTTCTTGAAGTCGGTGACAATTGTGGTGTATTCATTCAGATTTGAAGATGAATCCATAAAATTTGTCCAGTCCAACGACTCAAAGCAGTCCTATAAGCACTTTTCCACCTGCTTAATATTAGCCTGAGGTGGAATATACATTACTACCAGGATGATGGCAGTAATCTCCCCGACAGATAAAATGGAAGACATTTTTTCTGCTGGATGTTTCAGGTTGGGTAAGCAGGATTGAGACAGGACTACCACGTCTGTGCACCATGATGACTTAATCAAAAAGCATCTCTGCCTCCTCTACCTTTAAAAGACTGAGCTGTCCTGTCTTTGCGAAGAATGGTGAAGCCATTAGGCTGCAGCAATGCATCCGAAATGGCAGAGGTTAGCCAAGTTTTGGCGAAGCAAAGTACACAGCAGTACCTGATGTTTCTCCGGTAGAGAGATCTTGCTCTGGGGTCTTCAATTTTATTTTCCAGAGACTATACACTCACCAGCAGGATAGTCAGGAGTGGGGTCTAAAGTCTTGGCATTTCATCTGTAACTGTGAGCCACACGCAAAGAGACTCCACTTATCTGCAGCATCTTAAGAACACAGGGCAGTAAGTAATTGGATCAGGGATGTCAATGATTCTTTTACTGACATCTTATAATCTAGGTGACTGATTCTGCGCAGAAGCATATGAGAGAATATTATGCTCTCCCTAGTCAGTACTGTTGCATTATGTCCGTGCAAATGGTCAGAGTATGGATAGGGCTATTGGGTTGTGAATTTGGAAGCTACTCATAATAAGTATCTAGCAGGGAGTCCTTCAGAGTTTGTATGATAATATCTTCCTCCTGTGGGATAGTCTGTGGATGCTAAGCTAGGACATCTTCCTGGTCACTTTCTACTCTTGATTCTACTGGCTTTCAGGCTCTGCTTGGGCAATTAAACCTCACTATCCTGGTACTTTGGGGGCTGTACTGATGTGGTTATATTGTGAACAGGAATGAGCAGAAATAGAGGTTGTCCCTTTGTCCTATAAGATCCATTCCTCAAGACAGTGTGGGCTGCTAAAATATTGAATAGTTCGAATTCCTCAGGATGATGATGTTATGAGCACTTTGCAAAAACCTGACATTCACCATCATTTAATTGTTAATGATCCAGACCAGTTAGTTATACAATTAAGAACTGTCAGCACTTTATAGATGAAACGGTTTGGGTCATTATTGGATAGCCTTCAATGGCTGCCTGTGCAATTTTGGCAATTTACAATGCCTGCAATGCCATAGATCTGCTGCTGTCTGGAAAGATCCATTGAACAGAAACTCGAGTCACCTTCACCTTGACCTCAACAGTCTAGGAATGTGAGTATGGTTGAAGTTTCTTCTTCAGAATTTCACAGTGATAACAGAATTTGAACTCCTCAGCCTGCAAAAATATTTCTCTTTCATTAGGTCTGGGCAGGACATGGTATGCATCTCTTAAGACTCGGGAGGGGAAGATGGCGGCGCGATGCAGCGCGCGCGGACTCTCCGGTGAAATGATATCATATTTGTTTAATAGGGGGCCGTGCACAATTCTGATTTGATGAAGACAGCTGTGAGAAGCACAGAGGAACATCTGGAGAAACTTCTGAAAGGCTCAGTTCACTGCCGCTGCTACTGTGTGATTAAGAATCTGCGGAGGGAAGGCCCCAAATCCTCGGCTTTGCCTGTTGCTGGCGGCTGGGTCTGGGGTCAAAGTGCTCAGCAGTGATGGTGCTTGGTGCTCGGTGTCAGAGGGCTGATCGGAGCCTTGAAGTTTTCGGACAACTCAGAGTCGGACTGTGGTCGGGTGCTTCCAGGATGCTGCATCGGCAAGTTTGCGGCGCTGGAAGCTCATGGCAGGGAGAGTTTTCTTCCTTCTCCCATCTGCGTGAGATGATGGGACTTTCGAGAGACTGAACTTTTTTTACCGTGCCTATGGTCTGTTCTTCATCAAGTCATGGTATTACTTGCACTATTGTAACTATATGGTATAATTACGTGGTTTTTGTCAGTTTTTCAGTCTTGGTCTAGAAACATAGAAACATAGAAAATAAGTGCAGGAGTAGGCTATTCGGCCCTTCGAGCCTGCACCGCCATTCAGTATGATCATGGCTGATCATCCAACTCAGAACCCTGTACCTGCCTTCTCTCCATACCCCCTGATCCCTTTAGGCACAACTAACTCCCTCTTAAATATAGCCAATGAACTGGCCTCAACTGTTTCCTGTGGCAGAGAATTCCACAGATTCACCACTCTGTGTGTGAAGAAGTTTCTCCTAATCTCGGTCCTAAAAGGCTTCCCCTCTATCCTCAAACTGTGACCCCTCATTCTGGACTTCCCCAACATCAGGAACAATCTTCCTGCATCTAGCCTGTCCAATCCCTTTAGGATTTTATACGTTTCAATAAGATCCCCCCTCAATCTTCTGAATCTGTCTTGTATTTCTGTGATATCACACCAGAGGAACATTATATCATTTCTTAATGCATGCATTACTAAATGACAATAAAAGAGGACTGTGTGTCCTCATAATCTAATCTAATCTAATCTAACTTGACTCTTCCCAAAAGGGCTCCTTTGCTCTCTACCCTCCTACAGACCTCCGTAAGTAACCTGCTACACTTCTCTGAAAGCCTCATGTGACATTGAGTTGCCAACAGTTTCAGCACTGAATGGGTAGCTCAGCAGTTAGATACTAGGAAACCATTAAGTCAGCATGCATACACTTCAATTAACATCTGGTAGCAATCTCTGCAGAATGTGCTCATGGCTTTATTGAGACTGTTCAGTGAAAATCACTAGTTGCATCAAAAACTCTAGTTAACATTGGAGGGCGAGATGACAAAGCAGGATTTGCTCACAAAGGGGAAGTACTCTGTTAAGAATGTTTATTATTCAAGAGATATGTCAAATAATTTGACCAGGTTTTGATTTTGTGCAGAGGGGGACTTTTACTATTTCTCCTGTAGCAGAACAGAGAACAGAGCCGAGAACAGCACATGAACCGGTCCTTTAGCCCACAATGTTGAGCCAAACTAATGGCACCTTATCCCTTCTGCCCTCACATGGTCCTTATCCCTCCATAGTTATGTGCCTATTGAAGAGCCCTTTAAACACCTCTACTGTATCTGTCTCTACCAGTCTCCTTGGCAGCACACCACTCCGCTGTAAAAAAAAACTTGCCTGCACTTCTCCTTTGAACTTGTCCCCTCTCGCCTTAAATGCATAGCCTCTAGTATGAGACATCCTGACACTATCTATCCATACCTTTTACAATTTTATAAACTTTAGTCAGGTGTAATCTCAGCTGCCACTGTTCCAGAGAAAGCAACCCAGGTTTGTTCAACCTCTCCGTATGCTTCATGTCCTTTAATCTAGGCAGAATCCTGGTAAACTTTTTCTGTACCCTCTCTATACATTCCAGATTCTCCATAAGACCATAAGACATAGGAGCAGAATGAGGCCAATCAGCCCACTGAGTCTGCTCCACCATTCCATCATGACTGATCCCAGATCCCACTCAACCCCATACATCTGCTTTCTTACCATATCCTTTGATGCTCTGACTGATTTGCAAACAATCAACTTCTGCCTTAAATATACCCTTGGCCTTGGCTTCCACCACAGTCTGTGCCAGAGCATTCCACAGATTCACTGCTCTCTGGCTAAAAAAATTGTTCTTTGCCTCTATTCTAAAAGGTCCACATCCACCCTATCTAGTCCTTTCACCATTCGGTAGGTTTCAATGAGATCCCCCCACATTCTTCTTAACTCCAGTGAGTACAGGCTCAAAGCTGCCAAACACTCCTCATATGTTAACACCTTCATTCCCAGAATCATCCTTGAGAACCTCCGCTGGACTGTCTCCACTGACAACACATCCTTTCTGAGATTTGAGGCCCAAAACCGTTGACAAGACTCAAAGTGTGGCCTGACTATTATTTTGGCTTTTATATTTGTAGTTAATTCAGATCACTTTGTGGAGATCTGTTTTCACTTTGACATGAAAGAGTCTTTTTCTGTTGATCAGTTTCAAAAAAGCCGGATTAAATCCACTGTGATTCAATGTTGTAAAACAACATAATATGAAAACTTCCAAGGGGGTGAGTACTTTTTATAGGCACTGTAAAACTCTTCGTTTTGTTTCAGTTTTGTCCAGATTTGACTGAAACATAGTGACAGCAACACTCCCTACTTACCTGAGTCCACATTCCTGGAAAGAAAATTTCACATTGGAGCAGTATTAGTTTCCTATGAAGTTACGGCTTCCAAGCCACAGATTTTAGTTTGAGAGTTTTAGTTAGTGGCCCTGTTGATCCAGCATTTATTCTTTTTCCTTTTGTTCTGTACATTTCTTATTAAATCTCAGTGAACTGTTCATTCTGTTCCTGCATCTCTCCCTCAGCACGTGGGCCATCACTGAACAGACTGTCAGCAAGACTAGGCCAGTAAAGTGGACCCAGCAGAGAGAAACAGCTGACTGTGGCCCTGGATTTTGTTGGGCAGATGGGAGAGAAGTTAAAGTCAGTGGAGGCTGGGTTGACAGATGTGGCTCATGCAGTGGAACAACTACCCACAGAGCAGCAAGCCCAGCTCAAACCAAAGCTTGTTGGTCAAGTGGAGAAGTTAAAGTCTGTGGAAGTTGGCTTGGCAGAAATGGCTCATGCAGAGCAGGAAGCCCAGTCCAGACGGGAAGAACAGGTATCAGCACTTACAGCGATGATTCAGCAGCTATCCATCAACAGCCAGAATCAGGGGTCAGCCATTACTGCTCTCACTGTCGCTATTCTGCAGCCTTCACCCAGGACAGTCCCACTCCCTGCACCTCCCACATCCTCTTCAATAACAGTCTCATCAGCTTCAGCCACTAATGCCCCGATTCCCGAGGCAGTTTCTGGATCAGAACTGAGTATTCCTCCACCAGGCAGATACTTCAGTGACTCCGATGGCTGCAGGAACTTTATTACTCAGTGTGAGCTGACTTTCCACACTCAGCCAGGTAAGCTCCATGATAACGTGTGTAAACTGGCTTTCGTGGTGAATCTCTGCCTATTCAATGCTCTACGAGAACAAGGTTCCCCAACAGGCCATTCTTTCCAGAAATTTGCTGTTGAGTTGAAGGGAGTGTTTTATCCTCCATTATGGGGTTAGGAAGATACCCACTGTCTCCTGGATTTGCGCCAAGGGAAAGAGGCATTGAGAGACTATGCAGTAAAGATCCACATGCTTGCGGTTGAGACAGGGTGAAACAGGAGGTCCCTCATCACTGCTTTCCAAATGGGGGCTGAGCACAGGGGTCCAGCGTGAGACTGCAGTGCAGGATGAACAGGATAGCCTAGATGGCCTGATGAATCTGGCCATTTGAATCGACAACCAGGCCCCTGAGTGGTGAAGAGAAAGAATGCCCTGAGCCTCCTACTCTTAAGACCACTGACTGTCTTCACCCTGTCTCTCACAAACCAAGTATGCGGTTTGCGCAGGAGTCTACGCAGATGGGGTGGGGTGTACACACGTCTCACGAGGAACAAGATCAGTGCAGGTGAACAGGTTACTGCCTCTACTGTGGTGCTTCAGGATACTTCTGGGCGTCGTGTCAAGCGCCCGTTAAAAGTGGACACCCGTCAGCAGGAAGGAGAATTCTGATGGGTCAAATCTCCTTGCCAGCATCTTCCACTAATCACATAATGCTTCCAGCTTCCTTGTCATGGGGATCTCAGACCCTTGAACTTCAGGCATTTATTGACTCCAGGGGAAATTGGAAACCTCATGGATATCGCTGTTGCTCAAAGTTGAGGAGTCCCCACTCAACAACTGAGAGAGACTGTTGATGTCAATGCTCTGGATGGTTGTGCTCAGGACACCAGCAAGATCTACCTTTCAACAGTACTCCTCCAGCTTGTGCTGGATGGGAACTGTAAGGAACTGCTCTCCTTCTATCGTGTTGATTTGCCTGAACTGCTGCTGGTGATTGGCCTCCCCTAGCTATCTCGACACAACCCATGGATCGATTGGCCCCAAAGATGCTCCAAGAGTGGGGACCAGTATGCTTGTCTATCTGTCTGGGTCCAGCTCAAGCCCCTGTCAACATATCCTCCTCTATGCCAACTGCTGGTGTGGGCCTGTCTGTTGTTCCAGCTGAAACTGTTGACTTTCTTGAGAAAAAGCTATCTCTTTCCTCCACACTAGCCATTAAACTACACCATTGAAATCTTACCTGGTACTAGACCTTCCTGGGGCCAGATCTTTACCCTCTCTCATCCTGAAACTGTGGACATGGAAGAATATATAAAGGAGGCATTAGCCTCAGAGTTTATCCATCCATCACCTTCACTAGCAGGGATGGGCCTCTTTTTTGTGAGGAAAAAGGATGGCATGTCCATCCCTGCATTGATTATCATCTTCTCAACAACATCACGGTGAAGAACCATTACTCTCTTCCCTGCTTGCCTCTGTGTTTGAACATCACCAGGGATCAAACATACTCTCCAAGATAGACGGGTGCACTGGTTACAACCTGGTTCGAGGTGAGATGAGGTGAGTGGAAGACAACATTCAACACCTCTACTGGCCTCTATGAGTGACTCATGATGCCATTTGGTTTGGCCAACACCCCTACTTTTTATCAGGCCCTGGTTAACAATGTGCTCCAGAACATGTATATTTGGACGACATTCACATGTATTCCGACTCTTACCAGGAACATGGCCAGCATGTCCACAGGATTCTCCGGTAGCTCCTCGAGAACAACCTTTATGCCAAGCCAGAGAGGTGTGAGTTCCACAAACAGCGGGTGTTGTTCTTGCGCAGTATCCTCACCTCTTCCAATGTTCAAATGGACCTATGCAAAGGTCAGGCAGTCACAGAGTAGCTCAAACCATCTATGGTCAAACAGGTGAGACACTTCATGGGATTTGCAAACTTTTACCACTGCTTCATCAGAAACTTCTTTTTCATCATAGCTACCATAAATGCACTCACCAAGAGGACCTCTGCAGGATTCCAATGGACAAGTGAAGCAGACCAAACATTCTCAGAACTAAAGCAGAACTTCACCACTGCCCCAATGCTGCAACATCCAGTCCCATCCCATCTGTTCATCGTTGAGGATTATGTATTAGATATCAGCCTTCAAGTTGTACTTTGCCAGCACTATTCCGTAGATAATCGACTACACCCCTGTGCTTTTCTTTCCCGTCAATTGACTCCTGAAGAGTGTAACTATGATGTCAGGAACCAAGAACCTCTGCCCATCAAGGAGGCCCCAGAGGCATAGTGACCCTAGCTGGAGGGGGCAGACTACCCCTTTCTGGTATGGACGGATCACAAGAACCTCTGCTACATCCATAATGCCAAGAGGTCTCGTCAAGTGCTTTGGGCTCTTTTCTTCACCCAGTTTAATTCCCTCCCTCACCTACCTTCCTGGCTGCAGGAATATTTAGGCTGATGCTCCCTCCTGCCAGGTTAACATCACTATGGACAATGCCATCCCAGAGCCCATGCTTCCTCTCTCATACATAGCTGCCCCTGTGACTTGGGGAATGGAAGCAGAGGTGAGGGCTGCCCAACAGGCCCATTTGGGGGACCTTACAACCAGCTATTTGTCCGTGCCTGTGAGTCCCAGAGTGCTGAAGTGCGGTCACTCTTCCCATCTGGTTGGCCATTCAGGAATTCAATGGACCCTGAAATTTATAAAGAGATCATTTTGGTGGCTGCCTATGTTCCAAGCTGTCCATACTTCATCTCTGCCTGTCCCACTTGTCACGTCACATCATCTCCCTGATGGTCTGCTCTGCCTACTGCCTATGCCTCGTCACTCCTGTTCCCACCTCTCAGTGAATCCCATCTGGTAGTTGTGGACCACTTCCTCAAAGCTGCCCACTTCACTGCTCTCCCTAAGCTCCCATTGGCTTGTGAAACTGTCGCCCTCATGGTTCAGCATGTGTTCAGGCTGCACGACCTCCCTCAGGACATACTGTAGTGTCTGATTGAGGACCATAGTTCATGTCTTGTTTTTGGAAGGCTTTCTGTTCTCTTGTGGGTGCCACAGCTAGCTTCTCCTCAGGTCCCCACCCTCAATCTAATGGCCAGACTGAGAGAGTGGATCAGGAGCTGGAGACAATTCTGCATTGTCTTGCCTCTTCCAGCTCCATGGCCTGGAGCTCCCATCTGGTTTGGGCAGAGATTGCTCTCAGTAACACCTGGTCATCTTCTACTATCATGTCCCTCTTTGAACGTCGAAAGGGATTCCATCCACCAATCCTCTCTGACCAACAGATTGACTGGGGAGCTTCTGCGGCTGAACGGTTGGACCAATGAATGCAAAAAGTGCACATGGACAAGGGCAGGGCTTCTCGGCTGTGCACTCAAAAGCAATTGCCCGGAAGGCTGATCGGCTTTGCTAGTAGGTGAGGCTTCTCAAACTGGCCTCAGTCCAACTGACACTTAGAGATTTTCCTTTGAAAGTTAAGAGCTGTGTGTTGACCCCACACTATGTGGGACCATTCATAGTGGAGAAGATTCTCAACAGAGCCTCCTATGGATTAAGCCTACCATCACTGATGAAGATTCACCCAGTGTTTCATATTTCCTTGCTTAAGTTGGTGACCTCCTCACCCACTTGCTCCAGTCACCCCTACTCCTCCTCCTCCCCATGGCAGATGTGTCCTTGGTCTATTCTGTGTCGTGCCTCCTGGCTTTTCATCAGGTGCAGGGCAGGGTCTACTATCTTGCGAATAGGAAGGGGTATATCCCAAAGAAATATTCTTGGCTTCTGGCTTATGACATCCTGGATCAGTCTCTAATCCAGGACTTCCAGCGGGCACAGGTCTCTGGCACAGCAGGAGGTACACCTAGGCAGCGGGGCACTGTCACAACCTCACACCATGCTACAGAGTCTGGATGCCCATGCAGGTAGGCAGCTGAAAGGGGTTGTATGTGCTGTACCAACCAATTAGGGTTTCTAACTCCCTTCTTTTCAGTTCAGTCTTCACTGAAGCAACACTCCCTGCTTACTTTAGTCCACATTCCAGGAAAGAAGTTTACAATTTAGATCGGTGCGACAACGTAGAGGTACTAGTTCACAGTGATGGAGTTAGATTTTAGTTTAAGAGTTTCAGTTAGTGGCTTGTTAGCCTGCCGTCTATTCTTTTCCTTTTGTTTTTTACAGTTCTTATTAAAATTCAGTGAACTGTTTATTCTGCTGCTATGTGTGTCTCTCTCAGCACTTGGGCCATCACTAAAGAGTGTGTCAGAATTGTGGGATTAAAGAATTCACATTTGTTAGTGAATTAATATTTATGTTGGGATTTGGTTTTACATTGTGAAAATTTCTTTTTAGCTTTTTTTTGGACTCATCCACATTTCTGCAGTGAAGTGGAGTTAGTAAGATCACCTTTGGACTTCACCTTCTGTGAAGGAACTCCTATTTTGAAAGGATTACTGTGCAATATACAGTAAACTACTATCCTTTGGGAAATCAGCCTTCTCAAGGGCTGTTTCTCCCACTCTCATCAGTGCGTAGGCTATATCGCATTCATGCTAGAATCACCAGACTCAAACATAGTTACTTTCCCCAAGCGGTAAGGCTGATCGACACCTCCACCCACTAGACCACTCCTCTACACCCACCACCTCCTCCCCCACTACTTTATCAGTTCCTGTCAGCCACCTTCTATACGGACACTCCTGTGGCTGGTGTCACTTTATGGACATACAATCAATCCATGTATATAAGCTTGTTTTTTGTTGTGCTGCATCGGATCTGGATTTGTAGGTTTTCACAAATAAAATGAAGTGAGGCATTTTATGTTCATAAAACCGGTAACATATTTTATTGAACTCCGAAACCTAGACACAAAAATACGCAAAAAAAAAACTCTTTACGTAAAAAGGCTATCACGTCAGACTAGCCTCTTAAAGTGAAACCCCGACTCAATGTTGGTAGTTGTGAATTATGTACATTTCTCCCAATTACATTACCCTGCAGAGCAACAAATATTTTGTTCTTCTTTACACGTGTACTCGAAATGACATTAATCACTTTTGAATCTCCAGAGGTAAGAGGTAAGAGATACAGTGCCATCTATAGCTATCTCTGGGTAATTAACATTTGCAAGCACTGAGCCTTTCCAACTCAGAGATTGTTGCTACGTTAGAGGATGACCACGTTGCAGGTTATGAGAAGCCCAGAATAAGCTTACAATATGATCCCGCAAAAATGTGATAAGGAGTGTTTACTTAAAAATGAATGGCATAAAACAACTAAAATACATTGCCATGCAGTTATATTTGCCAGAATTATCTCAAAACATGGACAGCAATGTCAATAGCTCATTGATGGTTGTTATTTTGTTACTTTGATTTAATGTATATATTAGTCAACGGAAGTGAGAACGGCTGGTGGCGCAGAGACATCAGCGCCGGACTCCGGAACAGAGATTCCCGGGTTCGAATCCAGTCCTGCCGTTCCCGAGTATGCTCTCCATCCGTGCCGGGTTGAGTGTTGAGATCGCAACTCGACCACGTAAAATAAAGAAAAATACTGCAAAAATATCGGTGTGAGGAGTGGCGCGCCACACATTCTTTCGTTCCGCGCCTTGTCAGGCATGAAAATGCCCGACGCTGTCCCCTCAGGCCTGAGTCGATGTCATGAACTCTTATTCTCTCTACCCCTGTGAACTGTTATACCTACAATTTATTTTGATACTTGAGTAATTCCTTGCACATGAAACAAATTGAGATAATTTTATGACCAGACTATGATGTGGTATGACTAAGGGATAAGATGGTGCGGTCAAATGCTGCTTGAGTTTGGTGGATTCATACCCATTAGTAAATGAGTTTAGGAAGTCATTTGGCACTAAAGAGTTAAATTGCTTTCTGGCAAATATATCTGGCACGGATGGAAAGTGTACTCAGGAACGGCAGGACTGGATTCGAACCCGGGAACCTCCGTTCCAGGGTCTGGCGCTGATGTCACTGCTCCACCAGCTGTTCTCACTTCTGTTGACTAACATACGCATTAAGTCAAAGTAACAAAATAACTTAATCATCAATGAGCTATTGACATTGCTGTTCATTTTATGACCAGACTATGATGTGGTATGACTATGGGATAAGATGGTGCAGTCAAAAGCTGCTTGAGTTTGGTGGATTCATACGCATTAGTAAATGAGTTTAGGAAGTCACTTGGCACTAAAGAGTTAAATCGCTTTCAATTGTAAAGTACCGAAAATTAAAAACAGCAGAACTCAAAGCTACTAGAGCACAGGATGGCAAAAGAGGATGCCTCAGATCAATGATGGTCTCAAGCCTTTCATACTCAATGGTTGTAAAAAGGGCCTACTTCACTACACTGAGCTTTTGTTTGCTTGTGAAACTTAACAGCGAGTTGTAATGTTCTATACCTCTACTTATGTTACCACCAATCAGTTCACAATACAGACTAAACAAAGAAAAAAATCCACAAGCGCACTAGGACAAGAACATTTATAAATGAATAATCCATTAGCAATGCATCTGTTTTGTAGTACTAATACAAATAAAATCCAGGCATGAGTAGAGAATGTGGAGACCACAGACACAGGGAGACTTAAGGTTCTCTCATCACTAAAGACCCTCATCATCTCAATGCCTTCTTCTCATTCCTACCATCAGGAAAGAGGTACAGAATCCTGAAGAACCACACTCAACAAATCAGAAACAGCTTCTTCCTATCCTGAAAGGTCCATGGACACTATTAGTTGTTTCTCTTTTTTTTGCACTGTTTATGTATTTTATAAATTACAGTGATATTATCTCCTCGCACTGTACTGCTGCCATGAAAGAATAGATCCTCATATGGGGCTGTGATAATAAACCTGATTCTGATTCTAATTGCTCTGGTAGGGTGATGAATAAGCTAGCATGAGGGATAAACCTATTGGACTTCTACCATGACACTCTGGTAGGAGTGACCATTGCACCATCCTTTCAGTGACAAAATCACATCATCACTCTGCAAATAGTCATTCCATTGTGCGGCATACTGACTTGCTAAACTGACCCATCAACCTCAGACTGGACATCCAATGTAATCTGTAATCCCACACCCTGGTGTGTGCCTCGCTTTAGCGCTAACACCAAACCACAGAATCAGTGCTGATCCAATGATGGGCATACCTAAGTGGTGAATCTGTGGAATTCTCTGCCACAGGAAACCGTTGAGGCCAGTTCATTGGCTATATTTAAGAGGGAGTTAGATATGGCCCTTGTGGCTAAAGAGATCAGGGGGTATGGAGAGAAGGCAGGTACAGGGTTCTGAGTTGGATGATCAGCCATTGACATTAAACCAGAACCTGCACCTATTTTCTATGTTTCTAAGGATATGATCTTATTCAGGACAGTATACTTGCCAAGCAGCAAGAAATAGACCGAAGAAAAGCAAGCAGGTTCATGACAAATAGATCTAAGTTTACAGTGCTACAAAATCCAGTCATGAAAGGTACAGTGCACTATCCCAGTTTACAAATATGTCACTGTTATTTCATCACCACCAGGTCTGTGTCCTGGAACTCACTCTCCAAAGCCGTTCGGCCTCCAATGTCAACTGTACTTTTTTCCATAGATGCTGCCTGGCCTTCTGAGTTCCTCCAGTATTTTGTGTGTGCAACACAAGAATAAGCCCCTCAGCCAACAATATCTTCACTGAATATCATGACTGCTTGCATATGATTCATATTACTCCATTCCATGCACATACATGAGTCTGTCTAAAAGCCTCTTAGAGATCAATTTGGTATCTGCTTCCACCATTACCCACAGCAGTCCATTCCAGGCACCTTCCCCTCTCAGTTTAAAACCTTGCCCCACACATCCCCTTTAAACTTCCTCCTTTGCATTCTTAAATGCATGCTTTCTTGTACTTGATGTTTCTCACCTGGGAAAAAGGCTTTGACTGTTCATCCTATCTATGCCTCTCATAATTTTTTAAAACTTCTATCAGGCCTCCTCTCAGCCTAAGTATATATATATATATATATATATTTATATAAAAACCTGATATTGGTATCTGCCACGCAATTCAAAAATTTCACTTTTAGTAATTGAATTTTTGACACTATTCTGTAGCTCTTGTACTGAGCAGTTTGCTGAAGGTTACCCGTAAAAACTCATTCTGCCTTTATGTTTGTGGATTGTTAAAAAACTGAATTCAGTTATTTTATCTTCCACTAACACTATTATTACTGGTTTTCAATGAAGATAGATTCTTCACAGGCTATATTAAATGCGAAAAAAACACCAAAATGAATTTCTTCTCTTGTCAAATAAAATAATTGTGAATTATTATATTAAATTTAAATTAATATTTTAAGTAACTTCTTAGGGTAATATTTTGCCATTATTAGCATCTTTATGATATCACTAATCCATATACCCAAAATGTAGACATTAATTATACACATAGATTGTTATCTATAGCTTGCATGTGCAGATTGATGGCTACGATTTCGCTGCCTGTGACTCTATAACAACTTATGCACCAATAATGTCCATTAATTTCACTGAAAAGGATCATGAGGTAATGTGAAGAACGGATGGCTGATCTACTGCCATTAGTTTCCCACATGAACAAAAAACTGAAAGCAAATCTGTTACTCCAGTAGCCATGGCCTTTGGGTTCACAATCATGCCTTTAGACTAAAGGAGCAGGCCAGGTAGTATCTATGGAGGGGAATAAAGAATCAGCATTTTGGGTTAAGACCTTGCATCAGGACTCTGCCCAAAAAGTTGACTGTTCATTCCTCTCCATGGCCACTGCCTGATCTGCTGAGTTCCTTCAGTACTTGGTGTGGCTTGCTCTACATTTCCAACATTTTGCAGAATCTCGTGTTTTTGATTAAAGGAAATCATAATGTCAATTGAAGACTATTACTTGTCTTATTCTTCTTTACATTTGTCTTATTTACATTTATTATTTCTAAGATCAAAACATCTTTTAAGACACTACATAACTACTTAATCAGACAAAATTTGATATAACTAAAGAAACTTGCTCAAAAATAGCCTTCCTCTAAGAGAAAAAGAAACTGAGTGGAGGAGTTTACAGGCCTTCAAAGTGTGTGCTGTCAGAAGTGGAGCAAAGTAATCTAGAGTGGGGATCCCAACATTTTTTTATGCCATGGACCCCTACCATTAACTGAAGGCTAGTGGACTGCATGTTGGGAAACCCCAATCTACAGGATCCCATCACCCAAACTATTGATTAAAAATGTTTTCAAGGGAGACAAAATGGTAATGCATAGCTCAACTTCATTCAGTTCCATTCTTCAAACAGACAAGGAGCCACATGTGTCATTTTGTTTCACCAGCCACCACGTCTCTGAAAAGCTGTAGCCTCAGTCATTTACCTTACTCTCTACACACACACACAGCCACGTGATCAGATTCCATTCATAAGTTTTTAGATGATGCTACCCTAGTGGCTGCATCTCAAACAACCACAAGACAGTGTACAGGAAGGAAACAGAGAGCCCAGTGGTATGGTGTAAAACCAACAAAAGAGAAAAGCTAGTCACCGACCAGCAAGCAGCGCAGAGTAATGCCCTGTCTTTGTCAATGGTGCTGGGATGGAAATAGGTGAGCACCTCATGTTTCTAAGATAAATATCATGAACAATGTACTTACTCGGATTCAGCAATCTGGACGTGTTGGCCAAGAAAGCACAACAGTGCCTCTACTTCCACAGGAGTTCTGGATGCCCCAGATGACTTGAACTAGTCTTCACATATGCAGTTGGGAAAGCATCCTTTCCTGATGCATCACAACTTGATATGGCAACTGCTCTGCCCAAGATGACAAAAAATTGCAGAAAGTTGTTAATACAGCCCAGTGCATTAGGAAAACCTGCCTCCCCTCCATTGACTCTGCTGCCTGCTGCCTCAGGAAAGCAGTCAACACAATCAAGAAGGAGGTGGAGAGCCCAGTGGCATGATGTCATAACAACAAACTTTCCCTCACTGTCAACAAAAGAGCAAATCATTGACTTCAGGAATGGAGTAGAGGTTCAATGCACATGCACCTGCTCGCATCAACATTGCTGAGGTCAAGAGGTTCAGCAGCTTTAAGTTCCTAGGAGACTGTCTCCAACAACTCCAACAGTCTGACTTGGTCCAACCACATTGACACCATGGGCAAGAAAGCTTACCAGCATGTCTACTTCCTCCGGAAGCTAAAGAATTTTGACATGTTCCCTTTCACCCTCACCAAGTTTTACCAATGTACCGGAAAAAGCATCCTATCCAGAAGCAACTTCATTTGGTATGGCAACTGCTCAGCCCAGGACTGCAAGAAACTGCAAAGAGTTGTGGATACCAGCTTCTCTCCTATGGATTCTGTCTGCACTTGTTGCTGCCCCAGTAAAGTAGTCGGCATATTCAAAAACTCCACCCACCCCAGACATTTTCCCTTTCTCCCCTCCCATTGTGCAGAGATACAAAAGCCTGAAAGCACGTACCATTAGGCTGAAGGACAACTTCAATACAGCTGTTACAAGACTATTGAACAGAACTCATATATAGTATGATTAGATGGGCTCTTGACTTCGTAATCAATGGCATTATGACCTTGTATCTTATTTTTCACCTTCACAACACTTCCTCTGTAACTGTAACACAAAATGTTGCTTGCTGAATTTTTTTTTCTTTTTGTACTGCCTCAGTGTACTTATGTATGGCATGATCTGTCTGCATGACAAGCAAACAAAAGCTTTTCACTGTATCGTGATACACGTGACAATGAAAAACCAAACACCAGTTGTTAGACATCTCCTTCATAAGTAATTGTGCAAGTGGTTGGTGCTGCTGCTGAATCATTTACATTGCAGCCATAGGTTCCACAGAGTTTGTGATTGCATGCAGAAAATATACAGTAGGGATTTGAAATTGCAAGTATTTTTCTGTGCCAGTTCGATTCTTCCCACTGCCTGAGTAAATTATGTGTAATCCATTACATACCTCATGGATATCTTGTGACCGTCTTATGACCATGATGTAATTGAGTAGCTGATGAGCATGATGTAATGGTCTTTTGGAGGTCACCTGATGTAATTTTACCGCCGATGTGAGGTCACGTGATGACATGTTCACCACGGGTATAAAAGGAGACCCCTGGGGTGACGCAGTTAGTTTTCCAGTTAGAACGTTAGCCAGATACTCTGCTCTGCTGCGTATTTGCTTTATGACGCAGTTTTGATTTAAAACTGAGTTTTACGTTCCATTGTAAGGTACAAAAGTGTTGGGCTGGTAGTATAATCAATTGCTGCCAGGTTTGTTGGTGTATCTTTTCAGTAATATTGGAGAGTGAAGAGAGTAACCTGAAGGAGTCGTTTGACAGTTTTGGAGAGAATCGACCATTATTCAATTCGTTCAAGAAAGAGTGATCTGCATGAGATAGCCTCTGCTAAAAGCAGCAGAAAAGGCTGTGCAGGATCTAGTGTCCAGAGGGAAAGGTCAGTGCCTTTAAACCATTTTATTTCCGTCGTCACGAATCCTGCGGACAAGGCAGGTTCCGGCTGGGATCTGTAGTGACGTCGTGTCTTCGAGGAATTCTTTACTTCAGGAAAGTCTCCCCTAATTGACTGTATAAACCTCTTGGACTTTGGAATTTACCATTCTAAGAACTGTGTTTGAATTTACCACTTTAAGAACTATTTTCACATTTATCGCTTTAAGAACTAGTACTGAGTGGCGGTTTGTTAAATGGCCGCGTAGCAGTTTACTTCCAGTTAAGATTTTCATTTTTTTTATATTGAGCAGAGTTTAATAAATGTTTGATTGTTTTTGTAAAACCTGACTCAATTCTGTATTCATTGTTGCCAATCATGTGACAAATCACAGGACTGAAACCTCAACTCTCCCTCAGCCAGTAAAAAAATACACAATGTAGACATCACCGGGTTACATTTTGTATGTCCTACTGCCATTTTAAACTGATTCTCTATGGATTTAACAATAGCATTTATGTCACCTTTTACATCTGTTGGCCTGGGTGTGTTTCATTCACAAAAAGTAGGATAAAGTCATTCTAGTTCATTACCACCTCAACAATTTATTCTGAATCAAATGATGGAGGTTTCACTGACAGCGATACCAACTAACAATTAGACACCAATAACTGTTCATTGAAGCTCAGGAGTTGTTCCATTGGGACCAGAACTTTTTGGAGATGCAGTCTGAAGAACTGAATTTCAAAGACGGACTACACTTGACATAAAGGTCAAAATACTGTATAACTTTGTAAGATATGTGCAATAAGTGTATTCCAATGTGCCCGGTGTCCTTGTTCCATTAGACAATACCAGTCAAGCATTTAAGAATTTTGAAGAACATTTAGTGAAATGCTTTTCTTATTTTGACAGTGGTATACAACAGTCACACTGCACTGTTGGTGGGAATAAATGTTTAAGGTGAAACATACAGGCAATTTAAATAGATTGTTTTTTTTTCCTGAATTTGTTGAGTTCCTTGACTGTTCTTGGATTTGTATTCATTCAGGCAAGTGGAGTTAATATTTTCACTTCTGCATGTCCCTTATAAAGCCCACGACTAGATGGTAAGAGAATTACCTTCACAGAATGCTCAACATCTGCTCTGTTCTTGTGATATATATGTGATTAGCCCTGGTTAGTTATGACACCATTAATTTGAATGTTGGATCCTGTGCTACCTAATCTATAATTAAAGGAAGTCAGAAGTTGCTAGGCAAAAGGCTCCATTAATGTACTCAGTGCTTTGGAGAACACTATCTTGGTTCACTCTCTTTTGGCAGAAAAGACCCTCAGTCCTGCCTTTCCCTGCCTACTCTACTCCCACACTCTTCATATTAATATGGTTAAACATATGAAACCTCTGAAAGGAGGGAGGGGAAGATGGCGGCGCGACGCAGTGCGCACGGCCATTCCGAATGATATCGTATCTGTGATATAGGATGCCGTGCACAATCCTGATTTGGTAGAGACAGACTTGAAGAAGCACGGAGGAACATCTGGAGAAACCTCTGAAATGTCTGCTTCGCTGCTGCTGCTACTATGCGATCGAGAATCTCCGAAGGGGAAGGCCCCAAATCCTCGGCCTTGCCCGTTGCCTGTTGCTGGGGCCGGGGTCGAAGCACTCGGCGGAGATGGTGCTCGGTGCATCGGTGCCGGGGAGCTGGTCGGAGGCTCGGAGTTTTCGGACGGACTCGGGAGTCGGACTGTGGTTGGATGCTTCCGGGATGCTGCATCGGCAAGTTGGAGGTTCACCGTCTGCGTGAGATGATGGGACTTTCGAGAGACTTTGAGATTTTACTGTGCCCATGGTCTGTTCTTATCAAATTACAGTATTGCTTTGCACTGTTGTAACTATATGTTATAATTATGTGGTTTTTGTCAGTTTTTCAGTCTTGGTTTGTCATGTGTTTTCTGTGATATCATTCTGGAAAAACATTGTATCATTTCTTAATGCATGCATTACTAAATGACAATAAAAGAGGACTGCGTGTCCTCGTAATCTAAAAAAAAGTTTCCATTATATTCCAATTTTTGCATTGCAACAACAAATTGGGAAAAAACCATGAAAAGTGAAGTGGTCAGGTTTCATTCATCTTGAAACATAGAGGAAAGTCCTAAAAGATGATACTGCTCAGAATTCCCAGTAGGGGTGACACTATAGAAACAGTCTAGGATAGCAATAATTTCTTGCAGGTAAATTATAAAAATCTGGTAAATTGTTAAATTGGTTTATTATTGTCGCATAGTAATAGAAAAGTTCAGCACAGAAACAGGCCCTTCAGCCCATCTAGTCTATGCCAAAAGCATTTAAACCTCCTTCCCCTGTCGACCTTCATGGGACCATAGACCTCCATACCCTTACTATCCCTGTACCCATCCAAACTTCACTTAAATGGTGAAATTGAGCTCACATGCATCACCTGTGCTGGCAGCTCATTCCACACTCTCATGACCTACTGAGTGAAGAAGTTACACCTTAAACTATGACATTTGGTTGTGGTCTCACCCAACAATAGTGGAAAAAGCCTTCATGCATTTACCTTATCAATACCCCTCATAATTTTGTGTACCTCTATCAAATCTCCTCTCAATCTTCTGTGTTCTAAAGAATACAGTCCTAACCTATTCAGTATGTCCTTATAGCACAAGTCCTCCAGACCCAGTTGCATCCTTGTAAGTTTTCTCAGTACTCTTTCAACCTTATTTACATCTTCCCTGTAGGTTGGTGACATAAATCAAAGTACAGTGAAAAAACCTGTCTTGCTTACCATCCACGCAGATCAATTCATTACGTTGGTGCGTTGAAGTGAGACGACATAAAGCAGTAATGAAGTGCAGTAAATAGTGTTACAATTACAGAGAAAAGGCTGGGCAGGTAATAATCTATGTTGCAGACCCACCCATTTCAATCTAAACAATGTTTTGATAAAATATTATGTTTTTATATTTTCGGTCACGACTTAATTTTAGATCATTAACAATATTTGTACTGCTGTAATCTTGCCACAGGACAGCAATAGAATAAACAGGATTTTACAGAAAAATGCCAACAGTTCTTGAATTTGCTGGCGGCCCTTTGCTGATGAGTTCCTGACTGGGTTCCATAGCTCCTCAAGGAATTTTGTAAAAGCAATTGCAGAATGTTTGCAGTTGGGCAGTAGGTACAAGGTACCAGTGCCAACGCAAATTTACTGAAGAATTGGAATCTCTGTTCACTAATTTTAGAAGAGGTGGTACAGGGGAAAATCATAAGGTAAATTACAATTTTTTTAAATACTAGTTGTTTGGTTTAAGATTTTTGCTTGCCCTAGAGGATTCTCAGGTAATTTCAAGTCTTTTCATTATTATTGCTAATGTTTTTAATGGTATTAAAATTATTTTGTTTTTAAGTGTGGATATGAATGCTGCTGAGAAATAGTCAGAATCTTTCATTGTTTTGGACAAGTTAGACATCAGCTAGATGTTTCCTTGGTAGGGTTTGCCCAGGGTCTTCCATATGATGCCTCATTTATATTGTTGGGATCTTTGTAGTGTAAGGATTTGTTGCTTTTCTGCAGCACGTCCAAGCTGCTTGAAGCAAATTATATAATTGTCTTCTTAACACATGGCTAACTGCTGTCCAGAAAATATATATCAAGCTCTTAAACCAGAACCTGTAAAAACATGTGGTAAAAATTTTGCATCAGAACAACGTATAGCTACTACCTTTCTCTAAACTCAAGTTTTTAATGCAAGTAGTTTAGAAACATCAATAGAAAATATAACAAAACAATAACATGATTAGATTTTTCTGGTGGATTATCTTTTGAGTCTTCTAATACCTTCATTGATTATTTAAAGGTTTCAAATTTGCTTAAAAATCCACCTTAGATGTAATATTTTACTCAGAAGTGCTATTTCATGAGATGTGTTTAGAATGCACATGTACACGGGTGCCTGATTTCCAAGGACACCTCAACAGCTTTCAGACAAGCATAATGACATCACATTCTTCATTAACTTCTCCCAGTTTCTGTTCATTTGCTTCACAACTTTAATTGAGAAAAGGACAAAAAGATATATTACAATGTATTTATTTATTCAGCCAATGTTAATGTTGTGTTATATTGTTGTTACTGTGAACAAAGTCACTGGAAAGACACTGAAACTAACAAAGATAGAAGACTTTGTTCAGCAAAATGAACAGCATGCATCATATTCGAGACAGTGTTGCAAGAAGAGGCATGCCTGACCTAATGTTCCATGAAATTTTATATACCAAAGATCAAAGGGAGCAGCAGGACAATTCTATAGTTGCAAAATATTTACGTTCTCCCTTTGAATTACATATACTTTTCAAACACTTCCATCTTCGCACCCACACGCCAAACACCCAAAGTTAATGGCAATTCTCACTGACTTTGGGCCACATTCATGCATATCTAGACATCTGCAGTCAAATGGAGTATTTCTTTGTTTGCAATCAACCCCAAAATGCAGCTCCAGGAAGACCTGTTCAGAACTGCTTTTTAAATTCAATCTACAATCCACATTCAGGTACAATTCACATTCAGGTCTGAAGACTGGTTGCTGTTGAAATTAGTATTTGTTATATACCATAACCCCAGCATACACCTTAACAGTATTATGAAACTGAGTGAAATCTCTGAAACTTCTGTACAAGAAAGACTCTGCATTGATTATACAACTACTTTTACATTACAAACTATTTTAAGCTGCAACGCAGAATATTTTTCAATATTCATGTTGGATTTTCAGAAAGTTCAATTTTGAAGCCAACTAATTATCTCATCAATGTTTTGTTGAAATTTAGTCAACATAAATACTCTATTGGCAATATATATGCTCTAGAATAAGCAAGATAGAAAGATAATCAGATATCTTCCCTGAGTCTAATGTTATAATGGTATTAACAAAGAAAATAAATGCAATTCTTAAGTCAAGTAAAGCCTCATTACAGGGTAAGGTAATCGGAGGAGAGGTAAAGAATTTGAGGAAAAAAGTAAAGAATCTGGCGTCTTAAGACTGTTAGATTGGAAGGGATATGCAAGTGGATGGATAATTAATGGAAAAAGCAGGCAAAGGAGATAGTGTCACAACCACGGATTTGGAAGCACAAACCATAGTGTCTATTGTATTATTTTTCCCTTTAACATTGTTCGCATTGAAGTCTGTGCAATATCGACCCGCTTCACTGTCTCCCTCTCTGCACTTGGGCCGTGTCCGAACCAGGTGAGAGCAAGTCTCGACCATGCAAGGATGCACCCAGTGGAGAAAGAACAGATGAGCTTCATTGATCAGTGATTCGTCGAGGCAACAATATTCCGTTGGGATTCCTATGTATAAACTTCCGTTTCTGTCTCCAGCGTGACAGATTAATTTTGCCATGTAATAGACCCAGCAAAGTTTTAACAGTGACGTTTTCACGTTGCTGACTAGAGGAGGGGGTGCCTTCTTTTCTCAATGCATATCCTGACTCTGCATTCCGAGAGTCCCAAGTCTACATTCTGAGCTTCTCTAGTCTATATCAAGTTTCTCCGGTATCCATTCCAAGCTTTTCAAATCACAAGTAGCAAATGAGCGCTTCAAGCAAGCTTACCAATTGATTCAACAATCATCATTGAAGTCAATAGTGTAAATTCTGGAAGATCCCTACTCCAAAAGCTGATCCCTGGCTAGAGTGTGCAAATACACAAGTAAAGTAACCCTATCAAGGGTATATGAACCCCTTGATGAAAGTCATGGTACAGACAGGGAAAATTGAACTTTCATGTAGCTAATTAAACAGACCTACGGAGAACCACCTAGTTTAGCAATGAAAAACCTGTCATGCTGTCTTGATCTATAAAATCAATAGTATATCTTAATTGTCTCTGGAAAAGATTGTGAAAGATAAAACTGAGCACCATTTGAAAAGGTTCCTTTAGTTTTCAAGTTTCATGGTTTCAAGGTTGTCCAAGGACTTTTCTCTATGTTCCCAGGTTTTTCTTTTTCCGATCGTTTCCAAGGCTTAATGTGTTTAGGGTTTTCAATGTCCTCACCTCGGACTCCCAAACCTCCCTCTTGGCCCCGCCCGAGGTTTCTTGACCTGTTTGTTGTGGTTCCCAGGCCCCTCAGGATTCCCTGGTGCCTCGGTCTGTTGGGGTTCCTATGCCTCTCAAGTTCCCCAGGTCTCTCAAGTTTTCAGGTCTTCCTGAGCCATCCAGTCCCAGTTACAGGGAGAGGGGTCCTATAGTGACTTGAGGCCTGTGCAGGGCATCAGACAGCTTTTGGGTTGAGGTTTTTAGAGTACCTGAATTGGTTAATTGTTTGCTTAACAGTTATTAATGATTTTAGAGTTTCTTGTGTTTTTCTCGACCAAGTGGCTCTTTGTAATGCGGTTTCCTGGTGCTTTCTGTTTAAGTTTAAGTTTATTTTGATAAATTCAGACTCTGTTTGTTTTATTCTTGAAGCAGAGGCCAGATTAGCTCCACTCGGAGGGTCCTCATTTTGAGAATAATTTTGTCTCACGGTGTCACTTGGTTGAGCTATCTCTGTCTAAGCTCTTGTTTCTGTCTCTACATGGAAGTTTTTGGCTCCGATATTGGCAGTGAACACCATGGCACTTATCTACCAGCGTCACTGACTGAAGGACATCTTGGACAAGTCCCTCATTCCGGACTTCCAGCGGACACAGATCTGTGGCACATCAGGGGCTGTACCTACGGGGGTGGGGGCGGGGGCTGTCGCAATCACGGATTCGACAGGGCAGCAGATTCGGTAATTGCACTCATGAATATTTACGTGTCAGCTAATTAATATTTCATTGTGATAGTCAGGGCCGGACTTTAGGCAGGGCTAGGCTGGGCTGCATATAGGTAGCTATCATCATGACGGACAAAAATAAAATGTGAGTGGAGCACAGAAAAGAAAAAAGAAACAGGAAAAAGAGGACCGTGAGAAAGAAGCATTAAAAAAGACGTTGAAATTGACAGAATTTTTTAAACCTGTTCTCGATGATACAGCAGTACCATCGCTCTTGTCGCAGTCTGAGACCGGTGGACAAATGGAGACTAGTTCAACAGCTAGCACGAGCACCAGTGTTGGCACAGGACCACCGTCCTTGCCACAGTCAGCAGCTAACTGGCTTTAGTGACTGGAGAGAATGAAAATAGCAAACACCACAGGAAAACTATACTGACCTACGTTACACTAGCGTCTGACAGCGGAAGAATAGATACAGAACTGCAAAAACAGTTCGAGTCAGTGTGTGTCTACTGTAGCACGTGGGGCCCATATGTCTAATGATAAATCAGCTCGTTATTACTCTCAAGTAAATCCTGTAAGTGATAGATGTCACTCTGAGATAGTTTCTTTAACTCATATGTTTTGGTCATGTCCTTTTTTTGAAAAAATATTGGAAAGATACCTTTGATATTATTTCAACTGTTCTGAGTATTGATTTACAACCTCACCCTATTACTGCAATTTTTGGGTTACCAATGATAGAACCAAATCATTTAACCTCTTCAGCTTGTCGGATGTTTGCATTTGTTCCATCAATGGCTAGAAGATCCATTTTGCTGAATTGGAAAGAGATCAATCCTCCCACTACATTTCATTGGTTCTCTCAAACTATGATGTGTTTAAATTTAGAAAAAATTAGAAGTGTCATTTATGATCCTTCTATTAAATTCGAAAAGACTTGGAGGTCATTTATTCAACACTTCCATGTGATGTAGTTTGACCTTTTCCAAACATATTCTATTACTTTCAAATATATGGAGAGAGGAGTGGAGTTAATGGCACTAATGGTTCTACTTGACGTAACACAACAGCCCATGTCTTTTTCTTTTCTTTAGTTTAGTTGATTAGTATTGTTTAGATTAGTTTTTTTGGGGGGGGGGGTGGTATTTCATTTTTTTTCTTTTCTTTTTTCATGCTACCTCTGCATTTTTTTTTCTTATATTATTTTCGTATTTTGTACGATTTTGGGAGGTTCAATATCCATGTGCTAACTGAGTTTACATTTATATATGCTAATTATTAACAATGTAATCCCAATAGCTTTGTATTAATACTATGTTATGTTTAACATTTTGATATTAATAAAATTTGGAAAAGAAAGTGTGTGTCTACTGGACCGACGTGTTGAGGAGAGTGGTGGCGGTTGTGAAGTTTTTGTTCGAGAGGGGACTGGCTGTCCGAGGCTCCAGTGATATATTTGGCAGGCCTGATAACGGCAACTACATGGGTATTTTAGAGGTAATAAGTGAGTTTGACCAGTTTTTGAAGGCGCACATACAGAAATTTGGAAATGCAGGATCAGGCACCCCTTCATATCTTTCACCTAAAACATGTAAGGAGTTTATTGAGCTCATGAGTGACCGAGTTATGTCAGAGATTGTCAGTGAAGTCCAAGTGGCCAAATACTTTTCCATTAGCATCGATTCAAGCACAGATGTTGCACACGTGGATCAGCTCACATTCATTTTACGTTACGTATCAACTGAGCGATTCTTACCATTTCTACCCATTGAGAGCTGCAGAGGGGAGGCTTTATGTGAGTCTGTGCTCAGAAGTTTTAGGAGAGGTGAATATTGACATCAGCAACTGCAGGGGGCAGTGCTATGACAATGCTGCAAATATGTCCGGTGCAAACAAAGGCTTACAATCCCGCATCAAGGAAATCAATCCACTTGCTGACTGGGTTCCATGCGCAGCACACACATTGAATCTCGTTGGAATCATCAGTGTCAACTGTTGTGTTGAAACAGCTGATTTTTTTCAGCTTTGTGCAAAATATGTTCAACTTCTGCTCCAAGTCAACTTCTAGGTGGAAGGTGGTGACAGCAGGTCTTCAGCCTAATGAAAACAAGTGCATTGAAACTGTGATACTAGATGGGCTGCACATGCAGAAGCCACACAGGCATTATGCGGAAATTATGCCAATATTCAGGGTTCATTAAAGAGCACTGCAGATGACAGTAATCAGAATGTGGCAACTAGAAATGAAGTAAAGTCACTATACAAAAAATAGACAAGCTTCAGATAGCTTTTCTGAGCAAATTGTAACATTGCATTCTTCAGTGCTTTGAAAGTGCAAGTGTTACATTGCAAGCTGTAAATCTAGACCCGTGTGATGCTGTGGATTTGGTGAGATCACTACGGGGATACATAGCAAGCTTGCGTGATCAATTTGATACTTTTGAGACCCAAGTTAAAACTATGTATCCAACAGTCTCACAAGTGTACAAAGAAGACACCCAACGACAAAGATAACGTAAAGCTTTTCTGGGTGAATCCACAACACCTGATGTTTGCTTGTCAGCCAGAGAAAAATTCTCAGCTACTGTTTTTTTTTTAGTCGTGATGGATAGATTACTTGCAGAAATTGATTGCAGATTTGCATCATATAATGACCTTAACAACACATTTGGCATCTGAAACAAGATCCCTTCTCTCTCTGTACAAGATCTGCGCAAGAGAGCATCTGATCTCCAAAGCAGATATTCAGCTGACCTGGAGTTAGACTTTGTGGAGGAGATTGTCCATCTCAGGGAATTTGTTAGTGGCAAAATGTTTCATCCGCAACAGACCTTTTATGTTTCCTCAGAGAATAAAAGCTTGCAGGTCATCTTCCCAAATGTGATCTTTCTCCAAGCTCAAGCTAGAGAAGAATAGGCTCAGATCCACAATGGGACAGGACAGGCCGAATGATCTTACTCTGATGTCACTTGAAAGTGATCTTGTTTGAAAACTGGATTTTAGTGATCTGATCAAGGACTTTGCTGCAAAGAAATCCAGAAGAACTAGGCTTTAATTTTGAAAAACAAGCATCTGACTTTGTAAATATCTAGACTTGTGTGTCAGTGCTGTTCCTGTTTCTGTGGCAATAAGCTAATAGTTGACTGTTTACAAATTTAAGAAGTAATAAGTGGTCTTTATCTGCAAGCCACACAGCACAGCAATAGGTTAGTATATGCTAGATCTCATTTTTCAAAAAGATTGTTGGAGTATTTCCTAGTTTGCCATAGTGCCATCTCTCTTGGCCTTTTTGTCTCTCATTTCCATTTTACTTTCTCAGAACACACGGTTGAGAAAAATACTGAGATAAAAATGCTTTGGCATTGTTTGAGAAATAAGGCCTGTGGTATGTGCAGCAACAGCTAAATAAAGATTTAAGATTGGGTACATCATACTTCGTCTCCCTCATAACTTTACAAAGCCAACTAAGCCTAGGTTAATTTTTGAGTGCTTTCGATGCCATCTTTCAAACTAAGAATCTGCATTACTTTCTGTCCTCTCTCTTAAGGCCTGTAAGTTTATAGCCTACATATTGTACTAAACCAATGTCTTGGTCCACAGCTTTGATATTTAGACCAGTACGAACTTTGCTCTTGTTCTTGCCTTTTTTCGTTTGGTACAGCAGCATTTTACAGTGTCAGCAGGGGCCCATCAGAGCCTCCAGCCCAGGGGCCCTGGCCCACCTAAATCCGGCCCTGGTGATAGTATTTAACTTCATTCATTCCGTCGTAGTGCTTGTCAAGATTTGAATCCAGGACGTAGCTACGCTTTGTTATCTGCATTCTGCCCTGCCTGAGAAATTGGACTGTTGAGTCAACTGACTCTGAATACTAGCAGTATTTGTTTTATTCTTAGTTGTTCTTTTCAGCCACAGTGTAGGCTTCGTTTTCCATTTGTCTTTTAGTCAACAGCCCTGTTTGGCCTGGTGTTTATTGTTTTTTTTCCCCTTTAACATTGTTCGCATTAAGGTCTGTGAAATATGGACCCGCTTCAGTGTGTCTCACTCCACACTTGGGTCGTATCCGAACCTGGCGACAGCGCAAGAAAGCAGGAGTTGAAATGGGTGATTCCAAGGGAAAGAGACAAATAGTGATACAAGAAAGGCAATGAATTTGCATTGAATGCATGAATAATTGGGAAGATAATGGTAAGATGCCGCTAAAAGACACATTTCCTATGAATTGATAGTTTAATTATAATTACTAGTTTAACAAATTATAAACGATTACCCAAATGTCACACTTTCCTGCAATACATCATATTATGCTAGTCAGCATACTCCACTTTTAGAAGTCAAGGCAAAAGGTGAGTAGAGGTAGAGAGTGAAAAACAAGGAAAAGCAAAAAATCACTAACTACAGTAAGAAATAAAAACTACAGCCTAAGACAAACAGTCACGAATATTTAATGTGCACAACACCATCAGAGATTAGAAATTAACATACTGAAGTTTCTGTTGCATCATTGGGTAGAGTATCTTTCCAGTGATATGGGTCTTTCTCCCTCAATGCTGAAATTCCAAAGGTCGGAGTGCTTGTTGCTCTAGCGGCACAGCAGCACAATCCACTGTCCAACGGTGCAAGAGGATGTTCAGAAGCTGTTCAGAATTCCATGTCACCTTTTCCCCTGGCCCAGCAGCTACTCCCCACTGCTGTTCAGCCTGAGCCTCACATACACATAGTTGGAGAAGGTGCTGAGGGGCAGGATTTGTGTTCACTTGAAAAAGCAGGGGCTGATTAGGAGTCAACCATGGTTTTCAGTGGGGCGATCATGTTTTCTGGAGGCAATTCAGAAAATTGATAAGGGCAGCATGGTAGACATGGTAAGGCTTTTGATAAGGACCTGCATGGTATTCTGTTGGGAAACAGGATCTAAATTTGGCTTGGTGTTTGAGATGATGTATAGTTGTGGATGGCTGTTTCCCTCACTGTCACTCTCCAACAAACAATGTACTGTAGGGATCAGCACTGAGGCATGTTGCTTGTAATATATAAATGACTTCATAACATTGTACATGTTCTGTTAGTAAGTTTGCAGAACACACAACAATGCTGGAGTCATAATGAATGTTTCAGGATGTGATGGGATGTAGATCAACTGGCAATTTGGGAGAAGTGATGGCAGATAGCATTTAATCTAGACAACTGTAAAGTATTGCACTTTGGGTAGTCAAATTCTGGTTGGACATATGGAGAAAATGCCAGGGACCTTGGAGCATTGATGAACAGAATGATGTCTGGGTGCAAAGTACATAGCTTGCTGCAAGTGGTAAACGTGTGAAGAGAGTCATGGAGAAGGCATTTGGGAATTGAGCCACTGAGTACGATTGCTGCTATGCCATGTTGCAGCTCTACAATACTCAATCATTTCAGAATCAGGTTTATTATCACCGGCATGTGACGTGAAATTTGTTAACTTAACAGCAGCAGTTCAATGCAATACATAATCTAGTGGGAAAAACAAAATAACAATAATAAATAAAACATAATAATGAACAAGTAAATCAATTATGTATATTGAATAGGTTATTTGAAAATGTGCAAAAACAGAAAAACTGCATATTTTTTAAAAAGTGAGGTAGTGTCCAAAGCTTCAAAGCCCACTTAGGGATCGGATGGCAGAGGGGAAGAAGCTGTTCCTGAATCGCTGAGTGTGTGCCTTCAGACTTCTGTATCTCCTACCGGATGGTAACAGTGAGATTCCTTTGTTCTTAAAACGTTCTTTGACAGAATAGATTCTATAATCTTATCTTATATTTGGAACAATAAAAATCCTAGATTGAGTAAACCCTTATTGCAGAAATTAAAAAAGGATGGTGGTATGGCTTTGCCAAATTTTAGAATGTATTACCGGGCAATTAATATTCGATATACTACTTTTTGGATTCACTATTCAGATATACATGAATGTCCTTCATGGTTGGATTTGGAGGAAAACGTGGTGAAGGGGTTCTCTTTGGCCTCTTTACTGGGAGCTCCTCTTCCCTTTTTGTTTTCTAAGATTAGTAGACAAGATTGTAATCCCATTATTAAACATAAATTAAGTATTTGTTTTCAGTTTTGTAGATTTTTTGAGTTAAGTAATTTTATTCTTTCTAGTAATATCATCTCAATTATTTTTTAAACCGTCAATTTTAAATAAGGCCTCTTTAATTTGAAAAACCAAGGAAATAATAACTTTTTCAGATTTGTTTTTAGGGGATTGTTTAATATCTTTTTCTCAGTTAGTGGATAAATGATTTATCTAATGTACAGTTTTTTAGATATTTACAAATTAGGAATTTTTTACATGGTGTGTTGCCAAATTACCCTTCTGCTTATCCACCTAATATGACAGATGGTCTCGTTCAGTTTAAACCATTTCAAAAAGGGTTGATAGCTATAATCTATAAATGGTTATTGAATTCACCAATGATATCTAATGATAAAATTAAATGTGCTTGGGAATCAGAATTTCAAGAGTTATTTTCAGATAATTAATGCAGTAAAATTTTTCATTTGGTTAATAACTTATCTATGTGTGCCCGTCATTCTTTGATACAGTTCAAGGTAGTGCATCAGGCCCATATATCAAAAGATAAACTAGCGTGTATTTTTTCCAATATTAATCCTATTTGTGACAGATGTAATATTGAGGTGGCCACTTTAACTCATATGTTTTGGTCTTGTATTAAGCTTGACAACTTTTGGAGAGATGTTTTTAAAATACTATCAAAAGTCTTGGATCTGGATTTACAACCTAATTTACTTATGGCAATTTTTGGGATTATCCCATCGGAAGCAGGAAATATTCCTGTTTCCGCTCAACCTATGATAGCCTTTTTGACTTTATTGGCTAGGAGAGCCATTTTATTGAAGTGGAAGGATTCTAATCCACCTGCTGTCTTTTATTGGTTTTCCTCCATTATGTCCTGTTTAAGTTTAGAGAAAATAAGAAGTCGGGTATTTGATACATCCTTTAAATTTGAACAAATGTGGCGACCTTTTATACTGTATTTTCATTTGATTTGATTTATTACTCTTCTAATTTTTTTTTAAGTTTTAGATTTGATCAGAAAGCCTTTCCTTTTTACTTGGTTGTATCCTCCGAATGGACTGCACAGTCCACCCCTTTTTTCTTTTTTTTAGTGCAGTGGGGGTCTTTTTTCCTTTCATTTTAAATTTAAAGTTGTTTTTTCCTCTCTTTATGAATTGATAAGAGGAGAATTAGTTTTCCTTCTTTTATTATATATTGCATATTTGCTTATTACTATGTATGATTATGATAATATCTATTTCATCTTTTATTTATATTGTTGCTGATATATATATATATATTTGAGATAATTCTCTCTTTGTCTGTATATATGTTTTCTCTAAATAAATAAAAAGATTAATAAAGAAAAGAAAGAAGAATAGTTAGGAAAGTGCATGTCCTGGGTACTGGAGGTCTTTAATAATGGACGCTGCTTTTCTGAGACACCGCTTCCTAAAGATGTCCTGAGTACTTTGTAGGCTAGTACCCAAGATGGAGCTGACTAGAGTTACAGCCTTCTGCAGCTTCTTTTTATCCTGTGCAGTAGCCCCTCCATACCAGACAGTGATGCAGCCTATCAGAATGCTCTCCACAGTACAACTATAGAAGATTTAGCCGCTGTCTTGCCTTCCTTACACCTACATCAATATGTTGGGATCAGGTTAGATCCTCAGATCTTGACAGCCAGGAACTTGAAACTGCTCACTCTGAAACTGTCCACTTCTGATCCCTCTATGAGGATTGTTATATGTCCTTTGTCTTACCCTTCCTGAAGTCCACAGTCAGCTCTTTCATCTTACTGACATTGAGTGCCAGGTTGTTGCTGTGGCACTATTCCACTGGTTGGCATATCTCACTCCTGTACGCCCTCTCGTCACCACCTGAGATTCTATCAACAATGGTTGTATCGTCAGCAAATTTGTAGATGGTAGTTGAGCTATGCCTAGCCACACAGTCATGTGTATACAGAGAGTAGAGCAGTGGGCTAAGCACACACCCCTGAGGTGCGCCAGCATTGATCCTCAGCGAAGAGGATATGTAAACACCAATCCACACAGACTGTGGTCTTCCAGTTAGGAAGTCAAGGATCCAATTACAGAGGGAGGTACAGAGGCCCAGGTTCTGCAACTTCGTGGGAATGATGGTATTAAATGTTGAGCTATAGATGATGAACAGCATCCTGACGTAGATGTTTGCGTTGTCTAGGTGGTCTAAAGCCGTGTGAAGAGCCATAAAGATTGCGTCTGCCATTGACCTATTGTGACGATAGGCAAATTGCAATGGATCCAGGTCCTTGCTGATCACAACACCACGGTAAGTATATAGTAGCAATAGCAAGACTGCAGAAGAGATTCACCAGGATATTGCCTGGAATGGAGGGCTGTTCAGTGGAAACCAGCACCTCTACTTCCTCAGGAAGCTGAAGAAATTCAGCATGTCCCCTTTGTCCCTTACCAAGTTTTATTAATGCATCATAGAAAGCATTCTCATAACTCACTGCAGTGTCTTGCAGTTGTGGGAACAGCTCAGGTCATCACAGAATCCAGCCTCCCCTCCACAGGTTCTGTCTATGCTAGTCACTGGCTCAGCAAAGTAACCAACATTGATCAAAGACTCTGGTCCCTCTAGACACGCTCTCTTCTTCTACAGCTTGCACCACCTCAATGCACTGTTGTAACAAAATCATCTGTATGTATGGAATTCAAGTTTATCATTGTACCTTGGTACATTTGACGATATTAAACCAATTTAGTTATTAGGAGAGATTGGATCTGCTGACTTTATTGTCACTGGACTATAGATGTTTATGAGGGGCATAAGAGAGATGGTCTCTTTCCTAGGGCAGAAAACTCGCAAACTAGAGTACACAGGTTTAACCTGTTGCCATGGTAGCATTTTGGTTAGCATAATGCTATTACAGCTTGGGGTGTTGGAGATTGGAGTTCAGTTCCGGTGTCACCTGTAAGTAGTCTGTAGCCCTTTCCATGCAATGCATGGGTTGTCTCCAGGAGCTCCAGTTTCCTCCCACATTCCAGAGATGTACCAGTTAGGTCAATTGGTCATTGTAAATTGCTCAATGATTAGGGCAGGGTTAAATCAGAGGTATCTGGTGACGCATCTCGAAGGGCTGGAAAGGCCTATCTTTGCTTTATCTCAATAAATAAATGAACAAACCTGAGAGAGAAGAAATTTAAAGGTGATCTGTGGGGTCAAGTGGTGAATATCTAGAACGATCTGCCGAGGGAGGTGGTACAGGCAAATACAATGGCAATGTTTGAAAGGAATTTTACTTGGATAAGGAGGGCACCGGGGTACATGAGCCTGATACAGTAAATCAATGAGTGCAGAAAGGCATCAAAGCAACAGTTCAGATCCATTTCTGTGCTGCACGATTCTTTGACTTTATGACTGTAGTAGTTTAAAAGGGTTATTCGCCGCCAGCTTCTCAATAAATAAATGCTGCCTTGCTGGTGATGTACAGATCCTGAAAGGTGAAGAAGTAGCAAATGCCGTGATACAGTAAAACTTGTGGCAGTCAACCTATTTGTTCGGAAACCACGATTGTCTGACATCCAGCCCACTCATTGGTCTGGAATGTAAGCCGTAGGTGTGACCAAAGCCAGGGCTCTAGAATGAAGCCAGGTTCGAGACCATGAGCCAGATGTATGACAGGGGTTGTGGTTTAGATTATGAGGGGTCAGGAACATGTGTAGATTTACAGCTAGGGCTGTGACCCAGAGTGTTTGTGTGTTCCTGTTCAGTTTAATCTCTCTGGGTTCAATGCAAATTTCATTATACCACTGTGTAACATATAAAATATAAGCAAAATAAAAAATGTGTTGGGTATTAAACTGGGTATCTACTGGTATGGCTCCACTATTGGGCAAAGAATGCCATATTGTAGTTACACTTTGTGTCATATTCAGACACACAAATCAACACATCCTCAGTCTCAGTGCACCACAAGGGGTCTGTTAGTATGTTGTAAATACACACCAATTTACACATCCAGTCAGGCAAAAGGTTCTCAAAACAAATACTGCACATCAAAAGGCAGCATATAATAAACTGCTGGATGAAATCTGTCATATATGTGGAGATAAAAGGTTGATTGATGTTTCAGGATCCTGCATCAGGACTGAGAATGTATTCATAACAGAGCCAGGATATTAGAAGTGAGAGAGAATTGAGGCAGAGGCTGGTGGACGATAGGTGGAACCAGAGGGGATGGATGACGGCAGGTGGGAGTGATGGAAAGGCAGTATTGAGATGGATGCTGGTCGGTGAACTAGATAAGGGGGGTTTGACGGGCGATGAAACCGGACTGTGGAGGGGATAGGAAAGGAAAATCAAGGGAGAAGCCACCTATATAAATAGGTGTGTGGGTGATGATCAGAGAAAGCTAGGTAGCAGTGGGTAATACCTAGGTAATGGATGAAGGGTGTGGAAGAGGTGAATTAAGGGAGAAAGAATTTGGGTGGACACTGATGGGAGTGGGAAAGGAATACAGGGGCGGGGTTGGGGAGATTACCTTTCACCCCATTTGCTCTGCATCCAACACACCCACCTTCACCACATCTTAACTGCTTAGTACACTGAGTTCCTCCAACAGTTCACTTAGTGCTTCATATTCTAATATCTGTAGTCAATTATGTGGTGACTTCAAAAGGCAATTTGAAAGGAGAGGAAGAAAAGCCAAGGAAGTGTGGGGGGCTAAAGAAGCAAATACTTTCTCAAGTAAACATCTTTGCCTTCAAAAAACATCCTAAAATGAATTCGTGCTCAGCGAGTTCATTCCCATAAATCCTAAATTTAGCTGGTAAAGGTCTGTAATAGCACTCATCAGTACATGCAATGGAAAGAAAAGCGGAGCTTGTTTTTTATAATGGAATTTCTAATAAGACCTTTATGAGCAAGATAATCAGAATTTCTTGGTTTTGATAATGTAGCCAATCTTCATTAAGCTTCCAAGCCCCATCTATGATGCAAAGAGTAGATGTCTGCTCCTGTACAAATTAGTCACTAGGTCGATTCTTTCAGTCCATAATACAAACTGAAAGTCATTGACATTTGGAGCCTATTTTTCTGAGATGTGCTAAATATACTTATCATTTGTTTAATTCACCAGTAATCTGAAGATCAAAAATACATAGAACATAGAATAGTACAGCACAGTACAGGACCTTCAGCCCACACTGTTGTGCCAACCCTCAGACCCTGCCTCCCATATAACCCCCTACCTTAAATTCCTCCATACACCTGTCTAGTAGTCTCTTAAATTTCACTCGCGTACCTGCATCCACCACTGCTCAGGCAGTGTATTCCACGCACCAACCACTCTCTGAGTAAAAACCTTCCTCTAATATCCCCCTTGAACTTCCCACCCCTTACCTTAAAGCCATGTCCTCTTGTATTGAGCAGTGGTGCCCTGGGGAAGAGGCACTGGCTATCCACTCTATCTATTCCTCTTATTACCTTGTACACCTCTATCATGTCTCCTCTCTCCTTCTTCTCTTCAAAGAGTAAAGCCCTGGCTCCCTTAATCTCTGATCATAATCCATACTCTCTTAACCAGGCAGCATCCTGGTAAATCTCCTCTGTACCCTTTCCAATGCTTCCACAGGGGAGGAGAAGATGGCAATATGCGCAGCTGACTGAATTGATATCATATTTGTGAAGTAGGATGCCGTGCACAATCCTGATTTGATGGAGACAGCCATGACAAGCACAGAGGAACATCTGGAAGAACATCAGAAATGCCCGCTTCGCTGCTGCTGCTACTGTGCGATCGAGAATCTCCGGAGGGGAAGGCAGGCTCCAAATCCTCGGCTTTGCTTATTGCCAGTTGCCAGAGCTGGGGTCGAAGCGCTCAGCAGAGATGATGCTCGGTGCTCAGTGTCGGAGGGCTGGTCGGAGGCTCGAAGTTTTCGGACGGACTCAAGAGTCGGCTGTGGTTGGGTGCTTCCAGGGTTCTGCATCAGCAAGTTTGCGGTGCTAGAAGTTTATGGCAGGAAGAGAGCTTTTCTTCCTTCTACCGTCTGCGTGAGATGATGGGACTTTCGAAAGACTTTGAGACTTTTCTTTTTACCGTGTCCATGGTCTGTTCTCCTATCAAATTATGGTATTGCTTTGCACTGTTGTAACTATATGTTTTAATTATGTGGTTTTTGTCAGTTTTTTTGGTCTTGGTTCGTCTTGTGTTTCTGTGATACGAATCTGGAGGAACATTGTATAATTTCTTAATGCATGCATTACTAAATGACAATAAAAGAGGACTGCGTGTCCTCATAATCTAATCTAATCTAATCCTTCCTATAGTGAGGTGACCAGAACTGGTCACCGTACTCCAAGTGTGGCCTAACCAGAGTTTTATAGAGCTGCATCATTATCTCACAACTCTTAAACTCTATCCCTCGACTTATGAAAGCTAACACCCCATAAGCTTTCTTAACTACCCCATCTACCTGTGAGGCAACTTTCAGGGATCTGTGGACATGTACCCCCAGATCCCTCTGCTCCTCCACACTACCAAGTATCCTGCCATTTACTTTGTACTCTGCCTTGGAGTTTGTCCTTCCAAAGTGTACCACCTCACACTTCTCCGGGTTGAACTCCACCTGCCACTTCTCAGCCTACTTCTGCATCCTATCAATGTCTCTCTGCAATCTTTGACAATCCTCTACACTATCTACAACACCACCAACCTTCGTGTCGTCTGCAAACTTGCCAACCCACCCTTCTACCCCCACATCCAGGTCGTTAATAAATATCACGAAAAGTAGAGGTCCCAGAACAGATCCTTGTGGGACACCACTAGTCACAATCCTCCAATCTGAATGTACTCCCTCCACCATGACCCTCTACCTTCTGCAAGCAAGCCAATTCTGAATCCACCTGGCCAAAATTCCGTGGATCCCATGCCTTCTGACTTTCTGAATAAGCCTACCCTATGGAACGTTGTCAAATGCCTTACTAAAATCCATGTAGATCACATCCACTACACTACCCTCATCTATATGCCTGGTCACCTCTCAAAGAACTCTATCAGGCTTGTTAGACACGATCTGCCCTTCACAAACCCATGCTGACTATCCCTGATCAGACCATGATTCTCTAAATGCCCATAGATCCTATCTCTAAGAATCTTTTCCAACAGCTTTCCCACCACAGATGTAAGGCTCACTGCTCTATAATTACCCGGAATCTCCCTGCTAACATTTTTGAACAAGGGGATCACATTCGCCTCCCTCCAATCCTCCGGTACCATTCCCGTAGACAACAAGGACATAAAGATCCTAGCCAGAGGCTCAGCAATCTCTTCCCTCGCCTCATGGAGCAGCCTGGGGAATATTCTGTCAGGCCCCGGGGACTTATCCATCCTAATGTACTTTAGTACTTTACTTTATACTTTATTGTTGCCAAACAATTGATACTAGAACATACAATCACCACAGCGATATTTGATTCTGTGCTTCCTGCTCCCTGGATTACAAATATTAAATATTAAAAATATTAAAAATTAGTAAATATTAAAAATTTAACTTATAAATCATTAAATAGAAAATAGGAAAATGGAAAGTAAGGTAGTGCAAAAAAAACCGAGAGGCAGGTCCGGATATTTGGAGGGTACGGCCCAGATCCGGGTCAGGATCCATTCAGCAGTCTTATCACAGTTGGAAAGAAGCTATTCCCAAATCTGGCAGTACGAGTCTTCAAGTTTCTGAGCCTTCTCCTGGAGGGAAGAGGGATGAAAAGTGTGTTGGCTGGGTGGGTCGTGTCCTTGATTATCCTGTCAGCACTGCTCCGACGGCGTGCGGTGTAAAGTGAGTCCAAGGACGGAAGATTGGTTTGTGTGATGTGCTGCACCGTGTTCATGATCTTCTGCAGCTTCTTTCGGTCTTGGACAGGACCAAATCCATACCAGGTTGTGATGCACCCTAGAAGAATGCTTTCTACGGTGCATCTATAAAAATTAGTGAGGGTTTTAGGGGACAGGCCAAATTTCTTTAGCTTTCTCAGGAAATAAAGGTGCTGGTGGGCCTTCTAGGCATTGAACTCTGCTTGATTGGACCAAGTCAGGTCATTTGTGATATTGACCCCGAGGAACTTAAAGCTTTTGACCTGTTCCACTTGCGCACCACCGATGTAAATTGGGTCGTGCGGTCCGCTCCTCCTTCTGAAGTCAACAACCAATTCCTTCATCTTGCTGACGTTGAGGGATAGATTATTGTCTTCACACCATGCCACCAGGTTCTTAATTTCCTCTCTGTACTCAAACTCATGTATTTTAATAACTCAAACACCTCCTCTCCCTTAATATCAACATGCTCCAGAACATCAACCTCACTCATATTGCCCTCACCGTCATCAAGTTCCCTCTCATTGGTGAATACCGAAGAGAAGTATTCATTGAGGACCTCACTCACTTCCAGGAACATTTTCCCACCTTTAGCTCTAATCGGTCCTACCTTCACTCCTGTCATCCTTTTGTTCTTCACATAACTGAAGAATACCTTGAGGTTTTCCTTTACCCTACTCGCCAAGGCCTTCTTATGCCCCCTTCTTCTTTCTTGCTACCCTATATTCCTCAATAGACCCACCTGATCCTTGCTTCCTAAACCTCATGTATGCTGCCTTCTTCCACCTGACTAGATTTTCCACCTCACTTGTCACCCATGGTCCCTGTACCACTCTTTATCTTCCTCACTGGAACAAATTTATCCCTAACATCCTGCAAGAAATCTCTAAACATCGACCACATGTCCATAGTACATTTCCCTGCAAAAACATCATCCCAGTTCACACCCGCAAGTTTTAGCCTTATAGCCTCATAATTTGCCCTTCCCCAATTAAAAATTTTCCTGTCCTCTCTGATTCTATCCTTTTCCATGATAATGCTGAATGCCAGGGAGTGGTGGTCACTGTCGCCCAGATGCTCACCCACTGAGAGATCTGTGACCTGACCCGGTTCGTTACCTAATACTGGATCTAGTATCGCATTCCCCCTAGTCAGCCTGTCAACATACTGTGACAGGAGTCCATCCTGGACACACTTAACAAACTCTGCCCCGTCCAAACCCTTGGAACCAATTGGATGCCAATCTATATTAGGGAAGTTAAAGTCACCCATGATAGCAACCCTGTTATTTTTGCACCTTTCCAAAATCTGCCTCCCAATCTGCTCCTCTGTATCTCTACTGCTACCAGGGGGCCTATAGAATACCCCCAGTACAGTAACTGCTCCCTTCCTGTTTCTGACTTCCACCCAGATTGACTCAACAGAGGATTCTGCTACATTACCCACACTTTCTGCAGCTGTAATAGTATCCCTGACCAGTAATGCCTCCCCTTCTCCCCTTCCCCCACCCCCCCTCCACCTCTATCCCTTTTAAAACACTGAAATCCAGGAATATTGAGAATCCATTCCTGCCCTGGTGCCAGCCAAGTCTCTGTAATGACCACTACATCATAATTCCATGTATGTATCCAAGCTCTCAGTTCACCACCTTTGTTCCTGATGCTTCTTGCATTGAAGTGCATGCACTTTAGCCCTTCTACCTTCCTACCTTTACATCCTTTATTCTGCTTCTCTTTCCTCAAAGCCTCTCTATATGCTAGATCCGGCTTTACTCCATGCACTTCTTTCACTGCTCTATCGCTCTGGGTCCCATCCCCCTCGCAAATTAGTTTAAACCCTCCTGAACCATGCTAGCAAACTTACCTGCAAGGATATTGCTCCCCCTCGAGTTCAGGTGCAACCCATCCCCAGAAGGGATCCCAAAAATCTAAAACCCTGCTCCCTGCACCAACTCCTCAGCGACGCATTCAACTGCCATCTCCTCCAATTCTTACCATCACTGTCACGTAGCACTGGCAGCAATCCTGAGAACGTCACCCTTGAGGTCCTGTTCTTCAGCCCTCTGTCTCGTTCTTCAATCTCCTGTCATTAAAGTTCTGCATTGACAAGGTTTTATAAAGCTAGTGCCGGTTTTGTCTGCTACCTGACATAGACTTTCTCTAGCCTATCTGTAGCATTTACCATTCACAACAAAAACAAGTCTTATACATTACACTCTTCAGCCCAGCACATCATTTTATCACAGTTGAAAGTATGGAATTTCCTTGTTGCCTATGGAGATACTATAAAAATTAGAATTAGAGTTAGCAGCAATGATTCTTGTGGTCCTAAACCTGCTGCTTGGAGTTGATATACTGCCTGAGCTGTAAAATCCATGAAGTCAGGGGTTGTAGCTGGTTTCAGAAAGCTGCAGGAGGAAGAGATCCAAGACAGGAGGTATGTCAGAGTTCCGAAAGGGGAGTCGAACAAAGTAACCCTTTAACTGAAAACTTTCCATTAGCACAGGAAGTTCATAAAGCATCAGTGTTTTATAAACTGTTCAAGCACTCTGAGTGAATCGTGTAACAATCTCAAAGCAGCTTGGCAGAAGGATCTTGGAAGCGATATTGAAGATAATGAACGGTCAAATATTTTATCAAATGTGGGTAGACATATTAGGGAAGTGAGAGGGAAATTTATTCAATATGAGATAGTACACAGATATTATTGGACACCAACTAGATGCTACAAAATGGGGATTGTTGATAATAATTTATGATGGAAACGTAAAAATGAGGTGGGCACATATTTTCACATGATTTGGGAGTGTTTCATGGTTTGTCCATTTTGGTGTAAAGTTCTTGATTTGTTGGGGAATTGGTCGGGTTCCACACTGCCCTTGTGCCCACGGCTTTGTCTCCTGGGTGATAGGACAATGATACCGAATGTAAACAATGATCAATGATAACATAAACAATGACCATTGGGCCATTTCCAGTGTGAATAAAAATCCCAGATGTGGCACCCCATCCTGCTTGAATGCAGAAGTCCTGGAAATTTCTGTCTTGCAATATGCAGCAATGTAGAAAGGAACTGGAGCAATAACATAAGAATGAAAATCAGAGGCCTGGGTTCAATCCTGACCTGAGGTGCTGTCTGTGTGGAGTTTGCATGTTCTCCCTGTGATGCACAGCAGAGTGGGGTGAATACGAGGAGCACTGCCTCACTGCACTTGAGGTCTGTGCACCAGTCTCCAGTCTGTCTGTGCAGAGTTTGCATGTTCAAGACCAGGTTTATGTTCATTGTTACTGTACAAACTTTCCACCAGACCATGATGCATCCTCAAAACATATACCACATACCATACCATAAACCAAACTATTACCTTAAAATACAATTCAAAATGCATGTAGTGCATAGCACAGGTGAATGGTAAACAGCTCGCTGTCCTAGTGACAAGTCCTTGGTGGTGGCAGGGTACTTTTCATTAGTCTCATAGCCTGAAGGAAGCAGCTGCTACCCAGTCTGGCAGTTTCTGTACCTCCCTCCTGATGGCAGTGGGTCAAAGAGTGTGAGATGGGTGGTAGGGATCATCAACAATGCTTTGGGCCCTTCGCCTGCAATGCTTCTGGTAATTTTCATAAATGGGGGACTGGGAGACCCCGATGATCCTCTCTGAGACTGCATGGAATGCCCCTAGTATTCTGATTTCCTCCTAGATCTCAAAGATTTGATTAATTGGGCTGTCTGGATTATCTAATTAGGTGAATTAGCCATTGCAATTTGTCACTAACATTTAGGTGAGTACTAGAATCTAGGGATTTGATAAAAATATGGCAAGAATGAAAAATGGGTTTGATGTAGGATAACTGTTAATGTTGGTGTGTACTTGGTCAGCTGAAGGACATGTTTTTGTGCTATGACTCTCTGACTCTAGCACACAAAAGTATTGTCTGATACAGTTTACTTTCGAGGTATTCCTGTTTGTCTTTTTTTTAGATTATGAAGACACGCAGTCCTCTTTTATTGTCATTTAGTAATGCATGCATTAAGAAATGATACAATATTCCCCCAGTGTGATATCACAAAACACAGGACAGACCAAGACTGAAAAAACTAACAAAACCACATAATTATAACATATAGTTACAACAGTGCAACAATACCATAACTTGCCGAAGAACAGTCTATGAGCACAGTAAAAAGTTCAAAGTCTCTCAAATGTCCCACATCTCACGCAGACGGGAGAAGGAAGAAAAACTCTCCCTGCCATGCCCAACCACAGTCCGACTCTGAGTTGTCCGAAAACTTCGAGCCTCCGATCAGCTCCCCGACACCGAGTACCGAACACCATCTCTATCCGAACGATTCGACCTCAATCTTGGTCGCCAACAGCAGGAAAAGCCAGAGATTTTGAGGCCTTCCCTCTGGAAGATTCTCGATCGCACAGTAACAACAGCAGCGAACCTGCGTTTCAGAAAATTCTCCAGATGTTCCTCTGTGCTTTCACGTCCGTGTCCATCAAATCAGAATTGTCCACGACCCCTATTTAATGGATACGATATCATTTTCACCGGAGAGCTGCGCACACGCGGCGCGCTGCTCGCTCTCTCTCCTCCCACCATCTTAGCTCAATGGAAACACACTCTGAGGCAGCAACATGCCTCATTGGTGTCCGGTTGCCCTCACACCAATAATAATGAAGTGCTTTGAGAGATTTGTCCTCTCCCACGTTAAAGTCACTATTCCTGCTACACTGGACTCACACCAGTTTGCCTATAAAGCAAACAGGTCTGCAGAGGATGCCATCTCATCAGCTCTTCACACTGTCCTGACACACCTGGAGGGAAAGGGCACATACGTGAGGATGTTCTTTGTTGATTATAGCTCTGCTTTTAATACTGTCATCCCCAGCAATCTCATCTCCAAACTCCACCAGCTAGGCCTCAGCTCATCACTCTGCAAGTGGGTCCTGAATTTCTTGTCAGAGCGCTCACAGGCAGTGAGACTGGGCCCTCACCTGTCCTCCACTACTACCCTGAACACTGGTACACCATAAGGTTGTGTATTGTGTATCTACTCCCTCTTCACTTACGACTGTGTACCTGAATTTAATACCAATACCATCATCAAATTCGCAGACGACACAACAGTGATCGGGTTGATCTCCAACAGAGACAAATCAGTGTACAGAACTTAGTGAGCTGGTGCTCAGAGAACAACCTGTCTCTTAATACGGCAAAGACTAAGGAGCTAATTGTCAATTTTGGAAAGTCACGGGATGACGAGTATGCTCCAGTCTACATTAATGGAAACATAGTGGAGAGAGTGTCCACTTTCAGGTTTCTGGGAATACATATCTCAGAAGATGGTCCGATAACACCACTACATGGTCCGATAACACCACTACAATAGTTAAGAAAGCACAGCAAGGCTTGTTTTTCCTCAGGACGCTGAAGAAAGCTGGTCTACCTGAACAGATGCCGGTGATCTTTTACTGCTGCACCATAGAGAGCATCTTAGCATACTGCATCTCTGTGTGGTACAGCAGCTGATAGGAAATCACTTCAGCGGGTCACCTCTAGTGCACAGAAGATCATCGGGACGCAGCTCCCAGCCCTGGAGGACACCTACAGCTCTTACTGCCTAAGGAGAGCTACAAGCATCTGTAAGGACAATACACACCCATGCAATCATCTGTTTGAACTTCTTCCATCTGGCAGACATTATAAGATTTTCTATGCCCGCACTTCCAGACTGAAAAATAGTCAGTCAATTCCCCAGAGCTCTCCTCAGGTCTACCACCAGCATCATCCATAAATGTGTTATATTGCTACTTTAATACTGGTTTTATGGCTGTCATGCATCTGAGTTGACAGTCAGAGAGACATACTTTATTGATCCCGAGGGAAATTGGGTTTTGTTACAGTTGCTCCAACTAAGAATAGAGTATAAATATAGCAATATAAATCCATAAATAATTAAATAATAATATGTAAATTATGCCAGATGGAAATAAGTCCAGGACCAGCCTATTGGCTCAGAGTGTCTGACCCTCCAAGGGAGGAGTTGTAAAGTTTGATGACCACAGGCAGGAATGACTTCCTATGACGCTCAGTGCTGCATCTCGGTGGAATGAGTACAGTGGAATGTGCTTTTGTACTGCTGGACATTGCTTGCATTGGCTGGTTACTTGATTTTATTGATTGTTTATTTATTTTATTTGTTGTTTTATATCATTGAGTATGAGAGTTGCAAACTCATTTTCGCTGTATTGGTGCATGACCAATTGTACTATGCAATGACAAGAAAGATATTTCATCCTTCATCCTTTCATGTATTGCATACAAAGCGTAGAAAAGGTAACCTAAGTTCCATTGCTCTCCCCATAAATGCTGCCAGATCCACTAAGTATTCCCAGCAATTTTGCTTTGGATTGTACATCTTACTCTGGCAGGGTTTGCAGGCCATTACTTCAACAGAGTGAAACCCAACATCATGAATGCCAGAGATGCTTCACTACCGACGAGCTCAATGCCTTTTAAGCACACCTTGAAAGGGAGAATAAAACTACAGCTATGAGGATCCCTGCAGCATCCAATGACCCAGCGATCTCTGTCTCGGTGAAGTCAGGCTACCTTTCAGGAGGGCAAATCCTTGCAAAGCGACAGGTGCACGGAGCACCCGGTAAGACTCTGGAAACTTGTGCCAACCAACTGGTGGGGGTAATCAAAGGCATTTTTAATCTCTCACTGCTAGGGTCAGAATTTCCCACCTGCTTCAAAAGGGCAACAATTATACCAGTGCCCAAGAAGAGCAGTGTGAGCTGCCTTAACAATTGTTGTTCAGCAGTACTCACATCTACGGAGATGAAATGCTTTAACAGGTTGGTCATAGCCAGAATCAACTCCTGTCTCCACAAAGAACTGGACCCATTGCAGTTTGCCCATTACCACGTCAGATCTATAGCAGACACAATCTTGATGGCTCTCTATGTGACCTTGGATCACCTGGACAATGTCAGGATGCTTTAATTGATTATAGGTGTGCATTTAACACCATCATTCCTACTGTTCTTTTCAAAAAGCAACAGAAGCTGGGCTTCTATAACACCCTCTGCAACTGGATCCTTGACTTCCTAACTGGAAGACCACGATCTGTGCAGATTGGAAATAACCTCGTCGTATCACTGACAATCAACACTGGCGCTCTTCAGGGATGTGTGCTCTGCTCTATCTATGCCCATTTAGCTGGGCATAGCTCAAATATCATTTGATTACCTGACTGGCAGACCACAGTACGTGTGCTTGCAACACTGTGTGCCCGAAAGAGTGATCAACAGCACTGGAGCTCCACAGGGGACTGTCTTGTCTCCCTTTCTCTTCACCTTTTACACCTCAGACTTCAACTACTGCACAGAGTCTTGTCATCTTCAGAAGTTTTCTGATGACTCTGCCATAGTTGGATGCATCAGCAAGGGAGATGAGGCTGAGTACAGGGCTACGGGGTAGGAAACTTTGTCACATGGTGTGAGCAGAATTATCTGCAGCTTAATGTGAAAAAGACTAAGGAGCTGGTGGTAGACCTGAGGAGAGCTAAGGTACCGGTGACCCCTGTTTCCATCCAGGGGGTCAGTGTGGACATGGTGGAGGACTACAAATACCTGGGGATACGAATTGACAATAAACTGGACTGGTCAAAGAACACTGAGGCTGTCTACAAGAAGGGTCAGAGCCATCTCTATTTCCTGAGAAGACTGAGGTCCTTTAACATCTGCCGGACAATGCTGAGGATGTTCTACGAGTCTGTGGTGGCCAGTGCTATCATGTTTGCTGTTGTGTGCTGGGGCAGCAGGCTGAGGGTAGCAGACACCAACAGAATCAACAAACTCATTCGTAAGGCCAGTGATGTTGTGGGGATGGAACTGGACTCTCTCACATTGGTGTCTGAACAGAGGATGCTGTCCAAGTTGCATGCCATCTTCCCCCGGGATCAATAAAGTATGACTATGACTAGGACTATGACTATGACTAAATTTCTGATGCTACATCCATTATTGGCAGAATCCCAGATGGTGACAAGAGGGTGTACAGGAGGAGATATACCAGTTTGTTCAGTGGTGTCATAGCAACAACCTGGCACTCAACGTCAGTAAGACCAAAGAGCTGACTGTAGCCTTCAGAAAAGGTAAGACGAGGGAACACACACCAATCCTCACAGAAGGATCAGAAGTTTCAAGTTCCTGGGTGTTAATATCTCTGAGAACCCATTGATATTGATTCAGCTGTAAAGAAGGCAAGACAGCGAATATATTTCATTAGGAGTTTGAGGAGATTTGGCTTGTCATTTAAAGCATTTGAAAACTTCCATAGATGTACCATGGAGAGCATTCTGACTGCCTGCATCACCATCTGGTATGGGGGTGTGGGGCTACTGCACAGAATTGAAGTAAGCTGCTGAGAATTGTAAAGTTAATTAGCTCCATCCTGGGCTCTAGCCTTCATAGTATCCAAGACATCTTCAAGGAGGGGGCTTCAGAAAGGCAGCATCTACCATGAAGGATCCCCGCCACCCAGGACATGCCCACGTCTCATTGTTACTGTAAGACATAGGAGAAAAATTAGGCCATTCAGCCCATCGAGTCTGCTCTGCCATTCCATCACGGCTGATCCCAGATCCTACTCAATCCCATACATCTGCCCTCTTGCCATATACTTTGATGCCCTGACTGCTCAGGAAACAATCAACTTTTGCCTTAAATATACTCACGGACTTGGCTTCCACCACAGTCTGTGGCATAGTATTCCACAGTTTTACTAACCTCTGGCTAAAAAAAGTCTTTCTTAGCTCTGTTCTGTGCCCTCTAGTTCTGGACAGCCCCACCATAAGAAATATCCTCTCCACATCCACCCTATCTAATCCTTTCAACATTCAGTAGGTTTCGACGAGCTCTCCCACATTTTTCTAAATTCCAGTGAGTACAGGCCCAAAGCTGACAAATGCTCCTCATATGTTAACCCCTTCATTCCCAGAATCATCCTTGTGAACCTCTTCTGGACTCTCTCTGGTGACAACACATCCTTTCTGCGATATGGTGCCCAAAACTGTTGACAATAGTCCAAATGCAGCCTGACTAGCATCTTATAAAGGCTCACCATTATCTTCTTGCTTTTATTTTCAATTCCCCTTGAAATAAATGCCAACTTTGCATTTGCCTTCTTTACCACAGGTTATACCTATAAATTAATCTCCTGGGTTTCACTCCTGAGTCTCTTTGCACCTCTGATGTTTGAACCTTTTCCCATTTTAGATAATAGTCTGCACTATTGTTCCTTTTACCAAAATGCAATATCTTACATTTCCCAACACTGTATTCCATCTGGCACTTTTTTGCCCATTCTTCCAATTTGTCTAAGTCCTGCTGCAATCACATTGCTTCCTCAGCACTACATACCCCTCCACCTATCTTTGTATCATCTGCAAACTTTGCCACAAAGCCTTCAATTCCACTATCTAAATCATTGATAAACCATGTGAAAAGTAGAGGTCACAATACTGACCCCTGAGGAACACCACTAGTCACCAGCAGCTGACGAGAAAAGGCCCCTTTTATTCCCACTCACTGCTTCCTGCCTGTCAGCCATCCCTTTATCTTTCATGTAATGCCACAGGATTTTATCTTGTTGAACAGCCTCATGTGTGGCACCATATCAAGTGCCTTCTGATAATCCAAGTAAATGAAATCCATTGTCTGTCCTTTGACCACCCTGCTTGTTAGTTGCTCGAAGAACTCTAAAAGATTTGTTGAGCAAGATTTCCCTTTACAGTAACCATACTGACTTTGACTTATTTTATCATTTGTTTCCAAATACCCTGGAACATCATCCTTAATAATAAACTCCAACATTTTCTCGACAACTGAAGTTAGGCTAGCTGGCCTATAATTAGCTTTCTTTTGTCTTCATCCCTTCTTAAAGAGTGGAGTGTCATTTGCAATCTTCCAGTCCTCTGAGACCATGCTGGAATCAAGTGATTCTTGAAAGATCATGACCAATGCATCCATTATCTCTTCAGCAACCTCTCTCAACATTCTGGGATGTAGTCCATCTGGCCCAGTGACTTATCCACCCTAAGAACTTTAAGTCTGCCTAACGCTTTTTCTTTTGTAATAGCCCTCACTCCTGCTCCCTAACACTCATGGACCTCTGGCATACAGTTAGTGTCTTACACAGTGAAGACAGTAAGTTCATCTGTCATTTCTTTATCTGTCATGACTACCTCACCAGCATCATTTTCCAGTCATCCAATGCCAACTCTTTTAATCTTTATATAACTGAAAAAACTTTTGGTATCCTGCTTTATTTTATTGACTAGTCTGCCCTCTTATTTCATCTTTTCCCTTCTTATAGCTTTTTTAGTTGCCTTTTGTTGGATTTTAAAAGCTTTCCAATCATCCAACTTCCCACTCACTTTTGCTTACCATATATGCCTTTCCATGCTTTTATGCAGTCCTTAACTTCCCTTGTCAGCCACCTACCCCTGCCATTTGAGAACTTCTTTTCCTGTGGGGCATATCTATCCTGCCCCTTGTGAACTATTCCCAGAAATGTCAGCCATCTCTACTCTCCGTCATCCTCAGCAGTATCCTCCTCCAATCCACCTGGTCAAACTCCTCTCTCATGCCTCTGTAATTCCTTTATTTCATTGTGATACTGATACATGTGACTTATGCTTCTCCCTCTCAAATTGCAGCATGAATTCAATCATATTATGATCACACTCTCCTAAGGGTTCTTTTACATAAAGCTCCCTGATAGATCTGGGTTATTACACAACACCCAATCTAAGATTGTCTTTCCCCGAGTAGGCTCGAGCATTGCTGCTCTAAAAAGCCATCTCGTAGGCATTCAATAAATTCCTTGTCTTGCGATCCAACACCAACCTGATTTTCCCAATTCCATTGCATATTGAAGTGCTCATCACAATTGTGTCATTACCTTTATCACATGCCTTTTCCAGCTCCCTTTGCAATCAGGAAGGAGGTACAGAAGCCTAAGGGCACACACTCAACATTTCAGGAACAACTTCTTCCCCTCTGTCATCTGATTTCTAATTGGACATTGAACCCATGAACACTACCGCACTGCTTTTTTTATTTCTGATTTTGCACTACCTACTTTAATTAAACTATTTGATATGCATATATACTGTACTTACTGTATTTCAGTTTTGTCTACATTTATCATGTACGGCATTGTATTGATGCCACAGAGTTGACAAATTTCATGACATATGCCAGTGATATTAAATATGATTCTGATTTTATATTTCCATATCTGCCATATTTTACTTTTGCAAACTTTATTGCTGAAAATTACATTAAACTAATGCCTCAGTTGTCCCAACATGTGAACTAAAGTTTAAAAAATCCCTTGGACACTCATTGAAAGAGCAGGAGAGATTATTTCTATATTCCTGGAACACACACAAAATGCTGGTGGACCTCAGCAGGCCAGGCAACATCTACAGGAAGAAGTACAGTCAATGTTTTGGGCCGAGACCCTTCGTCAGGACTAACTTACTATCTCTTACTATCTCTTCTTTCATTTAGTCCTGACGAAGGATCTCGGTCTGAAACGTCAACTGTACTTCTTCCTATTGATGCGTTCCTCCAGCATTTTGTGTGTGTTGCTTGAATTTCCAGCATCTGCAGATTTCTTCGTGTTTCCGTCTATATTCCTGGACCATTTTTCTATTCAATGGACTTTTGAAAACTAATAATCTCTTTAAAATAACATTGTAGCTTGGGATATTGCAAGGGTCTGTAAGATTCCAAGATGCAATGTTATGATAAAGAAAGGATTAGTTTGTTATCTGCATGTTGGCTGCCATTTTCCGACAATGCATAGTAACTACACTGTAGTACTTCCTTTGTCGTAACATGCTTTAGGGAATCTTGAGCTTGGGAAAGGCATTATATACAAGCTGAGCAGACCCCTTTAAGCCTACCAGGAAAGAACAAAGAAAATCTGATCATTTCTCTCATCAGTGTGTAAAATCAGTGGTCCCCAACCACCAGGCTGCGGACCGGTACCGGGCCGCAAGGAAACGATATGATTTGGCGATACGAGTCAGCTGCACCTTTCTTCATTCCCTGTCACACCCACTGTTGAGTTTGAACACACACGAGGTCATTACCCGCACGTCATCCATGTCAGCACAGGAAGGAGATCAACTCCTCGAGCTTGCAAGTGACGGCAGGCTGAAAAGTATGTTTGACATAACATTTCTGCTGGCATTCTGGATCAAAGTCAAGGCTAAATATCCTGAGGTAGCCATGAAAGCACTGAAAACGTTGCTTCCATTTCCAACGTATCTCTGCAATGAATGCAACGAAAACTAAATTGTGGAATAGACTGGACATAAGGAATCCCCTTCGACTATTGCTGTCTCCCATCACCGTCTTGTTGCAGGAAAACAAGCCCAGGGCTCCCACTGATTCAGCAATATTGGTGTGTTGCAATGATTTTATATGTTCATAGGAGGAAAATATGTGCTGTGTGTTTAATATCCAAAAGTTACTTAAAATGTTATGGTACTATTGACTTATATAACCATATAACAATTACAGCATGGAAACAGGCCATCCCTGCCCTTCTAGTCCGTGCTGAACGCTACTCTCACCTAGTCCCACCGACCTGCACTCAGCCCATAAACTCCATTCCTTTCCTGTCCGTATACCTATCCAATTTTTCTTTAAATGATAATATCAAACCTGCCTCTACCATTTCTACTGGAAGTTCGTTCAACACTTACTTCAAGCTCCCCTGTCCTCCCCTGATAATTGACTGATCACTATATTCATGCGAGGAAAATATGCGCTGTGTGTTTAATATTAAATTCATTAGATAAACCCTTTTAGAAACGAAATTGAGTGTATTAGCCACTTATCACCTGTATTTCGGTTGTGATTAACTCCCCCCATCCCCCCACCCCCGAACAGAATCGCCAAAAACGATTTGTAGAAAAAAATCGGCACATACACGCATGCGCACTGGTGCCCGCGCAAGGCTTCATTGTCATTGTAGTCTTTCTCAGGGTAAACCCAATGTATTTGACTGCTACTCTTGTCCGTTGGCAACCCTACCCCTCCCCCCGCCCCCCGGTCGGCCAGTCAGCAAGACTATTGCCAATATTAAACCGGTCCACAGTGCAAAAAAGGTTGGGGACCCCTGTGTAAAATAATTGTGGGTTGATTAGTACACTATTTATGTTTTCATGAAAATAGAATATCATTGGAATTAGCATGGACAGCACAATAACACATCTTTAGTATAACAGTACAGTTATGTAAATCAATGGTGGTAAAACAGAAAAAAGAGAAAAAGATGGAAAATCATTTGTTGTGCTAATGATTCTTTACATTTAAAAGCTCAGAAGGAATTGAATTGATTGGAACTAATTGTTTCTTTAAACTGATTGCAACCAATTGTTTCTAAATTGATGCTTATGTGGACTGCACAGAAGAGAAAACATTGAGAGATCCATGAGAAAGTTGCAAGACAGTGGGACATATCCATTTCCAGGGGCTTAACATTCTCCTCTAGAAACATAGAAAACCTACAGCACAATACAGGCCCTTTGGCCCACAAAGTTTTGCCGAACATGTCCTTACCTTAGAAATTACTACAGTTACCCATAGCCCTCTATTTTTCGAAGCTCCATATACCTATCCAAAAGTCTCTTAAAAGACCTTATCGTATCCGCCTCCACCACCGTTGCCGGCAGCCCATTCCACACACCCACCACTCTCTGTGTAAAAAAACTTAACCCTGACATCTCCTCTGTACCTACTCCCCAGCACCTTAAACCTGTGTCCTCTTGTGGCAACCACTTCAGCCCTGGGGAAAAGCCTCTGATTATCCACATGATCAATGCCTCTCATCATCTTATACACCTCTATCAGGTCACCTCTCATCCTCCATCATACCAAGGAGAACAGACCAAGTTTACTCAACCTATTCTCATAAGACATGCTCCCCAATCCAGGCAACATCCTTGTAAATCTCCTCTGCACCCTTTCTATGGTTTCCACATCCTTCCTGTAGTGAGGCAACCAGAACTGAGCACAGTACTCCAAGTGGGGTCTGACCAGGGTCCTATATAGCTGCAACATTACCTCTCAACTCCTAAATTCAATTCCATGATTGATGAAGGCCAATACACTATATGCCTTCTTAACCACAGAGTCAACCTGCGCAGCTGCTTTGAGCGTCCTATGGACTCTGACCCCAAGATCCCTCTGACCCTCCACACTGCCAAAAGTCTTACCATTAATACTATATTCTGCCATCATATTTGACCTACTAAAATGAACCACTTCACCCTTATTTGGGTTGAACTCCACCTGACACTTCTCAGCCCAGTTTTGCATCCTATCAATGTCCCGCTGTAACCTCTGACAGCCCTCTACGCTATCCACAACACCCCCACCTTTGTGTCATCAGCAAACTTATTAACCTATCCCTCCACCTCCTCATTCAGGTCATTTATAAAAATCACGAAGAGTAAGGGTCCCAGAACAGATCCCTGAGGCACACCACTGGTCAGTGCACTCCATGCAGAATATGACCCATCTACAACCACTCTTTGCCTTCTGTGGGCAAGCCAGTTCTGGATCCACAAAGCAATGTGCCTTTGGATCCCATGACTCCTTACTTTCCCAATAAACCTTTCATGGGGTACCTTATTAAATGTCTTGCTGAAATCCATGTACACTACATCTAATGCTCTTCCTTCATGAATGTCTTTAGTCACATCCTCAAAAAATTCAGTTAGGCTCATAAGGCACGATCTGCACTTGACAAAGCCATGCTGGCTATTGCTAATCATATTATACCTCTCCAAATGTTCATAAGTCCTGCCTCTCAGGATCTTCTCCATCAACTTACCAACTACCGAAGTAAGACTCACTGGTCTATAATTTCCTGGGCTTTCTCTACTCCCTTTCTTGAATAAGGAAACAACATCTGCAACCCTCCAATCCTCCGGAACCTCTCCCGTCCCCATTGATGATGCAAAGATCATAGCCAGAGGCTCAGCAATCTCCTCCCTTGCCTCCCACAGTAGCCTGGGGTACATCTCATCTGGTCCCGGCGACTTATCCAACTTGATGCTTTCCAAAAGCTCCAGCACATCCTCTTTCTTAATACCTACATGCTCAAACTTTTCAGTGCACTGCAAGTCATCACCACAATCACCAAGATCCTTTTCTATAGTGAATACTGAAGTAAAGTATTCATTAAGTACCTCTGCTGTTTCCTTCAGTCCCATACACACTTTCCCACTGTCATACTTGATAGGTCCTATTCTTTCACATCTTATCCTCTTGCTCTTCACGTACTTGTAGAATGCCTTGGTGTTTTCCTTAATCCTGCCTGCCAAAGCCTTCTCATGGACCCTTCTGGCTCTCCTAATTTCCTTCTTAAGCTCTTTCCTGTTAGCCTTATAATCCTCTTGATCTCTAACATTACCTAGCTCTCTGAACCTTTTATAAGCTTTTCTTTTCTTCTTGACTAGATTTACTACAGCCTTTGTACACCATGGTTCCTGTACCCTACCATGACTTCCCTGTCTCATTGGAACATACCTATGCAGAACTCCACACAAATATCCCCTGAACATTTGCCACATTTCTTCCATACCTTTCCCTGAGAATGTCTGTTCCCAATTTAAGCTTCCAAGTTCCTGCCTGATAGCCTCATAATTCCCCTTACTCCAACTAAACACTTTTCTAACTTGTCTGTTCCTATCTCTCTCCAATGCTATGGTAAAGGAGATAGAATTATGATCACTATCTCCAAAATGCTCTATTACATTTCACAAGTTTAAAACAGAAGCCTTGGCACCTAGTCTGGCAGCGTCTTACGTGAATCTGTCTTGTGCCAAAGTGCAGCACTTCCTATATTCATTTCTGATATAATATTTCTCTTATGATTGGTTTCTGACACTTTTCAGAAAATGTCTGTTCTTGATATAATGTCAACACTTGAACAAGTATAACACCAAGGAGCTCAGGTAAAATCAAAACTAAAACAATAGGAAAAGGGCTTCGCTAGCTGGAGTCACGTTCCACACAAAGCTTGCTGGAAGTCATCAACCTGCTCTGGGGCAATGCTGCTGCTCTTCCTCGGGGCAGACTCCTCAGACTAAGTATTTACAGTTGTTTCATAAATGATTTTCCATTATAAGGACAGAAGTTGGATATTCACGGACAATAACCAGTTGATAGCTGCATGCAGCAAGATCCCATAAATACCAGGTAATATTTGTACTACTCAGACAATGATTACTTCCGATAAGCGAGAGTCTAACCACTTTGTCATTCAATGACAGTCCCATCACCAAGTTTCACTTCCCCAATATTATAGGGATTATACTGACCAGAAATTTAACTGCAGAACTGTAAATGTATGGTAACTATAATCAGAGGTCAGAGGCTGGATATTCCTTATTGAATGGCTCAATTCCTGAGTCCCCAAAGACTCTCTGTTTTTTTTTGAGAGGTACAAATAGAAGCAGTGTGCAGTGAGACTGTGAGGAAGGATAGGAGGTGACAGGACAATCTGCAGTCCGTGTTGGAGTTGAAGTGTAACATGGGGGCAAAATCAAAAAGGATGATGAGTACAGTACTGACAGAGTTGCATTTGAATGCATGCAGTATACGGAATAAGGTAAATGACCTTATAGCAGAATTAAAGATTGACAGGTACAAATTTGTGGGCATCACTGAATTGCGGCTGAAAGAAGATCATAGTTAGGAGCTTAACATAAAAGGATACACCTTATATTGAAAGGGCAGGCAGGTAGGCAGAGGGGATAGGTGGCTTTGTTGGCAAAAAAAATGAAATGAAATCCTCAGAAAGAGGTAACATAGGATCAGAAGATGTAGAATCTTTATGAGTAGAGTTAAGAAACTGCAAGGGTAAAAAGACCCTGATGAGAGTTGTGTACAGGCCTCCAAATAGCAGTCAGGATGTGAGACTAGAATATAAAATCAAGGATGTAATGCTGAGATTTTATAAGGCATTGGTCAGACCGCCCTTCAAACATTGAGAGTAGTTTTGAGCCCATTATCTAAGAAACCATGTGCTGGTATTAGAGAGGGTCCAGAGGAGGTTTGTGAGAATGATCCTGGGAATGAAAGAGTTAATAAACGAGAAGCATTTATGGTTATGGGCCTGTATTCACTGGAGTTTGGAAGAATAAGGGAGCCTATTGAACATTGAAAGGCCTGGATAGAGTGGATGTGGAAGGGAATCTGCCAGTCATGGGGAGAGTCTAGGGCCAGATGGCATAGCCTCACAACACAAGTACATCCCTTCAGAACAAGTAAGAGGGATTTTTTTAGCCAGAGGCCGGTGAATCTGGGGAATTCATTACCACAGATGGCTGAAAAGGCCAAGTCATTGGGTTTATTTAAAGCAAGAGTTTGATAGTTTCTTGATTAATAAGGGTGTCAAAGGTTATCAGAAGAAGACAGGAGAATGGAGTTGAGATGGAAAATAAATCAGCGATGATCGAATAGTGGAGCAGGCTTAATAGGCTGAATGGTCTAATGCTACCTCTATGGTTCATAGTCTTATGGTCTTAAGGAAATTAGGGATGGAGAGTACTTGCTTTGCCAAAGACTTTGTCAATGACGCCCATATCCCTAATTCAACAAACAAAATGGTAGAGTTAACTTGTTCAGAAACGTGCTGGGCTAACAGTGGAAAGAACCCTCAGCAACTTTACTAAACGTTCATATCCATTACTTATAGGTTGCTTTCTTCCTTACAACCTAACAATGAGAACAAATCTTTTTAATCAGTACCTTCTTATTCTCTTTAATTTCTACACTATATTAAGTATGATTACACACATCATCATCCTCATTTTTGAATTCCATTTGAATGCTCTGGGTGTATTATTTCCCAATTTAGGAATGGCACTCCCTTGTTCGATGGCGCATTGCCTTTGTAATTGAAGAAATCATTATTTCCCTTCAGATTCTTCATTGGTTGCTTCTGGTGATAAGGGTCAGTTTCCCTTTATGCGTAATGATATCAGTTGAACTTCTCTATCTCTTTACTGGTCACTCTATTGTATCAATACCTTTAAACTGCTTGTGAAGTATTTGTTCTAAGCTAACTTTGGAAAAAGCCAAAGTTAATGCTCTCGCCTTCACCATGCCCCCAACATTTTCTCCTTGGCCACTGCCTGACTTGCCAATACTTCATCTCTCTCTTTTATTGTTCGCCATATTTTATAGAGTTTCCTGCTGTAAACCAAATTTCTCTTTATTCTGGTTTTTCACTCTCCAAATCTGGTGACATAGCTGTATTTACTTACTGTGGACCAGTAATCCCTAGTTACCAACTAGGCTACTTTACTAGATAATAAAGAAATTTCAAACAGGTATCACCATAGTGATTGATCTGATAATGGTTTAGTGTTATTTTATCAGGGCTAAAAAATAACATGTTAAGACAAGCAGCATGCAGAAATGTAAGAATTTAAATAAAACCTGAGTTCTAATTAACTCTTTGAAGTTTCAACTTGGCCCATTGAAATTTAAATTCAATAAGAACAATTTTGGATCACTTTACATTTTAATTTATGACTCACACCAGGGGATAAATAGAACATGGAACCACTAAACACTAAATTGCAAGGTGTGATTCGCACGCTATGTCTTGCAATAGAATAGCATATTGCTGCAGGGGGCATAGGAGACTGCGCAAAATAAAATCTTGATCTGGTTTCTCATGCTTTAACAACCCTCTTTAGACATCAACTAATTTTCAGGCTTTGGAATATACAGTATAGAATGGATTGCACAGACTGGAACAAAATAGAACGCACGACGGGAAAGATGCAGAATGGAACACACACCAGAAGGGACAGGGCACGGGACACTCAGCATGGAACACACGTAGAGCAAACATAATACAAACAATACATGGGAAACACTTAGAATTCCACAAAGAGTTGTCAAAATGGGACGGGTGATGTTAAATTGAAACATAAAAACTGCTTGTTGACAAGAAAACAACTACCTTTCACATCTTTTACCAGGCATCTATGGGTCTTGCTTAATGGTCTTAGAGGCATTTCAATAGTATCCTGCTCAACTATTCCATTTTCTTACCAGGAACTGTGAGTCTCACACTTCATGAGCACTTGTGTGGAGATTTTAATATGCTGGAAGGGAAGGGAGCTCTGATTTGTAGTGCCTTTTTCCAGATAATGTGAGTTGGACACCTCTTTCATCAGTTGCATTAAGTGGAGCATGGTAGAATGACACATATAGAAATCAAGACTACTTTTTTAAGGTGATAATTCCCAAATGCAATTGTAATCGTAGCATTCCAAAATAATGGTCTTAGAGCAGGGTCTAGGCAATTGAGATACAGTAAAATTATTTCTTGAAAATCAGGGTAATCAAGATTCCTCTGCTTTCTGATTGTTTCTCATTTATAAGATACTAATCGGGGTGAAAGGAAAAATTGCTTTCAAAAATCAGATTAAAAGGTAGTGTAGTACAAGTCTTTAATTCAAGTTACTATTGCAGTTGCAGATTTTTTTGTCATCAAAGTTTCTGCAAATATAACTATTTTCATTTTCTTCCAAATAAAGAACAGATTTGAATTAATAACGTAATTCAAAGTAATCATATGTCAAAAGTTGTATAGATTTCTGAGTCATTGATATTTTCCCCTGTTCTCATTCAGGTCTTTTGGTTTGCCATAGCAACTTGTTAACATTCTCCCTTCAGTACGCAGAACTCATAACATTTAGACTCCTTGAGCATCTGATCTCTCATGAGATAATTCATGCGGAACAGACAGATCAGACGCTCAAGGAGTTTAAAATCGGGAAATTGGTTTATTTTTATCACATGCACCGAAGTACAGTTAAAACTTTTTTTATTTGCAGACCATCCATATAGATCATTTCATCATATCAATGTATTGAGGTAGTGTGGAATGAAATGTTACAGTTACAAAGGAAGTGAAGTGTAGGTAGGCAATAAGGTGCAAGGCCGTGCCAAGGTACCTTGTGCCCATTACTGTCCCAGAGACTATTCAATAGACCAGTAATAGCAGAATAGAAGCTGTTCTTTGAGTCTGATGGTACATGCTTTCAGGCTTTTCTTCTGCCCACTGAGGGAAGGGAGAAGAGAGGGCATCCAATATGGGCAGCGTCTGGGTTTTTTACCGAGGCAGCAAGAAACATAAACAGGACTCTGGTTTCCAGGCTGTGCTGAACTGTTTCCACAAACCTCTGCAGTTCATTGCAGTCCTGGGCAGAAGAGTTGTCATACCAAGCGGGATGCATCCAGATAGAATGCTTTCTGTGCTGTTCCTGTTACTTTTTTTCTGAGGATCAGCAGGAACTTGCCAAATGTCTTTAGTTTCCTGGATATACTTGCTTGGCTGTGGCATCTACTTGGTGGAACTAGTATAGGCTAATGGTGATGTACAATCCTAGAAACCTGAAGTTCTCAACCCCAACACCACTGATATAGACAAGAGAGTGTGTACCGCCTCCCTTCCTAAAGTCAATGAGCAGCTCTTTTTTTTCTTTAAAACTGACATTGATGGAAAAGTTATCATAAAATAATGTCATAATGTGACTCGGCTCTCTGTCTCCTTCCTGTACTCTGACCATAATTTGAGATGTGGCCCACTATGGCAATGTCATCTGCAAACTTGCAGATGAAGTTAGTGAAGAATCAGTTATAAGTAGAGCAGGGGGCCGAGGCGCAGCCTTGTGTGGCACCAGTGTTGAAGACAATCATGGCATAGGGATGTTGTTGCCTGTCCTTACTGATTGCCATCTGTTGGTCAAAAGCTAAGTTGCAAAGGGAGGAGCTAGGTCCAAGGTCTAGAAATTTAGAGAAGAGCTTCCCTGGAATTATAGTATTAAGGGAGGAGCTGTAGTCAATAAAGAATAATCCCACATCAGCGTCCTTGCTGTCCGGATGCTCCAGAGATGAATGTAGGGCTATGGAAATGGCAGGCACTGTGGACCTGTTCCAGAAGTAGACAAATTGTAGAGGGCTGGGAGGCTGGAGGATAATAATGTGAATAAATTTTAGCCATAACAACTGCATCGTATGGGGAGTTTCAAGCCTCTCCTTGGCCCTACCAGTATCAAAGGATCAAAGGACAGGAAGATGTTCTTCCTTCCCTGTGCTGCATTGCTCACTGATAAATGGATACAGAACATTTATCCTTCATTTCTAACAAACACAGATAAACTTAGAAGTCTTGATGACCACAGAGTTTGTGCCTTAATGTGTCAAGTTGACTCTATTCAGGGCTGCTGCCACACTAACCTCCGAATGCTTTTAGCACTTGTAAAAAGCATACTCTGTGAAATGGCTTTCCCTAAAGCTCTTCAGACCACCTTTCCCAACCCCTGTCATTAACTGAAAAAAATGCAGCTATCCCACACAACCAGTCTCAATCTAACCTCCCCAAACCTGTGCTCTGAGCACCAGCTTAACCTTTTCCTCACCTCTTGAGCTCGTAACAAGTCAAAGTGAACTTATTGTCAAATGCATCACAAGCACATAGTATCACAGATAGTATTCACAAGAGAAAAAATGAGTAGACACAGCACGAAACACCATATTTGTACAGAAAATAGAACAGAGTATTAATAGAACATACAGAATGGAATGGTTTTTAATGCAGAACAAGGACACATATAAAGCAGATATCTTGAGCACTCAATATGGAAAATGGCCATGAACACTGCATGACACTCACATAGAGCATAGAATGTGGAATATATGACATGGTTGTTCAAGAACAGTTTCTACTCCTCAACCATCAGGCTCTTGAACAAAAGCTGATAACTACACTCATTCTACTTTCTGGTGCTCCCACAATCAATGATCTCACTTTAAGGACTCTTTATCTTGTTATTTCATGTTTGTTATTTATGGATATTTATTTATATTTGCATTTGCACGGTTTGTTCTTCATTGATCCTGTTCACAGTTACTGTTCTATAGATTGGCTAAGTATGCCGAAAGGAAAAACAATCTCAGGGTTGAATGTGGTGACATACGATAGGGTACGATGGGGATACAATAGGGTCTTTTAAGAGACTCTTAGATAGATATATGCGGCTTAGAAAAATAGAGGGCTATGCGTATAGGGTAATTCCAGGCAGTTTCTAGAGTAGGTTACACAGTCAGCACAACATTGTGGGCCAAAGGGCCTGTAATGTGCTGTACTTTTCTATGTTCTATGACATGTATGCACTCTGATAATAAATTTTACTTCGAATTTTGGATTACACAAAGAATGCACATCACAGATATAACTGAGGGTTTAGACCACTGCATGGAACACACATGGAGAAGAGTTTTAAACAACTGACATCTTGAATAGTGCTGACAGGTTGGATCAGCACTGAATGCCCAAAGTGATGTGCTCTGAGAACATCGAGCGCACCTCGTCGATCATAGAGCAGATGTGTAAACCTGAATGGAATGCAAGGCTTGAAATGCTGGAGATGGTATAAGCACAGAATACACAGGGCTGCTGGATTTAACCATTTGTAATAGAGGGCATTGGTACCTCTGCACTGCCTCTAATAATTGCTGTACTAATTGTGCTGCAGGCTGCTGCAAGCACTCATTATGAATCACAGACTGTATCCCCATTATGCCTTTGATATTTTAATAAGATATTTGAATCAGATCAAAGGAACAATTAGCATTCACGCTATAGTAATACTATAGTGGGAGTGTTATAGTGTGCATTGCCATCTGCAATGAGCAATGAACAGCAAAAGGCTTCTCTTCTCCTATTATACTCCATGTTACTATTATCTTAAAGAGGCACAATCATTATTCTGGAAATTTTGATAAGGTGACGGATAAACATTGGATGACAACGTAACTAAACTTAAGCAACGCACACAAAATGCTGGAGGAACTCAGCAGGTCAGGCAGCACCTATGGAACGGAATACGCGGTTGAAATTTCGGGCCAAGACCCTTCTTCAAGACAGAGAAGATATCAGAATAAAAAGGTGGGGTGGGGGCGGGAAAAGAAAGAGTCTAGCTGGAAGATGATAGGTGAAACCAGGTGGGTGAGAAAGGTAAAGGGCTGGAGAAGAAAGAATCTGATAGGACGGGAGATTGGACCATAGGAGAAGTGGAAGGAGGAGGGGACTAAGTTATGAAACAGGGGCAGCTTTCATAAGGTGGCTACTGCCATGAGGTAGCAGAAAGACCAATGGATGAGTACCTGAGCTTTATTGGTTTTGATTCCCTGCTCCATTGTGTAGCCCCCCTGTTAGTTTACCAGGCTATGATTAAACAATGAACTATGAATTCCTCTCCAGATGATATAAGTGAACATCAAAACTCTTTTTCAAACCTGGGGAAAGCTCCTGGCCCTGATGGGTTTACCGCAGAATTTTATAAATGTTTTGCACCTTCATTAATCCCTTGGTTCTGTAGGGTTTTCGAGGCTTCATTAAAACTTGGTAAACTTCCCGAATCTTTCAATAGAGCGTCAATCTCTCTAATATTAAAGAAGGATAAAGATCCTGCTCAATGTGCATCTTATAGACCAATATCTTTATTAAATGTTGATTCTAAAATTTTTTCTAAGTTATTAGCAAACAGATGAGAAAAAGTACTTCCTTTTATTATGTCGGAAGACCAAACGGGTTTTATTAAAGGTCGCTACTCTTTTTATAACATTCGCACACTGTTAAATATTGTTTATACCCCCTCACAAAATGTTCCTGAGTGTGTTATCTCTTTAGATGCTGAGAAAGCTTTTGATAGAGTAGAATGGCCTTACTTATTTAAGGTGCTTGAAATGTTTAACTTTAGCTCGAAATTTATATCCTGGATCAAACTGTTATATCATTCTCCTGTGGCCTCGGTCCGTACTAACTCTCTAAACTCACCTTTTTTCCCTCTTTTTCGAGGTACTCGACAAGGGTGTCCTCTTAGTCCTTTATTATTTGATATTGCATTGGAACCTCTTGCAATTGCCATTCGAGAATCTCCAAATATTACTGGGATAACTCGGGGCTTAAAGTCCCATGAAATATCACTCTATGCTGATGACTTACTTCTATATATTTCTAATCCTCAAAAATCTATCCCTGCTGTTTTAGAGTTATTAGCACAACTTAGTTTCTTTTCAGGTTATAAATTAAATCTTAGTAAGAGTGAACTTTTCCCGATTAATAAGCAACTTCCCTTATATCATAACTTTCCATTTAAATTGATTAATAATTGTTTTTCATATCTTGGGATTAAAATTACTTGTAAACACAAAGATTTATTTAAGATTAACATTTTACCCTTAATTGACCATATTATTCAACTTTCATCTAAATGGTTTCCTTTATGTTTAACTTTGATTGGTCGTATTAATGCAGTTAAGATGTTTTTTCTGCCAAAATTTTTATATATATTTCAGGCATTACCGATTTTTGTTCCAAAATCTTTTTTTGATAAAGTTGACTCAAAAATTTCTTCATTTATTTGGCAAAATAAAAACCCGAGACTGGGTAAAATACATTTACAGAAAGCTAAGAGAGATGGAGGTTTAGTATTACCTAACTTTAGATTCTATTATTGGGCAATTAATATTCGACATATGAAATTTTGGTTACTTGACCAGGATGTACTATCCATTCCTAAATGGGTAGAATTGGAATTACAATCTGTTCAGGGCTATACACTTGGCTCTATTTTAGGTTCCTTTCTTCCTTTTGATTTGAAACGCCGCAAACAGGTATCTAACCCGATAGTTAAATATACCTTACATATTTGGTTTCAATTCAGAAAATTTTTTGATCTTAACCAATTTGGGCTAGCGATTCCTATTTTAGGTAACATATTTTTTCCTCCCTCTTTTACGAATCGTGCTTTTCAAACTTGGAAGACTAAGGGTATTTCACGGTTTTTGGATTTATTTTTAGATGGTTCCCTTATGTCTTTTGAACAATTAGCTAATAAATATAATTTATCAAGAATACATTTTTTTAAATATCTACAAGTTAGAAATTTCCTAAATACTATACCTGCTTCCTTTCCAATGCTTCCTCCTACATACATTTTAGATACTATAATTAACCTTAATCCATGTCAGAAAGGTGCATCGGCTATGATTTATAATATTATTATGAAACATAGGAAAGCTCCATTTGATAAGATTAGGGTAGATTGGGAACAGGAATTGGGTTCTATCATTTCCGTGGATGACTGGGGGCAGATTTTACAATTAGTCAATACTTCCTCTATCTGTGCTAAACACTCCCTAATTCAATTTAAAGTTGTTCATAGAGCACATATGTCCAAAGATAAATTTGCTCGCTTTTATTCTCATATTAATCCTTTTTGTGATAGATGTCTGGGGCAGATAGCCTCTTTAACTCATATGTTTTGGTCTTGTCCTACTCTGGAAACTTTTTGGAGAGACATTTTTAACATTATCTCAAAGGTATTGAATATAGATATCTCTCCTCACCCTATTACTGCTATCTTTGGACTACCTAAAACTTCCAGTAATCTTTCTCCTTCAGCCCATAGAATGATTGCATTTCTTACTTTAATGGCGAAAAGATGTATCTTACAACATTGGAAAGAGCTTAATGCTCCAACCACCTTTTTTTGGTTCTCTCAGACGATATTACGTTTGAATTTGGAGAAAATTAGAAGCCATCTTTATGATTCCTCACTTAAATTCGAACAGACCTGGAGATCTTTTATTCAATATTTTCATTTAATGTAATTTTTTTTCCTTCTCTTTTTTGCTCCATATTTATATACCCTTCTTGTTTTTTTTTACTGTTTTTAATGGGGGTCGGGTTTGAGGATGTGATTTTAAGTTCTTTAACTCTACTTGGTTCCAAGTTAGCCCATTGCTTCGCTTTGCTTTTAGTTTAGTTGCACGATGGGTTTTTTTGGGGGTTTTTTTTTTCCTTTTCTCTATTGATATATATATATATAAATTAGTATACTATTATGTTACCTTAGTATATTATGTTTAAATTACATTGTTTGTATCACTTTTTTTTCTGTATTAATATCTCCTGTAATTTTATTATATTCTAATAGTGTATTAGTGCCTATATGGCTTACCTTTTTGTATACTTATTCAATAAAAAGATTTAAAAAGAAAGAAAACTCTTTTTCAAATAGGAGGAATAGTTTTCCCCCTTTGAAAGCAGCCTTAATAATCAGGCCTTTTTCCAATGGTTTCTAATAGAGAAATTCAGAGCAACACAATGTAAAAATTTGGAGGAACTCATCAGGTAAGACAGCATCTATGGAGCGGAATAAACAGTTGATGTTTTGGGCCGAGACCTTTCATCAGGACTGGAAAGGATGGGGGAAAAAGGCAGAATAAGAAGGTGAGGGGTGGGAAAAGAGTTCAAGTTAGCAGGTGGAAGGTGAAATCAGGTTAGGGGGAGAGGGAATGAAGTAAGATGGATGGTGAGAGATGGAAGATGTAAAGGGTTGAAGAAGAAGGGATCTGATAGGAGAAGATAGTGGACATAGGAGAACAGAAAGAAGGAGGGGCACCAGTCGGAGGTGATGGGTAGGTGAGGAGAAGAGGAATAAGAATCAGACTGGGGAATACAAAAAAAAAGAGAAGTGGAAGGGGAAGAAATCACCAGATGTTAGAGAAATCAATGCCCATGCCATCATGTTGGAGGCTGCGTAGGAGGTGTTGCTCTCCCACACTGAGAGTGACTTCATCATGATAGTAGAGGAGGACATGGACTGTTGTGTTGGAACGGGAATCGAAAGTTGAATTGGAACTAATGGCCACCAGGAAATCTCACCTTTTGCTGTCTCTTAATCTTTGTCGGGTTTCACCAAAGCTCCGTCAGGAGAACTGGATATAGTAGATGACCTTGACAGACTTGCATGTGAAGTATCACATCACCTGGAATGACTGATCGGAGCACGGAATAGTGGTGAGGGAGCAGGTGCAGGGGCAGGGATAAATGCCAGGAGGAAAATCAGTGTGGAAGGATGAGTGAACAAGGGAGTCATACAGAGAGTAATCCCTGCAGAAAGTGGAGTGTGCCAGGGAAGGGAAAGATGTGCTTAGTGGTAAGATCTCGCTGAAGATAGTGGAAGATACAGAAAATGATGTGCTGGATACAGAGGCAGGAGTTTCAGTGTAAGTGCCTCCACAAATATAAAGGTGTGATGTTCGCTGGTGCTACTGACAAGAGTTTAAACTAAAGTGGCAGGATGGAAGAAACCAGAGAGCAGGTCAGAAGTCAAAGGGTTTGATGGGAAGGTAGAAGTTATTTGCATCAGATTTCACCGTGAAAGACACTAGCGGTATGGTGGAGTTACAGGCGTCGGGAGTCATGACGTATGTGGAGTTACCAAAACCATAGAGAAGGTTCTTGGGAAACTGAAAGGTCTAAAGGTAGATGTCACCAGAACCAGACAGTGTACGTCCCAGAGTTCTGAAAGAGGTGGCTGAAGAGATTGTGGAGGCATTAGGAATGATCTTTCAAGAATCACTAGATTCTGGAATGGTTCAGAAGACTGGAGAATTGAAAATGTCACTCCACTCTTCAAGAAGGGAGAGAGGCAGAAGAAACGAGACTATAGACCAGTTAGTCTGACTTAAGTGGATGGAAAATGTTGGAGTCAACTATTAAGGATAGGTCTCAAGGATAAACTGGGCCATAGTCAGCATGATTTCCTCAAGGGAAAATCTTGCCTGACAAATCTGTTGGAATTCTTTGAAGAAATAGCAAACAGAATAGACAAAGGGGAGGGGAGGGAACGTCGGCATTTTCATGCCTTACAAGGCGCAGATTGGAAGTCTGTGTGGGGCGTCACTCCTCGCACAGACACTGGAGCAATGTATAGTTAAATGCCTTGCTCAAGGACACAAACACGCTGCCACAGCTGAGACTCAAACAGGCGACCTTCAGATCACTAGACGAACGCCTTAGCCACTTGGCCACGTGCCCAACACAGACAAAGGAGAATCGGTTAATGTTCTGTAATTGGATTTTCAGAAGGCCTTTGGACAAGGTACCATGCATGAGGCTGCTTAACAATCTATGAGCCCATGGTATTACAAGAAAGATTCTAGCATGGATAAAGCAGAGGCTGACTGGCAGGAGGCAAGGAATTTGACTACAGGTAGCCTTTTCTGGCTGGCTGCCAGTGACTAGTGCTGTTCTACAGGGGTTTGTGTTGGGACCAATTCTTTTTATGATATATGCCAATGATTTGGATGAAGGAATTGATGGTTTTGTTGCAAAGTTTGAAAATGATATGAAGATAGGTGAAGGGTCAGGTAGTTTGGAGGAAGTAGAGAGGCTACAGAAGGACTTAACGGATTAGGAGAATGGGCAAAGAAATGACAGATGGAATATAGTGTCAGAAAGAGTATGGTCATGAACTTTGGTAGAAGAAATGAAAGGGTTGACTATTTTCTAAATGGAGAGAAAATAGAAAATCTGAAATGCAAAGGGGCTTGTGAAGGATTCTCTTAAGTCTGACTTGTAGGTTGGGTCTGTGGTGAAGAAGGCAAATGCACAGTTAGCATTCATTTCAAAAGGACTAGAATATAAAAGCAAGGATGTAATGTTGAGACTTTATAAACCACTGGTGAGGCCTCACCTGGAGTATTGTGAGTAGTTTTGGGCCCCTCATCTTAGAAAGGACGTGCTGAAAATGGAGAGGGTTCAAAGGATGTTCATGAAAATGATTCCAGGATTGAATGGCTTGTCATATGAAGACTGTTTCGTGGCTCTGGGCCTGTATTTGCCCTGGAATTGAATAGTGAAAGGCCTTGATAGAGTGTATATTGAGAGGATGTTTCCTATGGTGGGGGAGTCTAAGACCAAATGACAAGGTCTCAGAATAGAGGAGCATCATTTTAGAGTGGAGGTAAGGTGCAATTTCTTTAGCCAGTGGACGGTCAATCTGTGGAATTTGTTGCCACAGGCAGCTGTGGAGGCCAAGTCTTTATGTATACTTAAAGCAGAGGTTGATAGATTCTGGACTGGTCAGGGCATGAAGAGATGGGGCTGAGAGGAAAATTAGATCAGATATGATCAAATGACAGAGCAGACTCGATGGGCCAAATGGCTTAATTCTGCTCTATATCTTATGGTCTTATGGCTATGACAAGCAAATCTGAAAGGAACATGGTGGATTGATGGGCCGATGTGTGTTTATCTCAATGCAAGAAGTATCAGAGGTAAGGTAGATGAACTGAGACCCTGGATTAGTGAATGTAGTTATTATGTTGTGGTCATTACAGAGGAAAAGGTTGCAAGAGGGATGGGACTAGCAGCTTAACCTTCCAGGATTTTGATGTTTCAGAAATGTGAGACAGGGAGGTAGAAGAGTTGCAGGATTTTCATTACTTTTCTGGGAGAATGTCCCAGGTGCATGGAGGCAATATGCATAAAGTTTAAAAATGGGAAAGGTGCAATCATTATGATGGGTTATAGTGTAAGCCTCCCAACAGTAAGTGGGAGATGGAGGAACAGATCTGTAGGCAGATTATGGAAAGACTTAAGTGCAACAGGGTCATTGTAGTGGGTGATCTCAACTTCCCCCATATTGACTGGGATTTCCTTAGTTCAAGAGGATTAGAATTTGTTAGGTCCATTGCAGAGAGCTTCTTGAAACAGTATGTGCATAGGTCAACTATAGTTGGGAGCTATATTGGATCTTATTTTGGAAAACGAGTTTGCCTAGGTGACAGAAGTTTCAGTGGGTGATCATATTGGAAATTGTGATCATAACTTTAATTATAAGATAGTTATGAATAAGGAACAGACTGGAACTGGAGGAAAGTATTAAATTGGGGCATTACTAGGTAGGAACATGGGAGAGTAAATCAGGAGCAGCTGTTATTGGGCAAGTCCACATCTGATATTTGAGAGTTATTGCCAAGGGTGCTAGTGGAAGCAGATCGAATAATGGCATTCAAGAGACTTTCACAGAAATATAGAAACATAGAAAACCTACAGCACAATACAGGCCCTTTGGCCCACAATGCTGTGCCAAATATGTACTTACTTTAGAAATTACCTAGGGTTACCCATAGCCCTCTATTTTTCATGTACCTATCCAGGAATCTCTTTAAAGACCCTATTGTATCTGCCTCCAAGGAGAAAAGGCTGAATTCACTCAACCTATTCTCATTAGCCATGCTCTCCAATCCAGGCAACACCTTTGTAAATCTCCTCTGCAACCTTTCTATAGTTTCCATATCCTTCCTGTAGTGAGGCGACCAGAACTGAGCACAATACTCCAAGTGGGGTCTGACCAGGGTCCTATAAACCTGTAGCATTACCTCTCGGCTCTTAAACTCAATCCTACAGTTGATGAAGTCCAATGCACCATATGCCTTCTTAACCATAGAGTCAACCTGCGCAGCTTTGAGTGTCCTATGGACTCGGACCCCAAGATTCCTCTGATCCTTCACATTGCCGAGAGTTTTACTATCAATATTATATTCTGCCATCATATTTGACCTACCAAAATGAACTATCTCACACTCATCCGGGTTGAACTCCATCTGCCACCTCTCAGCCCAGTTTTGCATCCTATCAGTGTCCTGCAGTAACCTCTGACAGCCCTCCACTCTAACTGAAACACCCCCAACCTTTGTGTCATCAGCAAATTTATTAACCCATCCCTCCACTTCCTCATCCAGGTCATTTATAAAAATCACAAAACGAAGGGGTCCCAGAACAGATCCCTGAGGCACACCACTGGTCACTGACCTCCATGCAGAATATGACCATATGTCCCGTCTAGAACCACTCTTTACCTTCTGTGGGCAAGCCAATTCTGGATCCACAAAGCAAGGCCCCTTGGATCCCATGCCTCCTTATTTTCTGAATAAGCCTTGCATGGGATACCTCATCAGATGCTTTGCTGAAATCCATATACACTACATCTACTGCTCTACCTTCATCAACATGTTTAGTCACATCCTCAAAAAATTTAAACAGGCCTGTAAGGCACAACTTGCCTTTGACAAAGCCATGCTGGCTATTCCTAATCATATTATGCCCCTCCAAATGTTCATAAATCCTGCCTCTCAGGATCTTCTCCATCAACTTACCAACAAGGTTCTGATTTTCCAGATGGAGACATGAAATATGCTGGAAATGGACCGATGTGGATCATGTACAGCCAGAAGTGAGTACTTCTATTTGGCGTCATGCTTAGTCCTGGTATCCTGGGCTGAAGAGCCTGCTCCTGTACTAAAAGCATAAGAAATAGGAGCAGCAGTAGGCCAACTGGCCTGTCAAGCCTGCTCCGCCATTCATTAAGATGATGGTAGATCTGGCCGTGGACATAGCTCCACCTACATGCCTTTTCCTCATAACTCTCAATTCCCTTACCATGCAAAAAAACAACCTGTATGTCTTAAATATATTTAATGATGTAACCTCTACTGCATCCCTGGGCATAGAATTCAACAGATTCCTGCTCTCTGGGAAAGGCAGTTACTCCTCATTTCTGTCCTGCATCTAATTCCATGAATTTTGAGGTACGTCCCTTAGTTTTAGTGTCACCAAGATTATTGTTTTTTTCCTTATCCATCCCTTATATAATTTTATAGATGTCTATAGATCTCCTCTCATTCTTGTGAACTCCAGTGACTATAGTCTCAAGTGACACAGTCTCTCCTCATCTCCAGAATTATCCCAGTGAAACTCCTCTGTACTGCCTCTAAAGCCAGTGTATCGTTGCTCAAGTAAGCAGATCAGACCCATATGTAGCACTCCAGGTGCAACCTCATCAGTATCCTGTACAGTTGCAGCAAAACCTACAATTCAATCCCTTTAACAATGAAGGCCATCATTACATTTGCCTTCTTGACAAATTGTTGCATCTAAAAATTCATGCACAATCACCCTCAGTCCCTCTGCACAACAGCATGTTGTAATCTTTCACCACTTAAATAATAATCCCATCTTCTATTTTCCCTTCCAAAATAGATGGCCTTACATTGACCAACATTATACTCCATCTGCCAAACTTTTGCCCACTCACTTAACCTACCTATATCTCTCTGTAGACGTTCTGTGTCCTTTGCACAATTTGCTTTTCTCCTCAATCTAGTGCCATCAGCAAATTTAGATATGTTATAGTCAGTCTCCTCTTCCAAATCTTAAATATAAATCATGAATAGTTGTGGGCACAAAAATAACCTCTGCAGCACTCCACTCACCACTGATTGTTAACCAGAGAAACACCCATTCATCCCAACTACAATACTCCCAATCCCATGCACCCTCAGAGACCTTATCGAATGCTTTTGGAAATCCAGGTATACAACATCCACCGATTATCTTCTGTCCACTGCATGCATTATACTTATTTATCAAGATACAGAATGGAATAGGCAACTTTGAGCTGTGCTGCCCAGCAACCCCAAATTTAACTCGGACCTAATCACAGGACAATATACAATGACCAATTAACCTATCAGCCAATATGTCTTTGGACTGTGGGAGGAAACCGGAGCACCCAAAGGAGACACATGCAGTCACAGGGAGAACCTAGAAATGCCTTACTGGGAGCTGCAGGAATTGAACCTGGGTCACTGATACTGTAAAGTGTTGCACTAGCCACTGCGCTACCATGCTGCCTCAAATAATTCCAGCAAGTTTGTCAAACAAGACCTTTCCTTCCAGAAGCCATGCTACGTCTGCCTGTTGGAAACCTTTCTATCCAGAAGTCTCATTATTTCCTCTTTAACAATAGCTTCATGCATGTTCCTGGCTACAGATGCTAAGCCAACCAGCCTTTAGTTATTAGATTAGATTCAACTTTATTGTCATTGTGCCGAGTACAGATACAAAGCCAATGAAATGCAGTTAGCATCTGGCCAGAAATGCAAAGAATAGTGATATTTACTAAATAACTGTGAATAAAAAGTAAGTGCTACAGCACACAAATATAAAAGTACTGAGACAGTACAATACGGGTGCAATACTGCTTAGCGCTGTGATGTGAGGTTCAGCAGAGTCACAGCCTCAGGGAAGAAGCTCTTCCTGTGCCTGCTGGTGCGGGAACAGAGGCTTCTGTAGCACCTACCAGATGGGAGGAGAGTAAAAAGTCCATGGTTAGGGTGAGATGTATCCCTGATAATGCTTTTCGCCCTGCCCAGGCAGCGGTTATGGTAGATGTTCTCAATGGTGGGCCATTGGGTGCTGATAATCCGGTGGGCAGTTTTCACCACCCGCTGGAGTGCTTTGCAGTCCGATACGGGACAAATGCCATACCACACTGAGATGCAGGTGGTGAGTATGCTCTCAATGGTACAGCAGTAAAAGTCCGTCAGTATCCTGGGACAGAGGTGAGCTTTCTTGACACAGGAAATAAAGGCGCTGTTGCGCCTTTTTGATCAGGATGGAGGAGTTCAGGGACCAGGTGAGGTCCTCGGAAATGTGGACACCAAGGAATTTGAAGCTTGATACATGCTCCACTACAGCTCTGTTGATGTAGTAGGGGGCGTGAGTATGGCTCCTAGCATGCCTGAAGTCTACAATGATCTCCTTGGTCTTCTGGGTGTTAAGGGCCGGTTTGTTGTTGGCACACCACACAGTCAGGTGCTGGACCTCATCCCTGTAGGCCATCTCGTCATCCCCTCTGATCAGGCCAACCACCGTGGTGTCGTCTGCGAACTTCATTATGGAGTTAGAAGCATGTGTAGGAACGCATCCTACATCCTTATTTTAAACAGTGGAATGACACTTGCTGTTATCCAATTCACCAGGGCCTGTCCATAGAGTTTTGGTAGATTATCACGAAGTGCCTCTACTAAAACATCTGCCATTTCTTTCAGTACCTTAGTATATGTTCCATTGGGTTGAGGGAATTTATCTACCTTTAGGCCCACTATTTTGCTCAGTACTACCTCTTTAGCGATAACACTTGTACCAAGGTCCTCACCCCCCGCGCCCCCCCCCATCACATTCATAACATCTATCTTTGGCTTGTTAGACATGTCCACCATTGTGAAGATTAACACAAAAACAGTTTTTTAAAGGGTCGGCCATTTCCACAAGACCCAAGACTAATTTTCCCTTCTCATCTTCTAAGAAATCTACATTCACTTCAGCCAGCTTTTTCTCCTTTATAAACTTATAAAAGCTTCTACTGTGGCGGCCCGCCATCTGGAGCCGTGGGTAGACACGCGGTAGCGCCTTTGGAACTACCCGCTCGGGGAGGACCTTCCAGGGACAGTCTGACGTCACATCCGCCCAGCCCACGGGAGGGGAGATTTAAGCGCGCGATTTTGAATGAGTAAAGGCATTCTGAGTTCAGCTCTCTCTGCCTCCGTGTGTTTCTTTAGTAACACGTTTGCGCGTGACTACTCTACTATCTTTTTTAATATTTTGTGCTAGTTTAATAATCTATTGTACCTTACTTTTCTTTATTGCTTGCTTAGCAGTTTTCTGTTCCTTTGAAAGTTTTCCAATGTTTGATGGCCATGTATGTTCAAGTTTTTACCTTGATGCCTTCCTTTATCTCCTTAGTTATTCAAGGCTGGCGTTCTCCTTTACTGTCCTTGCTTTTAAATGGAATATGCTTTTGTTGGCCATTGTGGAAAAGCTCTTTGAAAGTTTGTGCTGCACTGTTCTTTGTTCTACCTGATTGCCAAATCTACAACCCCTTGCAAGACTAGGTGCATAGATTTTAAGATAAAATGGAGAAAATGACGGACATTGAGAGCCCATTATTACAGTAAACTTGGAGGAATACAAGGAGTAGAATGGGAATTAAGAAAGCAAAGGGAGAATAGGAAATAAAACTAGTGAATAATATTGAACATATCCAAACATAAAGAGCAAGAGAAACCTAAAGGAAAAGGTAGAGTCAAATATGAAGCAGAAAGATAACTTTCGTGTTGGAGAGGAGGATGTAAGTAGGGGTTTAATTATTATTTTATTGATATCTTTATAACAGAGGGGGCAATATCAATGAGGAAGGGCATGAAATAGGAAATAGGATAGCCATAGTAAGAGAGAAAGGATTAAAAGGGTTAACATCTTCAAAAGAGAAGAAATCAGCATGCTCGGCAGAAACATATCCCACGTTATTAAAAGAAGCAGGAGAAGATATGATATTATTATTATTGTTATTTAATTATTGAGTTTGAGCAGAATAGGCCCTAATGGCCCTTTGAGCCATGTAGCCCAGCAATCCTAAAATTTAATCCTAACCTAATCACGGGACAATTAACCTACCAACTGGTATGTCTTTGGACTGTGGGAGGAAATTGGAGCACCCAGAGGAAACCCGTGCAGTCACAGGAAGAATGTACAAACTCCTTACAGGCAGCAGTGGGAAGTAATGGCAATGACCATAAACTACCACACAGTATCGGTTAATAGCTAAAACAAATTGAAAGAGAGCTGATAGTCATATGTGACAGAGAATAAGTAGCAGGGATGTTTGGAAAAAAAGAGGGGGAATGAGACTCAAGGGATTACTACTCTGGGGGGCAGTACTGGCCCATGGAATGAATGGCTGTCTGTGTTGTTATAAATATTAAAAACTTGTTTCTTGAGGGTATCAAACTGGACGAATAAAAAACAAGTAGAACTGAGAAACATATTAACAGTCCTAGTCAACAGGATTAAGAGTCTCAGTGACGATCTTCCGCTGTGTGAAATATTTTAAAAAGGTATTTACATATTTAATTGTGGAGGGATACAGCTTTGTTGCATCATTTTACAAGGTTATCTATGAGTCTACAGACTATGCAGCCTACTAAGGTATGAAGCTGAGACAGCATTAGAAGTTATGTACTCTTTCGCATTGTGTGCAATGTGTCAATGATAACTTCAGGTGAGGATGAAAAAGATTGTCGGCTTTCAAAGAATTCAGCTTTAGCTTGAGCAGTCAGTATGGAACATCAGTTAACAAATTGAATAATGTGCGAAGGTATTTTGCAAAGTCTCAAAATGATGGGGTTAATTTTAATTTGCAGTGCTCTTTACTAAAGTTTATCCCTTGGGGCAAATCAAAGGAAAACGATACAGTCACTGCTTTGAGGTTTCAGTTACTGAAACAGGTGGAAATAGTTAAAACAAATGAAACTAGCAGACTTGTTTAATATGCAGCCTCTGTAGAAAGTGAAATAGAGTTAATGTTTTAGGCCAAAGACTCTTCAAGAGAGCTGGCAAAACATTGTATTAATAGTGTTGCTGCCATAGTGTTGCAGATCAAAGGAACCAGGTTTGATCTTTGACCTGAAATATTAACTGTTTCTCTTTCCACAGATGTTGCCTGACCTGCTGAGTGTTTCCACATTTTTCTATTCTTTTTTCAGATTTCCAGCACATGCAATTTTTTCCCCCAAGAATCATGCAGTATATTTAATCTGTTGGGAGACAAATATGGAAAGCCCAGAGAAAGCAGACCTTGGAGGATATGCCATGCCCTTTGAGATGGAAGGGAGACCGAAGAACTTGCCTGCAAGCTTCACTACCTTCAGACTTCTGCATTTATTTTTCTTTCTTGATCATCAAGGAGGGTTAACTGTGCCGGAGGCCACCTAGCTGTTGATCTTCAAACAAAAGTCTCTAAAGCAGCCTTTCTCAATCTTTTTGCCCGGAGGAAACCTTGAATTAATTTTCAGGTCCGAGGGCGTAAAAATTATTATATCCAGACCTCACAGTACGTTAGTGTGATCAGTAAGTTGTAGATATAAGAATCCAAAAATAATTGTCAATGCTCTTTTGAGTAGAGAGTGAATTTTTAGCCAACCTGTCTTTTAAAAAAGATAGTTATGCTTAGCTTACCTTTCTTGAAATTTTCCTTTCTTTCTCGTTCATAAATTTTAAAAACTCAGAAGGCAAGCATAATAAATTTCTCAATTCTGTGTCGATTTTGAGATGAGCACACATGGATTTCACCTTCAACAGAAATGAGATCATTTCTGTCCTTGGTCTTGATGCTTGTTAAATAAGAAAAAGCTTGCTCACACATATAAGAGTTGAAAACTGCAGCAAAATGTTCATTGCCAACCCTATGACTGGCAGGACACTGTTCTTTCACAGAAATCCAGAATTTATCCATGGACAGGTCAGTAAATCTCATCTCGACTGCACAAACAGACTGCATCTCACAAAATTCCTCCTCTCTCAAAGTCAAGTTCTCAGGCTGAGCAGATGATTCAGAGAAAGGGTCTCTTGCCCAGTCATACACGTGTTGAAAGGGAGGAAAAATATCCATTCAGCAGGCTAGTTTCTGTAGCCATTCTTCATCTTCAAAGCACTTAGCAAAAGTCTGGCCTACTATTTTCCTGAAAATACTCCTGCAATTCACCTTTCAGCCCAAAAAAACCTGTTGAGAATTCTTCCTCAGCTAAGCCACCAGATTTCTATATGTAACAGGAGATTGGTTGCTTTGTCCAGGTTTTCACGCAGTTTTTTAAACATTCTCGAGTGAACTGGTCTTAAAGCTACTAAATAACTTGCTTCCTGAATCCTTTTACTGACCGCCACTTTACCTTCAAAAGCTTTAATCTGTTTGTTTTGAGATTCTGATAGTCATTTAAAATAATCAGTATTTTCATGTGTGACATCTGTGATTTGCAGTTGTGTCTTTTTAATTTTGCTGGAGTCATTGCTGCATTTGTAAGTTGTTGCCACAGACTAGGCACAGTGGAATAAAACAACTTGGATCGCCAGTCCACGTAAAACCCATTGATAAGTAGTTTTCATTGTAAAGATATGGTACTGGCTGATTACTTTAGTCCCTCCCACTGCTTTTGTCTCCAGGACCGAGAAGAAGCTGGTGGACTTCTGGGGAAACAGGAGGCATTGGGTTTCTGCTGCATGCTGAGTCTCCCTATTGCTATGGGTGGTCAGTCATTGGTGTGTGTGTGTGTGTGTGTGTGCGCACCGAGCTGGCGGTTCTCCGCCTCAGGACCCTGCAGAGGTACCTGTACGGCAACCACCTTCCAAGGTGTCATGCGCTGGTGATGCACTTTTTCTGCCAGGGACTCTGGCTGCAGGAGGGACGGGGCTTCCAGCCAACAGCATCAGCCGCGCTGCTTTGACGGAAATGCCGAGGGTTTGACGTCTGGTCTCGTCTATACAGGGTGCCCCTGTGCCGGTGAGGGACGGTGTTCTAGTTGCGAGAGGGACTGGTCACCATTCTATCCTATCACGATGGCTGTCGAGGGGGCTCGGGGAAGTGGAGGGGTTCTGACTGCACCACCGCCTGATGGACCGGGAGTACTCGTCGGACCCAGACCTCGGATAACACACCGGAGAGGATCCCACACAACTTGAGCCAGCCACGTGGATGCCCACCGTGCCCTTCCGTGACACTCCAAAGCGTTTCTTGTACAGGCTGCTCTTGCATTCCTATCACTTCCTTGCCTTCGTCTGCCACCCAGACTTGCCTTGGCAGTCTGTTTTACCATTTGGCAGTGAAGGAGGCCCCTAATGGAAATTTCTTTATGCAAGAGTCTTTCCCCTGTACATTGGGGATCTGGAATGGAAGGTGTTGCATAGTATAATGCAACAGGTTTTTAAACATGTTCACTGTCACCCTGTGACAGGAAGGAGTCGGTGTAGCATGCTGATACTGAGTGTGAGAGGTTGCATCCCCTGTTTGAGTATCGGCACTGGCTGCTGCTCAGGTTATAGTTGTACTTCAGCCCTGTGCTCCTCATGTACGGGCACGCAGTATGGAAGGGAGCGGGCCGCAAGGAGAATCGTGGTAGACTTGGCCAGGGTGACCATTCACTGATCCAGGTGGCGGAAAGTCAAGGCCTCTGCCAGGGCCGACTGCCTGCCTCTCTTCTGAGTATACATTTGTGCCTGGCTGTCCTTGGAGAGGGAGCGTGCGTTTATAGTGGGGGATTACCAGGCATGGTGGCCCCCAGGGAATTGTCCGTTTTATAGGTAATAGTAATATTTTAAATTGAATTTATTCACTGTCTTGTAAATACTTGATGTTTGTACTTTGTGTATTTGTTGTGTAAATACACGTTTATAGTTTTGTGAAAAAGACAGTCTTTTTTGTGTCCATTGTTGCACGTGTTCTGTGAAACAACTCAGAAGGTTATAATTCTCCATTAACCTTATCAGAATTGTCTATAGGCCTAGGTATAGAATCCTCCTCTTCCATCTCACACCTCCTCTTCAAAAATCGCCACACTGAACCATCTTTAGGATGAAAATTTCTCTCCAATTTTCTACACCAGTAGTTTGTTCGCTCCTGTGTCAGGCGGCAGCGTGTCAGGGGAAGCTGGGGGAGGAAATTCAGGAGGGAGAGGCTGATGTCACAGCCCAAGTTGAACAAGACCACTCAAAGCTCAGAAAATGCACTTATCAGCCTACCGTGCTCCCCTCCGTGCAATAAATCGCTCACCAACTAACAGCTTACCATTCTCCCCTCCATGCAGTACAGTGCTTACCAATTATCAGTCTACCGTCCTCCTGTCTGTGCAATACAGAGTTCACCAAATATCTGCCTACCATCCTCCCATCTGTGCAATACAGAGTTCACCAAATATCTGCCTACCATCCTCCCACCTGTGCAATAGTGCTCACCAATTATCAGCCTACCATCCTCCCAACTGTGCAATACAGCACTCACCAATTATCAGCCTATCGTCCTCCGCTCTTTGCAATAAATCACTCACCAATTATCAGCCTACCATCCTCCCCTCCGTGCAATAAATCGCTCACCAATTATCAAGGCCCCCCCATCTCGCGTTTAAAAACTGAGAATGGACTCAAGCAAATAAACACTGTTGTGCTGTACACTGTGCTGAGAGACCTGGAACGAGATTGCTAACAGGGCTGCTTGATGTCACTGCCCTCCTCTGCCAGTGTTGGCATCGCGCAAAATTCCAAGAACTACGTTTACGATTTTAGCACCGTCTCTCGCGGAACCCCTAGTGACCTCTCACAGAACCCCGGCTCTAAAGATAATAGTCATTTCTGCATCCTCATACATCTGGGTGATGTTGATCTCCAGAGACTGAGTTCAAATTCCACCATAATCTGGCGATTCAGGGCAGACCCTGGTTAGTATCATCATAAGAATGATCAGATTTTTTAAAGAATTCAATATATTTGGGGGTGGGGTGGAGATCCTACTACCCTAATACATTGAGAGTGTAGAATTCCACAGCTGCTATCTGATCGTCAAAATGTTTCCTTACTTCCCTGCTTCATAAACTTTCTGCAGTCAACCCCCTCCACCCCCACAACTATTTCCCACTGTGACCAGAGGCTGGCCAATTGGTTGAAATACTGCAACCAGAACTGTGATGGTGCACCAAGCAGAAGAGGAAGAGATAGGAGAGGTGTTCAGATAGGGTGAATGGCAAATGGGAGGGAGCTGGAGAACTAATTAAAAAGATTCTCTATGTGTCTAATAGTGGTATTTGACAAGAGAGCAATTGTTGTATTCTTGTAATAAGAGGTTATTATCGGTACATTTCCTTCTTTTGATATGTTGTTCATCTCCATTGAGACAGTGTACAGATTCAGCTGGGACTGAAGTGACTGCATAGATACTGTGTGTTCTATTCAAATGTTAATCAAAGATACTTAGAGACTAATACAGATAGATAGACCGCTATCAATCCTGCAATCCTTATTTCGTGTATCTCGAATAGTTATATTTTCCGTATGAAATTCACTGAAGTACATGGAACAGCTTTTAATTAGCAGATGGTGTAAAGCAAAGAACGAACCTGCAATACTAACATGGCAGTAGAGACAAGGTATAACTTTAGCCTCAGCTTTAATTTTGACCAGCAAAATCACTGACTCAAGAGCATCCACTTCGTTGGTTTCATTCTCTTTATTACCAGAACATCATTTAGTTTGGATCAACTGGGAGCAGTGCCTTTGCACAGTGCCTTGTGATTCTTCTGTGAACATGAAATATAAAGGTTATGGCTGCACCAGGGCCAGTGCAAGTGGCAGTTGGCACGTGGCATGGCGGACTCCATCTTTCTCAGGCTGACTGCCTGGTCCCGAGGTCCTAGTCTCATATTTTGAGCCTACATTTCCCTTTGTCTACCACTTTCATCTCCTTTGTTCCGTTTTCAGCTTTGCCTTTCTACTTTCCATCTGTTCTTTTCAAGAAGTTGTTAATCTCAAACGCCATTTACCACTGTTATTTCCCTTGATGCTGTCAGACCTGTCAAATGTTTCTGAAATTTGTTTGGGTGGATGTAGAAGTTTGTTTCAACAAAGTAAATGTTGTAAGAACTTGACACTGCTGGAGACATGTAATTCTGAAGATCTAGACAGTAGGATCTCATTAGCGTCTTGCTATCAGGTAGACAGTCCAGGACATCAACAGAAGCAGTTCCATCAGCAGGTAGGAGGGGAACAAGAAGCTCAACAATGAATGGGCATCTTTTATTAATTGATAGAACAACGAAAAACTTCAAAGACAGAGCAATACACACAAAATACTGAAGGCAGCATCAATGAAAATGAATAAAGAGTCAACATTTTAAGCCACGACCCTTTATCAGGACTGGAAAGGAAGGGAAAACATCAGAATAAAATATGGAGGGGCGGGGAGAAGGGGAACAAACAAGAAGGAGATAAGTGAAGCCAGGTGGTGGGAAAGGTAAAGGGCTCTGTACTGCTGTTGGAGGGGAATGGAATCGTCGACGCTGAGATTTTCTTCTTTTCCATTTTTAAGTTGTTAGTTTTGCCCAAGTCTTTTAGTTTAGTTTAGTTTTTTTTTCTTTTGGGATGGGTTTTTTTTTCTCTTTTTCTTTCTTTTTTCTTTTTTTTTGCTTTATATTATCCGTGATCAGTTCTACATGTATGGGAGTTTTGGTAATTTCCACTATTTGGTTTTGCAATTACTCTTTTTTTAAATGTAACAATACATCTCATATTATCTGTATTATTGCTATGTTTTGTTTCTATATTTTGAAATTAATAAAAAGATTGAAAAAGAAAGGAAAGGTAAAGGGCTGGAGAAGGAAGAATCTGATAGGAGAGGGGAGTGGACTATAGAAGAAAGGGTACTGGGGGAGGTGATAGGTAAGTGAGGAGAAGAGGGAAGAGTCCAGAATGCTGAATACAAGAAGGGGGAGGGGAAAAGAAAAAAATATACCAGAAGGAGAGATCAAAGTTTGGAGGCGACCTAATCAGAATATGAGGTGTTGCTCCTCCACCTTGAGAGTGGCCTCATCGTGGCAAAAGAGAAGGCCATGGACTGACATGTCAGAACAGGAATGGGGATAGCAATTAAAGTGTTTGGCCACCGGGAAAGTCCGCTTTTGGAGCTGAGGTGCTCAACGAAGTGGTCCCCTAATGTACGTTTATATGTTGGATCTCACCAATGTAGAGGAGGCCACATCAGGAGCACTGGATACAGTAGATGACTCCAACAGATTAGCGGGTGAAGTGTTGCCTTACCTGAAAGGACTGTTTGGAGCCCTGAATGGAGTTGAGGGAGGAGGTGAATGAGCAAACGGAGCATTTCTGTTGCTTGCAGGGGTATGTGCCAGGAGGGAGATTAGTGGTGGGGGATGATTGGACAAGGGAATCACAGATGGAGTGATCCCTGCAGAAAACAGAGAGTGGGGGAAAGGTAATGATGTTTTTGATAATGGAATCCCATTGAAGATGGCAGAAGTTGTGGAGGATGATGTGTTAGATGTGAAGGCTCATGGGGTGGTTTGTGGGACGGACGAGTCTGTGACAAGGTGCTGGAAGATAAAAGGCAGAGTAAAACCACGGGTTCAAATGGGGTGAGAAGTGAAAGGTGTGCTGATTATGGGAAAAATTATGAAAATATTATTAACAAACAAGAGAAAATCTGCAGATGCTGGAAATCCCAGCAATATGCACAAAGTGCAAGAGGAACTCAGCAAGCCGGGCAGCATCTATGGAAAAGAGTACTATCGATGTTTTGGGCCAAGACACTTCAGGTTTCATTCCTGTGCCCAAGTGGCCTTGGAGCCATTTTGCGACTGCTCTGTAAGATTAACATAGGCAGATAAGAATCTCATTCAGCAATACCTTCACAAAATAATGTCACAAGCGGGATCAATACTGGGGTCAGAATCAGAATCAGGTTTATCATTACTGACATACATTGAGGAATTTGTTATTTTATGGCAGCAGTAAGACATAAACATTGCTTTAGTTAAATAATAAATAGAGTAAAAGACAAGAGACTGTAAAATAGACGAAACACTTTGGTTCTGTTGGCTGTGTAAGTCTAGGGAAGGCAATCTCCGGCCCCCCCCAAACATGTGAGACTGAGGTGCAAGCCCACCCCAAAACCCCCTGTTTGGGTGGACGCTGAGTGATTCGTTACCCCGTTACAAATAAGTACCACAAAATAACGGACAGTACACTGCATACAATTAAACAATTTAGCTTTAGAATTCTTAATTCAACTAAAGGATTAGTAAAGAAAAAGCAAAAAAAAAGAAAAGGGCCCATTTTGAAGAAACAGTCTAATGTGCACAAGTTGGAGCTCACGGTTGCCCTTTTGCTGATCCTCCTTCGATCTCCCTGGGCTTCGTCGAATCATGGCCCCGCTCTGGGTCCAGTCCTACGGCCTCTTCTCTCTGACGTCTTCTCCCTTCCTTTCCCACCGAACAAAAGACCCAGCTCACCCTGGTGTCAGGCACACAACACGAAAACTCATTCCCTTCATCACACTCCAAAGCACCCGTTATCTCTAACCATAACCGAAACACTGCTTCTACAGAAAGACCATTACATTAGCAGTGAAACCTTTCCCAGGGTGTTACCTAGATTTACTTCAGCATCCATACCTATTTGAATAAAACACCAGTATGAATGACAAAACACACCCTCTTGAGAGAGAAGCAGAGTAAAAGTTATCCTTTATCACCATGTCAAATAAGCGATGGGCCCTTCTTCTGCCTTCCTCTAAGATCAAGACTAGCTCATTTCAAATCAGATCATGTAGCATGCAGAATTAGTGAGTAGACCTAGCAGTGGCGTAGCTATTATTTGATTTAATTGTGCTTATAGTGATTGAGAAAGACCAAATGTTGGATGCATTTTATTGGCTTTTTAAGGAAAATTATTCCTTTTTTCTGAACACTAACAAAACTTATAAAGACCATTCCGACGAAAAATAAAAATCAAAGGATTTGAACTGTCACAGTAGGGAAGGTAAGGTCTCATATGTTTTGTATTTCCTGACAACATAGAATTAGACCATTCTGCTCGTTGAATCTATGCTGTCAGAGAAATCCAGTCTTATTCCCTCATTTATTCTCTCACATGTCCTTTAACTCCCTCCTGTTTCTCACACTAAGGTGATTTACACAAACTAGTTCAGCTAATATCCAACCACAAGCGGAATAAATTCTGCAGAAACTGAGTTTCTCCAGCAGTTTGGGTGGGCAGCTAACATCCAAGTTTATTGTGAACGGATCAGCAGTTGGTAAGATTACACTGTGAGGGAAGAGGAGACTTTGGTGAACAGCCTCCTTGAAGAACGGGAGTACATCACTACTTCTCATTTTCAAGAGCCAGCAGTTTTTTTCTCCAGCTCATGGAAGAACCTTAGAAGATGCATGTTTCAAACCAGGTTCCCAGTTGTACTGCGGAAGCCTGATTCAGTATTCTAAGTAGGGATACTGCTTCCTTACAGTTCAATTTCCAGTCTCCCTAATATCCACCACCACAAATGTGACATGATACAATAAGTGACACTCCGGACATTTCACTTATTGGTCCTCCTGCTAGTCCCCTCCCATGCAGGGCAAAGGTAAATCTCAACGGCATGCGCTCTGTAGTTCTGCTGTCAGCATTACATTGCTGTTGTGCTTAATAGGACTGATACCAACACATAGAAAAGCAAGGGAACTTGTCAATAGTCTAAATGATAGTACAAGCTCCATGCTCTTTCTGAGTGCAGTGGTGTTTTATAGGGCATCATGATTATTCTGGGAAATAAAAGCTGTTCTTGTTTCCTATTTGTAAAGTCAACAGGCTGAGCTCACATGGGTTCATTAATCTATATGAATTCTGAATTCTGTTCCAAAATTACACACAACCATTCTACAGAAAGGAGCTTTGGCCTAACTTGTAAAACACATTAGTTCATGAATTCTCCATCAGACTGAGAGGAGATCCATCCACTAAATCTTGTTATCACAATACAAAACAATGAGAAGTGATTAAAGATGCATTCTTTCCTGGTGTTCTGTCTGTCTGAAAATGGTGCTTTATACTACTTGCTAGTCACTGTCAGGACTATAGCGTCTCATGCTCGTGGCACTTTACATTTTCTTTCTCACTTGGATTGATGCAGCACAGAAATAAACAAATCCTTTGTTCACATAACTGAGTACTACAACCAGGGATTTTTATCAATTTAACTGAGAATTTTTATTTGTGAATCACATTCTCTTTTTTATCCACGGTAAAGCCCAAAAAAACAGGGAAAATGGTAAAGAATAAAAAACTAAAAAGTTTAAAAACTGAAATGTCATCAGTTCAAAAATATTCATCCCCCTTTGCTCAGTACTTGGCTGAACCACCTCTCACAGCTATTACAGCCAATAGTCTTTTTGGATAAGTCTCTACTAGCTTTGCACAATGTGGTGGAGAAAATTTGTTCGTTCATCCTTGCAAAATTGCTCAAGGTGTGCCAATTTTAGTTGGGGAGCGGTGATGGACAGTAATTCTGAGGCCTTGCCAGAGATGTTTGATTGGGTTAAGGTTAGGACTCTGGGACACTCAAGGACATCAATTTTCTTCATTTGAAGTCACTCTTCAGTTGCTCTGGTAGTGTACATTGGGTTGTTCCACTGAAGGACAAACTTCTTCCCCAGTTTAATCTTCCTGGCAGAGACTAGCTGATTTTTATCCAGGATCTCCCTGTATTTAGCAGGATTCATCTTCCCATCAATCCTGACCAGATTTCCAGACTCTGCTGGTGAAAAGCATCCCCACAGCATAATGCTACCTCCACCCTACTTTACAGTAGGGGTGGCGTTTCCTGACTGATACACAGTATTACATTCACACCACAGGTACCACTTAGAGTTGAGGACAAAAAATTCCACGTCAGTCTCACTCAACTACAAGAACTTCTTCCACATCTTTACACTACCTTCTAAGTCACGCTTTGCAAAGCTTATATGGACAAGGGCATGCTTTTTTTAGTGGTATGAGTGGCTTCAAATTAAGAAAATCGATGAATGCTTTTGAACAGCTGACATTTCAGTTTTTGAATTTTCATGCCTTACAATTTTTAATTTTTTGAGCTCTATTGTGATAAAAGGAGCATGTGATTAACAAATAAAAATTCTCAGTTATATTGATCAAACACTGGTTGCAATACTTATTTATGCGAACAAACAGTTGGGGGCTGAATACTTTTTCAGGGCACTGTATCACTCTTTGTCTTGAGCCATCACTTGTTAAAATGATAAATAATAATAAATTTTACTCATCTCAGTTTTTAAAGATAAAATTTTTAATTAATAAGTACCGTAACACAGGTAAAGTGTAGATGAGAGAATAGGCATTACAATAAGGACTTCAGTTTAATAGGAAAACTTATCCTTCAGCTGGGCAGCACAATGATGTAAGAGTTAGTGCTGCTTTCTCACAATTCCAACAGCTTGGGTTCAATCATGACCTGCAGAGCTGTCAGTGTAGAATTTGCACCTTCTCTCTGTAACTACATGGGTCTCTCATGGTTATTCCAGTTCCATCCCAATTCCCAAAGATGCGCTGGTAGGTGAATTTGCTGCTGTGATTACTTCATAGTATGAGTAAATGGCAAAAGGATCAAAGAGCATGTGCAATAATAAGGTGAATGGGACTGATAGGAACTTATAGATAAGATGCCCATTTTGCCAATAGGATTTTGATTGGAAAGCAGTCATTGAACTGGTCTACATTTGAATTCCAGACTAAGACATTACACTGCTTTTGGCAAATGAGCATTTTCTTGTGCTGCTGAGGAAACTTGATCTACAGGGTACGAGTCTGGCTTTGAGCAACTTTTTTCTGATAAATACATTGCAAACTGATTTGTAATGTAGAAAGGGGTCTTTGCAGTTCCTCCAAATTCTCAATTGTCTCATGACTCGGCTTTTGGTGCACTGTCGTTGATTGAGAGAAATTAACTTTTTATTTAACACAATTGTGGGAATACTTTAGTTTTAGCATCAATTTTTACTTTCTCAGGCATCCATTGACGCCTCTGAAAATCAATAAGAACAGCATCTGCCAGAAATCAGAAATAAAACAGAAAACGATGGAAAAATTCTACAGGTCAGGCTGCCTGTATTTGAAAACAGTCAATATGTCAGGTCTTGATCCTTGATCAGAACTGGGAAAGAGGGAGATACAAATTCATTTCTAGTGGAAGGGGTGGCTCAACGAGGACAGTTACCATAGGTCTTCCTACTTGAACAGGGCAGCTTTGACAATATGGTGTCCTTTCCAGTGTTGCTATGATGTCAACCAAGAGTTTGAGATTTTATCATTCTTGAATTCTTTAATGCCTGAGCCTTGGCAGCTCAGGTTAGCCCATTTTTTCAAATTCCCACAACTACCAGTTGGCAAAGGGATTTTGAGGTTTAGGTCTCCCACTTTCCTCTGCCTCAGGCTGTTCAAGAAAACTACCAGGAGGAACTGTCAATGGAGTAGCTCTTCTTCCAGTGTTCTGAAGGATCTCAATATCTCTGAGAACCTCGCAGCTCTTAAGCCATTTAATAGTCATAGTCATACTTTATTGATCCCGGGGGAAATTGGTTTTTGTTACAGTTGCACCATAAATAATTAAATAGTAATAAAACCATAAATAGTTAAGTAGTAATATGTAAATTATGCCAGGAAATAAGTCCAGGACCAGCCTATTGGCTCAGGGTGTCTGACCCTCCAAGGGAGGAGTTGTAAAGTTTGATGGCCACAGGCAGGAATGACTTCCTATGACGCTCTGTGTTGCATCTCGGTGGAATGAGTCTCTGGCTGAATGTACGCCTGTGCCCATCCAGTACATTATGTAGTGGATGGGAGACATTGTCGAAGATGGCATGCAACTTGGACAGCATCCTCTTTTCAGACACCACCGTCAGAGAGTCTAGTTCCATCCCCATAACTATAATAGTGACTATATTACTTTCATTAGCCATTTTAAATGAGTGTTTAATGATAAAATCCTCTGAAAGTTCTAAGGATTGTCTTTTTCTGATTGTCACAATAGGACTTTAGGTTTACAGACACACTCACGCTGCAACAGAGGTCACTAGACTATCGACCAGCATAAGTGATTGAGTTTGTATTTAATTTCCTATCAACTCAGGAGATACTAAAGCCAAACAACTCCTCTACAAATTCTCACTTAATTATAAGTTAATTCTAACATCTAAAATGAAAAAGAACACATGCAATTCTGCAAATGCTGGAAATCCAGTGTACCACATGTAGGATGAGGCAGCATCTCAAGGTCTCTGTCCAAAATGTTGACTTTTTATTCCTTTATGGCTAACCTGCAGGGTTCCTCCAGCATTTGTGCGTTAAAATGTAAAAGAACTTGCTTTTACTTTACGTCTTCCATAAAGAAATTCCAAAGTGCTCTACATTGATCTGTATAGAACAATTGAGAAGATGTAACTACACAAAGACAATTTTTAAGGACTAAGAACAGAAATTGTAAAAAAGAAACAGACAACGATGTTGGGAAACAATAACATACATCAACAATTGAAAATACTTACAGCAAAATCCAGGAAAGTTTACAATGAGCGTAGAAACAAACTAATCACTAAAGAGAAAACATGGATGATTGAAGGCAAACGAGAGTACCGATTAAACTTCATGGTAAGATGATGGCACTCATGGTCACAGCAACCTTTCCAGGTCCAACTAAAGGTGTAATTGTTTGCTCTTTACATCTATTTTTATGATTGCAAGACACTGCTGGATTTTTAAGTACTGCAGGTCTACCCCATCAGCAAATTGCTCCATCGCAATGGAGCTGGGCTTATCGTGTACAATGTTGTCACCTGGACTTGTTGTGTGCCATTGTTGAGCAGAGGTGGAGTGCCATCCAACAAATGGTGTAAATGATTGTCTTAGATATTTTTATTGTGATCACAAGAACCTGTTGGACATTAGTAATGTAGAATACTGCAAGCCCAATTCACTGTTTCATTGGAAAGGCCGATGGTGGGGGTGATGCATCACCTCGATTGCTGTTTGGACTAGATCCTCATGCCACGGAGCTTGGTGGAAGACGTGTCACCTGTACTTGGTTGAAGACATCCTATGCACCGTCAATCTACCGGCCATGCCACTCAGGGACTTGGGCTATTTTTTTGAATGTATGATTTCTGCAATTATAACTATATGTGCTGTCTGCTGTGGGTACTGTGTTTTATTCCTTGGCCCCAGGGGAACACTGTTTCATTTGGCTGTATGCATGTGTATCTTCAATGACAATTAAAACTTGAATTTGAAAGTAGAGAGCAAGCAGGTGGACAGCAGTGGGGTGTATGACCAGACACAGTACTAAGAGGCTAAAGAGATTAGTCTCGCGAGATCATGGATCTGCGTCTGGAAAGTCTTGCTTCAGTCTGTGTTGGTAGAGCAGCATCTGTTGTGGCTGTTGAGGCCCACACAGGAGTGACAGTCTCGGCTGCAGTGTTGCCTTGGAGCTGTTTTTCTGACGAGTGCACTTTTCTTCAGCAGCAAGCCTCAGCTTCTCTTCTCCTCTTTTTAGACCTCTGCAGTAAAGTATTATGAAATCAAGTTATCAAGAAATGTAAACCTAAAAAAGCAAAATATTCTAAAAGGAAGACAGAATATTAAATCAGCAATAAAACAGTCTAAATGGGAACACGGCTACAATGGGATATAAGGGAAAAAAGTCACGGGCAGCATACTAAAACAATTTATTTATTTATTTATTAAGATGCAGTGCAGAATAAACCCTTCTTTCTTTTTCTTTTTAAATCTTTTTATTAATCTTCAAGTTCATGAACATAATAACAATAGTGATACAAAGAGATTGGAATTACCTTATTGTTAATAAACATATACAAAAAAAGACTACAAATAGTACAAATGTAATAGACTTCCAAATTCTTGATATAGTTAATCATGGAGAAAAAAGAGACAAAAAGAAAAGGATATTGTAAAGAAACCCCCCCCCAAAAAACAGAAAAAGAACTAAAAAAAAATAGAACTAATGACTAAACCCCCCCAAAAAAGCAAACAGAACAAAACAAGGCTGAACCAATATATTAGATCAAATACATTCATTAGTGTCATCAACCCTGCTCCTCTATTCATATATTCTAAGTTAATAAAAAGGATTCGGAAAAGGTCAAACTACAGCATATAAATATGTTGAATAAATGGCTTCCAAGTCTCTTCAAATTTAACCGAAGGATCAAAAATGACACTTCTGATTTTTTCTAAGTTTAAACATGATATAGTTTGGGAAATCCCTTGGAATGTAGTGGCGGGGGGGGGGCGTTGGTCTCTTTCCAATTCAATAAGATGGATCTTTTGGCCATTAACGTAACAAATGCGATCATCCGACAGGCTGAAGAAGATAAAGATCTGTGTTCCATCATTGGCAAACCAAAAATTGCAGTAATAGTTGTAAATCAAAATGCAAAACTGTTGAAATAATATCAGAAATATCTTTCCAAAATTTTTCCAAGAGAGGGCAGGACCAGAGTCAAAGAAGCCACCTCAGAGTAACATCTGTCACAAATAGGATTTATATGGGAGTAAACACGAGCTAGTTTATCTTTAGACATGTGGGCCCTATGCACTACCTTAAATTCTATCAGCATATGTTTAGCACATATAGAGGAAGAGCTAACTAATTGAATTTTTTTCCCATTTCTCTATAGGTAGGCAAAGTTGAAGTTCCCTTTCCCATTCATTTTTAATTTTATCAGATATACCTGGCTGTATTTTCATAATTGTATCATAAATAGTCGCTATTAATCCCTTCTGATAAGGATTAAAACCTAAAGTTTTGTCTATGATGTCAGTAGAGTGTGAAATCAGAAAGTTAGGCAGCGTGGTATTTAAGAAGTTTCTTATTTGTAAATACTTAAAAAAATGGGATCTGGGCAAGTTATATTTATTAGATAACTGTTCAAAAGACATGAAACAGTTATTCAGAAATAAATCACAGGAACATGTTATACCCTTCACTTTCCATATCAGAAAGGCTTGATCCATAACTGAGGGTTGGAAAAAAATTAGATATAATAGGGCTTGATAACATGAATTTGTTCAAACCAAAATATTTACGAAATTGGAACCACATTCATAATGTATGTTTAATTATTGGATTAACCGATTGTTTATTCAATTTAGAAAATACAAAGGGAAGTGAAGTTCCTAAAATAGAAACCAATGAAAACCTTGTACAGAGTATGCTTCAAGGTTTACCCATTGTGGACTTGGAATTATATCCCAATCTTGCGTCCAAAATATTGAGTATCGAATATTAATTGCCCAGTAATAGAATCTTAAATTCGGCAATGCTAAACCACCATCTTTCTTGGACTTCTGTAAATATTTTTTACTTAACCTGGGATTTTTATTCTGCCATATATAAGAGGAAACCTTAGAATCAATAGTATCAAAAAAAGATTTAGGAATAAAAATTGATACAGCTTGAAATAAATATAAAAATTTAGGTAAAACAATCATTTTAATAGCATTGATTCAGCCAATCAGTGATAGAGACAATAGGGACCACTTAGTAAGCGATTGTTTAACTTGACTAATTAACGGTGGAAAAATTGAGCTTGAATAGGTCCTTATGTCTCTTAGCAATTTTAACCCCAAATAAGTAAAATAGTCAGTAATCAATCTGAATGGTGAACATCTGTAAATGGGAACCTGTATATTTAATGAAAAAAGTTCGCTCTTACCAAGTTTCAATTTGTAACAAAAAAACTAGTAAACTGAGCAAGCAAAGATAATACTGCCGGAATGAATTTCTCAGGGTTAGAAATATATAATAGTAAATCATCTGCATATAGTGATAATTTATGTATCTCATTCCCATGGGTAATACCAAATATATTAGGAGCGTCACGAATAGCAATAGCTAACGGTTCCAGGGCAATATCGAATAACAATGGACTAAGAGGGCAACCCTGCCTAGTACCACAGAATAATTGAAAAAAGGGAGATCTTTGATTATTGGTAAATACCGAATCCAAAGGAGTAAGGTACATCAATTTAATCCAAGATATAAATATCGGACTAAAATTAAATTTCTCAAACGTATTAAACAAACATGTCCATTCGACTCTATCAAAGGCTTTCTCAGTGTCCAATGAGATGACGCATTCTGGGGTTCCAGGTAAAGATGTATAAGCAATATTCATTAATCTCCTAATACTAAAGAAGGAGTAACGATTTTTAACAGATCCAGTCTGATCAACCGAAATAATTTGTGGTAATACCTTCTCCAGACTCATTGCCAATATTTAAAAAAAAATCTTAGAATCCACATTCAGCAAAAATATAGGCCTATAAGATGCACATTCGGTAGGATCCTTATCTTGTTTAAGAATTAGGGAAATAAAAGCTCGATAAAAAGATTGAGGTAATTTTCCTATAGATACTGCTTCCCTAAAGGTTCTACATAACCAAGGAGAAAGTATAGTAGAGAAGAATTTTAAAAATTCGACTGTATAACCGTCTGGACTAGGTGCTTTACCTGAATTTATCGAAGAAATAGCATTTTTAATTTCTTCTACCGTAATAGGTACATCTAGTTTTAAACGTTCATTGGGTGGTAATTTTGGAAAATTCAATTTCCTTAAAATTTCGTGCATTAAAGTGGAGTCGTCAGGAAATTCTGATTGGTATAGAGAGGTATAAAACTCTTGAAAGGATTTATTTATCTCATCATGATCAACCGTCAAAGTACCATCTTTTTTACGAATCTTAACAATCTGGCGTTTAACCGAAGCCGATTTCAGTTGATTAGCCAGTAGTTTCCCAATTTTATCACCATGTATATAGAATTGACTCCTAGTTGTAATTAATTAATTTTCAATCGAAGATGATAGTAATAGACTATGTTCCATTTGAAGTTTGACTCTCTCTTTAAAATGCTCTTGATTAGGAGTAATAGAGAGTATTTCTTGTCGATTTCTTTGATCTTGTCAACCAGCTTAAGTATTTCATCATCAGTTCGCTTTTTCAGTCCAGCAGATTATGAAATAATTTGTTCATGAATATATGCTTTAAAAGTGTCCCATAGTACCCCGCTGGAAATTCCCTCCATAAAATTCGTTGTGAAGAAAAAAGTAATCTGTTCCTCAATAAAATTAACAAAGTCCGAGTTCTGGAGCAGAGTGCCATTCTCTAGTACTAAAAGATGTATCCATTGACTTAATAGATAGTTTCAATGGCGCATTATCGGAGACAGCAATGGAGTCATATTTGCAGTCAATAACAAGTGGAATTAATCGAGAGTCAATAAGGAAGTAATCAATTCTAGAATAATGATGATATACATGTGAAAAGAATGAAAACCTTTTATCGTTGGGGTGTAGAAATCTCTAAATTTCTGAAATTCCAGAGTCAACCATGAAAGATTTAATAAGAGTAGCCGATTTGTTCAGGAGTGCCTCATTAAACACAGAGCCATCCATCAAAGGATTTAAACAACAGTTAAAATCTCCAGCCATAATCAGCATATAATCGTTTAAGTTAGGAAGGGATGTAAAGAGATGTTTAAAAAATTCAGGACAATCAACATTTGAAGCGTAAACGTTAACCATAGTAACTTTTCTGTTAAATAACAAACCAGTAATTAACAAAAATCTACCATTTGGATCTGAAATAGTCTCATAATACACAAACGAAATTGAAGGATCTATAAACATAGATATGCCTTTGACTTTGGCCTGTGAATTCGAATGGTACTGTTATGCCTTCCAAAACCTAAAAAAAACGCTGATTATCCTCTTTCCACACATGAGTTTCTTGTACGAAGATAATATGAGCACTCATCCTATGGAATACTTCAAAAATTTTCTTCCGCTTAATCGGGAGGTTTAAACCATTTGTGTTCCAAGAAAGCAAATTAGTAATTTTATACATAGCACTGAAATTGAGCATAAGTTGTGTAAAGGGTTAACCAGAATACAAACTGGAAGAAGAAGATGAAGAAAGGTTCAAAGAGGAACCGGAAGTCACGACATTTCGGATATTTTGGTAGTTTCAAGTCAACCCATTTAAAGAAAAAATCTAAATTAAAAATAAGAACAAAAATGCCACCCCCCTTCCACAAAAACCAAGAAAAAAGCCAGAAAGTGGCCAATGCTAAATCTAATGCTAAATCTACCTCCATCTCGCCAGAAGGCAACCCAAAAGAAATATGTTTTTCTTAAAAAATATCACCTGTGGTCAAAAAAGTAAAAAAGCAATTACTATAAATGTAAAGAAAAGAATACAATAAACACAAACATAAAATAGTTTCATTTTACTCATATTTCAAAAAGAAGAGACCAAGCACCAATTCATATTATTAGTTTTTCATATATAAATGATCGGAAATGATGCAGAAAGAAAAAATAAATTCTGAGAAGGAAAGCAATCCGCCATCTTAAGATGTAATACTTCTCCAATTAAGTTTCAAAGGAAAAGAAAATCAAACACTGAATCTACTACTTAATTACTCTCAAAAGCAAAAAGATTAAAAGTGAAAAATACAAGATCACTAACGAAGAAAGAAAAAAAAGAATACTTTTATTCAAAAATATGAAAAATACCTACACTACAAAACCAAGGCAGGAACCCTCAAAATATAAAAATCTGAATCTGTAAGCTAGATAGTAGCTTTTTTTCCAGAAAAAAATGAAAAGCGAGTTAGAAAAAAAGAAAAAAATGGAAAAGTGCGTTAATTAGTCCTTAGCAGAGGAAGACAGATTGTCGAGAAAGCTTTGAGCTTCGTCCGGAGTCTTAAAGAAACGACGAGAGTTATCCGCCAGAACAATTCTCAGACATGCTGGGAACAGCAACGCTAACTCGAAGCCCTTATGATAGCATTCTGACATCTGTGGTTTAAAAACTATCTGTTCCCTCAATACTTCCGGGCTATAATCCTCAACGATGCAAAATCTGAAACTTTGAAATTCGATCATACTTTTCCTCCGAGCAGCTCGTATTACTTGTTCCTTAATGTGAACATAGTGAAACCAGACAATAATAGGTCTCAGTTTAAATTCCTTGGAAAGTTTGGGGCGTAACGTTTGATGCGCATGATCTAGCAATGGAGGGGCATCCAACACTTCTGGACCAAACAAATCCATTAACAATTTATAAAAGTATTTAGTAGGATTGCCATCTCAACATCTTCGGGAAGCCCGATTATTCGCAGTTTCTGTCACCGAGAACGATTTTCAAGATCGATAATCTTTAATTTACAATGTTCCAACTGCTGAGATGTCGAAGCTAGATTTTTCTCAAGAGATTCAATTTCTCGGTCTGTATTTCAATCGGCTTCATCTAGCTCTGAAATTCTAATGTGCTGTTGATTGACTTCACGTCTAAACGATTTAACATCATCTTGAATCGTCTTCAAAACTTCTTCAAACACGGCAAATCTTTGGTTAAGTGTATCCTCTGGAAGCTTCGACATTGTTTCAAAAGTTAATGGAATTTGCTTAGATGCTTTGGGATCTCCATCTTTTTTCCCGTTCCCGCCGGAATCCTTCCCGTTTTTAACTTCTCGTCCTCTGGTCAGCATTTTCAGTAAGTTAAAATCGAAGTTCAAAGATGTATTTGTGGTATAAACCCTTTGATGTAGGTATAGATAAAGTAAATAAGGGTGGTTACAGGTAAATGAAGTAAAGGGAATGGAGCAAAGCCAAAGTGTACTTCACGCCATGATCACCTCCTGGAAAGTCCAGGCCCTTCTTGTCCTTCAAGCCACGTTGCCCAGCAAACCCCTGATTTAACCTTAACCTAATCATGGACAAATTTACAATGACCAATTAACCTGCCAATATCTACGTCTTTGGTCTGTGGGAGGAAACCAGAGCGTCTGGAGGAAACCCATGTGGTCCCGGGGAAGAACGTACAAACTCCTTACAGGAAGCAGAAGAAATTGAACCTAGGTCACCTGCACTGTAAAGCTTTGTGCTAACCATTACGTCACTGTGCCTCTTCAAGTAAATAAGCCATCAGATGGATGAAACTACACATCTGGATGACCCTGCACCATACACACAAGATCTCACAGCACTCTATGTCCCAGCTCCTTCTCACACAACACAAACATTAGAACTCCCTCTGTCTCTTATTTTTTTATTTCAATAGTAGGATCATTTTTGGTATGTGAATAGAAAGACAACAGCTACTCACTCTAGTGTGAATCTATTGTACATTATATTGAAATGGCAGATGATCAAAGATAATTCTGTGTGACATTCAAAATGACACCCTTGTCACCGTAGTTCTCATCTCTTGTCTGTATAGCAAAACAGAACTGTCACAGTAAAATACAAATTTTCTTCCCCTCTGTACACTTCTTTTTGTATTACATGTTTCTGCTTTTACCCAATTTTTTGATACTTTCTTCTCCATCTCTATGACTCTGTTCATTCCTCATTCTTTCCCTCTGCTACATTCCTCATTCTGTTAATTTTGGTCTTCTAGTTCCCAGTTCTTTGCTGGAATTCAGTTCATAGGTAATCTCTAACCTCAACACCCAGTAGATAGTATTGGCAGTTTTCTCCTTCCCTAAGGGGAAATGCATTCTCAAAAACATCCACAGAGTGTCATGGACCGGTCCGTGAAGTCCGCATTCTGGTTCACGGTCCAGTCCGTGGACTCATACTCTGGATCTTCCAGCTGTCCCTTGTTTGAATTAATCATAGGCACCTGATTTCCATCTTTGGGCTTGCAATATAGGTAGCCCTGGGATTGAGTGTGGGCTGCTGGTTTGTCTTGTCAGTCCCACTTGGAGCAACCTGCTGATGGAAGGATAGTGAAACCATTTGTGATCTCTAGGCCTGTTTGGAGGACCACTGCATCATGGAGCCTTGTTGCCACTTGTTGGAGTAGTCTTTGTGGTATGTATTCGGCTGTTTCCCGGGCCAGCTGAGGTTGCTGGCTGAACTGAGACTCGAAGCTTCCCTGGAGCAGAGATGGAACAGTCTGTAGTTCTTTGGTGTTTGTCTCTTCTTGTCCTCGCCTCTGTGGGGTAAGCCAGGCCGTTTTGCCATTGCCCTCTGGGGGGATTTGTCTTGTCTTGTCTTGACCTCGCCTCTGTGGGGTAAGTCAGGCCATTCTGCCATTGCCCTGTGGAGGGTCCTGTCTTGTCTTGTCTTGTCCTTGCCTCCATGGGGTAAGTCAGGCCATTTTGCCATTGCCCTGTGGGGGGATCTGTCTTGTCTTGGCCTTGCCTCTGTTGGGTAAGTCTGGCCGTTCTGCCATTATCTGACGGAGAGACCTGTCCCACCTTGGTTTGGAGATGAAGTTGAGTCCCGACTTGTCTTAGGATAAGTCCTGGCTCTATATATATGTTCTGTCCAGTCTCATGTTAGTGTCGCGATGAGTCCCAGCTTGTCGAAGGATAAGTCCTGGCTCTATGTTGATGCTCGGTTCCCAGTCTGTCTCTGAGTTCCAAGAACCCAAGCCTCGAGGATCCCAAGTCAAGCTCCGAGAACCGAAGCCTTGAGGATCCCTAGCCAAGCTCAAGACCCAAGACCCCAAGCCTCGAAGATCCCAAGCCAAGCTCAAGACCCAAGACCCCAAGCCTCGAGGATCCCAAGCCAAGCTCAAGGCCCAAGACCCCAGCCTCAAGCCATGACATGTCCTTGCCTGGTTCTGGGGTCCGAGCCTAAGGCAAGACCCAGGTTCTGGGTCCTTGTCCAGTCTGGGGCTCGGAGTCTGAGCCTTGTCTTGTCTCCAAGCTCAGGCCTCTAGACCCCAGCCTCATCCTGTCCTGAAGCCATGTCATGTCCTTGCCTGCTTCCGGGGTCCGAGCCCAAGGCAAGACCCGGGTTCTGGGTCCTTGTCCAGTCTCAGGCTCAGAGTCCAAGCCTTGTCTTCTAGTCCATGGTTCCTAGTCCTGGTCCCGCTTTCCCTAGCCCAACTCTGAGTTCTTGTCCCTGCTCCTTGCCTGAATCCTGTCACGTTCCTACTCTAGCCAAGTCCTGTTCCTTGTACTTCAGTGTCTGTATCTTGCATTTGGATCTGTTCCCAGCACCCGTTGTGACACAGAGAGGCACTTTCAAAGGGGCTTTATGGATAGAGATTGGGAACCCACACAGGTTTTGCATTCTTAATTTATAGGATACTGTGCTGGTGTCAACTAAGAAGAGATGTCATAGCTAAGCTTAGCTATAAAATTGTCTCAGTTGGTGACCCAAGGCTGCAGATGCTGGAATATGGAGTAACAATCTGCTGGAGGATCTCAACGGAACAAGCAGCATCTGTTGATATTTTGGGTCAAGACTTTCAGCCTCAGAAACTGACAATTCTTTTCCCTCAAAAGGTCATTGGCGGCTCATTTCAGTGTTGTTTTTCACTGTGCCACCCCTATACCAGTTCAGTTTGAACTTTGTCTAACTAAGGAAAGAAAGTTTGCAGAGGAGACACACTGTGTGATCTGCCAGTGTACAAATGCTGATTTGATGCTAAGTACATTTCTCATTGTTATAGCCTTCCATTTCCCAATCAGCTCCACAATTGTACAGGGCATTGATGAGGTCACTCCTAGAGTACTTAATTCCTGTGTTGACATGATACAAATGGAAGAATTACAGAAGAAATTCACTCGACGAATTCTAGTCTAGTGACGAGACGAGAGGATTGTCCTATCATAAGTGAGCAACAAAGTGGAGCAGCTACTGGAGTTACTGCCTCACATCTCCAATGAGCTGAGTTCAGACATCACCTTCCCTGCTGCCCATGTGAGGCAATTCTCCATGTGACTGTGACTGTCTCTGTCAGACAGTTCTCAATGTGACTGTGATTGTCTCTGTGAGACATTTCTCCATGTGACTGTAACTGTCTCTGTGAGACATTTCTCCATGTGACTGTGACTGTTCATGTGAGACAGTTCTCCATGTGACTGTGACTGTTCATGTGAGACATTTCTGCCTGTGATTGACTGTCCACGTCAGACAGCTCTCCATGTGACTGTGACTGTCCACGTCAGACAGTTCTCCATGTGACTGTCTCTGTGAGACAGTTCTCCATGTGACTGTGACTGGCAATGTGAGACATTTCCCCATGTGACTGTGACTGTCTCTATGAGACAGTTCTCCATGTGACTGTGACTGTCCACGTCAGACAGTTCTCCAAGTGACTGTCTCTGTGAGACAGTTCTCCAAGTGACTGTCTCTGTGAGACAGTTCTCCATGTGACTGTGACTGTCAATGTGAGACATTTCTCCATGTGACTGTGACTGTTCATGTGAGACAGTTCTCCATGTGACTGTGACTGTTCATGTGAGACAGTTCTCCATGTGACTGTGACTGTTCATGTGAGACATTTCTACATGTGATTGACTGTCCACGTCAGACAGTTCTCCATGTGTGTGACTGTCCACGTCAGACAGTTCTCCAAGTGACTGTCTCTGTGAGACAGTTCTCCATGTGACTGTGACTGTCAATGTGAGACATTTCTCCATGTGACTGTGACTGTTCATGTGAGACAGTTCTCCATGTGACTGTGACTGTTCATGTGACAGTTCTCCATGTGACTGTGACTGTTCATGTGAGACATTTCTGCATGTGATTGACTGTCCACGTCAGACAGTTCTCCATGTGACTGTGACTGTCCACGTCAGACAGTTCTCCATGTGACTGTGACTGTCTCTGTGAGACAGTTCTCCATGTGAATGTCACTGTCTCTGTGAGACATTTCTCCATGTGACTGTGACTGTCTCTGTGAGACATTTCTCCATGTGACTGTGACCGTCAAAGTGAGACATTTCTCCATGTGACTGTGACTGTCTCTGTGAGACAGTTCTCCATGTGACTGTGACTGTTCATGTGAGACATTTCTCCATGTGACTGTGACTGTCTCTGTGAGACAGTTCTCCATGTGACTGTGACTGTTCATGTCAGACAGTTCTCCATGTGACTGTGACTGTCTCTGTGAGACAGTTCTCCATGTGACTGTGACTGTTCATGTGAGACAGTTCTCCATGTGACTGTCACTGTTCATGTGAGACATTTCTGCATGTGATTGACTGTCCACGTCAGACAGTTCTCCATGTGACTGTGACTGTCCACGTCAGACATTTCTCCATGTGACTGTGACTGTCTCTGTGAGACAGTTCTCCATGTGACTGTGACTGTCTACGTCAGACAGTTCTCCATGTGACTGTGACTGTCCACGTCAGACAGTTCTCCATGTGACTGTAACTGTCAATGTGAGACATTTCTCCATGTGACTGTGACTGTCAATGTGAGACATTTCTCCATGTGACTGTGACTGTTCATGTGAGACAGTTCTCCATGTGACTGTGACTGTTCATGTGAGACATTTCTCCATGTGATTGACTGTCCACGTCAGACAGTTCTCCATGTGACTGTGACTGTCTCTGTGAGACAGTTCTCCATGTGACTGTGACTGTCTACGTCAGACAGTTCTCCATGTGACTGTGACTGTCCACGTCAGACAGTTCTCCATGTGACTGTGACTGTCTCTGTGAGACAGTTCTCCATGTGACTGTCACTGTCTCTGTGAGACATTTCTCCGTGTGACTGTGACTGTCTCTGTGAGACATTTCTCCGTGTGACTGTGACTGTCAATGTGAGACATTTCTCCATGGGACTGTGACTGTCTCTGTGAGATAGTTCTCCATGTGATTGTGACTGTCTCTGTGAGGCATTTCTCCATGTGACTGTGACTGTCTCTGTGAGACAGTTCTCCATGTGACTGTGACTATTCATGTGAGACAGTTCTCCATGTGACTGTGACTGTTCATGTGAGACATTTCTCCATGTGACTGTGACTGTCAATGTGAGGCATTTCTCCATGTGACTGTGACTGTCAATGTGAGACATTTCTCCATGTGACTGTGACTATTCATGTGAGACAGTTCTCCATGTGACTGTGACTGTCAATGTGAGACATTTCTCCATGTGACTGTGCCTGTTCATGTGAGACAGTTCTCCATGTGACTGTGACTGTTCATGTGAGACATTTCTCCATGTGATTGACTGTCCACGTCAGACAGTTCTCCATGTGACTGTGACTGTCAACGTCAGACTGTTCTCCATGTGACTGTGACTGTCTCTGTGAGACAGTTCTCCATGTGACTGTGACTGTCCACGTCAGACAGTTCTCCATGTGACTGTGACTGTCTCTGTGAGACAGTTCTCCATGTGACTGTCACTGTCTCTGTGAGACAGTTCTCCATGTGACTGTGACTGTCAATGTGAGACATTTCTCCGTGTGACTGTGACTGTCTCTGTGAGACATTTCTCCGTGTGACTGTGACTGTCAATGTGAGACATTTCTCCATGGGACTGTGACTGTCTCTGTGAGGCATTTCTCCATGTGACTGTGACTGTTTCTGTGAGACATTTCTCCATATGACTGTGACTATTCATGTGAGACAGTTCTCCATGTGACTGTGACTGTTCATGTGAGACATTTCTGCATGTGATTGACTGTCCACGTCAGACAGTTCTCCATGTGACTGTGACTGTCCACGTCAGACAGTTCTCCAAGTGACTGTCTCTGTGAGACAGTTCTCCATGTGACTGTGACTGTCAATGTGAGACATTTCTCCATGTGACTGTGACTGTTCATGTGAGACAGTTCTCCATGTGACTGTGACTGTTCATGTGAGACATTTCTGCATGTGATTGACTGTCCACGTCACAGTTCTCCATGTGACTGTGACTGTTCCTGTGAGACATTTCTGCATGTGATTGACTGTCCACGTCAGACAGTTCTCCATGTGTCTGTGACTGTCCACGTCAGACAGTTCTCCATGTGACTGTGACTGTCTCTGTGAGACAGTTCTCCATGTGACTGTAACTGTCTCTGTGAGACATTTCTCCGTGTGACTGTGACTGTCAATGTGAGACATTTCTCCATGTGACTGTGACTGTTCATGTGAGACAGTTCTCCATGTGACTGTGACTGTCTCTGTGAGACAGTTCTCCATGTGACTGTGACTGTCCACGTCAGACAGTTCTCCATGTGACTGTGACTGTCTCTGTGAGACAGTTCTCCATGTGAATGTCACTGTCTCTGTGAGACATTTCTCCGTGTGACTGTGACTGTCAATGTGAGACATTTCTCCATGTGACTGTGACCGTCAAAGTGAGACATTTCTCCATGTGACTGTGACTGTCTCTGTGAGACAGTTCTCCATGTGAATGTGACTGTCTCTGTGAGACAGTTCTCCATGTGACTGTGACTGTCAATGTGAGACAGTTCTCCATGTGACTGTGACTGTTCATGTGAGACAGTTCTCCATGTGACTGTGACTGTTCAAGTGAGACATTTCTCCATGTGATTGACTGTCCACGTCAGACAGTTCTCCATGTGACTGTGACTGTCCACGTCAGACAGTTCTCCATGTGACTGTGACTGTCCACGTCAGACAGTTCTCCATGTGACTGTGACTGTCTCTGTGAGACAGTTCTCCATCTGACTGTGACTGTCAATGTGAGACATTTCTCCATGGGACTGTGACTGTCTCTGTGAGACAGTTCTCCATGTGATTGTGACTGTCTCTGTGAGGCATTTCTCCATGTGACTGTGACTGTCTCTGTGAGACAGTTCTCCATGTGAATGTGACTGTCCATGTGAGACAATTCTCCATGTGACTGTGACTGTCTCTGTGAGACAGTTCTCCATGTGACTGTGACTGTCTCTGTGAGACAGTTCTCCATGTGACTGTGACTGTCTCTGTGAGACAGTTCTCCATGTGACTGTGACTGTCAATGTGAGACATTTCTCCATGTGACTGTGACTATTCATGTGAGACAGTTCTCCATGTGACTGTGACTGTTCATGTGAGACATTTCTGCATGTGATTGACTGTCCACATCAGACAGTTCTCCATGTGACTGTCTCTGTGAGACAGTTCTCCATGTGACTGTAACTGTCAATGTGAGACATTTCTCCATGTGACTGTGACTGTTCATGTGAGACATTTCTCCATGTGACTGTGACTGTCCACGTCAGACAGTTCTCCATGTGACTGTGACTGTCCACGTCAGACTGTTCTCCATGTGACTGTGACTGTCTCTGTGAGACAGTTCTCCATGTGACTGTGACTGTCCACGTCAGACAGTTCTCCATGTGACTGTGACTGTCTCTGTGAGACAGTTCTCCATGTGACTGTGACTCTCCACGTCAGACAGTTCTCCATGTGACTGTGACTGTCTCTGTGAGACAGTTCTCCATGTGACTGTGACTGTTCATGTGAGACAGTTCTCCATGTGACTGTGACTGTTCATGTGAGACATTTCTGCATGTGATTGACTGTCCACGTCAGACAGTTCTCCATGTGACTGTGACTGTTCATGTGAGACATTTCTGCATGTGATTGACTGTCCACGTCAGACAGTTCTCCATGTGACTGTGACTGTCCACGTCATACAGTTCTCCATGTGACTGTGACTGTCTCTGTGAGACAGTTCTCCATGTGAATTTCACTGTCTCTGTGAGACATTTCTCCGTGTGACTGTGACTGTCAATGTGAGACATTTCTCCATGTGACTGTGACCGTCAAAGTGAGACATTTCTCCATGTGACTGTGACTGTCTCTGTGAGACAATTCTCCATGTGACTGTGACTGTCTCTGTGAGACAATTCTCCATGTGACTGTGACTGTCCATGTGAGACAATTCTCCATGTGACTGTGACTGTCTCTGTGAGACAGTTCTCCATGTGACTGTGACTGTTCATGTGAGACATTTCTGCATGTGATTGACTGTCCACGTCAGACAGTTCTCCATGTGACTGTGACTGTCCACGTCAGACAGTTCTCCATGTGACTGTGACTGTCTCTGTGAGACAGTTCTCCATGTGACTGTGACTGTCTACGTCAGACAGTTCTCCATGTGACTGTGACTGTCCACGTCAGACAGTTCTCCATGTGACTGTCTCTGTGAGACAGTTCTTCATGTGACTGTAACTGTCAATGTGAGACATTTCTCCATGTGACTGTGACTGTCAATGTGAGACATTTCTCCATGTGACTGTGACTGTTCATGTGAGACAGTTCTCCATGTGACTGTGACTGTTCATGTGAGACATTTCTCCATGTGATTGACTGTCCACGTCAGACAGTTCTCCATGTGACTGTGACTGTCTCTGTGAGACAGTTCTCCATGTGACTGTGACTGTCTACGTCAGACAGTTCTCCATGTGACTGTGACTGTCCACGTCAGACAGTTCTCCATGTGACTGTGACTGTCTCTGTGAGACAGTTCTCCATGTGACTGTCACTGTCTCTGTGAGACATTTCTCCGTGTGACTGTGACTGTCTCTGTGAGACATTTCTCCGTGTGACTGTGACTGTCAATGTGAGACATTTCTCCATGGGACTGTGACTGTCTCTGTGAGATAGTTCTCCATGTGATTGTGACTGTCTCTGTGAGGCATTTCTCCATGTGACTGTGACTGTCTCTGTGAGACAGTTCTCCATGTGACTGTGACTATTCATGTGAGACAGTTCTCCATGTGACTGTGACTGTTCATGTGAGACATTTCTCCATGTGACTGTGACTGTCAATGTGAGGCATTTCTCCATGTGACTGTGACTGTCAATGTGAGACATTTCTCCATGTGACTGTGACTATTCATGTGAGACAGTTCTCCATGTGACTGTGACTGTCAATGTGAGACATTTCTCCATGTGACTGTGCCTGTTCATGTGAGACAGTTCTCCATGTGACTGTGACTGTTCATGTGAGACATTTCTGCATGTGATTGACTGTCCACGTCAGACAGTTCTCCATGTGACTGTGACTGTCCACGTCAGACAGTTCTCCATGTGACTGTGACTGTCTCTGTGAGACAGTTCTCCATGTGACTGTGACTGTCTACGTCAGACAGTTCTCCATGTGACTGTGACTGTCCACGTCAGACAGTTCTCCATGTGACTGTCTCTGTGAGACAGTTCTTCATGTGACTGTAACTGTCAATGTGAGACATTTCTCCATGTGACTGTGACTGTCAATGTGAGACATTTCTCCATGTGACTGTGACTGTTCATGTGAGACAGTTCTCCATGTGACTGTGACTGTTCATGTGAGACATTTCTCCATGTGATTGACTGTCCACGTCAGACAGTTCTCCATGTGACTGTGACTGTCTCTGTGAGACAGTTCTCCATGTGACTGTGACTGTCTACGTCAGACAGTTCTCCATGTGACTGTGACTGTCCACGTCAGACAGTTCTCCATGTGACTGTGACTGTCTCTGTGAGACAGTTCTCCATGTGACTGTCACTGTCTCTGTGAGACATTTCTCCGTGTGACTGTGACTGTCTCTGTGAGACAGTTCTCCATGTGACTGTGACTGTCCACGTCAGACAGTTCTCCATGTGACTGTGACTGTCTCTGTGAGACAGTTCTCCATGTGACTGTGACTCTCCACGTCAGACAGTTCTCCATGTGACTGTGACTGTCTCTGTGAGACAGTTCTCCATGTGACTGTGACTGTTCATGTGAGACAGTTCTCCATGTGACTGTGACTGTTCATGTGAGACATTTCTGCATGTGATTGACTGTCCACGTCAGACAGTTCTCCATGTGACTGTGACTGTTCATGTGAGACATTTCTGCATGTGATTGACTGTCCACGTCAGACAGTTCTCCATGTGACTGTGACTGTCCACGTCATACAGTTCTCCATGTGACTGTGACTGTCTCTGTGAGACAGTTCTCCATGTGAATGTCACTGTCTCTGTGAGACATTTCTCCGTGTGACTGTGACTGTCAATGTGAGACATTTCTCCATGTGACTGTGACCGTCAAAGTGAGACATTTCTCCATGTGACTGTGACTGTCTCTGTGAGACAATTCTCCATGTGACTGTGACTGTCTCTGTGAGACAATTCTCCATGTGACTGTGACTGTCCATGTGAGACAATTCTCCATGTGACTGTGACTGTCTCTGTGAGACAGTTCTCCATGTGACTGTGACTGTTCATGTGAGACATTTCTGCATGTGATTGACTGTCCACGTCAGACAGTTCTCCATGTGACTGTGACTGTCCACGTCAGACAGTTCTCCATGTGACTGTGACTGTCTCTGTGAGACAGTTCTCCATGTGACTGTGACTGTCTACGTCAGACAGTTCTCCATGTGACTGTGACTGTCCACGTCAGACAGTTCTCCATGTGACTGTCTCTGTGAGACAGTTCTTCATGTGACTGTAACTGTCAATGTGAGACATTTCTCCATGTGACTGTGACTGTCAATGTGAGACATTTCTCCATGTGACTGTGACTGTTCATGTGAGACAGTTCTCCATGTGACTGTGACTGTTCATGTGAGACATTTCTCCATGTGATTGACTGTCCACGTCAGACAGTTCTCCATGTGACTGTGACTGTCTCTGTGAGACAGTTCTCCATGTGACTGTGACTGTCTACGTCAGACAGTTCTCCATGTGACTGTGACTGTCCACGTCAGACAGTTCTCCATGTGACTGTGACTGTCTCTGTGAGACAGTTCTCCATGTGACTGTCACTGTCTCTGTGAGACATTTCTCCGTGTGACTGTGACTGTCTCTGTGAGACATTTCTCCGTGTGACTGTGACTGTCAATGTGAGACATTTCTCCATGGGACTGTGACTGTCTCTGTGAGATAGTTCTCCATGTGATTGTGACTGTCTCTGTGAGGCATTTCTCCATGTGACTGTGACTGTCTCTGTGAGACAGTTCTCCATGTGACTGTGACTATTCATGTGAGACAGTTCTCCATGTGACTGTGACTGTTCATGTGAGACATTTCTCCATGTGACTGTGACTGTCAATGTGAGGCATTTCTCCATGTGACTGTGACTGTCAATGTGAGACATTTCTCCATGTGACTGTGACTATTCATGTGAGACAGTTCTCCATGTGACTGTGACTGTCAATGTGAGACATTTCTCCATGTGACTGTGCCTGTTCATGTGAGACAGTTCTCCATGTGACTGTGACTGTTCATGTGAGACATTTCTGCATGTGATTGACTGTCCACGTCAGACAGTTCTCCATGTGACTGTGACTGTCCACGTCAGACAGTTCTCCATGTGACTGTGACTGTCTCTGTGAGACAGTTCTCCATGTGACTGTGACTGTCTACGTCAGACAGTTCTCCATGTGACTGTGACTGTCCACGTCAGACAGTTCTCCATGTGACTGTCTCTGTGAGACAGTTCTTCATGTGACTGTAACTGTCAATGTGAGACATTTCTCCATGTGACTGTGACTGTCAATGTGAGACATTTCTCCATGTGACTGTGACTGTTCATGTGAGACAGTTCTCCATGTGACTGTGACTGTTCATGTGAGACATTTCTCCATGTGATTGACTGTCCACGTCAGACAGTTCTCCATGTGACTGTGACTGTCTCTGTGAGACAGTTCTCCATGTGACTGTGACTGTCTACGTCAGACAGTTCTCCATGTGACTGTGACTGTCCACGTCAGACAGTTCTCCATGTGACTGTGACTGTCTCTGTGAGACAGTTCTCCATGTGACTGTCACTGTCTCTGTGAGACATTTCTCCGTGTGACTGTGACTGTCTCTGTGAGACATTTCTCCGTGTGACTGTGACTGTCAATGTGAGACATTTCTCCATGGGACTGTGACTGTCTCTGTGAGATAGTTCTCCATGTGATTGTGACTGTCTCTGTGAGGCATTTCTCCATGTGACTGTGACTGTCTCTGTGAGACAGTTCTCCATGTGACTGTGACTATTCATGTGAGACAGTTCTCCATGTGACTGTGACTGTTCATGTGAGACATTTCTCCATGTGACTGTGACTGTCAATGTGAGGCATTTCTCCATGTGACTGTGACTGTCAATGTGAGACATTTCTCCATGTGACTGTGACTATTCATGTGAGACAGTTCTCCATGTGACTGTGACTGTCAATGTGAGACATTTCTCCATGTGACTGTGCCTGTTCATGTGAGACAGTTCTCCATGTGACTGTGACTGTTCATGTGAGACATTTCTGCATGTGATTGACTGTCCACGTCAGACAGTTCTCCATGTGACTGTCTCTGTGAGACAGTTCTCCATGTGACTGTGACAGTCCACGTCAGACAGTTCTCCAAGTGACTGTCTCTGTGAGACAGTTCTCCATGTGACTGTTCATGTGAGACATTTCTGCATGTGATTGACTGTCCACGTCAGACAGTTCTCCATGTGACTGTGACTGTCCACGTCGGACAGTTCTCCATGTGACTGTGACTGTCTCTGTGAGACAGTTCTCCATGTGAATGTCACTGTCTCTGTGAGACATTTCTCCGTGTGACTGTGACTGTCAATGTGAGACATTTCTCCATGTGACTGTGACCATCAAAGTGAGACATTTCTCCATGTGACTGTGACTGTCTCTGTGAGACAGTTCTCCATGTGAATGTGACTGTCCATGTGAGACAATTCTCCATGTGACTGTGACTGTCTCTGTGAGGCATTTCTCCATGTGACTGTGACTGTCTCTGTGAGACAGTTCACCATGTGACTGTGACTGTCAATGTGAGACATTTCTCTATGTGACTGTGACTATTCATGTGAGACAGTTCTCCATGTGACTGTGACTGTTCATGTGAGACATTTCTGCATGTGACTGTGACTGTCCACGTCAGACAGTTCTCCATGTGACTGTCTCTGTGAGACAGTTCTCCATGTGAGACATTTCTCCATGTGACTGTGACTGTTCATGTGATACAGTTCTCCATGTGACTGTGACTGTTCATGTGAGACATTTCTGCATGTGATTGACTGTCCACGTCAGACAGTTCTCCATGTGACTGTGACTGTCCACGTCAGACTGTTCTCCATGTGACTGTGACTGTCTCTGTGAGACAGTTCTCCATGTGACTGTGACTGTCCACGTCAGACAGTTCTCCATGTGACTGTGACTGTCAATGTGAGACATTTCTCCATGTGACTGTGACTGTCTCTGTGAGACATTTCTCCGTGTGACTGTGACTGTCAATGTGAGACATTTCTCCGTGTGACTGTGACTGTCTCTGTGAGACATTTCTCCGTGTGACTGTGACTGTCTCTGTGAGACATTTCTCCGTGTGACTGTGACTGTTTCTGTGAGACATTTCTCCATGTGACTGTGACTGTCTCTGTGAGACAGTTCTCCATGTGACTGTGACTGTCAATGTGAGACATTTCTCCATGTGACTGTGTGGTTTTCCCTCGGTGTTTCAGTCCCCTCCTATATGCCAAAGACATACGGGTTGGTAGATTAATTGGCTGCTGTAAACTGCCACTCATGTGTTGGAGAATGGTCGACTCTGGGGGTATGTTGATGGGAATGAAGAAAATAAAAGGTTTAGCTGTAAGGTTACCAGGGGTAGTAGTGGAAGCAGTCGGCTTCATGGGTGATACAGAGGAGGAGGACATTCAGTATAAATTCACATCAAGATCAGCACCATATGATGATTTATCCAGCGCTGTATAGTTCCATGTTATGCTAACAACTGTTCTAATGTCCCACTGTATTGCGTGGAAAAATGGGATCAGTGTAGAATTAATCTGAATGGGTTGTTTATAGTCAGCATGAGCCAGGCGGACTGAAAAGCTATTTTTATGCTCTATCACTCTATGACTCTAACTTGGAATTGTATACTTTGAATTTTAGAAGAATCAAGGTGATATTATTGAAACATAACATTCTAAGTGGGTTCGAGAAACACACACAAAATGTTGGAGGAACTCAGCACGCCAGGCAGCATCTATGGAAAAGAGTACAGTCGACACTTTGGGCTGAAACTCATCGACTGTTCACTTTTCCTAGAAATGTCAACTATACTTTTTTCCTAGAGTCCTGTTGAAGGGTTTCACCCAAAACGTCAACCCCCGCTTTTGCATGTCAGGTGTCCCCCGCTTTTCGAACGTTCGCTTTACGAAACCTCACTCTTACGAAAGACCTACATTAGTACCCTGTTTTTGCTAACAGGAGGTGTCTTCACTGTTACGAAAAAAGCAGCACGTGAAAAAAATCAGCATGTGAAAAAAATCAGCACGCGATAAAAGGCAGCGCGCGCCCAGAGCAGCCACTCTCCCCCGGAATCGGAACTGCATTCTAGCCGGCGTTATTTAAACACGTGCCCGTGGGCAGCCGTTGGCAAAATGAGTTCTATGGTATCGGAAAAGCCTGAAAGAGCTCATAAGGGTGTTAAACTTAGCATAAAACTACACATAATTAAGCGTTTTGATCGTGGTGAATGAAGTAAGGACTAAGCGAGTTTGGCTTGTGGAAGCTGATGAAGATGATGTTGAAGAGGTTTTGGCATCTCATGACCAAGAACTGATAGATGAAGAGCTGATGCAATTGGAAGGGGAAAGGATAACAATCAAAACTGAATGAGTAATGATAAAGTACGACTTTAATTTTGAAAGGGTACGTCGGTTTAGGGGATATTTGCAGGTTGGTTTGAATGCTTACAAAGAACTGTATGATAGAAAAATACACGAGGCTCAGCAGTCAAGCAAGTCTTCCACATCAGCCACAGCAGACAACGAACCTCGACCTTCGACATCGAGGCGGGCAGTCATAGAAGGAGATGACCTGCCTGCCCTAATGGAAACAGATAACGAGATGACACCCCAGTGTCCCACCAACCCAACTCCCAGGCCGTGGACAGATACCGATTCGCGGAGAATGCAGCAGTATCCGGGAGACACACAGGACATCTTTAAGAAAAAAGCCGAAATAAACATGCTAATTAATTAGGTGCCGCCCGACATGTAATTGTCGGCCCAGATCTGAGGCGATGCAATCGGCACTGACCTGGGCCGACAATTACGTGCCGGGCGGCACCTAATTAATTAGCATGTTTATTTTGGCTTTTTTCTTAAAGATGTGCTGTGTGCCTCCCGGCTACCGCTGCATGCTTCGTGGATCATTATCGGTTCACTGCCCAGAGGGTGGAGGCCACTGCACCACCCAAACTCCGACCACTCAGCCTAACACACCATCATCAGTGTGCTCTGCGCTGTCTTCTCAATTCCGGTAAGTGATACTACACTGTACATACATTATTTCTACTTTATATCGGCTGGTATTTTTACATGTTATTTGGTATGATTTGGCAGCTTCATAGTTTAAAGGTTACTGGAGAGCACTTGCGTGAGATTTTCACTACGGAGAACAATTCAGGCAATGATTGTGGGAAAGTATTTCTACTTTATATAGGCTGTGTATTTATCATATCATTCCTGCTTTTACTATATGTTACTGCTATTTTAGGTTTTATGTGTTATTTGGCATGATTTGGTAGGTTATTTTTGGGTCTGCGAACGCTCACAAAATTTTCCCTTATAAATAAATGGTAATTGCTTCTTCGCTTTATGACATTCCGGCTTACGAGCCGTCTCATAGGAATGCTCTACCTTCGGATGGCGGGGGAAACCTGGGTATTTCTAAATTACACACCATGTAAACTTTGATTTATATCACTGGATCTAAGTCCTAGAATAATCATTCCTACAACGTTGTGGGCATATGTTTGTAACAGTCCAAGAGAGTGTCCTTAAGAAGGTGAGACACTAAGGGATGGGCAATAAATGATGCCTTTGACAAGAATGCTTCCATCCTGAAAAATGAATTTAAAAAGATGTGCAGAAGAGGGAGGACAAGGATAGGGTGAAATACTCTCAACAAATGCCAAACAACGGGGACTGATTCATTATCATGCAGTTTAAATGTAGCTCAGCAGTGAGCAGTGCCTTAGGAGATTCTGCTTCAAGTGTTTTTGATGGAGGTACGGCCATGTAGAGACACAAGATATGTCAAAAACTGTGTTAGTCATGGTGTCATGATGTGCGCTGGCAAAGTCAGAACCCAAGAGCAGAGGAAAGACAGACTCTGCTGTAGAGATGGCAATGAGTGTTTATTCATAATATTTTCAAAAGAATATCAGTGACTTGGCTGAGTGACACCACGAGAAATAAAGTTCTCAAAACTAGGACCCTGCGATTAGAGCTAATCATGCATCTATTTAAATAATACAAAAAATATGGAATTTCTGAGCCTATCAACATAAACTTAACAAGCTTAAACGGAAAGCAGCAGGAAACAGCATTACAAAGAATGAGTCGATCGAGAAAAACACAAGGAATTCTAAACAATTGACAACTCTCGTTAAACACCAATTGACCAATTCAGGTGCTCTGAAAACCTCACAGCCCTATGCTTTCTGGCACCCCGCACAGGCCCGGAGAACTCATTACAGGACACTCCTCCCTTACCGACACCTGACGGTCCAGGGAGGCCTGAAAACTCAAGATCCGAGACAACTCAAGATATTCGGGGAACTTGAGAGAAGGGCATGGGTGATGCGTATATAATATTCCAATAATACCTGAGTATATTTATTGTTTGATTAAGCATTCCTGCTTAGATAAAACATTATGGGTTATATGTATAATTATATAGATTCCATGCATCATCATACTCCACGAGATATGTGTGTTCCTTGCCTAAAATGAAACAGAAAATTAGACTCACATTTCAGACTTCCATGTCTTCCTCTGAATTAGTTCAATGTTTTGAAGTCACAAAATATAACAGTGGTGAAGAGGTATTTTAAAATGAACCTGAGATGGCTATCGATCAGTTGAAGTGCAGCGAGATGTTTGAGCTACAAAAAAAGCACTGTGAGGAATGGAGAGTGAAAAATGCAGCCCACCATGTGTAGGGTGTTGAGTTTAAAAAAAAAGCAAAAAACGGAAGAATTCATGGGTTCACCAGACCAATGCAGATTTAAAGGCGACACTTGTAGAAAATGCAACGAAGTAAGACACCTACAAAGTGTATGGACTGCACAGAGAAGAGAAAGGCTAAAAAGTGAAGGTGTAGCATCAAAAAGAGGACCAATATGCATCCTGTTGATGAAAGATTTGATAATGACGACAGGACATTGGAGCCTTGAGATTTACCATGTGCAAATTAACAATACACACGCAATATGACTTACACCAGAAGTAAATCGCAAATTAATTAAAATGGAATTGGACACTTGCTTAGCTGTGTCAGTAAATCCACAAAATGAGTTTGAATGGCATTTTAGAGATACTAAGCTGAAGCCTGCAGATATCCAGTTAAGAACTTAATCTGGAGAAAAGATAACCCCTGTGGGGATGACATTCGTGACTTAGAAATACAACTACCATCAAGCCACATTGAGCTTGTACGTGGTAAGAACTGAAGGAGCAGCATTGTGGGGCTGTGATTGGCTGAGACGCCTACAACATTTGGATGTCACATCGCCTGCAGTGAAGCCACCTGAAAGTGAATTAGGAAAGGTACTGGATGATGCCACTGCAGTGTTCAAGAATGGCATTGGCAATCTCAGACCTATCAAGCGTAGAATAGTGCTTTGCAAAGTTTTGCAATGCCTGTCCGGTTCCTTATACCATCCATGTTAAAGTAGCCAGTGTGCTAGACCGCATGCAGACTGAAGGAATTGTTTCCAAGGTTTGGTGGAGCCCATGAGCAAGGCCAGTGGTCCCAGTAGCCAAGACAAATATGCCTGTCAGGGTCTGTGGTGATTTTAAGGCTACCATTAATCCAGCACTGAAAACAGATTAATACCCTCTGCCCAGGATAGCAGATATCTTTAGCAACACACACGAGACATTGGAGGAACTCAGCAGATCAGGCAGCATCCATGGAAAAGAGAAAACAGTCAACGTTTCAGGCCGCTACCCTTCTTCAGGACTGAAAAGGGAGATACCAGAATAAAAGGGTGGGGGGAGGGAAAGGAGACTAACTGGAAGGTGATAGCTGAAGCAATGTGTGTGGCAAAAGTCAGGGGCTGTAGAAGAAAGAATCTGAGAGGATAGGAGAGTGGACCATCGGAGAAAGGGAAGGAGGAGGGGGCCCGGGGGAAGTAATAGTCAGGTAAGAAGTAAAAGATCAGAGTGGGGAACAGAGAACGGGGGGATTTGTTAACCAGAAGGAGAAATTGATGTTCATGCCATCAGGTTGGAGAGTACCCAAACAGAATACAAGGTGTTACTCTTCCACCCTGAGGGTGGTCTCATCTTGGCACAAGATGACATGTCGAAACAGGAAGAGGAATGATGGCCATCGGGGAGTCCCGCTTGTGGTGGATGGTGTGGAGGCGCTCGAGGAAGCGGTCCCCTAATTTTCGATGAGTCTCACCAATGAAGAGGAGGCCACACTGGCAACCTCAGCAGGTTCGCAGGTGAAGTGTTGCCTCACCTGGAAGAACTGTTTGGAGCCCTGAATCGAGATGAGGGAGGAGGTGTATGGGCAGGTGTAGCAATTAGGCTGCTTGCAGGGATAAGTACTAGGAGGGAGATTAGTGGGGAGGGATAAATGGACAAGGCAGTCACACAAGGAGTGATCCCTGCAGAGAGCAGTGTGCAGGGGGTGGGAGGTAAAGAGATGATTAGTGGTAGGATCTCCTTGGTGATGGCGGAAGTTGTGGAGGATGCGGTCGCTGATGGGGTGGTAGGTATGGACAAGAGGGACTCGATCACTATTACAGCGGCAGGAAGATGGGGTGAGCGAGGATGTATGGGTAATGGAGGAGACGCAGGTGAGGGCAGTATCAATAGTAAAGGGAAGGAAACCCTGTTCTTTAAAGAAGAAAGACACCCCTGTTGTCCTGGAATGGAAAACTGCATCTTGGGAATGGACGTGACAGCAGCAAGAAAGTGAGAAAAGATGACCTTTGCAAACCTTTCTAGTGGGACGCACTTCAGCAAAGTGGAAAGCTGAGGCCTGTCTACAGATGGCAATGGAAGAGAAGTCCAAAGTGTCTCTCAACGTGAAATCACACAAAGAGCTTTATTTCTATAATAAGCTTATTTTTGAAGTAGCTTCTGCACCTGTACTCTGGCTGAAAGCTATGGACCAGATGCTGCAAGTGTTATCTGCATGACAGCATTGATACCAGGATGACAAGGAATATCTCCAAAGACTGTGTTAAAAGATTAGAAAATTATGGCCCTGGAGCATGATGCGACAAGTGTGAATTCTTTAAACCAAGCATCACTTACTGCGGTCACACTAATAACAGAAGAGATTTGCAGAAGTGTGATGAGAAAACTCATGCCGAGGTGGATGCCCCAAGGCCAGAGGATGTGTTAGGATTGCAGTCCTTTTCAGGATAAGCCAACTACCATAACAACCTGGCTACTGTGTTCCACCCCTTCAACACATTCCTGCAGATCGGGAAGGAATGGATTGGGCAAAGCAGAGCAAGGTGGCTTGCAAAAAGGTAAAGGAAATGGTGACATTAGGCACTGCGCGGACACATTATGATCCACATCATCCAGTGAAGCTTGCCTGTGAGGACCCAGCTTCTGGTATAGGTGCAGTCATATCACATGACGTGAGTGGGGGAAGTGAATGCCCCATAGACTTTGCATCATGTTCCCACTCCTCTGTAGAGAAAAATAACGCACAGATTGACAGAGTCCCTGAGTCTGGTGTGGGGTGTAAAACATTTCAATCAATACTTGAATGGGAGAAAATTTACCCTCTTTAACCGTTAGTGTCCATTTTCAATCGACAGAAGTGTGTTCCAACAGCAGCACGAATGCAGAGATGGCCTTTGTTTCTTGGAGGACACAATTGCAATATTGAATTCTAGAGGATGACTAATCATGGATTGTCTTGTTTACCCTTAAAAAGGGAAGTACTGGAAAAATTTACAAGACACTCCTCCTGACGTATGCTCTGTGATGTAAATCTAAGGTCTCCCAGTTACAGCAGAGATGATCTAAAGGGACAACAGAGAAGACCCCCCCCCCCAACTGTCTCAGGTCTTCACTGCCATCCAAAATGGCTGGAATGTCCAGCAGAATCTCCAGTTCCCCCATTTTTACCAGCAGCCGGATGAACCTGCACTTGGCATAGTTTGCTTTATGTGGAGATTGAGAGCTGTTATACCATCCAAGCTGAGAGCTAAAGGGTTGGAAGAGCTACACGTTGGTCATCTAGATGTGGTTAAAATGGAAGTGTTGGCTCAAAGCTTTGTCTAGTGGCCTGATATAGATTAGCAGATCAAACAGTCCCTGTCCTCGCTACAGGATGCCAATACGTCCAGAAGATGCCAAGAGCAGCACCTCTCCATCCCTGAGAATAGGCTGCATTTCCCTGGCAGAGGATTCACGTGGATTTTGCGGACCATTCATAGGCACAAGTTTTTGTTAGTGGTGTCTGCAGCTACAAAGTTGCTCAATAGCCTCCACTGTAGGCGTGCACACTGTTAATGTAGTGAGAAGCCTCTACACAAGGAGAGAACATTTAGGCAGTGACAATGGACCACGGTCTGTTGCAAAGCAGTTTCAGTCATTCTTAAAAATGAATGGAATAAGACATATTACATTGGTATAGTACCATCCAGCCACAGATTGCTTGGTGGAAAGGTTTGTCCAGAGTCTAAAGAATGCACTGCAAGTAATGTCAGCAGAACACTCTACACCAGCACTGAATCAAAAAGCTCCTTACACATCACCAAGCAGCACACTCCACAACCCAACTCACCAGTTATGCTGTACCTGGGTCGTCCCTTGTTTTCTTGCTTGGGTCTCCTCAAACCCAATCTTAGAAGGAGTATGCAGGACCATCAGCTGAGACAAATTGAGGGCTCCTTAAACAATGAGGTTCAATGTTTCACTCCTGGACAAGCAGTCCTGATGAGTGGCTACAGAAGTGATCAAAAGTGGGTACTCATAAAGATGAGGGACAGAACTGGACCACTCACCTACACAGTGGGGATTGTGTCTGATATCACCTGGAAACAACACATCAATCAGTTGAGGAGAGCAGAGTCAATGGTTAGAGAAGAAAGGTGGCCAGAGCTGTCAGAACCACTTCCTGCAGTCTCAGAGTCAACTCCTGCAACCACCAGGGAGGAGGCCCCGGAATCTGAGACTGTTTTACCAACACAAGTCTCACCTGCCAAGCAGAGTGATCCCCCCTTGTCAGGAAAGACATTATCCCACAAGAGTAAGGAAGTCTCCACAGCAATTAAATCTTTAAGCCTGAATAGGGCAATTTAAAATTTACTACGCTGTGGATGTCTGTATACGGTAACGGTAGTAGCTGCATTATAGCATACTGTGTATATAGTCGAGATGCATTCTGTATTGAGTTGGAGTTTATAGCTAAGCAGGAAGGAGTGTTGTGTATTTAATATCTCAGTAATATTTGACTGTGTGGGCATGTGGCCAAGTGGTTACGGCATTGGACTAGCTACTTGAAGGTTGTGAGTTCGAGCTGCAGCCGAGGGAACGTGTTGTGTCCTTGAGCAAGGCACGTAATCACACATTGCTCTGCGATGACACTGGTGCCAAGCTGTATGGGTCCTAATGCCCTTCCCTTGGACAACATTGGTGTTGTGGAGAGGGGAGACTTGCAGCATGGGCAACTGCTGGTCTTCCATACAACCTTACCCAGGCCTGCGCCCTGGAGAGTGAAGACTTTCCAGGCACAGATTCATGGTCTCGCAAGACTAATGGATGCCTTTAAATATTTGAGTAATCTTGTATATATACAGACACACACACTCACACACATATAGTTTGATTAAGATTTCTTGCTTGTTTAATAATTTGTTAGGGGTTATATATTGTACATTAATATGTGAATAGCATACATCATCATGCTACCATGTGATACACATGCACCTTGTTTAAAGTAAAACACAAAGTGAGACTTACATTTTGGACTCCCTTGTCTTCCTTTGAATTAGTTTAATGTTTTGAGGTCACAAAACATAATAATGGGGAACTTGAGAGGCAGGGAGGCTAGGGTTCCCTAAGAGAGCAGGGAATATTCCAAGAGTGAGAGAGCAGTGAATTCTGAGAGTCTGAGAGACCAAGGAATTCTGAGAGACCAGGTAATCCTGAGCATGACAAGGGAACCTTGAGAGGAACATTGAGTGGGAGGCTTGGGAGTCCTCAAGACAGGGAGAACATTGAAAAAAATCATGGAAAAATAAAAAAAAACTCAGAAATATCTAAAAAACCTTGGAAATCTGAAAAGTCCTGGAAAACTTGGAGTGCCATGGGAAACCTTGTGAACCTTGGATGCTTGGACCGGAATGCTTCGGCCAGAATGCTTAGACTTAGAAAAATTCTTGAGTCCCAGAAAATTGAAACTCGTAACCTAGGAAGGGATACTGGAAGGAACTTTCTCACAGTGTTTTTCCTTTCACTATCTTTCCAGAGGCAATTAGGATACAGAAGGCTGTACTCTCAAGTTTATGGATTGAGACAGCATTGACAGATTCTTCCTATCACTGAGCTAGCTGGCTCTTTGCAGATCTGTTTTATTTGTCACATGAAAATTGAATTTTCGCAGTCTGTACCATAACTTTCATCATGAAGTTAAATATAAGGCAGCTTACTCTTGATAAGGTTACTTTATTTGTGTGTTTGCAGACTCCAGCCAGGGATCAGCTTGTGGAGCAGGGCTCTTCCAAAATCTACACTATTGACTTGAATGCTGATTTATTGAATCAAACGAACTTCATCCGTAAGCTTGCTTGAAGCACTCATTTGTTATGCAGACCCGAGTCACAGGACCCCAAAGCTGGGAACCCGGGTACTTGTGACTTGTAAAGCTGGGAATGGAGACTGGAGAAACAGAGAACGTTGACTCAGAACTTAAAGTTGGGACATGCACTGAGAACAGGAGGCACCCTCGCCTCCAGCCACCAATGTTAAAATGCCTCTGCTCAACCCCTGCTGGGTCCATTACATGGCAGGGTTCTTCTGTCATGATGTCCTCTGACAATACTAGAACCCAAGTGCAGAGGAAAGACAGACTCTGAAGTAGAGAAGGCAACGTCGGTGGCTCAGCCAAGTGACACTGCGAGATGTAACGTTCTCAAAATGAGGACTTTGCAATTAGCACTTATCAGGCCTCTATTTAAATAATACAAGTGACACAGAATCCCTGAGCCTATCAAAATAAACTTACCAAGCTTAAATAAAATATAACAGGAGACAGCATTCCAAAGAATGAGTAGCTTGAAAAAAAACATCAGGAACTCTGAATGATTGACGACTTCCATTGAACAACAATTAACCAATTTAGGTGCTCTGGTAACCTCAGAGCGCAACACTATCTGACACCCCACATAGGCCTGAAGAACATACATGTAAAGGTCACAACGGCTGTCAGTTTCCATGCTGTGGTTCATTCCAGTAAGGAGCAGAGGGCATCTGTGACATTTCCTAGTCTGTGGTTCACTGGGCATTAGGGATGTCACAGAAGCTATGACCTGAAGCCTTCATCTCCTCCTCCCTTGTAGAGAGTGGCAGACAACACAAGCACAGATCTACCAATTCTCTTGTCCTTATGACAAAAAAAAGGTCACTTAGCCTAGTGAGTCTTTGCCATCTCTCAGAGCAATAACGTCAATCCCATTCCCCTTCCTATTTCCCTGTACCTATTCATTTTCACTGTCCATTAATGCCCCCCCCCCCAATTCTATCACAAGAGGTAATTTGCAGTGGCCAGGTCACCTAACAACTGTCATGTATTTGGGATTTGGAAGGAGAGCAGAGCATTTCACAGCATGTGGTTACAGGACAAATATGCAAATTCTATATGGACTGCACCCCAGGTCAAGACCTAACACAGTCAGCTAGATCTCTGAGACAGCTGCATTACCTACGATGCCACCATGCCACTGAAATATCCGTTTCTTATTAGATCAGCATGTCGTTGACTACATTCATATTACATTGCACATTTCCACATTAAGATTTTCTGTAAACCTAAGTTTCAATTCACTAAATGTGGAGAAAGCCTTCAAACTCTGCTCTATGTCTGAATAGAGTCACATCACTGTACTCTGTCTGTTCAAATCACTTCATCAGATCAAGAGTGGCCATCAGAAGTCTAGGGCTCTAATTATCTGGCTCTTGGATCATGCATGGGAACAAAATGTATCTACAGCAACACCTTTGCTCCTTACATGGACTTCTCTGGGGAATCCATTCACTGGTTTCACCAATGCTGGTGACAGAGGAGCCTGGAATGTGCATTTCACTTGAAACTTCTATTGGAATTGGTTGTAAGCACCTTCATTTACAAGGGACAGTCATTGCACCCAAAAATATTCATGGAATTCTATGCTATAGTGTGCTTAATTTTCTATCACCATTTGTGATAGGATGCAGCAAAATTCCAGAACTTCAATCTGAACTGCTAGTTGTTTGCAATATTTATTTATATTTATAATCCAGGGAGTGGGAAGCGCAGAATCAAATATCACTGTGATGATTGTATATTCTAGTACCAATTGTTTGGCGACAATAAAGTATAAAATATAAAGTATAGTTGTAGCACCTCCTATTTATATCATGTCACTTCTGATGTTTGGCATACAGGCAGTTTTATGTGGTAATCATATCAAATAACACAACATATTTAGGCTTGTACTGTGCTGCTACTGGCATATTTGCTACTCCCACTAGACTACTGGTTTGTTGATTTTGATAGGGTTAAGGAAATATCAAGTTAAGAGATTAGAATTTCTAATTAAGTAAAAGATGTCCTGTAGAGTTCTAATGCATCACATTTTTTTCTGAATCCATTCCATGCAACACCGTTCCAGTATTATTGCAACACAACACGATAGGGAGGACCTCACTGTGGAAATAAAACTTCACAGATCATATATTGTCACTGTTCTTGTAGAACCATACCTCCACAACAGGTGCTGCCACAGTAGCTTAGCGATTAGTGTGATGATATTACGGCTCGGGCCGTCGGGTTTCAGAGTTCGATTCCGGTGCCATCTGTGAGAAGTTTGTACGTTCTTCCTGTGAGCATGTGAGTTCCCTCCAGGTGCTCGAATTTCCTCCCACAGTCCAAGGGCATAGCTGTTAGTCCGTTAATTGGTTATTGTAAACTGTCCTGTGATCAGACTAGGGTCAAATAGGTGGGGTGCTGGCTGATGCCGTTTGTGCCAGAAGAACTTGTTCCATCCTCGAAATAAAATATATTTTATCCTTGAGTTTGTTCTCTCATCGTCATCACTGGTGATGGATATTGAGGCTTTCCACTCCAAATACATGGTTAACACTATTTGATCAATTCAGAAAGCACAGTAGGTGGCCTTCATTTAGACACTCCTTCCCCCATCCCCTTTTTGCCCTTAGGAGACTTAATAATGAAACAGTGGCTTCCAGGTTAAAAGCTATTTGGGGGACAAATGTACTTGGAATGCAGAATCTCAAAGTCTATCACTGATAGTGACTTGACAGCAGCACTATGAACTGAACTTGCAGGTCTGTAAGAGGAGATAATGATATTGCATGCAGATGATGAGAAGAACAATCCCGAGGATCTCAAAAGCAATGCACACCTGACTGTACTAAGCACCACCTTCTCAACTATGATGTTTAGCACACCCCAAACTTCCAGGAAGTTCAGCCACTCCATGATTCTATTGTACTGCCTTTTCTAGGTCAAGTTCAGATCACGTAGGACATTCAGTACCTGTTTCACCAACAATACTGGTCCTTGTAGGTGAGCTTTAGGTATTGTCGGTAGGAACGTGCACAGCCAAACAACAGTATTTTTAGTGTTGGCTACAGAGAGAAGCATGAAGATGCCATGAGGTCTGCAGTACATCCCATGTCCTGGATTAACAACACATTTTGATCTCCTTGCTGTTCTGACGAAGAGTCTTTGACCCAAAACATAAATAGATACTGCGTGACCCAGTGAGTGATTTCTGCATTTGTTTTTATTTCCAGAATGTGCAGCTTGTTCTCTAAATCTTCATCTTTAGGGCAGCAGCATGTGAAGTTTTAACTTTAAATTGATATCTGTTGCTCTTGGAAATCGATGTGAAATTCCCCACAGTAATTTTCTGTCTCTTTAAAAATATTCACAGTGGATACGGAGTGTGTTTGAACCTAAAACAAGTGATAACCAGATTTTCCTTTAATTCCATTTCTCTTGTCTCGTGATTTTTCTTGCATTTCTCTAGTTCATCATCAGATCATATCATTATAGATAAGTAGTCATCCATTCCAAAATGAACCTAGCCTCCCCACATTCAACAATAACCAATGCATCCAGTTTAATTTAGTCCAGTATTAGCACCTCACTCCCTCCATGTGTGAAAGATGCCAGGGTTTACAACCTGCACCATGTTAATTCAAATTACAAAGTGTTTTATAAATCAATACAGAATGAGTAGCACAGGAGGGCTACAATTAGGACATCGAACTGCACAGCACAATCTGGGCTATTCACTCGGGAAGCAGCTGAACCTGCTTCCACCACTGTCCCCAACTGCAACCAGTCGCTGCATAAATAACTCCGTTTCATTTTCCCTCCTTTTCCCTAGTGCTTGACCTTCCATCCAATGGAAGCAGATTCTCTCTATCTGCTCTGTTTGTTCAATTCATGATCTTACACACCTCTGTCAGATCCTCTCACACCCTCTTCTGTTTTTCAATGCTTATAGTATAAGGCACATGATCCTATCTGTTTTCTCATCCTGCTCTGCCACTTTCGAAAAACTTTGCATATATTATATTCAGTTCTCTGTTCTTGTACCTCTTTTATGACAGTACTCTCCAGTTCACTGAGTTCACTGTCCACAAAACTCTGAACTCAAAAGGAGATCTTAAGCCATATCAGACTTAGATAGCTACGAGTACCCTCAATATAGGGAGGATATGCTGTATCAACCTACCCTTCAAAGGCTAGCTTACTTCCATATCTAGTGTCTGTGGCCAAGACCAGCTGCCACCCACTATCTGAGTGGTAGTTTCCACTCCCTACCAAGCAGGATATACTTCCAACTAACAAAGAAGTTTAAACATCTTCTTCCTTCCATTTCAGTACTGATGGGTCTCAGCCCAAAACATTGACTGTTTACTCTTTTCCATAGATGCTGCCTGACCTGCTGAATTCCTCAAGCATTTTGTATGTGTTAGTTTAAACACAGTTTACTTTATTTTTAATGACATGTTTAAATTAAGATAATTAGTTCTAAACACATAAAACTCAGAGCATTTATGATTTATAAAAACTTCCAAATTCCAAAAAATTTATAAATTACAAAGGATTTCCAAACACAGTAACAATTCTTATGAACTAAGAGACCATACCAGTGAGTTGCAGATGAATGAGTTATCTGTCACAGAAACTGAAAGTTGAGGAATGAATTTTAGTTCTTCTTTCTGTCACCCCATCTTTCTGTCATTCTTAACAATACCCAATGCTTTCTAGCATTTATACTGTTTTGCTACTAGTTGACATTATCTGCTTGTGATGTTTTTCAGATACATTTGCTGGGACAAAGTAATTCACAGAGATTGTCTAAAAGCTTCTAGGGACAGAGATCCCACTCACCCAAAATTAATGTTATGAGGCTGACTCTCTGAATCCCCAAATATCCCAACTAAGGTACAAGGTTTGAACTGCTAACTGACAAAATAAGTCTGGTTTTGAAGCTTCCTTGATTTCTATCACAATGATCCAAATAACAGCTGTAAATGCTTGGTTTGATGTAGGGCAATTAACATGACCCCATTGTTTTACATTTAGCTGATGCAGACCAGAACATCTCATGGTCACTTCACCACATCTCTTGAGCAGCCAGTCACCTACTGTGGGCCAGCAGGCTCTGCTCTGTAGACAGTGTTGTTTGTTTGCAAAGCTCCCTTTTTCACTTCAGACTGATTATTGTTTGTTATTTACATTTAGAACTGAAGACTAGTTCTTGTTTACAACAAATACTGAGCAGGATTATTAGTGACAAGTTTAACTTAGTTACAAACAGGTCTGACCCTTAGCTGGTGTGCTGGAAAGCTGAGGTTAGCCTAACACATCACCAGCACCAGCCTACCTGCAATCAAGGACATACAGTATAGGCAGCAGAAAAGGGCCAGAAGAGGGATCCCACCCACCCTGCTCATGGGCTAGTTGTCCCACTCCCATCAGGGAGGAGGCTACATAGTATCCTCATGAGGAGCACCAGACTCACAGAACACAGTCTGTGTGGATTGGTGATAACATGTCCTCCTCACTGACGTTCAACACTGGTGCACCTCAGGGGTGTGTGCTTAGCCCCCTGCTCTACTTTCTGTATATCCATGACTGTGTGGCTAGGCATAGCTCAATTACCATCCACAAATTTGCTGACGATACAACCATTGTTGGTAGAATCTCAGGTAGTGACGAGAGGGTGTACAGGAGTGAGATATACCAACTAATGGAGTGGTGCCACAGCAACAACCTGGCACTCAACGTCAGTAAGACAAAAGAGCTGATTGTGGACTTCAGGAAGGGTAAGATGAAGGAACACATACCAATCCTCAGAGGTATCAGAAGTGGAGAGAGTGAGCAGCTTCAAGTTCCTGGGTGTCTGTCATAAGGTGGGCGTTGAAGGCGGACCCAAATGCAAGACACAGACACTGAAGTACTGGGAACTGGACTGGACTAGAGTTAGGGACGGGATGGGACTGGACACAGACTAGGAGTTGGGACAGGAACACGGGCTAGGATTTTGGCTGGGAAAGCGGGACCAGGACAAGGAACCGGAAACTGGAGCCTGGGTTTGCACTCGGAGCCAGAGATTAGACAAGGACGAAGAACCTGGGTCTTGACTCGGGCTCGGACCCTGGAACTAGACAAGGACATGACGTGGCTACAGGACTGGACATGGCTTGGGTTCTTCGAGGCTTGGCTGCGGGACCAGGCGAGGCCTGGGTTCTTCGAGGCTTGGCTGTGGGACCAGGCGAGGCCTGGGTTCTTCGAGGCTTGGCTGCGGGACCAGGCGAGGCATGGGTTCTTCGAGGCTTGGCTGCGGGACCAGGCGAGGCCTGGGTTCTTCGAGGCTTGGCTGCGGGACCAGGCGGGGCCTGGGTTCTTCGAGGCTTGGCTGCGGGACCAGGCGAGGCCTGGGTTCTTCGAGGCTTGGGTATGGACTCCGAGCCAGAGACTGGGCAAGTACCCAGAACCTGGGTCTCGACTCGGGCTTGGACTCTGGAACTAGGCGAAGACATGACGTGGCTACAGGACTGGATGAGGTTTGGATTCCTTGAGGCTTTCCTGGGCAGGACGAGGTAAACCTGGGCAGGACGAGGTAAACCTGGGCAGGACGAGGAACTCCTTCTTGGAATGCAGGGCTGGGACACTTTCTAGAACGCAGGGCCGAGATGCTTTCACAGGGCCAGGCCCCTTCCTTGGACGCTGGGCCAGGATGCTTACTAGGATGCGGGGCAGGGAAGAGTGCCGAGGTGAACAGCCGAGGAAACTGTCAGGGATTCAGATGGAGAGAGGAAGGGAACAGACCAGCCTCAGGGTAACAGGAAAGATGGCCTGACTTACACCACAGAGGCAAGGACAGGAAGGGACAGATCAAACCACAGAGTACCGGCAAGGACTTACCCCACAGAGGGTAGGACAGGAAGGGAGCTCAATCTGGGGCGGCTCCGAGTCTCGGGGCAGCCAGCAACCTTGGCTGGCTACGGAAACAGCCGAATCCATATCTAGCTCAGAGTGACAGACAGCCACTCAGCTGGCCCCAGAAACAGCCAAATCCATACCACGATGACTGCTCCAACTAGAGACAACAAGGCTCCATGAAGCGGTTGTCCTCCAACCAGGCCTAGAGATCATGAATGGCTGCTCTAGCCTTCCACCAGCTGGTTGCTCCAAGGGGTTACTGACAAGACAAGCCAGCAACCACACTTGATCCCAGGGCCACTTATATTCCCAGCCCCAAGATGAGCATCAGGTGCCTATGATTAAGACCAATTAAAACAAGGAACAGCCAGAAGACCCGGAGTCCGGAGTCCACGGACCTGACCGTGAACCAGAAAGTGGATTTCACAGAACGGACCATGACAATATCAAGATCTCTGAGGATCTAACCTGGTCCCAACATATCAATGCAGTTATAAAGAAGGCAAGACAGTGGCTATATTTCATTAGGAGTTTGAAGAGATTTGGCATGTCAACAAATACACTCAAAAACTTCTACAAATGTACTGTGGAGAGCATTCTGACAGGTTGCAACACTGTCAGATATGGGGGAGGGGAGCTACTGCACAGGACCAAAAGAAACTGCAGAGGATTATAAATCTAGTCAGCTCCATCTTGGGCACTAGCCTACTAAGTACCCAGGACATCTTCAGGGAGTAGTGTCTCAGAAAGGCAACATCCATTATTATGGACCTCCAGCACCCAGGGCATGCCCTTTTCTCACTGTTACCATCAGGTAGGAGATACAGAAGGCTAAAGGCACACGCTCAGCGATTCAGGAACAGCTCCTTTCCCTCTGCCATCTGATTCCTAAATGGACATTGTACCCTGTGATACTACCTCCCTCTTTTTTTAATATACAGTATTTCTGTTTTTTGTATGTTTTTTAAATCTATTCAATATACATATACTGTAATTGATTTACTTGTTTATTTACTATTAATATTTTTTTCTCTTCTAGATCATGTATTGCATTGAACTGCTGCTGCTAAGCTAACACAATTCATGTCACATGCCGCTGATAATAAACCTGATTCTGATTCTGAAAAACAATTACTTTCCCCAACACTTCCACTGACTAACCACCTTCCACACCCCCAACCACCACTACTTTATTACCTCTGTCAATCACCTTACGTACACACTCTCCTGTACATGTTATGGATAAACAATCAATCTATGTATATAAGCTACCTTGTGGATTTGTATTTACTATTTTTTTATGATTGTTATGTTCTTTATCTTTTGTGCTGCATCAGTTCCAGAGTTAGAATTACCTTTTTAATGAAATAATTGTACTTGTGTACAGGAAAAGACATTAAATTTTGAACCTTGAAAAAAAAACAAGCTTTCACTTTGACTTTGTGATTTCTGTTATTCAGCCAATTTTCTAACTCTGTGGCGGCAGCACCATTTTATTTTATCACCGTGATGACAAGCTTATTATGTGGCACCTGTCCATACAGAATATAAACACATCAAGTATAATTTCCTCATGGACCCTCTTTGTTACTACATCAGAAAATTCTATCAATTTGGTTAGGTATCATTTGCCTTTAACAAATCCAAGTTGGTTTTCATCGTCCAAGTTACTGCTAATTCTGTTCTCAATCATTATTTATGGAGCCACAGTTTAAAGTAACTGGTCTGTAATTACTGGGTTTGTACCTACAGTTTTTTGGACGTTTGTAGTTTTCAGATCCAACCCCAAATCCTACGGATGTTCTAATATAGACTGAGGACATATGCCCAAACTGTTCATTGTTCATATCCCGTGTGTGAGAGAGTGAGTGTGAGAGAGTGAGTGTGAGAGTGTGTGAGAGAGAGTGTGTGAGAGAGTGTGTGTGTGTGTGTGTGTGTGTGTGTGTGTGTGTGTGTGTGTGTGTGTGTGTGTGTGTGTGTGTGTCCATCGTGAGCGATGATGAATACTGACATCCTTGGGTGGGTGGGTTTGTTATTTGTGTCTGGAGGTGACTGGGCTGGGAAGTACCTCCTGTGCATGGGGTCTGTAGTTGAGGTGCCCACTGCTCATTCTTTCCACTGTTGTTTTGCCCTTTTTGCTTAGCGTTGATTCTTTTCGGCTTTGCCAGCACCTTTATTGAGAAGGCTGTGGCAGGATGAGCGATTCACAGCAGCATGTTCCCAAGAACTGTGATCGATCTCAAGGGCCGTCAGCAAAGTCTCAGCGTTCTTGAGTCATTTCTGCTGACCACCATGAGAGCACTTCCCTCTGGACAATTCCCCGAAGAACAACGGCTTGGGGGTGCAATCTCCTGATTTCCTGATGACATGGCCTACCCATCTGATGTTTCGTCAGCAATGTGTGGATTGTGGGCATGTCTGCTGCTGACGGCACTTCATGTCAGGAATTCTGTCTTCCAATTGATGTTCATGATCTTCCATAGGCACGACAAGTGGAAGTGGTTCAGTCTTCGCACATGTCTACCCAAAGCACGTGAAGACACAGTCCACGTTTCGCACACGTAGAGGAGGTGGGTAGGATGACAGCGCGGTGGACTTTCAGCTTGGTCTACAGAGTAATTCCCCTTTGCCCACAGACAGTGTCATGTAGTCTCCCAAAGTTGGCACTAGCCTTGCCGATCCTACAGCTGACCTCATCATCAATGTGAACTGCCCTTGAGAGGGTGCTGCCAAGATACTTGATCCTGTCAACTGTCTGGAGCTACTGGACATTCACCGAGATGGATGGCTCCACATGTGGTTGATGTGAGGCTCCTTGGTGCATGACTTCCATCTTCTTGGTGCTGATGGTGAGATCAAAGTTGTCACATGCAGTGGAGAATCTGTCAATGATGTCCTGCATGTCGGACTCAGAGCTTGCATGGAGAGCTCAGTCGTCAGTGAATAGGAAAGCTCTCAGCACCGTCTCTTTGACCTTAGTAAAGATTTGAAGCCTGCACAGGTTGAACAGCTTGCTATCCATCCTGTATTTGATGTGGGTTTCAGGATTGCTGCCCCAGAATGCACTAGTTAACATCGCGCTGAAGAGGGTGGGTGCCAGCATATACCCCTGGTTGACCCCAGCTATGACTGAGAAAGCAACAAGACAATCACCATCACCGAGCACGCAGACTGACATCCTGTCATGAAACTGCTTGACCATGGTGGTGAATCTACCATGATCTTCCACAATCCCTCTCAACTCACAGTGTTGAAGGCCTTGGTAAGATCGACAAAGCTGAGGTAGAGCTGTCCCGCTCCTAACACTTTTTCTGGAGTTGTCTCACAGCAAAGATCATGCTGACCGAAGCCTCGCTGACTTTCCAGGAAATGACCTTGTTCCAGATGAGTATTTAGCCTGGCTAGCAGGACGCTGGCTAAGACTTTCCCAGTTACTGAGAGCAAAGAGGTGCCTCTGTGGTTGTCGCATGCTTAGCAGTTTCTCTTCCTCTTGTACAGGTGCACAATGGATGCATCTTTCATTCCTTGTGGAATCTGACCCTTCTCCCAGAAGGACTGGAAGAGCTCCACCAGTTTGCTGGTGATGAGTGAACCACCTGTTTTGTAGACCTCCGCTGGTAGAGCTTCTGCTCCAGCAGCCTTGCCATTTGACAGCTGACCTATTGCTTTCTTGATTTCCTCTTTTTGGGGAAGAGACTCCATCTCATGGTCGATGTCTACTTGATTGAGACTACAATTGCTTCCTTGATTATGGTGGATGGTCTGTTAAGCACAGATTCAAAATGCTCTGCCCATCTGTCCAGAATCTTGGCCTCCTCAGTGATGAGTGTGATGCCGCCTGCGCTTGGAGGGGTGAGATCCCAGAAGGCCGAGCGCCATACAATGTTTTGATAGCATCAAAGAACCTCTTTGAGTCATATCTATCGGCGTAGCCCTGAATCTCTTCAGACTTTTTGCAGAGCCAGGAGTCTTGCATCTTTCTGAGTTTGGTTTAAACTATTCTGTGCATATTGGAAAATGTTGTCTTCTTGGAGATGCAGGAAGGATCATTCTGATAGGCTCTGTGTTTTTCCTGTAGGAGAGCTTTAATCTCCTCATCGCTCTCATCAAACCAATCTTGGTTTTTCTTTATTGTATGGCCGAGGAACTCAAAGGAGGCAGAGTGAACACGATCTCTGAGAGCAGCCCAGTCATCTTCAACATTTCCTCTAAAATGAACATCAGCAAGCTGTGAATGGAGGCTTTTAACTAGGTGGCCTGCAGTACTACCGGATTTGCTAACATTGAGCTTCTTGGCAAATTAACTTGGCTGTGGACATTTGGGTTGGATGTGGACAGTAAGTTTGGAAAGGATCAGACGATGGTCTGTCCAGCAGTCTGCATCACACAGGGCTTTGGTCACTCTGACATCGCATCTGTCACATCTTCTGCTGATGATCTACTCAATTAGATGCCAGTGGCTTAGAGCGAGAATGCATCCAAGACGTCTTGTTACGGTTCGGCAGGCAAAAGACCGTGTTGGTGATGATCAGGTCATGCGTGACACAGGTTTTCAAGCTCTCCACAGAATTTGTCTTTGGCTGCCTCTGGGTTGGTCATCACCCGGCCATAGGCGTTGATCAGCGTGACATAGCGTTTGTTCCTCAGGAGTAGTTTCATGGTCATTAGACGATCATTGAATCCTTTCAGCAGACTGGTAAGTTTTCGGGCAAGGTCGTTCTTGGTAGTAAATCTGACTCCTGCTTCACGACGTTCGGTGCTGCTGCGTCTACTCCCAAAGAATGCCTAGCTGCCACCTGCTTCTGTCAGTTGGCCTTCGTTGACCAGGCAAGTCTCGGAGAGAGCTGCGATGTCCATCTTGTCCCTCTCCAGTTCTCTTGCCACCAAGGCAGTTCTCTCTGGTCTGCCAGACTTCATGTTGTCCATTGAGATTTGCACGTTCTATGTGCCGATTCTAAGCAGTGTCACTTTTGTTCGATTTGTTTGATTTTGACCACTGAAGTGGGATGCCCGCCAGGGTTGAGTGAAGTAGACAATGTTTAGGGCACCTTTGCTAGCCCCGTCCTCGTACTACAAAGGTGAGCAGCCTGGTCTTGAAAAGGTCTGCTCCATATCTCAGCTGGCTGTCATGTACTGCTGCTACTTCAGTCAACGAACAATGACCCACTGACCTGAGCCGCCGTGTGCTGGTCCACAGCGACAGCATCCATTGTATCCACACCTGTTGCTTCGTCACTCGCCCAACGCCACAGCACTTGGGTTTGGATGTTGTGACATGTGCATGACTTTGATTAAAGTGAGGGAGAGTTGTACAGGTCATCAACCTCACTCTCGTCCCCGTCTACCTGGATCCAGTGGCAAGGTGAGATTCAAGATGACTGGAGATAGGTCAGAATGCAGTGGAATCAGGGCCAGCTATGTGTCTTGCCATGCTCTTCGTGCTCCACAATGCTTGCAAGGAAAAGCCTTCCCGCCTGTTGAACCACCTGCTGGTTTTTCACCCCGCAGTCTGCCGAATCCAGCTTTCACATGCTTTGGGTAGGCAAGCCTGAAGTCACTTCAGGGTTCAAAGAAAAGCTGACTCAAACACCACCTGGAATGGTGATGGGCTGTTCCCATTAGCTCCAGGAACAGGAAGAGAAAGAAACATCACACAAGGTTCCTGCTCCTTTTCAAATTCAAGTGATTCTGGCAAAAAAAAAAATCACAGGAGGATAGCAATGGGCACCGCTGTGACAGTTCTCTTTCCTTCTGGCTGAATAAGCCCTAGTGATCTTCTCAGACTTATGCACAGAAGATTTCCACTTCATGAGGAAAGAGGAAATTGGACCCAATGTAGGCCAGTCACTACAGCAAATGGAAACAAACGGTTTAATAAATAGGTAGATATAATCTTTAACATAGTTTAAGGATATCACATCATCCCCTGAAACAGATTAACATAACAGCAAATCCATTGTTAATAAACCTATGCTGGCTGTAGACAGTGTCCCTAGCTAATACTTCCTGGATCAAATGTTATTAAAGGACAGAGCACTAATAACATTAGTGGGTAACTGATTGATATCCAACCACGATCTCCCATTCGCAGAGTATGGTTTATGTTTAACGTCTGCAGTGGGCTGCTCATATCATCAAACTAAATAGAAAGAAAATTAATGACACAATATATTCAAATGAATTCAATTTATCTGAATGGGAATTTGATGCTGGGATACAGCTGCACAGTACAGGCTCTCCTTGTCCATATCTTGCAAGTGATCATACCCAGTGTATATAGGAAGTATCTTAACTCACCAGATAATTAGTGCTTAGAGTGTTTGCAATCCTATATTTGGTTTCTAATTCTTGTCAATTGTCAATAAGGCTTTGAACGATTGGAGGTTATCTGGGTAAAATGATAAAATATATTACCTTCCTCATCACCATTTCATCAAATTATCGGGAATCCATAACAAGAATCAGAATCTCCCGGAATCTAATGGGATGATCAACTTGCCTTAGGATAGCTAGAACTAGATGTACATTTAGCTGCGCTGCCTTGCTGAAATGGGTTAGCTCTCCACTCTGCTCCCTCTGAGTATTCAGCTAATCAGAATTAGGCCTGGTCTTCATTTCAAACAGACATCGCCTGGGAACACCAGATGATATAAACCTGCAGCCGGGGGAAATAAAATAAACTAACCAGCAGACTGAACTTAATAAAGATCCCAGTCACATTGCATAGACTAAAAATGGTAGGACTATCAGGAAAATGGGGAACAGATAATGCAAGAAGAAAAGAGATTTTAAAAAATACAAACACAAGAAAATCTGCAGATGTCGGAAATCCAAGCAACACACCCAACTAAAATACTGAAGGAACTCAGTAGGCCAGGCAGCATCTATGGAAAAGAGTAAACAGTCGACATCAGGACTGGGAAAAAAGTTGAGGTCGGAGTAAAAAGGTGGGAGGGAGGGGAGGATGAAATACAAGGTGATGGATGATAAGTGGAACTGAGGGAGGAGAAGGAGTGAAGTAAGCAGCTGGCAAGTAGATTGGTAAAAGAGTTAAAGGGCTGGAGAAGGGAAAATCTGATAAGAAAGGATAGAAGACCATGGAAGAAAGGGAAGGGGGAGGAGCACCAGAGGGAGATGATGGGCAGGTAAGGAGATAAGTTGAGAGAGGGAAAAGGGGATGGGGAATAGTGAAGGAGAGGGTGGGAAGCATTACCGGAAGTTCAAGAAATCAATGCTCATGCCATCAGGCTGGAGGCTACCCGGATAAAATACATGGTGTTGCTCCTCCAACCTGAGTGTGGCCTCATCACAGCAGCAGAGGAGGCCATGGACTGACTGTTGGAATGGGAATGGGAAATAGAATTAAAATGGGTGGCCACTGGGAGATCCCACTTTTTCTGGTGGACAGAACATAGACGCTCAGTGAAATGGTCTTCCAAGCTACGTTGGGTCTCAGCGACATACAGGAGGCTGCACCGGGAGCACCAGTTTCAGTAGATGATCCCAAAACATTCACAGATGAAGTGTTGCCTCACCAGGAAGGACTCTTTGGGGTGCAGGAGCAGGTGTGGCACCTGTTCTGCGTGCAAGGATAGGTACCAGGAGGGAGATCAGTGGGGAGGGATGAATGGTGGAGGGAATCATGTAGGGAGCAATTCCTGCAGAAAGCGGAAATTGGAGTGGGGAGGGAGAAAGATGTGTGTGGTGGTGGAATCACGTTCAAGATGGCGGAATTGTGGAGAATTATGTGCTGGATCAGAGGCTACTGGGGTGGTCAGTGAGGACAAGAGGAAACCAATCCCTAGTAGGGTGGCAAATAGAACACGAGAGGGCAGATGTGTGTGAAATGTAAGAGATGCAGGTGAGGGCAGCATTGATGGTAGAGGGAGGAAAACAGCTTTCTTTGAAGAAAGAGGACATCTCATTAGTTCTGGAATGAAAAGCCTCACCTTCAGAGCAGATGCAGCAGAGATGGAGAAACTGAGTGAAGGGGGTAGTGTTTTCACAAGTGACAAGGTGGGAAGAGGCATAGCCCAGGCAGCTGTGAGAATCTGTGAGCTTATAAAAGGTATCAGTAGATAATCTGTCTCCAGAGAGAGACAAGAGAGATTAAGAAAGCAGAGGGAGGTGTTGGAAATGAACCAGGTAAATTTGAGGGCAGGGTGGAAGTTGGAGGCAAAGTTGATGAAGTTGATGAGCTCAGCATGGGTGCTGGAAGCAGCACCAACACAGTTGTCAATGTAAAAGGCTAATAAAGATCACAATTCATGGTGGCCTAATTAATCCACTCCCATGAATCCTATTCTGATTCGAGAGTTCACTAGAGCTGTTCTACAATTCTGGATTCCCAGTCAGAGACTGGTGGTCGGAGGTGGGGGTGGGGAGCATTGTACTTACACTATTCAGATGTTCAAGAATACAGGGAATAGGCTGTCCAACAGAAGGACCACATGGACATTCTGCATGTGTTCAGAGAGTCTCAAGGAGCAGAGCGCCTAATATTCCTGTTCACAAACTAAGGAACATAACGCTGAGGATGGACGGTTCACTGAACCACAGTCCCTTATATCTTTCAATATTCTATCTGTTAATCCTCTATTTTTCAATAATCCCCAAAATGTTTTCCTGAGAAAAGGCAGCTATATTGGCAAAGTTTGAAAACACGTGCCAAATGGATGTAGAGATAATCAAAAGTTTCTGGTCAAAATTCAGAGTTTAGCAAAGAATGTTTGCGCTAGTAACTGCTTACAATAACATGAACTTGTCTGGAAGTATTAATAAAGTAAACTACTGGCCCAGCATTCATCTGTTGATTCGATTCTATGCTTGTGGTGCTGTATATGCCCGTCATATTACAGTTATGACCCTGGCTGTCGTGAAGGGAAACTGAGGCTGGGTAGTTTCTGTAATATCCATGGAAACCCTCACCTTTTTGCTGCCCATATAACCTGCAGCTTCACTTTTGTACTCATGTGTGCACTTGTTTTCCCATTAGACCTACTTGCAGCATTGCTGTAGTAGACCAGTGAAGAAGAACATTCATATGTGCTTATTCTCCATTGGCATCTAATTTAAAGGATTATGAGAATTTGTGAAAACAATATAAACATGGCTTCATTTTCTAAGTTTAGCTGAGGTTTTGAAATAGAGTACTGTAGCAAATCATGGCTTCTGATGAGGAGCAGAACATTGAACTAGTCTCAGTTTAAGGATGAAGACTACCTCCGGTCATTGTGGGAACTGAAATTGTAACTTAGCTTGGATGCTCATTGTTTCCAGGAAAAAAAATCTCAAATGTGCTAAAACATGATGTCTACAATTTCATTTGAAACACTGAACAGACAAAATCTTCCCCAGACGCATTTACGATTTGAGTTCCCATAGCGACCAGAAGAACCCTAACCCTTTTGTGCTCATCCTTAGTAACACAATAGTAACCAAGCAATCAATTCTCACAATAAGCACTGAATCCCATAAGCAGGAGAACATTTTCACTCCCTTATTGAAGAAAACCTTACTTTAGAATAAGCAACAATGCAGTAATTGCTCGGGAAGACTTATGATTAACTTCAGTCTGCAAAACTGAGCTAGATAGTCTGTTGGAGGGAAAAGGTGCCATTAAAGAATATGACTATTAAAGAACATAAATATTTTTATTTCTCATTGCTTTTGTCTTAAAATTCACAATCACTGTAATGAAAGAATCGATAACATTTTTAAAGCATCTTATTAAATTGCCAGGCATCGCAAAGTGGATTTCACTTGAGATACAACTGTAATGGAAGCAAGCACAATAGCCATTTTCTGTATTGTAATAATACTCATAGATTCATACAACACAGATACAGGCCCTTGGCCATACTGATCAAGCTGGGTTCCAGAGCTAGTCTCATCTGCCCATCTTTGGTCCATGTACTTTTAAATCTTTGCTATCAATAAATCTGTCCAAAAATCTTTTGAAGATGTAATTCCACCTGCCACACCATGAGTGGGGAAAAAACTCAGGCCCTTTTTAAATCTATCCCCTCTCACTTTAAGCCCATGCCCTCTACTGTTAGACTTACCTATCCCAGGAAAAAGATTGTGACCATCTTTTTTATCTATAGCTTTCATAATTTCATAAACCTCTGTAAGGTCACCCCTTCAGCCTTCTTCAATCCAGGGAAAACAGTCCAAGCCTATCAAGTTTTTCCTTATAACTAAATCCCAATGGTCCTGGCAACATTCTTGTGAATCTTTTCTGCGCCCTCTCTAGTATAGTCACATTCTACTTATATTACGGCAACCAGAACTACAAGGTACTATTCAAGGTACAATCTGAACTACATCTTATACAACCAAACTCCTGTATTCAGTGCCATGTCCAATGAAGACACTCATTTCACACCACCTTGTCTACCTGTGTCATTATTTTCATGGAACTAGTTACACTCTGTTCTACAACACTTTTCCTGGGCAATATGTACACTTGGTCCACATTACTGCCCAAAAAACTACCAACGTCCTTCTCCTTCAATCGACCACCCATTTTGTTTACCTCCGAAGACATGAAAGCCCAGGTGTTGAAGCTGAAGGAACCTAGCTTTTTCAATGCATCCCTGGACTTACATATTAGATAAAAGTTGGATGTGCTTTCACCATAATGCAAAGTAGTCTCCTTCAGATATCTCCAGCTGCAATATTCCACAATTGCTAAATATCCAAAAAAAATCAAATACTAATTTGTGGACTTCTAATGAATGACCATGTATTTTTGCTGTTCTGCGTCTCTAGTCCTAATTTAAGGATTATGAGAATTTCTCGTAATAGTTTCCAACATGACCTTTCATCTGTCCTGACATCCTAAATGCCTTCTCTCCTCAAGACAATATATAAACAACCAGCAATAGTTGTTTCACAATTTATGAAACAGTGAGTTCTTAGGGAACAATATATCATGGCTGAACATGCACATATAGAAATTTGTTGCAATCTTTTTCAATGTACAGAGAATAACATGCTCTTCATTATAGGGAAACATAGCTTTGTAGGTTGAAGACTCAAATCTAAAGAATCAATGGAGCTTCGGAGGATTAATGGCACCTAACAGCAACTTCTTTCCTTGCATCTTCGGAAACAGCTCTATTTCCATCTTTAGTACCTCCATTTTTCCCTTTCAGAGTTCTTTTGAAAACCCTGACCTAGAGTTACACACTGACTACGGTTCTTTGCGGGAATGGTCCCGCCTTTGGGGTTTCATGACTGGCCGTTATTCGGCACGCTAAGGGCTCGGCCTAAGAGCTCAGCTCACCTTTGGAGGGCCGAGATCTCGTGGCTCTGGAGATGGGCAGATTGAAGGTCGATGTCTGGGCAGATCGGTGTGTCGTGGGAGATGAAAGATCGAAGGCTGTGTGTCCAGAGACCATAAGATATAGCAGCAGTAGGCCATTCAGCCCATTGAGTCTGATCTGCAATTCAATCATGGGCTGATCCAATTCTTCCAGTCATCCCCACACCCCTGTTTTCACCCATACGATGGGAAATAACTTTGCCATATCTAATCTGTTCAGGCCTTTTAACATTCTGAATGTTACTATGAGATCCCCCCTCATTCTTCTGAACTCCAGGGACTACAACCCAAGAGCTGCCAGACGTCCCCCATTCGGTAATGCTCTCATTCCTGGAAACATTCTCATGAATCTTCTCTGAACCCTCTCCAGTGTCAGTACAGTATATCCTTTCTACAATGAAGAGCCCAAAACTGCACACAATACTCCAAGCGTGGTTTCATGAGTGCCTTATAGAGCCTCAAAATCACATCCTTGCTCTTATATTCTATACCTCCAGAAATGAATGCCAACATTGCATTCGCCACCTTCACAACCAACTGAATCTGGAGATCTACCTTTAGAGTATCTTGCACAAGGACCCCTAAGTCCCTTTGCATCTCTGCATTTTGAATTCTCTCCCCTTCTAAATAATAGTCTGCCCGTTTATTTCTTCCACCAAAGTGCATGATCATACGCTTTCCAACATTGTATTTCATTTGCCATTTCTTTGCCCATTCCCCTAAACCATCTAAGTCTCTCTGCAGGCTCTTTGTTTCCTCAACACTACCCGCCCCTCCTATCTTTTTATCATCGGCAAACTTAGCCACAAATCCATTAATTCCGTAGTCCAAATCATTAACATACATCGTAAAAAGCGGCGGTCCCAACACCAACCCTTTGGAACTCCACTGATAACTGGCAGCCAGCCAGAATAGGATCCTCTCTGTTTTCTGCTGACCAGCCAATGCTCCACCCACACTAGTAACTTCTTTGTAATTCCATGGGCTCTTATCTTGCTAAGGAGCCTCATGTGCAGCATCTTGTCAAAGGCCTTCTGAAAATCCAAGTACACCACATCTTCTGCATCTCCTTTATCAACCCTGCTTGAAATTTCCTCAAAGAATTGCAGTATATGTCAGGTAGGATTTTCCTTTCAGAAAACCATGCTGGCTTTGGCCTATCTTGTCAAAGACCCGAGATCTTTAGGCACAGAGCTCAGAAAAAGCAACGCAACAGACTTTTAACATCTTAAACCAACAAGTTATTTGTTATGTCTCCCCTCTCACTGTAAAATGGAGACACCTTTTCTCCTAATAAGGGAGAGAGAGAGCCTGTGGTATGTCGAATACCGGGTGAACAAGTAGTCCTTGGGGTACTGCAAGCCTGTGTCTTTGCTGTTGCTTTGCTCACATTTGAGTGCTCGGTAGTGGGTGCCGATGATTTTTTTTGCTGATGGTGGGGGGTGGGGATGTCACTGCTTGCTGTCGCTTACACGCGGGAGGGAGGGGAGCTGTGGGGGGAACTTTGGGGTTCTAACATTTAACTGTCATTCATTCTTTGAGACACTCCTCTGTTTTCGCGGATGGTTGTGAAGAGAAAGCATTTCAGGATGTATATTGTATACACTTCTCTGACATTAAATGTACCTTTGAAACCTTTGAGATAAAGTAAAAATTTGTATATCAAACATTGGTAGTAGAGTCTAATTTAAAAACAAGAGAATATCTGTAGACACTGGAAATCCAAGCAACACACACAGAATACTGGAGTAACTCAGCAGGCCAGGCAGCATCTATGGAAGAGTACAGTCGACGTTTTGGGCCGAGACCTTTCGACAGGACTGGAGAAAAAAAAACTGAGGGGTAGATTTCAAACGTGGGGGGAAGAGAGAGAAACACAAGGTGAGGGAGGGATGAAGCAAAGAGCTGGGAAGTTGTTTGGTGAAGGAGATACAAAGCTGGAGAAGGGGTAGTGTGATAGGTGGATAGAGTAGGCCATGGAGGAAAGAAAAGGGGGGAGGAGCACCAGAGGGAGGTGGTGGGCAGGCAAGAAGATAAGGTGAAAGAGGGAAAATGGGATGGGGAGTGGTGGTGGGGGCATTACTGGAAGTTCAAGAAATCTATGTTCATGCCTTCAGGTTGAAGGCTACTCAGTTGGAATATAAGGTGTTGTTCCTCCAACCTGAGTGTGGCCTCATCATGACAGTAGAGGAGGCCATGGATTGACATATCAGAATGGGAATGGGAAGGGGAATTAAAATAGGTGGCCACAGGGAGATCCCATTTTTTCTGGCAGACAGAGCATAGTTGTTCTGCGAAGCAGTCTCCCAATCTATGTCAGGTCTCACCGATATACAGGAGACCACACCAGGAGCACCGGTCATAGTACATGACCCCAATAGACTCACAGGTGAAGTGTCGCCTCAGCTGGAAGGACCGTTTGGGGCCCTGCATGGTAGTGAGGGAGCAAGTGTAGGAACAGTTGGGGTACATGTTCTGATTGCAAGGGTAAGTGCCGGGAGGGGGATCAGTAGGGAGGGACAAACGGGCAAGGGAGTTGCATAGTGAGCAATCCCTGCAGAAAGCAGGAAGTTGGGGGGAGGGAAAGATGTGCTTGATGGTGGGATCCTGTTGGAAATGAATTATGTGCTGGGATGGTTGGTGAGGAGAAGAGGAACCCTATCCCTGGTATGGTGACAGGAGGATGAGGTGAAAGCAGACATGCATGAATTGGAGGAGATACGGTTGAGGTCAGCGTTGATGGTGGAGGAAGGGAAGCCCTGTTGTTTGAAAAAGGAGGACATCTCCTTCCTTCTGGAATGAAAAGCCTCATCCTAAAAGCAGATGCGGCAGAGACGGAGAAAGTGAGAGAAGGGGATGGCGTTTTTACAAGTAACAGGGTGGAAAGAGGTATAGTCCAAGTAGCTGTTAGAGTCTGTGGGTTTTAATAGACATCAGTAGGTAAACTGTCTCCAGATATAGAGACAGAGAGATCGAGAAAGGGGAGAGAGCTGTTGGAAATGAACTAGATAAATTTGAGGGCAGGGTGGAAGTTGGAGGCAAAGTTGTGGAAGTTTGAGTTCCACGTGGGTGCAGGAAGCCGCAGCAATGCATTCGTCAGTGTAGCGTAGGAAAAGTGCAGGACAGACACCAGTGTAGGCTTGCAACATAGACGGTTCCACGTAGCCGACAAACAGGCAGGCATAGCCAGAAATAAATGGAGAGCTTTGATGCCTTCTTGGTGGGGGACGGAGGTGTATAGGGGCTGGACATCCATAGTAAAAATAAGATTATAGGGGCCAGGAAACCTGAATTCTAGTAATGTTCAGCAGGTCAGGGAGTACCAGTGGAGAGAAAATGAATTAACAATTAAGACCAATGGCCTCTTATCAGTACTCAGAATTTTAGGCCTGAATCCATGGATTTAAATTTTCTCTTGAGCTCCCTTGATTCAAGCCTGAGATATTATATCTGTCTTCTCTCATGTAGTGAAGTAACAGAGTCTGAGCTGTGTTAAATTTGTTTAATATGGAAGGAATTAGTGGCTCAAATTGCCCTGTGTCTGAGGAGGTCAAAAATAGGAACTTTGAGGAATCTGACACCATTGTGGAAATACATCTCTCAGTCAACAATTTCCCTCCACAGATGCTGCCAGGTCTTTTGAATTCTTCCAACATTTTGTTTCCTGTTTCAAATCTGTGACCATTCTGCCATTGCTTTTGTGGTGCTACCTTTTGCATTTTGAGGACTCTGCTGGCAATATTTCATATTTCATGCCAACCCTTAAGTGTTCAGATATGATACCAGTATCTCCCTGAAACATGTCAACCATGCTCATGTGGCATTGTAGTTATAAACTTAATGGTTTAGTTAAACATGCTTATTTTCTATATAGAGAACAATACTGAAGTAGTTGGGTCTTTATGACAATTTGACTGCAGAGCATGGAAGTACTAAGTAACTGACCTGACTATCCATTGTAATTTGCCCTAATACTACACCTGTTTTATCTTTATTATTTTTACTTGTCTCAGCACTGCCACACTATGTGATAATCAAGCCTGCCCTTCAAACTAAGCAACCTCTCTCCCTAAGGACACCTAGTCATGGTTGGCTCTGCTATAGCATTGCTCCACTAATAAAAGGCTTAAAATAAGGAAAGTGCACAAAAAGATGAAACTGTCTCCAAATGTCATTTGGATTCATTAACCTTTAGCAGACATGGAGTGAAAAAACAGCAAGAGCCATTGGAACCAATATGGCTGAGAGACAGACCATACAGGCTTCAGCAATGTGAGACAGGAAGTGTTAGAAAATTTCACAAGTCTGCTGTCGTTCTGCTTGATAGGTCCCTAATCACTGTGTGTAAAGTTTCAAATTGTCTGAATTTTCCAGACCTCAGTCCTCTTTTCCTCAACAAGTTACCTCATGCTTCTTGTCCCAATCAACAATTATGTCTCATCTCCTATTCAACAAGAATTGAATTCCACAAGTGTTGACAGAATCCAACTACAACCTCACTGACCCCTCTTGAAGTCTGTGTGACTGATAGAGGGACACTTCACTGACTTTCTTCATCTTCTTACAGTCAACAGATTTGTTGTGTTTATATTTCAGTTTCCAATAATTGCATTCTTACCCTTTCATATCCATATTTTCTGTATTGTAAACAACAGTTACAACATGAGAATGACATTTTGTTATTGGACTTCAGGTCATGATTTATAATACAATGAATATGCCTTCAAATACCACCATGACAGCTAGAAAAATAGAATTCTGTATGAAAAAATGACAATGGTAAGTGGCTGTGAAACTTTTGGACTATCATAAAACCTAACAGGTTTACCAGCACCTTTTAGGAAACATTTACCATTCTTATCGCATCCATTTAACTCCAGCCTCACAGCAATTCATTTGCAGATCAGTAGGCCCAGTCTTCTGCTCAAGTATATCAAGTTGAGAAATGGACATGACAGAACAGCTAAACTAATCATGAATAATAGAATAAACACTTAATAATCTAGATAAGAGTGTTAAGGCCTCTTCATTTCTCAGTAACCTAATGCAGGGTTTGGGTTCTGGCCTGACAAGGCAAATTAGTTTTAATTTCTGTATGCAAATAAATCCAGACTGCAGATGGAACCCTGTATATCTTTTTTCCTGTAGAAATGGAAATGAGATGCCTTACACTGTGTTAGTCCATAATGAGTTTGTCATGTTTCACACAGATGTGACTCATTACCCAGGATGTAATTTACCTCACCATGGTCGTAGTTGAAGTACAAGAAGATTAGTGAAGTCAGCAAGGCAAACTTGAAATAAGTAAAATCCAGTTTGCACAGTAATTATGCCCTAAATAGATTGTGCAGGCTCAGATCTTAAATTAGAGCTTGTTTGGCAACAGAGCAGGACAAACAACATCTCTCTTCTCACTACTGTTCCCAGTCCTTGTTTAAACTAAAAGTCGTGACCCAGGATGAAATGCCTGGCCAGTGCTGTTTGGTCAGAGTCCACATCAGTGCCTCTTAGCTGGAGCAAAAGATAAAGCTTCAGGTCAACTCTGCCAAAAGTGTACCAATGGTATATGTGTTTGCCTACATATGGGTGTGACTGTGCATGCATGCCTACACATGTGAGTATATGTGTGTGCACACGTACATGCTAAAGCAGCAGAACCTAGTCTGCACATCTCTTGGACCTTCTTACTTCTGGAGTTTGACCTTACTCCGTTAAGCTGATGAAGTAGTTGACATGCAACCCCATGCTTAAATAATTCACACACAAGCATTTTTGCACTTCAAAAAGTTTAAGACATGGAACATCAACACTATATGGACAGTCTCAAAACTTAACATCACTTTGCTCTCACTGTCCAGGAACTTGGATGCCCTGATGTTGAAGTTGCCAGTCTGAGTGAGACATTGTAAGTAAAGGTGTGTCACAATGGCGGGGGCATTGGGAGCAAGGGTGGATCCAAATGCAAGCCACATCTTGTGAGGTTACTTAGATTTAGTTTATTGTTCGATACCAGGAGAGCTAGGCAGAAGCAGGAGTAGCGAACTGGACAAGGACTCAGGACTACGACTAGGCTGGGACTAAGGGTCTGGGCTTGGACTTGGAATCGGCTCCCAGAACTAGAGGAGACATGAAGAGGTACCCAAGTACCTGGGTCTTGCCTCGGGCTCGGACCCCAGAACCAGGCATGAACATGACATGGGCAAGGGAGAGGAGGAACATGGAAAACAGAGCCTCGGTCTCGAGACAGCAGGTACATGGAACCATAGACACATACACAGAACACAGAGTCAGGACCCCTCCTTGGGTACAGGACATAGGGCTGGGATTCATGACCCCACCGCGGGGCAACGGCAGGATGGCCTGACTTACCCCACGGAGATGAGAACAAGATAAGACAAGACATGACGCCCCGCAGGGCAACGGTAAGATGGCCTGACTTACCCCACGGAGGCAAGGACAGGACAAGACCAACACGAAAGCACACCAGACAGTCCCTATCTAGCTCCGGCGATAGAACTAGACTGAAGTGCAGGCGAGGGCTGCAGTCGAGGGCTCGGGGCGAGATGGGCAGAGAAGGGATTCAGTCAGAGGGGTAGGACAGGAATCACAGACCGCCAGGGTCAGGACTTGACTTGGTACTTGAATGCCGCCAGGGACAGGACCTGACTTGGTACTTGAATACCACCAGGGTCAGGACTTGACTTGGTACTTGAATGCCGCCAGGGCCAGGACCTGACTTGGTACTTGAATACCACCAGGGTCAGGACTTGACTTGGTACTTGAATGCCACAAGGACCAGGAATTGACTTGGTGCTTGAATGCCCCTGGAGCCAGGACTTGACTTGGAGCCTCTGGGTAGTGGCGAGCTCTCAACTCGGCCCGGGAACAGTAGACAGCGGTTCTTGATCCCCTCCGGCGGGTTAACTGACGGACCTACCTCGGTGAGGAAACTTTACAGGCTCGCTTCGGCGAGGTAACTGGACAGGGTTGCTCCTGTAAGGAAGGGCAAATTACCGACACTCGCTTCAGGCGGAGAAAAGGCTTGCTCCCTCCAGATGACATCGGTACACCGTACCTTAGATGACTTTGCAGACGCTCCAGCACCGAACGGCTGAAAGCCGGACACTATAAACTACCGGTTCAGTCGAGCGTTAATTGCCTCTAATCACCAAAGCCGAGGGACACGGGAAAATAGGGAATCAACGGTCCGGATCGTAACATAAACAAGGTAAATTTAAAGGGACCCCGATCCGGACCATGACATGGTGACCAACTGACAGATGCACTTTCCTTGGAGGGGAAATCTGGAAATGAAGCTCCTTCCACATGGGTTGAGTTATGCCATCAGGAATCACCTTGTTTGGCTTCTCAGCATTTTTTTGTGTGGAATGTGAAAGTCTCAGGAACATATAGTCGATTTTAACATGAAATCAGTGAATTTGGGTCACCAAAGTACATACCCCAACCCCAGAAGCAATGAGAACATGGACTTCTACAACCTTGAGAAAACACTAGCTTCCATACCAGAGAGAAACAAACTGTTCCTCCTGTGTATTTTGCTGAAAAGTTGGAAAATGTTACAAATCTCTGGGAAAGAAATGTGGAAGTAGCAAAAAACTGACTCCAAGGGTCCTCTTCCTGATCGATTGGACAATGGTTTTGTCATAACTGGCACCCTGTTTTCTCAGAGAGATGAGCACAAGATCTCAAGACAACATACCCAGTTCAGCCAGTGATCCCTATTGATTATATCACCATCAATGCAGAAGGTATTGGATGACTGTTAGACTCTGTCCTCCAGCAGTCAGCACTCTGTTGCCTTTGACTTTCCTTGTCAGCTATGGTTGCATCATCCTGCTTTCTGCCATCATCCCTGAAAGCGTCCTCTTTCAATCAACTTTGGTCAGCTCTTCTCTCATGCCTCTATAATTCCCTTTACTTCACTGTAATACTGAAGTAATATATCCGACTTTAGTTTTTCCCTCTCAAATTACAGGTTGAATTCTATCATTTTATGATCACTGTCTCCTAAGGGTTCCTTTACCTTGAGCTCCCTTTTCAAATCAGGTTCATTGCACAACTCCCACTCCAGAATAACCTTTTCCCTACTGGACTCAACCACAAGTTTCTCTAAAAACCTATCTAATAGGCATTCTACAAATTCAATCTCTTGGGATCCAGTACCAACCTGGTATTCCCAATTTACCTGCATATTGAAATCCCCCATGACTAGTGTAATATTGCTCTTTTGACAAGCCTTTTCTATTTCCCAATGTCATTTGTACCCCACATCATGGCTACTGTCCAGAGGCCTGTAAATAACTCACATCAGGTTCTTTTTTTCCTTGTAATTTCTTAACTCTACCCACAAAGATCAAGCTGTGTCAGATTGCACGGAGATCATAGAAACATAGAAACATAGAAAATAGGTGCAGGAGTAGGCCATTCGGCCCTTCGAGCCTGCACCGCCATTTATTATGATCATGGCTGATCATCCAACTCAGAAGCCTGCACCAGCCTTCCCTCCATACCCTCTGATCTCCCTAGCCACAAGGGCCATATCTAACTCCCTCTTAAAAATAGCCAATGAACTGGCCTCAACTGTTTCCTGTGGCAGAGAATTCCACAGATTCACCACTCTCTGTGTGAAGATTTTTCCTAATCTCAGTCCTAAAAGGCGTCGCCTTTATCCTCAAACCGTGACCCCTCGTTCTGGACTTCCTCAACATCGGGAACAATCTTCCTGCATCTAGCCTGTCCAATCCCTTTAGGATTTTATACGTTTCAATCAGATCCCCCCTCAATCCTCTAAATTCCGAGTACAAGCCTAGTTCATCCAGTCTTTCTTCATATGAAAGTCCTGCCATCCCAGGAATCAATCTGGTGAACCTTCTTTGTATTCCCTCTATGGCAAGGATATCTTTCCTCAGATTAGGGGACCAAAACTGCACACAATACTCCAGGTGTGGTCTCACCAAGGCCTTGTACAACTGCAGTAGTACCTCCCTGCTCCTGTACTCGAATCCTCTTGCTATAAATGCCAGCATACCATTCGCCTTTTTCACCGCCTGCTGTACCTGCGTGCCCACTTTCAATGACTGGTGTATAATGACACCCAGGTCTCATTGCACCTCCCCTTTTCCTAATCGGCCACCATTCAGATAATAATCTGTTTTCCTATTTTTGCCACCAAAGTGGATAACTTCACATTTATCCACATTAAATTGCATCTGCCATGAATTTGCCCACTCACCCAACCTATCCAAGTCACCCTGCATCCTCTTAGCATCCTCCTCACAGCTAACACTGCCGCCCAGCTTCGTGTCATCCACAAACTTGGAGATGCTGCATCTAATTCCCTCATCCAAGTCATTAATATATATTGTAAACAACTGGGGTCCCAGCACTGAGCCTTGTGGTACCCAACTAGTCACTGCCTGCCATTCTGAAAAGGTCCTGTTTATTCTTTGCTTCCTGTCTGCTAACCAATTCTCTATCCACATCAATACCTTACCGCCAATACCGTGTGCTTTAAGTTTGCACACTAATCTCCTATGTGGGACCTTGTCAAAAGCCTTTTGAAAATCCAAATATACCACATCCACTGGTTCTCCCCTATCCACTCTACTAGTTACATCCTCAAAAAATTCTATGAGATTCGTCAGACATAATTTTCCTTTCACAAATCCATGCTGACTTTGTCCGATGATTTCACCACTTTCCAAATGTGCTGTTATCACATCTTTGATAACTGACTCCAGCAGTTTCCCCACCACCGACGCTAGGCTAACCGGTCTATAATTCCCCGGTTTCTCTCTCCCTCCTTTTTTAAAAAGTGAGGTTACATTAGCCACCCTCCAATCCTCAGGAACTAGTCCAGAATCTAACGAGTTTTGAAAAATTATCACTAATGCATCCACTATTTCTTGGGCTACTTCCTTAAGCACTCTGGGATGCAGACCATCTGGCCCTGGGGATTTGATCATGAGTGAACAGCCCTTTTCAAGTCCAGCCACAATTTTCAATTGGATTCAGGTCTAGACTCTGACTCAGCCAGTCCAGGGCATTAACTTTGTTGCTTTTACACCATTCCTGTGTAGCTTTGGCTTTATGCTTGAGGTCATTGTCTTGCTGGAAAATAAATCTCCCAAGTCGCGGTTATCTTGCAGTCAGTTTTTTTCAACAGTGGCTTTCTCTTTGCCACTCTCCCATAAAGCTGCAACTGGTGAAGCACCCAGGCAACAGTTGTATGCACAGTCTCTCTCATCTCAGCAAAGAAACTCCTCTAGAGCTGTTATAGATCTCTTGGTGGCCTCCCTCACTAGTTCCCTTCTTGCACAGTCACCAGTTTTTGAGATGGCCTGCTCTAGGCAGATTTACAACCCAGTCATATTCTTTCCATTTCTTGCTTATGACTTAATTATACCCCAAGAGATACTCAATGACCTGGAAATTTTCTCGCACCCATCTGCTGATGTTACTTTCAATAACATTTGTGTGGAGTTGCTTGGAGTTTTCTTTTTTCTTCATGGTGTAGTTTTTGCCAGGATACTGACTCACTAGCAGTTGGACCTTCCAGATACAAGTGTATTTTGAGTACAATCTATTGAAACACCTTGACTACATATGGTGCTCACAATTTAACTAATTATGTGACTTCTAAAACTAATTGGCTGCACCAGTGATGATTTGGTGTGTCATATTAAAGAGGGTGTATATTTATGCAATCAATTATTTTGTGTTTTAGAATTATAATTAATTTAGATCACTTTGTAGAGATCTGTTTTCACCTTGACAGGGAAGAGTATTTTTCTGTTGATAGGTGTCAAAGAAAGCCAAATTAAATCCACTGTGATTAAATATTGTAAAACAAGAAAACATGAAAACTTTCAGTAGTGGGGTGGGGTGGTTGAACACTTTTTCTAAGCACTGTATTATTGAGGGGAACAGCCAGAGTGGTACACAGCACTCACTGTCCATTACCTCTCCCTCTCCTGACATCACACAGGTACCTGCCTCCTCAACTTAGGGGTGACTACCTCCCTTACCTCCCTGTATCTCCAATCTATTACCTCCTAATTTTCCCATATGAGTCAAAACTCATTGAATTGCAGGTCCAATTCCTTAACACGTTCTCTGAGGAGCTGCAGTTCAGTGCACCTGGTGCAGATGTGGTTATCCAGAAGACTGGAAGTCTCCCAGAATTCCTATATGTCGCACACAGAACAATAAGACAGCTCTTGGAGCCGTTCTTGCTGCACTATCTTCGCACTAACAGACAAAGAATGAAGAACAAACTTACCTCGCCCAATCCTGTTGAGCAAAGCCTCCTGACTCTAACTCTGATCCACTGCAACAATAGCCACTCCTCTTGTCTCTACCTTATTTTTATTTACCCTTGCTAATGAATCACAATACAATTGGGCCACCAGAAAAATCCAAAAACCCACAAAAAATGCTACTTCTTAAATTGCTTGCCCCTGACTGTGATGGCACCACTGTTGTAGGTCAAATCAAAGATGTTAACAAGTCGGCACGTAGGAGGGAGATTGAAAATCTGGTTGAATGGTGTCACAACAACAACGTCTCACTCAACATCAGCAAAACCAAAGAGCTGATTATTGACTACAGTATGAAGAAACCAGAAGTCCATAAGCCAGTTCCCAGTAGGGGATCAAAGATGATGGGGGGCAGTAACTTCAGTTTCCTTAGTGTTATCATATCAGAAGATCACTCCTGGGACCAGCATGTAAGTGCCATCAGAAAAAAGGCACAACAGCACCTCTACTTCCTCAGAAGTTTGCACAGATTTGGTATGACATCTAAAACGATGACAAACTTCTACAGATGTACAGTAGAGAGTATGCTGACTGGTTGCATCATGGTTGATAGGCAAATACCAATGCCCAAAAATTGAAAAGCCTACAAAAAGCATTGGTCTCCACCCAAGTCCATCACAGGCAAAGTCCTCCCCACCATTGAGCACATCTACTAAGACCACTGCCATAAGAGAGCAGCATTCATCATCAAGGACCACCACCATCCAGGCTGTCATTTTGCTTCTGCCATCAGGAAGAAGATGCAGGAACCTTCAGCCCTACACTACCAGGTTCAGGAACAATTATTACCCTTCAGCCATCAAGCTCCTGAACTTGAGTGGATAACTTCACTCACTTTAACTCCGAACTGATTCCACAACCTAAGTATTCATTTTCAAGGACTCCACAGCTCAGATTCTCAGTATTATTTATTAATTATTATTATTAGTGTTTTTTGTATTTGTACATTTTGCCTTCTTTTGCACATTGGCTGTTTGTCAGTTTTAGTATGTGTTTTTTCATTGATTATATTGTATTTCTCCATTGAAACGTGAATATCTGCAAGAAAGTGAATGTCAAGGTAGTATGTAATAACATACTGTATATGTACTTTAATAATGAACTTACTTTGAATTTCCATCATTTTGAACTTGAGCATTTTCTGTACAAACTCTGCCTTGGTGGAGATAGTCATTCTTAAGATATGATTAGTATTTGTGAACTATATAGATTCATAGAAAATGTGCAATATAATGTAGAAAGGAGCCTTTTGGTCCATTGTGTCTTTGCTAGTTGGGAATAGGGTTATGTAGCCCAATCCCACCTCTGGGATAATTTCCTTAGCCTTGCAGGTCACAGAAACATCAAGTATCTGCCTTAATGTTTACTAGGCCTTGCTGTATGAGGTCTATAGTGTTTTGCATAGGGTAGAAGGTTGTTATAGGTTACAACAGGATATCGATAGGATGCAAAGCTCAGCTGAGAAGTGGCAAATGGAGTTTATTCTGGAAAAGTATGAAGTGATTCACATTAGAAGGTCAAACTTGAAGGCAAAATACAAGATTAATGGCAGGATTCTTCACATTGTGGAGGAATATAGGGATCTTGTGAATCCCTCAACATGGCTGTGCAGGGTGATAGGGTAGTTAAGAAGGCATATGGTGAGTTGGCCTTCATTAGTCGGGGGATTGAGTTCAAGACCATGAAGTGCTGTAACAGCTCTATGAAGCCCAGGTTAGACCACAGTTGGAACATTGTGCTCCATTCTGTTTGCTTCATTATAGAAAGAATGTGGAAGAGAGGGTGTAGAGGAGATTTACTAGGATGCTGCCTGGATTAGAAAGTGTGTCTAATGAGGATAGTTTGAGCAAGATAGGAATTTTCTCTTTGGAGAGAAGGAGGATGAGAGGTGGCTTGATGGATATGTACAAGATAACAAGAGACATAGATAGAGTGGACAGCCAGAGACTTTGGTTCCAGGGTGAAAATGGCTAACATGAGGGGGCATACCTTTAAGGTCATTGGAGAAATGTATAGGGGGCATGTCAGATGTAGTTCTTTTTTTTACAGAAGGAGTGGTAGATGCATGCAAATGATTGTCATTTTTCTTGTGACTGCAGGACCCCGTTGGACATAGATAATTTAGAACACAGTACTGCAAGTCTGGTTCACTGGTGAGACCAAAGGCAGGGGAGCTGCGTGGCCTTGGTTTTTGTGCAGACCTGGCTCTCATGCCACGGGGCTGTCTGTCTGTTGCAGTCGCTCAGGGGAGGAGACACTGGAGGCGTGTGGCACTGGGATCATCTGTGCTGGGATGGGGGCAGGCCCCCCCCACCAGTGTTGCTGCTCCAGTGTTCGCTTTCAGGAAGTCAAGCTGGATTGCATTCACCTGCAGCTGCACCCGTGCATTGAGGACTGCTGTGAGCTTGTTCTTACAGAAACGTGACTCCAGGACAACACCCATGTACTATCAATCTACAGATGACACTCAGGGATGTGGGCCATATTATCCTTTTGGTGACTGTATGTTTTTCTGCTATTGTAATTATATGTGCTGTGTGTGAATGTTAGCAATGTGGTTTGCACCTGAGCCCTATAGAAATGTTGTTTCATTTGGCTGAACTTGAATACACTGCCACGGCTGGTGGAAGAGGCAGATACACATTTAAAAGATTCTTAGGTGATCACATGGATGAAAGAACAATGGAGAACTATGTAAAAGGGAAGTTCAGCTTGATCTTGGAGTAAGTTAAAGGGTTGGCACAACATCGTTGGGCTGTTTTATGTTCTATGAGCGTGCAATGTATGTGGTGAACAATCTGTCAGAGAGTGAAGTTCCACTAAAAATGTGTGCCTTCCACTCACAACTGAAATTGAGAATGTTGCCAGAAACCTAGTCATGACATGACCCAATTTAGCATCTGACTGCATAACCCAAGGAGAAGAGTGCAATGGGAATTAAGACCCACTGTCCCCACCACCTTCTTCTTAGTGTCTTCTCTTTCTTCGGTTCGAGACAGCAAGTCATGGAATATATTGGTAGCCAGGAGAGGAAGGTTAGTAGTCAGGAAAGCCAGGGTCATACTAAAGGGAAGAATAGAATACTGTACAAGTTAAACTGCCTTTATTTCACTGTCTGAGGCTTAACAGGTAAAGCAGAAGAACTCAGATTATGGATTGGCTCTGGGCACTGGGATGTTATAGCCACAAGATAACAGGATGACAGCATAGCATGACCGGCAATTTGTTACAGATGCTGCAGGTGTGACAGAGACACAGGTAAGGAAGGAGAGGGTGTTGCCTTTTCATAATAGGGAACATAACAGCATTCTTAGAGGATAATCCACTGAGACCATATGAGTAGAACTTAGAAACAAGAAGGGGAGGGTCACCCTGGTGGGAAACCAGTAGTCAGCAAAAACCTGAGGAGCAGGTATGCAGAGAAACTTCTCATGGTCGCACTAGAGGAAAACATTAATTTATCTATTATCGATTCTACTATTCAGAGTCTTACATGCCTGGATGGGGTGGAATTTGTGAAATATGTCCAGGAAAGTTTCCTAAGAGAGCCTTACTGGTGGGTGGGTGGGGGGGGGCACGATACTCTTAGGGAATGAGACAAGGCAAGTAAGTGAAGTGGCAGTCATGGAGTACCTTGATTCTGGTAACCATAACTCCATTAGTTTTAACATAGTGATGGAAAAGGAAAGGACAGGTCCACAGGTCTGGGTCCTAAACTGGAGCAGGGTTAATTTTAGGGGAATTAGGTAGGATCTAGTTGTGATCAATTGAGAGAGCCTGTTTGAAGGGAAAGGAATGAACAGCAAGTGGGAGGCTCTTAGGAGTGTGATATCAAGAGTCTCAGAAGTTCTTGTAGGGTGAAGGGTAAACCGGGGAAGTTTAGGGAATCCTAGATGATGAGAGATATCGAGGGTTTGGTCAAGAAAAAGAAGGGTTTAGGGATCAGGGACAAGTGAATCCCTTGATGGCTATAAAAAGGTTAAGTGTACACTTGGGAGAAAAGTCAGGAGGGCAAAGAGAAAGTATGAGATGGGTCTGGCAGGTATGGTTAAGAAAACCTTTAAGGTCCCACAGCTATATTAAGAATGAAGAAAATGTGGTGAGAGTGAAGAAAAATTAAATCCCCTTAGAATCAGCAGAGATACCTATGTCTTGAGACTCAGGAATGGGGGGGATTTTTAATAATGAGTTCTCCTGGGTGTATACTGAAGAGAAAATCCCGGTTGCCCAAGAGATAAGGGAAACAAGTGATGATAACATTCAAATTAACGGGGAGGATGCACTTGCAGCTCAATAGCACATCAAGTTGAGTAACCCCCAGGGCCTGACCAAGTGTATTCCTGGACTTTGTGCAAGGCTACAGAGGAAATTGTGGAGGCCTCTGAAGAATATTTGCTTCACAGTGAAGTTCCTGAAGACAAGAAATTGGCTAATGTCGTTCAGTTCTTTAAGAAGGGTAGCAAAGACTACAGGCCAGCCAGTTTGACATCAGAATTGGGTAAATTACTTCAAGGAAATGCTGAAGGACAAGATCTACCAGTACCTTGATTCTGGTAACCATAACTCCATTAGTTTTAACATAGTGATGGAAAAGGAAAGGACAGGTCCACGGGTCTGGGTCCTAAACTGGAGCAGGGTTGATTTTAGGGGAATTAGGTAGGATCTAGTTGTGATCAATTGAGAGAGCCTGTTTGAAGGGAAAGGAATGAACAGCAAGTGAGAGGCTCTTAGGAGCATTTGGATAGGTAAAGTCTGATTTGGTAGAGTCTAATGGCTTGGTGGATAAGAAGTTTTAAAGACTTTTAAAAACACTTTTAAAAATAAGATGGACCTATTTCCATCTGGCATAATTTACATATTATTATTTAATTATTTATGGTTTATATCGCTATTTTTACACTCTATTCTTGGTTGGTGCAACTGTAATGAAAACCAATTTCCTTCGGGATCAATAAAGTATGTCTATCTATCTATCTATCTATAAAAAGTGATAACCAAAGGGGTAGAGGAGTGTAGGGTGGTGGGTGTTGTCTATATGGACCATAGCAAGGCCTTTGACAAGGTCCAGCATGGCAAGTTGGTCTGGAAAATTGGATCCCATGGAATCAAAGGAGAGCTAGTAGATTCCAAATTGGCTTGGTGTTATGAAGCAGAGAATGGTGGTTGAAGATTGCTTCGTGGAATGGAGGCCGACGACTGCTGGTGTGCCACATGGTTCAGTGTAGGGACCCTTGTTGTTCATCATTTATATGAACAGGCTGGATGCAAATACAAGAGGCTTGATCAGTACGTTTATAGATGATACCAAATTAGGACGTGTTGTTGATAGTGAGGAAGTTTATCGTAGATTACAGGGGAATCTTGATCAGTTAAGGAAGTGAGCCAAAGTGCAATGAATGGATTTCAATACAGATAAGTGTGAGGTGACGTATTTTGGAAAGTCAAACCAGCGTAGGACAAGTTATAAATGGTAGAGTGCTCGGGAATTGAACGGATCAGAGGGATCATAGGAATACAAGTGTACTCAAGTGCATTGAAAGCAGTTTCATAGGTAGACGTGATGTCGGTTAAGGCACTTAAAACCCGATTGATGAATGAGGTGTTGGCTTTGATCAAACAGGGTATTGAGCACAGGAACTGGAACTTTATGTTGTTGGTGAGGTTACATTTGGAGTTTTGGTCACTCTGTTATAGGAAAGACATGGTTGAACTGAAAAGATGTACAAGAATGTTGCAAGGACTAGTGGTCCAGAGTTATAGGGAGAGACTGGCCAGGCTATGTCTTTATTCTTTGCAATGTAAGAGAATGAAGGGCAACCTTATAGAAATGCTTAAAATCATGAGGCAGAGATAAAGTGGATGGTAATAGTCCTTTCTCCAGGGTAAGGTAATTGAAATCTTGCAGGCATAGTTTCAGGGTGAGAGAGAGAGATTTAAAAAGGGACCTGAAGGACAAACATTTTCACACAAAGGATGGTGACTATATAGAATATGCTGCCAGAAGAAATGGTTGAGGGAGCTACAATAATATCATTAAAGAAGCAATTAGATAGGTACATGGAGGGCTGATGCTTAAAGGGATATAGGACAAACACAGGAAATTGGGACCAGCTAGGTGGAGCAGGTGGATTGCAGGGCATATATCCATGCTGTCTTACTTTGTGACCATGATTTAGGATATACTTCCCGGTAGCTCAATGTAATTGATTTTAAAGGCATTCGTTAGTCTTGCGAGACCATGAATCGGCACCCGGAAAGTCTTCACTCTCCAGGGCGCAGGCCTGGGCGAGGTTATATGGAAGACCAGCAGTTGTCCATGCTGCAAGTCTCCCCTCTCCATGACACCAATGTTGTCCAAGGGAAGGGCATTAGGACCCATACAGCTTGGCACCAGTGTCGTCGCAGAGCAATGTGTGATTAAGTGCCTTGCTCAAGGACACAACACATTCCCTCGGCTGGGGCTCAAACTCACGACCTTCAGGTAGCTAGTCCAATGCCTTAACCACGCGGCAACATGCCCACACATGTAATTGATAGAATCACTTCAAACCACTCATCTCTGCCCTTATTGTTGCTTCAAACTTCCTGCTTCTCCATCATGGCCACTTTTCCCTTCACCTCTTCTCTTTATGAGCCTATTATAGATTTTAAATTTCATGATTTTTCAGGACCTGTTGTTGCTCTGGTCTCTTGACCACATGCAATTTCTGTCATCAAGGTTTTCAGCAGGTACTTTCCCCATTTTCACCTCACACACACCTCTTGGTTAGCACTAATCTCCACCCCATCTCTCTGCAGCGCTGAACATCAGCAAGTGGAAAAGGAAGACTGTTTCTGAAGCTCGTTGGTGAGGCTGCTTTTGGAATACTGTTCGGTTTTGGCCACACTAATATCGGAAAGATGCCAAGAGGCTGGAAACAGTGCAGAGGAGGTTCAGGAGGATGCTGCTGGGACTCAGGAGCACCAAGTTAGGGAAAGAGATTGAGCAGATTGGAACATTATTCATTGGCAAGTAGGAGAATAAGGGGTAATATTAAATATGGAGGTGTATAAATTATCAGAGGCGTTAATAGGATCAATACACAGTCTTTGTCCCAGAGTTGGGGAATCAAGTATTAGATGGGATAGATTTGAGGTGAGGGGGAGAAATTTAATAGGCAATTTTTTCACCCAGAGGGTAGTCATTACATGGAATGGACTGCCAGAGGAAGAAGTCGAAATGGGTATATTAACAATATTTAAAAGGTACTTGGACAGTCCCTCACATTATGGGACGGATGTAAGATTTAAGTACATTCAAATTCATTGTTGAGAGGGATACAGGTTAAATACAGAAGAGTAGTATCAATTGTTTGGCGACAATAAAGTATAAGAACGTATGAATTCCTTACAGACAGCAGCAGGAATTGAACACCGATCTCTCTAGAGCGTTATACTAACTGCTTCACTAACTGCGCTGCCCCCACTATATTACCATGCCACCACATACAGTACAGGCCAATGGGACTAGTTTAAATGGGAATGTTTGCCAGCATTGACTAGATGGGCCAAAAAGCCTGCTTTCATGCTCTGATTCTCCCATTTTCCCGATCTGCCCTTCCCAACCTTCAATTCACTCTGTTTTAAGGGTGGCATGCTGGTAGAGCAGGTGGTGCTGTTTCCTCACTGTTCTAGTGACCTACATCCAGTCCTGATTTCAGGTGTTGTCTCTGTATTGAATGCCATCATTCTCACAATCCTGATTGAGAAGTTACAGATCTGGGCCTCTGTACTTCCTTCTGCAATTGGATCCTCGATTTCCTAACCGGAAGACCACAATCTGTGTGGACTGGTGATAACATCTCCTCCTCGCTGACGATCAACACTGGTGCACCTCAGGGGTGCGTGATTAGCCCACTGCTCTACTCTCTCTATGCCCATGACTGTGTGGCTAGGCATAACTCAAATATCATCTATAAATTTGCTGATGATACAACTATTATTGGTAGTATCTCAGGTGGTGATGAGAGGGCGTACAGGAGTGAGATATGCCAACTAGTGGAGTGGTGCCGCAGCAACAACCTGGCACTCAACGTCAGTAAGATGAAAGAGGATCTCTGAGGATCTAACCTGGTCCCAACATATTGATACAGCTATAAAGGATTCAAGACAGTGACTATACTTCATTAGGAGTTTGAAGAGATTTGGAATGTCAACAAAAACTTCCATAGGTATACTGTGCAGAGTATTCTGACAGGCTGCATCACTGTCTGGTATGGGCGGGGGGGGGGGGGGACGCTACTGACCAATAGAAACTGCAGAAGGTTGTAAATCTAATCAGCTCCATCTTAGGTTCTAGCCTACAAAGTACCCAAGACATCTTCAAGGATCAGTGTCACAGAAAGGCAGCATCTATTATTAAGGACCCCAGCACCAGAGCCATGTCCTTTTCTCACCGTTACCATCAGGTAGGAGATACAGAAGCCTGAAGGCACACACTCAGTGATTCAGGAACAGCTTCTTCCCCTCTGCCATCTGATTCCTAAATCAACATTGAACCCTTGAACACTACCTCACTTTTTAAATATATTATTTCTGATTTTTGCATGATTTTTAATCTATTCAATATACATATACTATAATAGATTTACTTATTTATTTATTATTATTATTTTCTACATTATGTATTGCATTGAACTGCTGCTGCTAAATTAACAAATTTTACAACACACGCCAGTGATAATAAACCTGATTCTGCTTCTGTAGTTAATGTGCATGCAGGCTGTGGCTCTGTTTCCTCCATTATCCCAAGATGAGTTAGGAGGTTGGTTGGAAACTGTGCATTACCCTATTATGAACAATTATGGCAACAAAAATCAAAGATAAGGTGATCATGAAACTGTATACGAACAAAAATAGATACAGGGGAAATGGGGAGAAGTGGAATCTAACTTACAGGATTGTTCCTCTAGGAACTGGCGAGGTCCTAAGAGGCTTAGTGGACTCCTTCTGTATCATAATCAACCTCCAATTTAGTTGAAATAATGTCAGAATTTGCTTTAAGATTTTCAAATCAGTGACTCCAGCAATTTAGCTGTACAGACCAATTCAGTCGCAATCTGTGTTGAGTTGCATGTCTTTAGCTATATGACTGCTGGTAACACAATTCAACCCTGTGTCAGTGAAAAATAATTTGCTGCAAATTATATTTCTGGAGTACAAACAATTACCTGGAAGTGGAAAGTAACTGACCTTCCCCGTGACATGCCAACACCTACACCCTCGCCTTCCCAGCAACGTGCTTGAAAGTCAAAGAAGCCCATGCATACTCACTGCCATGGTGATAAATACAGCCATTTAAGTGAGTCAGTAGACTCCACTGGCGCATTTTGCAAGCATGTGCATTCTGGATGTGTATCAGAATGGGCAGGTAAAGAAGATGGATGAGAATTTATAGAACTTTAGGTTTATTATTGGATAGAACAGATCTGATTGCAATCTTGATTCTAATAGCATCCTGTTCACATGCTAAGATAAAGTGTCACAAGTTCACAGTCAAGCTGAAAGGTAGTCGATTTCATTGGGAAAGAGGAAAACCAGGAGACCTATCAAATTGACTGGAAGTGGAGTTACAAAAAGTCGGACACACTGCCGAAAGCAAATTTGATCTGTTGGTCACAAGAGCATTGGAATCCATGCAAGTAAAGGCACAGACTGGACTGTCTGTTAGAGTTACAGAGTCATAGAACACTACAGCACAGAAACCAACCCTTCGATCCATCTCATCTGTGCTGAACCATTAATCTGCCAAGTCCCATTGACTTGCACCTGGACCATTGCCATTCATCGTTCTCCCTTCCATGTTACTATCCAAATTTCTCTAAAATGTGAAATCGGCCCTGCATCCAACACCTGCACTGGCAGCTCATTCCACAATCTCACCACCCTCTGAGTGAAGAGGTTCCCCCTCACATTCCCCGTAAAAATTTCACCTTTCACCTTTAACCCGTGACCTCTAGTTGTAGACAACAGGAATTCTGCAGATGCTGGAAATTCAAGCAACACACATCAAAGTTGCTGGTGAACGCAGCAGGCCAGGCAGCATCTCTAGGAAGAGGTGCAGTTGACGTTTCAGGCCAAGACCCTTCGTCAGGACTAACTGAAGGAAGAGTGAGTAAGGGATTTGAAAGTTGGAGGAGGAGGGGGAGATCCAAAATGATAGGAGAAGACGGGAGGGGGAGGGATGGAGCCAAGAGCTGGACAGGTGATAGGCAAAGGGGGATACGAGAGGATCATGGGACAGGAGAGGATCATGGGACAGGAGGTCCGGGAAGAAAGACAAGGGGGGGGTGGACCCAGAGGATGGGCAGGAGGTATATTCAGAGGGACAGAGGGAGAAAAAGGAGAGTGAGAGAAAGAATGTGTGCATAAAAATGAGTAACAGATGGGATACGAGGGGGAGGTGGGGCCTTAGCGGAAGTTAGAGAAGTCATGTTCATGCCATCAGGTTGGAGGCTACCCAGACGGAATATAAGGTGTTGTTCCTCCAACCTGAGTGTGGCTTCATCTTTACAGTAGAGGAGGCCGTGGATAGACATGTCAGAATGGGAATGGGATGTGGAATTAAAATGTGTGGCCACTGGGAGATCCTGCTTTCTCTGGCGGACAGAGCGTAGATGTTCAGCAAAGCGGTCTCCCAGTCTGCGTCGGGTCTCGCCAATATATAAAAGGCCACATCGGGAGCACCGGACGCAGTATATGACCCCAGTCGACTCACAGGTGAAGTGTTGCCTCACCTGGAAGGACTGTTTGGGGCCCTGAATGGTGGTAAGGGAGGAAGTGTAAGGGCATGTGTAGCACTTGTTCCGCTTACACGGATAAGTGCCAGGTCGCTCCCTACGCAACTCTCTTGTCCATTCGTCCCCCCCATCCCTCCCCACTGATCTCCCTCCTGGCACTTATCCGTGTAAGCGGAACAAGTGCTACACATGCCCTTACACTTCCTCCCTTACCACCATTCAGGGCCCCAGACAGTCCTTCCAGGTGAGGCAACACTTCACCTGTGAGTCGGCTGGGGTGATATACTGCGTCTGGTGCTCCCGATGTGACCTTCTATATATTGGCAAGACCCAACGCAGACTGGGAGACCGCTTTGCTGAACACCTACGTTCTGTCCGCCAGAGAAAGGAGGATCTCCCAGTGGCCACGCATTTTAATTCCACATCCCATTCCCATTCTGACATGTCTATCCACGGCCTCCTCTACTGTAAAAGTGAAGCCACATTCAGGTTGGAGGAACAACACCTTATATTCCGTCTGAGTAGCCTCCAACCTGACGGCATGAACATTGACTTCTCTAACTTCCGCTAATGCCCCACCTCCCCCTCGTACCCCATCCGTTATTTATTTTTATGCACACATTCTTTCTCTCACTCTCCTTTTTCTCCCTCTGTCCCTCCGAATATACCTCTTGCCCACCCTCTGGGTCCCCCCCCCTTGTCTTTCTTCCCGGACCTCCTGTCCCATGATCCTCTCGTATCCCCTTTTGCCAATCACCTGTCCAGCTCTTGGCTCCATCCCTCCCCCTCCTGTCTTCTCCTATCATTTTGGATCTCCCCCTCCCCCTCCAACTTTCAAATCCCTTACTCACTCTTCCTTCAGTTAGTCCTGACGAAGGGTCTTGGCCTGAAACGTCGACTGCACCTCTTCCTACAGATGCTGCCTGGCCTGCTGCGTTCACCAGCAACTTTGATGTGTGTTGCTTGTTCCTCTAGTTGTAGACTCCCCAACCAAGGTGAAAAAGTCTGCTTGCATTTTCCCCATCTATACCCGTCATAAATTTGTATATGTTCCTCTATCAAATCTCCCCTCAGTCTTCTATGTTCCAGGGAATAAAATCCTAACCTGTTCAACCTTTCCCTATCCTCAAGTTCTAGCAACATCCTCGTGAATTTTCTCTGCACTCTATCATGCTTATTTATATCTTTCCTGCAGATAGGTGACCAAAACTGCACACAATGCTCCAAACTAGGCCTTTCCAATGTCTTACACAATGTCAAATTAACATCCCAACTCCTGTGCTTAATACACTGATTTATGAAGGCCAATGTGCCAAAAGCTTTCCTTATGTTACTTTTCAATAACTTTCCACTACTGATGTCAGACTCACCAGCCTATAATTTCATGGCTTATTCTTAGAGCCTTTCTTAAACAATGGAACAACATTAGCTCTCCTTCAATCCTACAGCACCATACCCATGACTGAGGATGTTTTAAGTATCCCTGCTAGGGCCCCTGCAATTTCTGCACTTGTCTCCCACAGGGTCCAAGGGAACACCTTGTCAGGTCCTGGGGAATTATCCACCCTAATTTGCTTCAATACAGCAAATACTTCCTCCTCTGTAATCTACAGAGGGTGCATGACCCTCTGTAGATTACAGAGGGTCATGCACCCTCTGTAGATTACAGAGGAGGAAGTATTTGCTCCTCTGTAATCTACAGAGGGTGCATGACCTCACTGCTGCATTGCCTCAATTCTACAGATGCTGTGTCCATCTCCGAAGTAAATATAGTCGCAAGAAATCCATCTAAGATCTCCCTCATCTCTTTTGACTTCACACATAGATTACCACTCTGATCTTCCAGAGGACTAATTTTGTCCCTTGCTCTTTACCAATCTGTAGAATCCCTTAGGGTTCTCCTTCACCTTGTCTGCTAGATCAATCTCATGTTTTCTTTTTGCCCTCCTGATTTCCTTCTTAAGTGTTCTCTTGTATTTCTTATACTCCTCAAGTTCCTCATTTGTTCCCGCCTGCCCATACCTGCTATGCGCCTCCTTCTTTTTCTTAACCAGAGCCTCAATATCTCTCGAAAACCAAGGTTCCATAAACCTGATCCATGAGTTTTATTCAGACAGGAGCATAAAAACTCTGTACTCTTAAAATTTCACCATAGAAGGCCTCCCATTTAACAAGTACACCTCTGCCAGAAATCAACCAGTCTCAATCCACATTTGCCAGATCCTTCCTCCAATTTAGAATCTCAACCTCAGGACCAGAGCTATCCTTTGCCATATTACCTTGAAACTAATAGCATTATGATCACTAGGTACAAAGTGTTCCCCTGCACAAACTTCTGTTACCTGCTCTGTCTCATTCCCAAACAGGAGATCTAGGATCACACTTTCGCTAGTTGGGTCGTCTATGTACTAATTACAGAAACTTTCCAGAACACATTTGACAACTCTCTTCCATCCAGTCCTTTTATGGTATGAGAGTCACAATCTATATGTGGAAAGTTAAAATCACCTACCATCACAACCTTATGTTTCTTGCAACAGTCTGCAATCCCTCTACAAATTTGCTCCTTTAAATACCGTAGGCAGTTAGGTAGTCCATAATATAATCCCATTAACCTAGTCATACCTTTCTTATTGCTCATCCCATTTCAATTCTACTTCCCATTCCAACATGTCAGTCCATGGCCTCCTCTACTGCCGCGATGAGGCCACACTCATGTTGGAGGAGCAACACCTTATATTCCATCTGGCTAGCCTCTAACTTGATGGCATGAATATCGATTTCTTGAACTTCCAGTAATTGCCCCCCCCATTCCCAAGTCCCCATTCCCATTTCCCTCTCTCACATTATCTCCATACCTGCTCGTCATCTCCTTCTGGTGCTCCTCCCACTTCCTTTTCTTCCATGGCCTTCCACCTTCTCCTGTCAGATTCCAGCCCTTTATCTCTTTCACCAATCAACTTTCTAGCTCTTCACTTCACCCCTCTCCCTCTCCTGATTTCACCCATCATATACCAGCTTGTACTTCTTCCTCCCCTCCTGCCACCTTCTTACTCTGACCTCATACTTTTTCCAGTCCTGATGAAGGGTCTCAGCCCAACACATCAACTGTTTACTCTTTTCCATAGATGCTACCTGACCTGCTGAGTTCCTGTAGCATTTCGTGTGCGTTACATACCCTTCTTATTCTTCAGTTCTTCCCCTAAAGCCTCACTAGATGAGCTCTGCAGCCTGTCCTGACTGAGTACTGCCATGACTTTTTCCCAACGGGTAATGCCATTTCTCCCTCTTTAATCTCTCCTGTTCTATCATGTCTAAAGCAACGGAACCCCGAAACACTGAGCAGCTAGTCCTGCCCCGCCTGCAACCAAGTCTCACTAGTGGCTAGAGTGTCATAATTCCATGTGCTGATCCATGCCTTTCCTACAACACTCCTTGAACACTGAAATATACGCAGCTTAGAATATTAGTCCCAGCCTACTCAACCTTTTCATTCCTGACCTTGTATATAGGTTTCATAACATCCTTCTCCACAACTCTACTATCTGTCCTGGTGCTCTGGTTCCCATATCCCTGTTATTCCTAAAATATGTTTGGCAAGGCTCTACAGAATCCTGCTGTTCTAATTCACAATAAATACAGAATAGCATCAAATGTTATCCAGCACCCAGTAATACAGTGGGTACAGTAACAGTGGCTCTGTTCTCCCCTGAGTGCAGCTGGGTCCTACTCCACTCTTGGTGGCACCTTTGTTTCTCTTCCTCCATATTGAAGGAGGATATCTGTAGCACAGTTGGAATTTTCAGTTGGTGACCAACACAAAGTCTACATTCTGTGTGATTCCTGGCGCAGTCAGTCTTGATGCTCCAACAGGTATGTGGACAGATACTCCTCACTCTTTGCAGATATGACATCATGGAAAACCACATTCTTAGACCTGGCTCACCCATAAGCAATATGGTGAGCTGTTGGAGGAGAGAGCAACTATAGGTTCAAAGGATAATGAATGGTGTCTATTATTTCACATTTTTGTACATTTACAGGAACCTGAAATTATATTTTCAAATGGAAAAATAGTTATCATTTGTAGCCCCAGTATCTTTTAATATTCTTTAGAGGAAATGGGTGCAAAGAATTATTCACACCTTATTCTTCCAGAGCATTTTATAGCGAACACTGAAACTCCACATAAAGGAAGAAGGCAAGGATATTCTTCAAATCTTATTAGCAAGCCTTAAAATCATCTTAGAGGAACAAAGAAGGGCAACTATTTCATAATGATTGTGCGAATTTGAGGTTGAATGCAGTTTTTCTTCTTCAAGCCTGTGTAGATATTGATGACAGTCTTTTGTTGTATACGTTGTCTTTTTTTTTGTTGCCTTGCATGAGATGGCTCCTGCCATCTGCACCCACCTCCTACCCCTTCACCTTGCATTTGTTGACAAGGCCCCACTTCATGGCAGCTGTAGTCATGGCAACACCCGAAACCTGGAATAAGCAGGTGCCACGTGATCAGGTGCGGTGAATGAAAGCAACTGGACTCTCAACTCTGCAACTGGCTTCAGATAAATTATGCTTTTATTTGGTGTTCACGTTTGCTGCATTTAAACAGAAAATAAAATGGGAGAGTGTGTTGACCACCAGGAGGAACAGCATGAGTTAATATGATGCTAGGGTCTTTGCTGTTTTATCAGTCCTCTTCCCACAACATTTTAACCTGATTGACTTTGGATATGGGGCAAGGTCTGGCTCTGAAGAATAAGAGTCTGATTTAAATAGCACTTCTTAACACACCATTCTCTTTGTAAACACAAATTCAATTACACTTTGAAAGGGTTCATTGAGAATGGACCTGCAGCATCATATTAACTCCCTCAGCACACTGTTCTTTCTGGTCAATATCCTTCCGTGTAATTCAGCCTTCTGTTTAAATGCAGCAAATGTAAATACTAAATAGGAACATCAGTTATCAGAGGTCTAGGATTGAGAGTCCAGTCTGTTCCACTCACCAGGCCCGATCATGTGGCACATGCCTATCACAGTTCCTTGACATTGTCATGACTATGGCTGCCATGAAATGGAGCCTCATCAGCAAAAGCAAGCAGAAAGGGGAGGAAGTGGAGTGGAGATAACAGGAGGCACCTCATGTCGAGGAACTGTGAAGAGCTGGTGGTCTTAGTGATATAGATTTACAACGTTATTGTTGACTAGTCTTTGCTGGGGTCCTCAATCCCCATCAATTCACTGGGGACTCCAGCCAATCCATACAATCCTACCTGCCGACTCTGAGTTGAAGTTGAGACCTAGGAATTAAAATCTGTTGGAGCTTGGTGTACAATTAACACACATTCTAGAATCCTAAACCTGAGAAAATCTGCAGATGCTGTGAACCCAAAAACGCTGGTCAGGCAGCATCTATGGAAAAGATCAAACAGTCAATGTTTAGGGCCGAGGCCCATCTTCAGGACTTCTAGAACCCTGCCTGGTTTGAAAGCACGATATTATCTGACTCAAATATAAATGAGAGTCAGGTTGGGAAGTTGACTCTGCTTCCCAATAACCTGTGTAATTTGAAAACTAGATGAAAATTACCCCTAATGTGTAGGTGGGTAATAGAATCTGGGGAGAACTGATGGGAATGTGGGGAGAATAAAGTGGAATTACAAATTTTATTACAAATGAGTAATTGCTGGTCATCAGTGACACAACGGGCTGAAGGGTCTGTTTCTGGCTATGTCATTGCACAGCTATATGACTCTACTCTTAGAAATGATGACTGTGTACAGATCACGTGAAGGCATGAGCCAGCTCAGTCATGTTTGGCACCCACTATTCATCCCCTGTAAGGAAAAAGTTAAATGTGATTCCTCCTAGGTATATGTCAAAAGAAAATGGAAGTCCGTAAGACAAAATGGTGTTAGCTTGGAGTGGGATTGTTTTGAGAAAGTACAAGGGAACCAGCCCACAGCACATTTTAGAGAAAGTTAAAGGAGTTCAAGTCTACAGCTTTAACATTGGATAATGGTGACAAACATGCTTGTCTGGGGGAGGTGCGATCAGTGTCCATTCCCATGGAGAAGTATTCATGTAAGGGCTTTTGAAGGATATAAAAAAGGGGCAATTCCATTGTGCAAGAGGAGAGAGGAAAGAGACCAAGAGAAAGAGTGCGAGAGATGAATCCTCGCTTTGGATTAGCATTAGTGATGGAGTTGAAGAAAGGAACGAGTATGTCAAGATGGTAAGAGGACATCAGAAGAGAGAGAAATAAAAGGCTGCATGAAAGTTCATCAGCATTCTGTAGATCAGCTCATTTGGTGAATGATAAATATTAATTTGCTTTCTGTATTGCTACTTTGTTAACCATTTGTTTTGCGTTTTATATTGCAGATTCTATATAATTTTAATAAAACAATTTCTTGTGGTTTAACATGCATACAGTGTTCCCTGTGTTTGCAAATGCATATACAAATGCCTATTGCTGAATCAGGAAAGAACACTGAACAAATTTTAAAATAATTTTCATTACATTCCCTTATTCTCTACCCATTTACATCTGAATAGCCTTCCAATACTTGATTTTGGACTCTCAGTTGAGAGAACAATCCTGCGATTTGTGGGAACTATGGGAAGACGCTTCAGCGTTGGATATTCTTCCTTAGGAGAAGAAGAAATAAAGCAGTAAGCATGAGGGATGAAATTAAAAACTGCAATTCCATTACTATTGCCAAATTAGAAACACAAGTTTCCATTATGGGACAAATCTTAATGTAGGGAACTGCATCTGTAACTAAGTGTTGAGATATCTGACCGGTACACCTCAGAATCTTCACGAAGTATTAATGTAACAACTCTTGAGCTCAACAGTTCCAACATAGCAGAGGCCTCTGAGCAAAAATATTTCAAATTGGCTGGTTCTGATTTTTTTTTCTTTACTGCCCTTGTTATTTGCAAATGATAGGGCAATGATTTCCTACAGGCAACAAAAAAATCACTAAGACCCTGACGTTTCGACTACAATGCCATACAACTGAAAAGCCCTCCATGGATTTAACGACTGTAGTGTAAGTTTCAGTTTCAGTTTGAAAATCTGCCAATGTCTTTCTTCCCCATTGTTTCAAAACTCAGTCCAGGTCCTGCTCTGGCCACACACCCAGCCCACACTTCAGACCCAAGCTCCTGTTGCAAACCACCCATTTTCCTGTTACCCAGAGCTGCAGATCTCACAAATACATGGATTCACACGACGGCAAATTAGAAGGTAACAAGGACCTAGCCTGTATAAATTAAGCTGACATTAAGTTAAAGAACTTGTAAAAAAAATAATCCCCAGAGGAGAGGATTCGAGTATCACAGGCTTGTGACACGTCACACCTCTGAACTTCAATTATAAAGATCCTGCTCCCAGGCATCTTTTAGAAGCCTCATTCACAAGAATATGGCAGAACTGAGAAACCTCAGTACTTATACATTAAGACCAAGAAATGGTGGAAATATTCAGCAATGCTTCTGTAATCATTGTGTCTCTACTGTCATTTTGGTGAGAGAACTAACCAAGTATTCAAGATAATATGCAATCACAAAACCTTAATAGGAACATTTTTAACTTCTATAACTAAATAGCCAATTGCTATGCAACCTAGCTACTGTTCAATTATTTACTAATATGCTGTAATCTATTCTCTAAGTATTGAATGTTTGGAGGTGCAAATTATTAAAACTAGAATCTCAGTGCAGAGAAAATAACATCTGTGTGACAAAGATAATCTCAATGGGAGAAGGAAAAGGTTACATTGGAATTAAGAATTAATTAAATTTGATTTTCCTGTAATGTTCTTGTATATTTGAACTTGTATATTTGAATGAGGCTACTAACCTCATTATGCCTCTGACAAGATATGTTTACTAGTTAAGGAATTGAACTAATAATTAAGGTGATTCTTTGAATGAGTAAGATACAAGGTCAAATACCACTACAGCAGCTGGGGTATTTAAATTCAGTTATTAAATGATCAGATATTAAATCGGGCAAAGCACTTGCTCCAGCAATGGTATCCATAAAACAGTCGTAAAAACTCAACTGCTTCAAAGTGCCCTTCATTTACCCAATATCCAGAGCAGTGTAAATGATTCTTAACTACCGTTTGAAATGGTCCAGCAAGCCACTCAGCTATAAAAGCCATATTGGAATGGGTTAAAAATAAAACCATGTAAACGGCATTGGATTGGATGAAGTCGCGCCCAACCTCAAATTAAATAGAGACAAGAAAATCACCTGCCGATTAAAACCTGTGGAACTTCCTCAGATGATGAATCAGTGAACCTCCACGTTGAAAAACACTTGGGGAAAAAAAACACAGAGAGCATCAAGGAGAGAGATTCCATAACAAGTGGGTCAGTAACATCATGAACTGGGTCCTGACGGGCTTATCTAGGTCTATAGCAAATGGTGAATAAACTATTATAATGAATCGATCCACTTGATCTCATCCTTATAAAGTACTCTCATGTCAGGTGCATCTGTCCTTGATTATCACTAGTAGGAAAGCCAAATGGGATGGGACTGGCATCTCCCAAAACTGTATTTTGTGAAGCAACAGGATTACAATTGACGGGAGGAGAAGATGGTGGCGTGGCGCAGCTCGCAGCGGCCACTCCAGTGGTGATGTCTGTTATTTGTCAAGTAGGGTGCTGTGCACAATCCTGATTTGATGGATGATGAGAACACAGAGGAACATCTGGTGAAACTTCTGAAATGCCTGCTTCACCGCTGCTGCTACTGTGTGGTCCAGAATCTCCGGAGGAGAAGGCCCCGAGTCCTCGGCTTTGCTTGTTGCTCGGCGGCCAGGGCAGGGTCGAAGCACTCAGCAGAGGATGGTGCTCGGAGAGGCTGTGTCAGAGAAGCTGGTTGGAGGCTCAAAGTTTTCAGACGAACTTGGAGTCCGCTGTGGTCGGGTGCTTCCAATGGTGCTGCATCGGCGAGTTGGCGGTGCTTGGAGGTTTATGGCGGGGAAGATGATGAGTCTATTGGGACTTTGAGACTTTTTTTTACCATGCCCATGGTCTGCTCTTTATCAAATTATGGTATTGCTTTGCACTGTTGTAACTATATATTATAATTATGTGGTTTTGTCAGTTTTAATCTTGGTTTGTCCTGCGTTTTCTTGTGATATCATCCTGGAGGAACGTTTTATCATTTTTTAATGCATGCATTTCTAAATGACAATAAACAAGGACTAAGTGTCCTCATAATCTAATTTATAACCTTATGGTTTGTATAATGTCTCACTCTGCCTTTACTGACAACCCAGGTAACTGACTGTGATTCAATGAGGTTGGAAGAGTAGGTCAGGAGTGGCAGAAGGATATATAACAATGAGGAGCCAAACTGGCAAAACTGTAACATAGGTCTAAAAGCATGTTAAACAACAAAAGTAATAATCAATCATGCAACCAATGGATCAGTTTGTTTACAAATAAGTCACATGTGAAAGATATTAGTCAATTAATCAACCAACAGGAGGAGGAGGCACCAAGAAAATTCTCACCCTCCAATCTCATGGCCCAGTATGTGAGTTTAAAATTCAAGTACTTGCAACAATCCTCAGCCAGATGTGCCATTTGATGGATCCTCCTGATATTCCCATCATTACAGAAGCCAGTCTAACTGATTTGATTCACTTAATGTAACATGAAAATTCAGCTGAGAGTATTTAAACCATAAGACCATAAGACATAGGAACAGAATTAGAATATTCAGCCCCTCCAGTCTGCTCCGCCATTCCATCATGGTTGATCTCAGATCTCACTCAATCCCATACACCTGCTTTCTCGCTTTAACATTTGATGCCCAGACCGATCGGGAAATTATCAGCTTCCAGTTTAAATATACCCATGGACTTGGCCTCCACTGTAGACTGTGGCAAGGCATTCCACAACTTATAACTCTCTAGCTTAAAACAATCCTCCTTACTTCTGCTCTAAAAGGTCTCCCCTCAATTCTGAGGCTGAGCCCTCTAGCTCAGGATAGCCCCACCATACGAAACATCCTCTCCACATCCACCCTATCTAGTCATTTCAAGATTCAGTAGGGTTCAATGAGATCCCCCTGAATTCTTCTAAATTCTAGTGAGTACAGGGCCAAAGCTGCCAAATGCCCCTCACATGTTAACCCCTTCATTCCCAGAATCATCCTTGTGCACCTCCTCTGGACTCTCTCTAACGACCACACATGCTTTCTGAGATATGGGGCCCAAAACTGTTGACAATACTCTAAATGCGGCCTGACTAGTGTCTTATAAAAGTTCAGCATTATCTCCTTGCCTTTATATTCTATTCCCCTTGAAATAAATACCAACATTGCATTTGCCTTCTTTACCACAGACTTAACCTGTAAATTGACCTCCTGAGAGTCTTACATAAGGACTCTGAAGTCCCTCTGCACCTCTGGCATTTGAACCTTCTCCCCATTTAGATAATAGTCTGCAGTATTGTCCCTTTTATCAAAATGCATTATCATACATTTCCCAACACTGTATTCTATCTACCACTTTTTTGTCCAGTTTTTCAATTTGCCTAAGTCCTGCTGCAATCGCATTGCTTTCTCAGCACTATCTACCTCTACCTATCCTTATATCATCTGCAAACTTTGCCACAAAGCCTCCAATTCCATACTTGATACAGCAAAGGCTAAAGGACAAAACAGCATCTCAAATTGATGATGAAGGCTTACATTCTAGAATGACCTGCATCTCTAGCCAAGATGTTCCAATACATTTACGTCATTGGCATTTACCCATCAATGTGGAAGATTGCCCAAGTTTCTACTTTTGACAAACGATGGACAAATGCTGTTCAATCTCTCTATTCTTTACCAACAGCAAAGTAATGTTGGCAGTATCACCACAAGGGCCTCAATTCATCTCATCGGTCCTCTTTACAGCCTTTTTCCAATCATGAACTGGGTACCAAAGCTGAGGTCAAAATAACTAACACCATGGCATCAAGACAGCACTTGGTCAAGCATGGCATGTTGAATTCCTGGTAAAACTGAACTCATTCGAGAAAACACATTTATAATTGTTGCCACAGATCAGAAAAAACAAAGATGATTGTGACTGTTAGAGGCCAATCATGCCAGCCCCAGGGCACCATGGCAGGAGTTCCCCAGGACTATGTCTCAGACCCAAACATTTTCACATACTTCATTACTGATCTTCCTTCTATTATAAGTCAGATGTGTGGATGTTCACTGATAATGCACAGTATTCAATTCCATTTTCACCCACTCAATCAATAAGCAGTTCACAAATAATATGTAACTGCACCTAGACAACACTTGGGCATGGGCTGATACACGGAAAATAATATTACCAGGCAATGACAACTTCTAACCTGGACATTCAGTGACCTTTATTATACCAGTTCCTTCACCACCAACATCCCAGTAACTAGAAACTAAACTTAACTGACCAATTAAGTACTATGTTTACATGAGCAAGTCAATGGAGTATCTTGCACTGAGTTATATTACCTCTTGTCTCCTAAATTCAATTCCACGATTGATGAAGGCCAATACACCGTATGCCTTCTTAACCACAGAGTCTACCTGCACAGCTGCTTTGAGCATCTATGGACTCGGACCCCAAGATCCCCCCGATCCTCCACATTGCCAAGAGTCTTACCATTAATACTATATTCTGCCATCATATTTGACCTACCAAAATGAACTGCTTCACACTTATCTGGGTTGAACCTCATCTGCCACTTCTCAGCCCAGTTTTGCATCCTAAGTTTACAGACAAACAAAAAAAAACACCCAGTGAGCAGAAGTTCTGTGGGCAAAAATGACAGAGGTCAGAGGAGATTGGCCAAATTTGTCAAACTGATAAGAAGGCAATAGTAACTCAAATAACCACACATTACAACAGAAAAACATCTCTGAACACACATGTCAAACCTTGAAGTGGGATGACATACACAGCATATAAACATAGAAAGCCTACAGCACAATACAGGCCCTTCGGCCCACAAAGTTGTGCCGAACATGTCCCTACCTTAGAAATTACTAGGCTTATCCATAGACCTCTATTTTTCTAAGCTCCATGTACCTATCCAAAAGTCTCTTAAAAGATTATCGTACCACCACTGTTGCCGGCAGCCCATTCCACACACCCACCACTCTCTGAGTAAAAAACTTAGCCCTGACATCTCCTCTGTACCTACTCCCCAGCACCTTAAACCTGCGTCCTCTTGTGGCAACCATTTCAGCCCTGGGGAAAAGCCCCTGACTATCCACACGATCAATGCCTCTCATCATCATATACACCTCAATCAGGTCACCTCTCATCCTCCAACGCTCCAAGGAGAAAAGGCTGATTTCACTCAACCAGTTTTCATAAGGCATGCTCCCCAATCCAGGCAACGTCCTTGTAAATCTCCTCTGCACCCTTTCTATGGTTTCCACATCCTTCCTGTAGTGAGGCGAACAGAACTGAGCACAGTACTCCAAGTGGGGTCTGACCAGGGTCCTATATAGCTGCAACATTACCTCTTGGCTCCTAAACTCAATCCCACGATTGATGAAGGCCAATGCACTGTATGCCTTCTTAACCACAGAGTCAACCTGCGCAGCTGCATCTATGGACTCGGACCCCAAGATCCCTCTGATCCTCCACATTGCCAAGAGTCTTACCATTAGTACTATATTCTGCCATCATATCTGACCTACCAAAATGAGCTACCTCACACATATCTGGGTTGAACCCCATCTGCCACTTCTCAACCGAGTTTTGCATCCTAAGATGCAAAAAAACTCTAGAGTTTACAGACAAACAAAAAAAAACTATCCAGTGAGCAGAAGTCCTGTGGGCAAAAATGACAGAGGTCAGAGGAGATTGGCCAAATTGCTCAAGCCAATAAGAAGGCAACGGTAACTCAAATAACCACCCATTACAACAGAAGAACATCTCGGAGCATATAACTTGTCAAACCTGGAAGTTGGATGGGCTACACAGCATAGGAACATAGAAACACAGAAAACCTACAGCACAACACAGGACCTTCAGCCCACAAAATTGTGCCGAACATGTCCCTACCTTTGAAATTACTAGGCTTACTCATAGACCTTTATTTTGCTAAGCTACATGTACCTATCCAAAAGTCTCTTAAAAGACCCTATCATATCCCCCTCCACCACCATTGCCGGCAGCCCATTCCATGCACTCACCACTCTCTGAGTGAAAAACAGCAGAAGATCACAAACAAACCCTGAGTGGCAACTTTATTAGGTACAGGGGGTTCTCAGCGTATAAGAACAGGGAGTTCATAGCACAACTTTATGAAACTCTGGTTGGACCACAGATGAAGTAACATGTGCAGTTCTGGTCATTACTCTATGGTCAGGAAATTTACATTGAAGATGGCACAGAGGAGATTTACTGGGATGCTGCCTGACATTGGAACCTTTTTATTAATGAGGACAGACAATAGTTGGGCTTGTTTCCTCGGAGCAGGAGAGGATTCATCAAATTACCAAGAATATTTAAGTATGGGCAGTAGCATCCCTTAAATGAATTAAAATATTAGGCAAATTGATGTACATTCTCACATGTACCAGCAGAAGCTGAGTGGAGATCAAATAGACATATACAAAATTATCAGCAGAGAGGAAAAGATAAAAAATGAGAAACTTTTCCCCATAACAGTGGTGTCTAAAGCCAGGGGCATAAGTTAAGGTGAAGAGGAATAGGTGAGAGGGGATTTGTGGTCGGTTGCAGTCTAGAACATAATGCCCAAGGTGATGGTGAAGGCAGAGACTTTTGCAACATTTAAAAATTTCTGGACCTGCACTTGAGTTACCAAGGCATTGAAGACTGCACATTATGTGCTGGTAAATGTGATTGGTATGGGTACTTGATGGTTGGCATGGATGTGGTGGGCTGAAGGGCCTTTTTCTGTGCTGTATGACTCTGAACATTTAGAACATGGCAGCTTGTTTACCTAGTACCTCAACTGCCATGCTAATCACTCCCTCCACCCCCACCGTACCATGGCTGAAGTTTGTGTCATCTACAAAACGCACTGTAGTTATTCACACTGACAACTCCTGGAGCACCTCTTTACCACCAAGAAGACAAGAGCAGAAGGCCCATGGGAACACCACCATGTTCCCCTTCATGTTTCAAACTTTTCTTGGAAATATATTGTACTTCCTTCACTGTTACTCTACCCAAAATCTCGCACTGATAACCAACAACACCAGATGGACTGTTACTGTTCAAACACAGTTTAACACTGCAACGTTGCAGTTAGCACAGTGCTATTGCAGCTCAGGGCATTCTGAACTTTGAAGTTCAATTCTGGCGCCTTTCTGTAAGGAGTTTCTGTATGCCCTTCCCATGGAAAGAGTGGGTTTTCCCTGGATGCTCCAGTTTCCTCCCACAGTCCAAAGATATACTGGGTAGGTTAATTGGTCATTGTAAATTGTCCTGTGATTAGGTTAAGGTTAGTTGGGATTGTGGGGTTGCTGGGGTGGCAAGGCTTGAAGGACTGTAAGGGTAAACACAAAATAATCTGCAGATGCTGGGATCAAAGGAACACTTTCAGTACACTGGATGAACCCAGCAGATCGGGCAGCATCAGTTAGAAACGATGAGTCGACGTTTCGGGCCGGAACCCTTCGTCAGGACTGAAGAATGAAAGATGGGGAAGGATTTGAAGAATGCTTGTAGCTTCAGTTGAAAGACCAGTAATTTGAAAGACAAAGGGGTGGAGGAGGGGAAGCATTGACGTCATAGCCCTGAAAACAATGGGTAGTAGAAGAAGGAGGTGGAAGGGAAGGGCCTACCCCATTTTGTATTGCTAAAATTAAATAAGAAGGTTGCTTACCATCAAAATATCAAGGATGTTTAAAGATGGGCAGTAACACCCACCTCCCTTAAATGAATTAAAATATTAGGTAAATTGGTTTATTGTTGACACACCTGCCAAGGTGCAGTGAAAAATTTTGTTTTGAATGCCAGCCATACAGATCATTCCATTACATCAATACATTGAGATAGTACAATGGAAAATCAGTAACAGAATGCAGAGTGTTATAGAGAAAGTGCAATGCAGGCAGAAAATAGCATGCAGGACCACAACGAGATACAGTAGATTGTGCAGCTAAAAATCCATTTTATATAAGAGGTCCATTCAATAGTCCTATTACAGTGAAATAGAAGCTGTCCTTGAGCCTGGTGGTAAATGCTTTCAGGTTTTAATATCTTCTGCCCAATGGAGGCGGGGAGAAGAGAGGATGTTTTGAGTGGGTGGGGTCCTCAGTTACTCTGGCTACTTTTCTAAGGAAGCAGGAAGTATAGTCAGTCTGTGGAGAAGAGGCTGATTCTCATGATGTGTGAGTCATGTCTATCACTCTGTAGTTTCTTGCAGACTCAGAAAGAGCTGTTGCCATACCAAGCCTTGATGCATCCCGGTTGCATATTTTCTATGGTGCAGGACAACAGACATGCCGAATTTCTTTAGACTCCTGAGAACGTAGAGGTGCTGGTGGACCAGAATAGGGTATTGGTATCTCCACTTCAAAGAACTTGAAGCTTTCAAGACCAACCTGTCCCTATAACTCAGGCGCTTTAATCCTGGCAACATCCTCATATGTATCTTTTTCTGCACTCTTTCCAGTTTATCCGTGTCTTTCCAATAACAGGGTGACCCAAAACTGTACACAATACTCCAAGTGCAGCCTCACCAATGACTTATACAGTTGCAACATGATGTCCCATCTCCTATACTCAATCCCCTGAGTCACGAAGGCTGGCATGCTAAATGCCTTTTTCACCACTCGGTCTACCAGTGCCACAGCTTTCAATGAATTTGTACTACTAGATCCCTCTGATCCATTACACATCCTAGTGCCCTACTATTCATACTGTAACTCCCACGTTGGTTTGACTTCCCAGTTATTGGTGGTCAGACCACTTCCCTAACTAATCAAAATCCCCCTGTAATCTACAATAACCTTCTTCACTATAAACCACACCTCCTAATCTTGCGTCATTGACAAATTTACAGCAACTTAAAGTTAGCAGCACCGCAGATGCATTACCCACAGTCTATATGTATTTCTCTCTATATCACCCAAGATACATCATAGCCATACAGTATTTTACCACCAACCCTTTCTGCAGCTCAACCCCACATTCCCCATACATGCTGAGCGAAAGGTGCCCTCCAAAATAATAAAAGCCATGAGAAATGGCACTAGAAAACATGAATACCTCCCTATGCTATTGGAATAGAATTAAACCACAAGTTGTTGATGCCAGTTACAACACTTTACATTTACGTCATGTCAGTGAAATGTTAAAACACCCAAACTGATTTTGGCTCTGAGACAGATATGGTAGTAGTAGCACAATGCAAGAATATAATATTAAAAGGGAAGATTGGGAGTGATGGAGAGTGCTCAGTTAACGCACTCTGTACACACGCGCATTTCCACTACACGCACAGACGTTGTCATTCTGTTGAAGTTGCACTGAGAGTACGCACTTTATTGTGTTCTCCCAGTATATCCCACTAATGAGTCCTAAAGGGTTTGGCTTTATGCAGCCTTTCCTGCCATACAAATATTCCATTTCTTTGGTGATGGGGATGTGTAAACGATGTGTACATATTGTTTGTACACTGCATGTGAGGTAGATACTACTATTTATTTTATAATATAATTGTAACTACGTTGTGGAGTGCATCATATTCTGACTCATGTGTCGTCTTAAGTTAACTTTGTGGGTAATTAAAGATGGTATATCCGTTGCCTATAAAAAAGGGGCAGATCTCTCTCAGTGGGAGAAAGAGATTGAGCTACCAGGAATCCATACTGGATGTAGAATGTATCTGTTATTGTGTTTTCTGGTAGATATCATTTTGTAAATATTGGCAGTTTTCTTGTCACTACTTTTGCTACATTTTTGTTTGATATTGGTGCCGTTGCATGAAAGGGCTAACCAGCCCCAGCCATTTTCTCTCTTCAGTCAAAACTCATGTGTCATAATATACGGTGGCAATGGTAGGATAGCTATAAATATGGGTGGTTAACTCTGACAAAAGTGGACCTGTGGTCCCAAGTCAGGAGACTCCCAAAGGCAAACAATCAAGAAGTTGCCTGGGAAACAGTGGAGACCTCAGAGGAGGAAGAACTCTCTTTCGAACCCTTGCTGGAAAATCTGTTCCGAGACTTTTTGCCTGCCCAGCGGAGGAGAGATGATGCTTTTAGGAAGGAATTCCAAAGCCAGAATGCTGCCTTACCAGCAAGGTGACGATATTGCAAACTACCTCCTCAGGTTCGAGAGGAGGAGTGGGCCTGTCAACTGGTGCCACTACTGATGCATAAAGCTCTTGAAGCCTAAACTGCAATGGATGAAGAGAGGTCCAACAACTATCCTGACCTGAAGGAGGCGCTGCTGGCTAAACTTGATCTCTTGGTAGAAACCTTTCGTCAATGCTTCTGCCCCAGTTCTCTACCACCAGGGGAGTCACCCATGCAGATGTACCATCACCTGATGGGTCTCTGCCGCCGATGGATTCGACCAGACCAGAAGTCCAAAGAGGAGGTTGGTGAGACCAGGGTTTTGGAGCAGCTGCTACAGGTGCTTCCTCCAGAGATCAGAACATGGGTCCAAGAGCATGAGCCAGCAGGTAGACTCACTGCAGCCCAGCCTGCCCTGCAGAGCCACAATGCCTGCAAGGGGGAGTCATCATGGCCATCATTCTGAAGGAAAAGAGACTCTAACCCTCCAAGGCACTCTCAGGGTAACTCTGTGGAATTGGGAAATGGGAGAAACGAGGGCAAAGAACCTTTGGTAGTTGCTTCTAAGTCTTTTATTTGCTACCATTGTCAGCAGCCAGGTCATAAGGCCTCTGCATATCCTCTCAAAAAACACAAATTGTCGGGTATGTGCTATGTACCAAGGGAGGAATGTGAAAATGATGATAATGACCGTAATGATTGTGACTGTTAATGAAAAACAAGTAGAATGTGAGGAGAAAGAGACTTATCTATAATTGTCAAAGTTAATGGAAAACGCGTTAAAGCTCTTTTAGTTTCTGGTACCACGCTGTCATTTATTAAGAAAAGTCATGCCCCTGCTTTTGGTAAACAAGAGAAAATCTGCAGATGCTGGAAATCCAAGCAACACACACAAAATGCTGGAGGAACTCAGCAGGCCAGGCAGCACCTATGGAAAAGAGTACAGTTGATATTTTGGGCCGACACGCCTTAACAGGACTGGAGGAAAAAAAATGAGGGGTAGAGTTAAAAGGTGAGCGGGGGGAGGGAGAAACATAAGGTGGCAGATGAAACTTGGGGGGGAGGTGAAGTAAATAGCTGGGAAGTTGATTGGTGAAAAGGATACAGAACTGGAGAAGGGGGAGTCTGACAGGTGGGTAGAGTAGGCCATGGAAGAAAGAAAAGTGGGGAGGAGCACCCCAGAGGGAAGCGATGGGCGGGCAGTCAAGGAGGTAAGGTGAGAGAGGGAAAAGGGGACGGGGAACAGTGAAGGAGAGGTGGGACATTACCGGAAGTTCTAAAAGTTGATGTTCATACCATCAGGTTGGAGGCTACCCAGATGGAATGTTGTTCCTCCAACCAGAGTGTGACCTCATCACGACAGTAGAGGAGGCCGTGGATTGATATGTCGGAATGGGAATGAGAAGTGGAATTAAAATGAGTGGCCACTGGGAAATCCTACTTCTTCTGGCGGATGAGGTGATCAGTAAAGCAGTCTCCCAATCTACGTTGAGTCTTCTGGTGCACGGAACTTAGGTGCAAGGTGAAGCAGTCTCCCAATCTACATCGGGCTCCGTTCCCTCTCACCCTTCACCATTCCCTCACCTTATCTCCTTGCCATCCCATCACCTCCCTCTGGTACTCCTCCCCCCCCCCCCCCACTTTTGTTTCTTCCATGGCCTTCTGTCCTCTCCTATCAGACTCCCTCTTCTTCAGCCCTGTATCTCTTTCACCAATCACCTTCCCAGCTCTTTACTTCATCCCTCCCCCTCACCCAAGTTTCACCAATCACCTTGTGTTTCTCTCTCTTTCCCCCACCTTTTATATCTACTCCTCATCTTCTTTTTCTCTGGTCCTGCCGAAGGGTCTTGGCCCGAAACGTCAACTGTACTTTTTTCCATAGATGCTGCCTGGCCTGCTGAGCATTCTGTGTGTGTCCCCTGCCTTTGGTGTTGACTATAGTCTCCAAACACCTGTTCAATGTATCCTTGGTGCCTCTGGCAGAAATCACAATTGGGTTAGATGACCACAACTGTTTGATGAATGTGGGGGTGCTGGAAAAAACAATGAGTTGGCTTGAATCTGGGGAAAGATTTACCTGTGATACATGAGTTACTGAGGAAGGGAAATAGCCAATCATATCCATCTATTAATCCAGGAGTAGATGGTGCTGTTCTGTATTTTGACATGATTTCTGCTAACACAAAGCAATGGCCGGGTGTTACAATCTCTATCTGACTTAGATGCACGTCTATGCAAGGGAGGAAACAAAAGACCTAGAAAATCACACCGGCAATGGCACCTTGAGAAATATGCTGCTTCTCCTGCCTCTGCTGATATTTGTACAGGTGATATACACATAGATTATGATATTAAGGGGCCCGGGAAGGTTGACCTCTCCCATCTTTGATTGCCACCAAACAGTGGAGCTACAGAGTTTTACTGACTTTCTACAACTGTTCCAACAAAAACGAGGACTGGCAAAAGTTCTAAGACATTCCATGAGGATCAGACCTGAGCAGGGTTCAGTACACCAACACTGCTACAGACCTGGCTTGTAGGAGCCCCTGAAGGATAAGGTTTGGACCATGCTGGAGCTGGGAGTCATCGAGCCTTCAAACAGTGAGTGGAGCTGTCCTATCGTTATCATCTCCAAGAAGGTATGCATTGATTTCCATAAGCTGAATGCCATTTCTTTACCTGTATTGATGACCTATAGAAAGAATTGGACAAGCAAACTACATTACTATACTTAACCTTAGTAAAGGCTACTTGCTGGTTCCCCTGGATGACCAATCAAAACCCCTCACTGCCTTCCACACACCCCTGGGTCTGTTTCAGTTCACCGTGATACCTTTGGTCTTCATGTGCACCAGCGGTTGATGGACCGGGTGTGACAAGGCTATGAGAACCACAGTGCAGTCTACCTAGACGATGTGGCTGTCTACAGCCAGATGTGGTCAGAGCATCTGGACAATCTGCACAGGGCCCTGGGGAATATTCATGCTGCCAATCTCACCCTCAATCCACAAAAACGTGAGTGGGCAAAAAGAGAAACCAGATACATTGGCTACCAGCTATGACCTGGAGAGGTTCAAGCACAGGTGGACAAAGTGGAAGCGATCCACAACAGTCCTCAACCTCACACTAAGAGGGAAGTGAGGTCCTAGCTGGGGCTGGTAGGGCAGTATTGCAGGTTCATTCTCCCATCCGCCACTCTGGGCAGACCTCTGACTGATTTGACTGGGAAGTCTGTAAGTAACCCATGCTGGGGCTGGTAGGGCGGTATCGCAGGTTCATTCTCCCAGCTGCCACTCTGGGCAGACCTCTGACTGATTTGACTGGGAAGTCTGTAAGTAACCCATGCTGGGGCTGGTAGGGCGGTATCGCAGGTTCATTCTCCCATCCGCCACTCTGGGCAGACCTCTGACTGATTTGACTGGGAAGTCTGTAAGTAACCCATGCTGGGGCTGGTAGGGCGGTATCGCAGGTTCATTCTCCCATCCGCCACTCTGGGCAGACCTCTGACTGATCTTACTGGGAAGTCTGAGCCATGGACGAGTGATTGTGAAAACATTTTGCGCCCTTAAAGCTCATGTGTTCTTCACCTGCCTTTCAGACCCCAGACTTTGACAGACGGTTCCTTGTCCAGGTTGATGTCCCGGGAGTAGGTATTGGAGCAGTGCTGGTCCAAGGAGAACCTGCAGAAGAGCATCCTGTCTTTGACCTGAACTGAAAACTCCTCCCAAGGGAGACCAGGTATTCCATCATTTGGGTGTCTGACCTTTAAGTGGACCCTAGGCAGCCCCTGGTACTACCTCCTTGGCAGGGAGTTTGACCTTTACACAGGCCACAGAGTGATGACATGAATTCATACAATGAAGGGCCATAATGCCAGAGTGAGATCACACAGTGAAGGGCCATAATGCCAGAGTGATACAATGGTAGCTGGAGCTCAACCCTTCAAATTCTGTGTCCACCACAAAGCAGGGAAAAGAAATGCTACTGCAGACTACCTGTCTCAGCTGCCGAACATCGTCACCGATGGGTGGTTCTGTGATGGGAAACAGTCGGTAAACACACTCCTTACACATGCAAACAGTGCCTGGTCATTCTGCTGTCATTGCACTGAGCATACACACTTCAATGTCTTCCCCCGGTTATTCTACTAATGTGTCCTAAAGTGTTTGGCTTCATGGAGCCATTCCCAGCATACACGATGGAATATTCTATCTCTTTAGTGAGGGGGATGTGTAAATGATGTGTATATATTGTTTGTATTCTATATTTAAGGAAAATACTTCTGCTTATTTTGTAATATGATTGTAACTACATTGTAGAGTGAATCATATTCTGCTTCATACGTAGTCATAAATTAACTTTGTGGGTAATTAAAATGGCATGTTCTGTTGCCATAAAAAATGAAATGGATTGTTCTCAGCAGGGAGGGGGAGGGGAAGAGAAGTTTACACTGGACATAGTATGTAACTATAATTGCGATTTCTGGTAGATAACTTTTTGTAGATATTGGTAGTTTTCTTTTTACTGTTTTCACTAATTTTGCAGGCTTGATTGCGACACACCAATATGCACCCTTGCACAAAAGTGCTAAATGACTCCCAGCCATTTGCTTTCTTCAGTCAAGACCCACATATCGTAACAGTGGGTTTGAGAGAGGAATACAGTTGGGGTGGGAATTCCACAGCCAGTGGACTTGGCAGCTGAACCACTACTGCCAACGGAGCAGTAGTAAAGTACAGAGTTGCACTGCTGCCGAGAATTGGAAGAGCACTGAGATCTAGGAGGGTTATCAGGCTAAATAAACTTGCAAGGAAAGAGATGCAACGCTAAAATTTCAATGTGCTCCCTCCAAATTGGCACTAGGCACATCTAGGTAAACTATACTATGCATCATATATCCTTTACAATCTACATTTCAATATCAAAATTTGAACAAGTATGTCAATCTTCTGTTGACAGAGCCATTCAATAGGGAAAAAGGCCCTTCAGTCCAACTCCTCCATGCTAACCACCTAAGCTACTTGCCCTTGCTTAGCTGATTTCCCTATAAACCTTTTCTATCCAAGTACTTATCCAAACGTCTTTTGCCTTAAAATTGCAATTTCAATAGGAAGCCATTTGGGGGTTATGCAAAATTTTCATAATTCAGCATGTCTGTGTCTGCATAGGTCAATCATTAATTTACCACAAATTAAATTTTAGAAAAAATTCCAGCTTTACAATTCAAAGTAAATTTCAGGGAAAGCTGTGTCATTAACTAATCCAGAGACCAACATGGCTCTTTATCTCTATTTCATGTAATTCAAATATCAACACTCTAATTCACACAGAACCTGCAGTAGTGTCCAATAAATTCAAATCTGTCTAGCAATACAGGGAGCTTGACGATCATTAGTGATTATGAAATGTCACCATCAAGATAGACTTGAGAATGAAAGGAGTGATGGTCCTTGCAGCTTGTCTTTAGGACTTTGACAAAGTAGTGTTCAGGACTAGTTTGAAATTGCTGTTGACCCAAGTGCAATAATCAGTGTACAACAATTCCCCACAACCCTGAGCTCTATTTTTATGGTTGAGATCTTATACCATTTGTATAATCTGTGCTTCTTGTTAAATCCACATTTTCTTTGTATCTATTTTTTCCCTTTTTCTTAAATCTCTTTTTATTGCTGGTTCGCTGTGTTTCTGGGGATAGGTAGCATTGAGAGACTGACAGGTGTGAGTCTCCTCTTTGATTGGTGACAGACTATTCAATATGGGGTGCAGAGCAATGGAAACCCATGTGCAACTTAATCCAAAGTTTACTCAAAACCATTTTCTGAAAGGGGCTGCTGTATAAGAGCAAGGAAAGGAAGCATGATTGATGTGTGATGCCTGAGGAGGTTTAGTTTGGTTTAAAAGCTAAAATATTAAACTATCTGGAACAGGATACTTAGCAACAGAACATACTCATTTCTTTCTGTAATTAAGGCATGAGGTTGGGTGGGAGATGAGTTCACTCTCAAAGGCTAAAACACTGCCTGAAACATCTTGATGTGCCTTAAACATTCTAACTTAACAAGATTGTTGCTATTAATTACTTATACGTCAAAAAACCATGGTGGGTACCAATGCTTTTTTTTGCTGGTGAGGGGAGGGGGATCGTTGCTTTGCTGCTGCTTACATGTGGGAGGAGGGAGCTGGGGGGGACTTTGGGGTTCTAACATTTAACTGTCATTCATTCTTTGAGGGCATTTCATTTTTGTGGATGGTTGAGAAGAAAAAGCATTTCAGGATGTATATTGTATGCATTTCTCTGATATTAAATGTACCTTTGAAATTTTTGAAACCTTTGAACTTGGCTAGAGAGAGGCGAGAGTCTACTCTTGTTGCCCTCAATCTCCGATTTACCCTATCTTTTTCCCTCTCTCTTTCTCTCCCTCACCCTCACCACTTTCCCTAGACACCCACACACACCATACATTTGCTGACCCATCTTCCAGATTCATCATTCATCTCCAATCCATCAGTTTCAACATTTACTTAATTATCAGCTGTAGCTGGTTCTGCACCTTCCTTCCCCATCCCTGCAATAACACCAGCCTACCCTTTTATGTCCTAGGTTGGGAATAGATATTTCTTTTAAATGTGGATTTAAGATGGTTTGGGTTCTGGTGAAAGGTGTTGTGGAAAGTATTAACTTTCCCCAAAACTTTGTGTAGATGAATATCACATAAATTAGGGCAATTTGATATAAAGTGAAGAGATGGGCAGTACAATTACCTCCAGGATGCTGGTGAATATTGGTTGCTCGGGTTGAGGCGTTTGATGTTACGGTGTTTGCAGAACTTGGCAGTTAGCCTGCAGACGCTTCATCACTAGTCGAGGTGATATCCTCAGCGTGCAGTTGTTGGTGTTTCACTTCTTCTTTTTCTTCTTCTACTATTTCCCGCTGTTTAGACGCATCGAAGCATATTACAGCCCTCCACAGGATGTATAATTAATTATAGAACTTCAAGGAACTCAAATTCTCGAATACAACCTAGTCTCACGTATAAACTGAACAATAAACTCTTCAATCAGATGTTGATTCTCTTGATGGCCAAACAGAGATTTAATAGAAAACCAAAATAAATTTAAGCCAGGTAGCCTCTTGAACAATATGCTTCTTTCAATTTTGTATCGATTACAGCTCAGCAAGACATGCTGGACTGTCTCTGGACTACCACAGTCACATAATCCAGTAGGATGTTTTCCTATTATCTTTAAATAATAGTTTAGCCCACAATGCCCCAACCTAAGTCTTGTAAATTTCACCATATCTCTACGACTTAAAGGGTAACAGTCTGAGACCTTCTTAACTAGTGGGTGACTAGAAAAATAATGCCTCCCCCTTAATTCATTTTTCCAATCCTCCTGCCACTTCTTCTCTGTGCCTTTTTAAATCCTACTTCTCAATTCTGCTCTGCCTAGGGGAACTCTAATTTCTACTTGCGTATTCTGTAAGGAAGACTTTGCAATGCCATCCACAATTTCATTTCCCTCCACACCAGCACGCCCAGGTATCCATGAAAATCTAACTGCATAACCCATCTTCCCTACTCTAAACAGCACTGAGAGAATCTCAATAACTGTGTCAGGACAAGTTTTTGATTTACTCCCTTTTATAGACTCTAAGGCAGCAGCAGAATCCAAACAGATGATAACCCTACATGATCGAGAGTCTTCTATCCACCATAAGGCCCAGAGGATTGCTAATAATTCTGTTGCAAAGACAGAAACACCATCTGAAACCCAGTGACCAATCTTAACTCCAAGTTGAGACACATACATCCCAAATCCTGCCCTACTGCTCTCTGTGTCCACTGAGCCATCGGTAAAAATCTTCAGATAAGATCCCCATTTATTATTTAAATATTCATTTGTGATCAACCCTGATGAATTGGCTCTGCTTCCTTGAAGCTGAAAAAGGAGGAATAGGTCTACTTCTGGTTCTGGAAAGAGCCAAAAAGGGACAGGTGGCAAGCAAATTTGGTCAACTATGTCTTCCTCAGTCAGTTTCAATTTCACAGTCCAGTTATTAACCAAATCTAAATGTGTCTCTTTTAATTTTACTTTGGTGCTCCGACTTCCCCTGCAAAAGACACTTTGGTGGACAGCTGTGATGGAATCCATTTAGTTTTACCCAATACTGCAGGCCCAACTGAACTCGTCTTAAATGTAGAGGCATGTCTCCCATCTCCACACATAATGCCGGGACTGATGTTGTTCTAAAAGCTCCACAACAGAGTCTAAATGCTTTGGACTGCACAGTGTCTAGTTTTCCAAGCACTGCCGTAGCAGCAGAACCGTAAGCAATATAACCATAATCTATAACTGATCCAATCATAGCTAGATATATTAAGCACATAGTTTCCCGCCCTGCTCCCTAGTCGCATCCAGCAATACTTCTCATAATATTTAAAACTTTCCCACACTTTCCAATTGTTTTATCTATATGAACCCTCCAAGTAAGTCTTTCATCAAACCAGACACCTAAAAACTTGAATACCTTGACTTTTTCCAGTGGAGAATCATGTAGACACAATTCACAATCAGGAATCTTTCTTCTAAAGCCAAAAATCATGTATTTGGACTTAGAAGCAGAAATCCTGAAACCCCATTTATTAGCCCAGCTTTCAACTGATCTTAAAGTCTTTTGTACCTGCCTTCATATATACTTGCCATTTCTTCCTCTTTTCCAGATTGCACCATCGTCTGCAAACAATGATTTGTCAAATCCTGTCCCTACCTGATCAAAGGTATCATTTATCATGATACTAAAAAGAACTGGACTAATGACACTTCCTTGAGGGGTACCATTACCTATTTTAACTGACTTGGAGCTTGTTCTGCCTATCCTTACTTGAATTGTCCTTTCCTTAAGGAAACCTTTGATCCAATTAAACTTTCTACCTCTAATTCCCCCATCATAGAGTTTAATTAATAAGCCATCCTTCCGTAATGAGTCATATGTGCTTTCAATATCTAGAAATACACTTACCATTACTTCTCTGCTTTGAAATGCTTTTTTAATATCATGATCTAAAAGGGTAACAGATTCCATTGTTGATCTTCCAGTTCTAAAACCATTTTGATAGGCAGCAAAATGTCCCTTATTCTCCAAAAACTAAACAAGCCTGTTTGTGATCATTCGTTCCATGGTTTTACAAAGCACTGACGTTTAAGCTACAGGCCGATACGAACTAGGACTAGAGGCGTCCTTACCTGGCTTTAAAATTGGAACTACCACCGCATGCTTCCATTCACTCGTAATTTTCCTTCTTTCCACACTGAATTAAACAATGCTAGTATTTCTATTAATACACAGTCATCTAAATGCTTAAGCAATTCATAACACAGTCCATCCCTACCAGGAGAAGTGTTTGAACCTGATTGGACAGCTTCCTGCAATTCCTGAAGGGAGAAAAACAAATTTATGGAGCTATTATCATCCAAACTCCTGTCCAATTTCCAACTTTCCTTTAACATAATTTCCTTTTTCAAATCACCTAACTCTCCAGAACTGTGTAATGCTTGGAACACCTCTACAAACATATCAGCCTTTTCCTTATTGGTTACAGCTTCAATATCTCCTTCCAGCAAAGCTGGGATAGATGGTTTCCTATATATCCCTGACATTTGGGAATGATTGTCCATAGCTGCTTTACAGGTGTCTCAGGGCCCAGGGTTCCACAAAATCTTCTCTAACTATCCTTCTTTGCATTTTTAATTACTCTCCTTGCTACTGCTTTTTCCTTTTTATACTCCATAACATTATCTAACACTGGGTGCTTTCTTAATTTCCTGTAAGCTCTATTTCTGTTTCTTACTGCTATATCACAATTTTTATTCCACCACGGAACTAATGCTCGAGCCTTAAGTACATTCCGTAGCGGAATAGTCAACTGAGCAACTTTATGAAATATAGAACAGAGGGATTCATTCCAATCGTCTATGGAGCCGTCGCTATTAATCTCTTCTATTATATCCACAGCTTTCTCCTGGTACTCATCCCAACGGGCCAAAGAAAAATTATACCTAGCAGACCTCTCCTCAACTTCTACTATCAAATTTCTTCCAAATCTACATAATATAGGATAGTGATCACTTCCTAGTGTGTATCTGTCCATAACATCCCATTCCCCAACCCTAGCTAAGTTTGAGGAAGTGATAGATAAGTCTAAGTGACTACAAGTATTTTTTATAATATTAAATCTTGTAGGCCTTCCGTCATTTAGCAGTACCATGTTGTATTTATCTAGAAACTCCTCTACTACTGCTCAATTACTAACTTTACTTTCACTACCCCATATAGGATTATGAGCATTGAAATCTCCAACCCAGATTACTGGGGATCTTACCTTATTCATAATTTCATCCAAATCTGATAACATCATATTACCTGGATGATAAAAGTTAATCAAAGTTATTTGACCACGAGAGCTCCAAACCTCCACAGCCACAATTTCAAGGTTAGATTTAAAATCAAGTCTTCTAAACTGGAGGCCCGCTTTTCTGAAAGTTGCACGCCGTCCACCAGATTTACCTGTTCTATCAGCTCTCACACTATCATATCCAGGGATCACAAAATCTAGTTGAGGTCTTAACCATGTCTCCTGTATACAGATCAAATCAAGCTTGTCTTTAAAAGTTCCAACAAATCTTTTTAATTCTTAACCATTTGCAGATAAACTTCTTGCATTCCATTGTAATATTAAAAACATCCAAATGCTAATTATTGGCCTCTTCATCCAAATAAAGCTCCTCCGTACTCTCTGATCCCGAAAACTGGGAAGTATTCAGTGATTGTTTGTCTTTTATATACTTATGTAATTTTTCTGGTGAAATCTGTTTTATCTCAAAGAATCTCTCTGCAGCTCCAACAACTACTTTTATCATATCCAACCTCTTGGCTGTAGTTTTAGCCCCGACCAGTACATCAACAACAAACGCCAAAAAAGACTCTTTAGTCATCAACAACATGCCTGAAGGAACCATAGTTGGAGAACTTGGAATGAACTGACTCCCCATCATTCCAATCTTTTCTTTACTTATCCTTTGCTCTTTATCAACTTTCTTTACTGCTTCAGCATATGATATTTTTTGTTGGATACTAACATCCTGAATCTGCTTTGCCTTACTAAAATACTCACATCCTCTGAACGCCGCTATATGGTCCCCTCCACAGTTACTGCATTTAGGCACCGCTGCCTTACATGCTTTAATATCATGATCCTCTCCATATTTCATGCATCTTCTTTTACCTCGACATGAACCAGCAACATGTCCAAATCTCTGGCAATTATAACAGTGTAAGGGAGGCCTAATGTATTCTCTAACTTGATAAGACATGCACCCAAGATAGACTCTAGTTGGAAGAACATCACCTGCCAGAAGAACAGGGGAATCCCAATTGCTACCTTTTCTCAATTTTAATCGTTTGGCTTCAATCACTCGACCACATTTAATATTGTTCAAAATTTCCTTTTCAGTCATGCCAGACCAAATACCATACACTACCCCCTTAACTCCCTTCCTTTCTTTCAGAGTAATACACTCCATTTTCCCACCATTTTAGCACTGTTGTATTGGTCAATATCTTTGCAACAAATTTTCAGCAATCCACTAGACAAAATCTTGGCCTGGAATCCTTTACCTATTTGGTTCTCTAATGTTGCTGCCACTTTCAAAGGATTAGGGGCTCTAAGTCCTCCTTCTCCTTCCTTCTGACCTTTAATTTTATACAGAACTATAAATTCCTCCAATGCACCCATTTTCCTCAATTTGTTGTCCCCCATTACTTCGGGTCTTTCACTTGATGCACCCCTTTTTTGGCTACCCTTACTTCTGGAGTATTCCACAGTCTCCCACTGTCCCCCTTCAATCTCAACCCCCCCCCCAGCTCCCTTTTGCAGCCATAGGCTACAAACTAACCCTTTCCAAACTACTAGGCTCCTCCACGCCAAAGTCCCCACCCACTCAATCAACAGCCCCAACTACCAGTCTCAGCTCCAAAAACAGCAGCCCGTTGGTGTTTCTCTGTCTGTCTGTCTGTGTCTTGTTTTACGGCGGTTGGCACCCAGCTTAATGGTGCATTACCACCACCTTCTGCTCCGGAGTGTGCAATAGACGTACATTCTAAACCCCTTCACCCAATCACACACACACACACACACACACACACACACACACACACACACACACACATACCCTAACCTATACTTTATCCTCCCATCTTTGGCCATCCTAGTACCCTATTCCTGTACCCCTGCTGGTGTTTCTCTCTGGGACTACATGCATTTGTATAGCCTCCACTCCTCCTCCATTCTCAGTCGCTTGCCTCAGTGCTGATTGGCTACCCCTTCAGTTGACCTTTGAATTCTATTGGCTCGCATTTCTTTGGCTCTTCGAGGTTCATAGATGGTGTCTATTTCGATATTTTGATATGTTTGTTTACGGAGTTATCAGAAGAGAACCACAATTCTAAAAATTCTCGTGTCTGCTTCCTGTTTGCCTATACCAGAATCTCTGCAGTGTTACAGTTAACATGGTGTCCTTCTCAGTCTTCATGTACCAAGATCAGCGTCAATGGATCATGTCTCCGTTCCGCCAGTTTGTGTTCCCATAGACGAGTTGAGAGTTTACATCCTGTTGACGACCGTCCTTGTTGCAGCCTCCGCAGGTGGTCCTGTACATCACGTTGCTTTTGTCGGTTTCCCTTTATTGGGACCTCGGTTTTTGAGACAAGCTTCCTTCAAGTCACCTTGGTTTGTGAGGGATTGTGATGCCGTGAGGGTCAAGCAGTCCAGCTATTATTTCTGAGTTATTCTTGATGTGGGGCTGCGTTGTGCGTTTCAATTTGCGTTAAGGTCTGCGCGACTTTCTCTCCGTATTAAGCATCTCCTGATGAAATTCTGTGGGTAACCGTTGCTCTGGAGCTCGTTGAATACGGAGGCTTGTTTCAAGAACCAGGGTACCAGTAAAGGCTATGTTGTACACATGATCGACTGTGGAGAGTGCAATAAGGACTACGTTGGCCAGACAGAACGTAAGCTCTCAACTCGTTTAAGGGAACACAAGCTGGCGGTATGGAGACATGATCCACTGTCGTTGATATCGGTACATGAAGACCGAGAGGGAGACCGCTTTAACTGGGACTCCAAGGAGGTTCTGGCGCAGCAAACATGAAGCGGGCACGAGAATGTTTAAAAGCATGGTTCTCTTCTGATAACTCCATAAACACAAATATCGAAACAGACACCCTCTAAGAGCTCCCAGAGCCAAAGAAACGCAAGCCGATAGAATTCAACGGTCAGCTGCAAGGGTAACCAATCAGGACGAAGGCAGGCGAACGGGGACCTACATAAACGCCAGCACTCCCACCCAGAACACCAACAACTGCGCACTGAGGAAGTCACGGCGACAGGCGATGAAACGTCTGCAAGCTGTTTGCCAAGTTTGCGAGCAGCATCAGACAATTACTTCTGTCAACAGTTATTGTTTTGGGTTGCCAGAGGGTGCATAACACTTTGTGAATCCTGTGTTAGTTGGGTTGCGTGGGATGTGAGGGTTGGTGAGCTTTTAAAGCCTGGGGTTACAAAATAAGGTGCGGGTAAGTCAGGAGATGTCGGTGCCTTAGGGCAGGACGTGGCAGTCTGTAGGCTGAGGGTCAGCAGTGGCAAATATGGGGCTGAGTAAGGACTAGTTATTCTGTAGATGGGAGATGATGAGGGGACTGAGGGTGAGGCTTTGCATCAATAGTCTGTCTGAAGTGTTACAGCGATGCCTTATTTTCCAGACCTGTGCACCCTATAAACTAAGATCGTAACTAGAAAAGTAACTACTGCCAATACATCGCTGACATTAAGATAACTGAGATTCCTCTCCGTGCATCATAAGCAGAAACTCACCTATCAGTTAGGACCATCAGGTCTAAGGTATTCTCAAGGTAACCGCACAGCCGCAAGGCATCCCACCCGCGCATACATTCAACCGCTCCCCAATGTTGCTATAGATTCCAGAAATTGTCGCAAAAAGCATAACGCGCTGGGCATGTCCCACAGATCGCTTATTAGCAACAGACAGCACAGAGGAATCTGTATTAAACCCTTTGGTTCTGCTCTATAAGAGATGGTCCTTTCATCCTTTCCACCTCTCCCCACCTTCTCTGCACACTAACACCTTTTCTCTCTCTTACCCAGTTCTAACAGTCTTGAATCTGAGATATTAACCCTGTTTCTCCCCTCATAGGCACTGTCTGACCAGCTGAGTATTTCCAGCCTTTTCTGATTTTATCCAGATTTCCAGCATGTGGCTTTTTAAAAAAAATTCTTTACAAGTTTTAATATTTCTCTGCTTTTGACTCCCTCAGGATATGACCCATGTTTCTTTATCAATGCATGTTACTATTTTTAGTGATTTGTAATTATTTATCTTCAGCTCCTATTGCTCCTCTTAAATTATTTTCTGATGAGTAGGCTGCCACCCAATTAAACATCCATGTATATTTTATTGAAATTATTTACATTCTCATTCTGCAAATCCCAAATATAATCATAAATGTGAAAATGCGCTTTTTCATCCTACATCGAGAAGAAGTCAAGCAAGCTGATGGAATGAATAAAGAGAAGAGAGTCTGAGTTTGGACATTGTTCTCTCGCAAAACTGGATAACAAGATCATCAATGATAAGAGCATATTAGGTAGATAGATACTTTATTGATCCTAAAGGAAATTACAGTGTCACAGTACCATTACAAGTGCACAGATATAAATATTTATGAATATTAGAAGAGGAGTAAGAAAGAATTTTTTAAAAGTTACCTCGAACAATCTAATGGGGGGGGGGGTGGTATTCACTTCCCTGGCTATAGGTTGACTCATTATAGAACATAATGGCCAGGGGTAAGAATGACCTCATATAGCGCTCTTTGGAGCAGTGCAGTTGTCTTAGTCTGTTACTAAAAGTGCTCCTCTGTCCAGCCAAGGTGGCATTCAGAGGATGAAATAGCAAGGCATCAGGAAAGAAATGGATCCATAGGCAGACACAGTATGGATTCAGCAAAGTCATGTCCTGCATGACAAACTTACTAGAGTTCTTTGAGGATATAAAGAGTGCAGTGGATAGAGCAGAACAGATGGATATTTACTTGGATTTCCAGAAGGTGTTTGATAAAGTGCCACATAAAAGACATCCATAAGATAAAGATGCATAGAGTTGGGGGGGATGTATTAGGATGGATAGCGGATTTGTTAACTGATAGAAAACAGAGTTGGGAAACATGGGCGTTACTCTAGTTGGTGAGTGGTGTGTCACAGGGATCAGTGCTGGGCCCACGGCCGTTCATGATATACATTAACAATCTGGAAGAGGGGGCCAAATGTAGTGTATCTAAGTTTGCTGATGATACTAAATTGAGTGGAAAAGCAAATAGTGCAGAAGATACAGAGGGTCCGCAGAGAGATATAGATAGGTTAAGTGAGTGGGCAAGGATCTGGCAGGTGGAGTACAATGTTGATAAATACAAGGTCATCCTCTTTGAAAGGAAAAATGAAAGAGCAGATTATTATTTAAATGGTAAAAAGTTGCAGCATGCTGCTGTGCAGAGGGACTTGGGAGTGCTCGTGCATGGATCACAAAAGGTTGGTTTGCAGGTGCAGCAGGATATCAAGAAGGTAAATGGAATGTTGGCCTTCATTGCCAGAGAGATTGAACTTAAGAGCAGGGAAATATGCTGCAACTGTACAGGGTAATGGTGAGGCTGCACCTGGAGTACTACAGGCAGTTCTGGTCTCCTAACTTGAGGAAGGATATGCTGGCTTTGGAGGCAGTGCAGAGGAGGTTCATCAGGTTGATTCCAAAGATGAGAGGATTACACTGTGAGGAGAGATTGAGTCACCTGAGACTGCACTCGCTGGAATTCAGAAGAATGAGAGGAGATCTTAAAGAAACTTAAAATTATGAAAGGGTTAAATTAGATAGAGGCAGAAAAGTTGTTTCCACTGGTAGGTGAGACTCGAACTAGGGAACATAGCCTCAAAATTCTTGGGACTAGATTTAGGACGGAGATGAGGAGAAACTGCTTTTCGCAAAGCGTGGTGAATCTGTGAAATTCTCTGCCCACTGAAGCAGTGGAGGCTACCTCAGTAAGTATATTTAATTCAAGGTTGGATAGATTTCTGCATAGTAGGGGTGTTAAGGGTTATGGGAAAAGGCAGGCAGGTGGAGTTGAGTCCATGGCTAGATCAGCCATGATCTTATTGAATGGTGGAGCAGGCTCGACGGGCCAGGTGGCCAACTCCTGCTCCTATTTCTTATGTAACATGTGAAGGAGAGGCCTGCATACTCCAAAGGACGTCAGTCTCCTCAAGTAGAGGTGACTCTGGCCCTTCTTGTACACAGCTTCTGTGTTGGTGTTCCACACAAGCCTGTCATCAAGGTGCACACCCAGGTACTTGTACGTCCTCACAACATCCACGTCCTCACCATTAATAACAACGGGAGCAGTGCAGGCTTAGTCTTCCTAAAGTCCATCACCATCTCCTTCGTCTTACTGATGTTGAGCTGCAGATGATTCAGCTTGCACCGTTTGACAAAGTCCTCTATTAAACAATGGATACCTATGATGTACCCAATCTCAAAGCCAGAACAGCACCTTATACCTGGTAATTGTGAGCTAGATATTTATGGAAACAGGAGCTGATAATAATATTTTTGAAACTCCTTTGTACTGTTCTGCAGCACTTTACAAGCAGGCTAAGTGTTGCATTTGTACAGAATTCATAAAAAACACAACAGGAACTACTGGCAATTAACAGCTCAGCTCAGTGGGACTTGTCAGCTGCATATTTTTGCAGTGCTCAAATCTGGATTTCAATGTCCCTCATTACATTCTCAAAAACCTTCACAGGATGTCTCAGTGGGGTCTCTTTATAATTCTTCCAAATTTCACACTAATCTCCTTCATACTTGAGATCTTTTTTTTTGAGACTCTGGCTAATTCAATGTTGTTTTCTTTCTGTTTCTATTGACCCATTATACTCTACTGAAGTGCATTCTATGGCACACTGCAAAACTTTACACTATTTATATTCTTTAATTGATTGACTTGCTGTTTGAGAAATGCTAATGGAGTACGACTGAAGATAATTTTTAGCTGTAAAAACCTTAATTGGCTAAATTGCCCACAGTAAAAAATTGCTTACAATTAATTTAAATGATAGTCATTAAAAGCTGCAAAAAATTGCTGATGTTGGGATTCATTTAAAACTGCTCCACCCGACAGTGATGCTTAGGGTGCCCAGCACTTTCAAACCATGCCTGATTATGCTTGCAGTTGAAGACAGTTGGAATTTAAATACAGGGCTACAGGTGGGTACAAAACCGAGGAATGACCTAATCCTGCTAGGTGGGATATAGTTAAACTACCCCTTCCTTTTTACTAGAAGGAGGATGCTTTGGTCCAAGGTTTAAGGGAAATTTGCAAAATGTTGCCGCATCACCTTGTATATAACATCCCAGATACTCAGTGGAACCCTTTGCATTTATACAACTAACAGTACAGATGTTGTTCTCTTTACAAACATTCCAAATCCCACCTGCAGTTTTTAGGTGGTTTGTATATTACTTTGTCTGATAATTCATGATTAAAGAGAAAAAAGCTCACAATGTGCCCATTTGGGTGGCACTGTAGCTAGAATTACAATCCCAGCTTCAGCAACGAAGGTTCGATTCTGACCTTGGGTGCTGAATGTTGGAGTGTGCATGTTACCTCCTGTGACTGTGTGGGTTCCCCTGAATGCTGCCGCCACATTCCAAAGAAATGCTGGAATGCTACTCGGCCGTTGTTAATTGCCCCAAGTTCATGTGGGCAATACGAGAATCAGGAGGAAATTGATGGGCATATGAGAAAGGGGGATATATAAGTTATAGGGGGATGAATTGTTGGGATTACTCTGAGAGTTAACGTTGTCTCAGTGTGCTGAATGACCCTCTATATCATGAGGGAAAGTGTTAAACAAGTGGCAGTGGCAGGTTGATCCATTCTGATCCATTTTGCTCTTTTTTTGTGCAGGAGGAGGGATTTGGAGGTCGACGTGCCTCATCTATTTTGTTCATTTTTTTGTGGGAAGAGGGATTTGAGGGTTGATGTGCCCAATCACTTTTGTTTGATTTTTGCGTGGGAGGAGGAATTTGGCGGTCAACGTGCCTGTTTCGTTTCGCTCGGTTTGTGTGGAGGAGCAGGAATTTGGGGGTCGATGTCCCTGATTCATTTTGTTTGTTTTTTTTGTGCGGGGAGAGAGGATTTGGGGGCTGATGATAGTATTGCCCTTCTTTGCTTTCTTAGTTTCATGGCTATCCAGAAAATGAGAATTCCTGAGTTGCCTACTTTGATAATAAACCGAACCTTTGGACAACAGAGAGAAGTGTGGGGTTATATACTTTGGTAAGAAGAATAAAGGTGTAGGTTGTTTTCTAAATAAGGAAAATGTTTAGAAATAGGGGTGCCACAGGACTTGGGAGTCCTAGTTCAGCATTTCCTTAAGGATAACTTGTATTGGGTAGTAAAAAAGGCAAACACAAAGTTAGCTTTCATTTCAAGAGAATTAGAATATAAAAACAAGGATGTATTTACTGCTCAATTTCAAGCTCATGCTTAAGTAGATTTCTATTCAACCACAGACATGTATACAGACAAATCTAATAATGTCCCTCCAGTCCAAGGTGTACAACGCAGTACGTATAACTCACCCACAATACGTAAAATAATATTCCCACAAACAAATTAACAAAATATAAAATATATTCCAGATAACTGACATTTAATATCAGGTGCATTTATGACACATTAAAAAGTAAACAGTATAACCTATTGGCACTTCATGCACGAGGAGTCCTCGGTGGTGGCAGGGAGTTCAGTAGTCTCACAGCATGGGTAAGAACCTGTTTCCCATCCTAAAAGTCCCTGTCCTAATGCCATTGTACTTCCTACTTGATGGGAGGAGATCAAAGAAATTGTGGGATGAATGGGAGGTATCCTTGATAATGCTAAGGACCCTTCGTATGCTGTGGTCCTGATAAATATCTCAGATGGGTTGAAGAGAGAGCCCAGTGATCCCCGCAGAAGTTCTTGTAATAGGGTCTTACAGTCATATCTTAAAATTACTGTACCAGATGATGATGCAGCCCGTCAGGAGAGTCTCAACGGTGCTCCTGTAAAAATTGCTTATAATGGAGGGGGTAGGGTGGCAAGAACCTCGCTCACCTCAAGCTCCTTTCTTGACTAAAGTGGTAGTGTTGAGGGACCAGGTCCACAGCTGAGGCTTTATAAGGCATTGATGAGATCACATTCAGAATACCGTGTGCAATTTTGGGCGCCACATCTAAGGAAAGATGTGTTGGTCATGGGGAATGTCCGGAGGAGGTTCACAAGAACAAACCTGGGAATGAAAGGCTTTACATATGTGGTGTGGTTGCTTTCTCTGGGCCTCTACTCGATGGCGTTCAGAAGGATGAGGAGGGAAATCTCACTGAAACTTAGCTGACGCTGAAAAGCCTGGATAGACTGGACGGGAATCCGATGCTTCCATTAGTAGTTCAGTTTAGGACCCAAGGGCACAGCCTTATAATAAAGGACGTCTCTTTAAAATTTAGAAGATTGGGACTGAGAGGGAAAATGGATCAATCACGATGAAATGGCAGAGTAGGCTCGATGGGCCAAATGGCCTAATTCTGCCCCTATATCTTATGGTTATGGTCTTATAAAGTGGAAAACAAGAGAGATTACAGGGCAAAATGTGAGTTAGTACAATGTAGTAAATGGCCAGAGGAGATGAACACAATTACATAAAATTAACAGAGGAATTTGGAGTAATGCTAGAAATGTGTAATAAATACACTACAAATGCATATAATCTGAAATTCAGTGTTGTCCCAAAGGCTGTGATATGCCCAGTTGGAATATGAGTTGCTGTCCCTTGAGTTTTGTTGGAAGTGTCAGTGACTGAGGATGGCGAGGTCATGGCGAGAGTAGGACAAGGAAATAGTATGTCGAACTTAAAGCTGACATCCAGACTGTAGAGTAGAAAATGAGGCTAAGGTGAATGCTATTGGATTTTGGGGAGAATCAGTGAAAACAGGAAAAGGGTAATGAAATAGATATGGTTCAGAATCCTGTCAGTTATAAGGTATAGGAGCAGAATTAGACCATTTGATCCATCGAGCCTGCTCTGCCATTTCATCATGGCTGATCCAATTTTTCTCTTAGCCCTTATCTCCTGCCTTCACCCCGTATCCATTCATGCCCTGACCATTCAAGAATATCTCAATCTCTGCCTTAAATATACATAAAGAGTTGGCCTCCACATTTGCCTGTGGTACAGAATTCCAGACTCACCACTCCCTGGCTAAAGAAATTCCTCCTCGTCTCCGTACTAACAGGACACCCCACTATTCTTGAGGCAGTGTCCCATGGTCCTAGACTCTCCCACCAAAGGAAACATTCTCTCCACATCCACTATATGAAGGCCTTTCCACCATTCAATAGGTTTCAATGAGGTCACCACTCATTCTTCTGAATTCTAGTGAATACAGGCCCAGAGTCATCAAATGCTCATCATATGACAAGCCATTCAATACTGGAATCATTTTCGTTAAACTGCTTTGAACCATCTCCAGTTTCAGCACATCCTTTCTAAAATAAGGAGCCCAGACTGCTCACAATACTCCAAGTGAGGCCTCACCAGTGCTTTATAAAGCCTCAACATCACATCGTTGCTTTTATATTCCAGTCCTCTTGAAATGAATGTTAACATCACATTTGCCTTCCTTGTCATAGACACAACCTGCAAATTAACCTTTAGGGAATCCTGCACAAGGGCTCCCAAGTACCTTTGCACTTTATTTTTTTTTTGTATTTTCTCTCCATTTAGAAAATAGTCAACCTCTTCATTTCTTCTACCAAAGTGCATGACTATACACTACTTGACACTGTATCCCATCTGCCATTTCTTTTCCCATTCTCCTAACCAGTCTAAGTCCTTCTCTAGCCTCTCTACTTCCTCAAAACCACCTGCCCCTCCATCTATCTTAATATCATCTGCAAACTTTGCAACAAAGCCACCAATTCCATCATCCAAAATCATTGATAAATAATGTAAAGAGAATCAGTCCTGACACAGTGGAACACCACTAGTCACTGGCAACCAACCAGAAAAGGCTCCCTTTATTCTGACTCTTTGCCTCCTGCCAATCAACCACCACTTTATCCATGCTAGAATATTCCCTGTAACAGCATGGCTCGTAGTTTGTCAAGCAGCCTCATGTGTGGCACCTTGTCAAAGGCCTTCTGAACATCCAATATGCTGAAGGAATCCATGGTTGGGAAGGTAAATTGGTTGAAATGTCATGGAAGAGAGCATCATCAGAATTGATGTGGCAGGGACAGAAAAACTGAGAGAATGGTGACTAATCCTTACTAAAGGCTGGGTGTGATGAAGCAAAGTCCACATTCCTTTGTTACCCACTGTGCTAGTAGTGGGTACTGGCGGCTAGCCTATCTCCTTGGATGTATATTGAGGAGCTGAAGAAAGGAAGAAAAAAGTTCAGAGCTGGACCCAGTGAATGTGGGAGTGACTATCATTCATAATTCAGCACTCTAACAATCTCGGTACATGAATACTGTGGCAATAGTAGCTGGGTAACACCTCCTGACAGCGCAAGCTTTTCCAATATCTACAGCATAGAAGTCAGGAGCTGAAACACTTTCTGCTTGCTGGATAGATGCACCTCCAACAACTCCCAAAAAAAGCTCAACATCATCCAAGAAAAAGCAGCCCACTTGATTGCCTCTCCATTGATTATCTTGAACTTGTTTCCCTTCACAAACAAAGCAAAATGACTGCCGTGAGAACCATCCACAAAATGCGCTGCAAGGCTTTTCGAACGGCCCTTCTCAAACCTGCAGTCTCAACCACCAAGTTAGACCTAAGAAACAGGCATAAGGAGTACCACCTCCTTTAGGTTTTCCTCCATGTAATCCTAATTTGGAAATGTATCACCAGTCCTTCATCACTGGATTTAACCCCTAAATTCCTTCAACAGTACTGTGGCAGTACCTTCATCAGATGGACTGCAACAGTTCAAAAAAGCAGATCACCATCTCTGCACCCGATCCCAGTGACTGTTGGGATGGGCAACAAATCCCAGTGAAGTCCAAATATTGAAAATGAATAAGACAAACATTGATACCCACGTGTACCATATGTATCTCTGTAACTATTGCTGCACGGTTTAAATGATTTTAACAAATGGATGAGAAATCTAGGAAATAAATGACATGAATAGAGTATAAAAGCAAGCATGCTTTTATGCTAACGTTTTACAGGCATTGACCAAGCCATGTATGAAGTATTGTGAGCAATCTTGGGCACCAATTCTAAGAAAGGATGTACTGACAATGAAGAGGGTCCAGATGAGGTTTATGAGAATGATCCCAGGAACGAAGGGATTGCATTTGAGGGCTCTGGTCCTGTAAGCAGAGTTCAGAAGAATGAGAGGGGATCTTATTGAAATATACTGAATGTTGAAAAGCCTACACCGATTGGCCGCAGAGAGGATGTTTCCAATAATGGGAGTCTATGATCAGAGGGCACAGCCTCAGAATAGAAGGATGTCACTTTAGAACAGGGATGAGGAGGATTTAGCCAGAAAATCAGGAAGTGGTAAATCTGTGGAGTTCTTTACCATAGATGGCCGTGAAGGCCAAGTCATTGTGTATATTTAAAACGAGGTTGATGGATTCATGATTAGTAAGGTGTCAAAAGTTACAGGGAGAAGACAGGAGAATAAGTTTGAGATAGAAAATAAATCAGCCCTAGAGCTAGTTCTGCTCCTGTGTCTTATGGCCTTGTACATGATTTGTTATAAGATGATGAAGTCATCCACCATGTAACATTAACTCTTATTTGATCACCAATTGCTGCTTGACCTGCTGAGAAATTCAAGCATTTTCCATTTTCATTTAAGATTTCCAGCGTCTGCACTTTTTTCCACTTTATGATCACTATTAAAAGAAGATATTCTTTTATTGTAAGATTTGTCATGCAGATAGAGGACAATGTAACTCTGTGCTTCTATAAAAGTCACTGTGGCCTTCATAGTGGTTTGGAATGAGATTGTCATAGGGTGGTGGTTAGGAACGGACCCAAGTGCAAGACACAGACATTAAAGTACTAAGGACAGGACTAGGATACAGGGTGAGGGTGAGAGCAAGGACATAGACAAAAAAACCAGGAACCCAGAACAGGACTGGACAAGAGGGCTAGGAGCCCGGGCCTGCACTCCTCTGGCTCGGACCCCAGAACTAGGCAAGGATGAGGCAGGAGTCTTCAGGCTAGAGACAAGAGACTTGAGGTGAGGCTTGGCAGGAGGCTGGAGTCGTCAGGCTTAAGGCAAGGGGCTAGAGACTTGAGGTGAGGCTTGGCAGGAGGCAGGAGGCAGGAGTCATCAGACTTGAGGATAGAGGCTAGAGACTTCAGGCAAGGCTTGGCAGGAGGCAGGAGGCTGGAGCCATCAGGCTTGAGGCCAGAGGCTAGAGATTTGAGGTAAGGCTTGGCAGGAGGCTGGAGTTGTCAGGCTTGAGGCTAGAGGCTAGAGATTTGAGGCGAGGCTTGGCAGGAGGCTAGAGACTTGAGGCGAGGCTTGGCAGGAGGCAGGAGGCTGGAGTCGTCAGGCTTGAGGCTAGAGATTTCAGGTGAGGCTTGATGCGCGGCTTGGCAGGAGGCAGGAGGAAGGAGTCGTCAGACTAGAGGCTAGAGGCTAGAGACTTGAGGGGAGGCTTGGCAGGAGGCAGGAGGCTGGAATCTTCAGGTTTGAGGCTAGAGACTTGAGACGAGGCTTGGCAGGAGGCTGGAGACTTGAGCCAAGGCTTAGCAGGAGGCAGGAGGCTGGAGTCTTCAGGCTTCAGGCTAGAGGCCAGAGACTTTAGGCGAGGCTTGGCAGGAGGCTAGAGGCCAGAGAATGGAGGTGAGGCTTGGCAGGAGGCTGGAGGCCAGAGACTTGAGGTGAGGCTTGGCAGGAGGCAGGAGGCTAGAGTCATCAGGCTTGAGGCTAGAGGCTAGGGACTTGAGGCGAGGCTTGGCAGGAGGCAGGAGGCTGGAGTCGTCAGGCTTAAGGCTAGAGGATAGAGACTAGAGGCGAGGCTTGGCAGGAAGCAGGAGGCAGGAGTCGTCAGGCTTGAGGCTAGAGGCTAGAGACTGGAGGCAAGGCTTGGCAGGAGGCAGGAGGCTGGAGTCGTCAGGCTTGAGGCTAGAGATCTGAGGTGAGGCTTGATGCGAGGCTTGGCAGGAGGCTGGAGTCGTCAGGCTTGAGGCTAGAGGCTAGAGACTTGAGACGAGGCATGGCAGGCGGCTGGAGGCCAGAGACTTGAGGCGAGGCTTGTCAGGAGGCTGGAGGCCAGAGACTTGAGGCGAGGCTTGGCACGAGGCAGAAGGCCAGAGACTTGAGGCGAGGCTTGGCAGGAGGCTGGAGGCCAGAGACTTGAGGCGAGGCTTGGCAGGAGGAAGGAGGCTGGAGATCAGGCTTGAGGCTAGAGGCTAGAGACTAGAGGCGAGGCTTCGCAGGAGGCGGGAGGCTGGAATCATCAGGTTTGAGGCTAGAGACTTGAGGCGATGCTTGGCAGGAGGCAGGAGGCTGGAGTCGTCAGGCTTGAGGCTAGAGATTTGAGGTGAGGCTTGATGCGAGGCTTGACAGGAGGCAGGAGGAAGGTGTCGTCAGACTAGAGGCAAGAGGCTAGAGACTTGAGGCGAGGCTTGGCAGGAGGCAGGAGGCTGGAGTCTTCAGGCTTGAGGCTAGAGGCTAGAGACTTGAGGCGAGGCTTGGCGGGAGGCTGGAGGCCATAGACTTGAGATGAGGCTTAGCAGGAGGCTGGAGATCAGAAACTTCAGGCTTGAGGCTAGAGGCTAGAGACTAGGGTCGAGGCTTGGCAGGAGCAGGAGGCTGGAGTCGTCAGGCTTGAGGCTAGAAATTTGAGGTGAGGCTTGATGCGAGGCTTGGCAGGGGGCAGGAGGAAGGAGTCGTCAGACTAGAGGCTAGAGGCTAGAGACTTGAGGCAGTGGCTTGGCAGGAGGCAGGTGGCTGGGGTCATCAGGCTTGAGGCTAGAGGCTAGATACTTGAGGCGAGGCTTGGCAGGAGGCTGGAGGCCTGAGACTTGAGGCGAGGCTTGGCAGGAGGCAGGAGGCAGGAGTCGTCAGGCTTGAGGTTAGAGGCTAGAGACTGGAGCCGAGGCTTGGCAGGAGGCAGGAGGCAGGAGTCGTCAGGATGAGGCTAGAGGCTAGAGACTTGAGGTGAGGCTTGGCAGGAGGCAGGAGGCTGGAGTCTCTAGGCTTGAGGCTAGAGACTTGAGGCAAGACTTGGCAGGAGGCAGGAGGCTGGAGACTTCAGGCTTAAGGCTAGAGGCTAGAGACTGGAGTCGAGCCTTGGCAGGAGGCAGGAGGCTGGAGACGTCATGCTTGAGGCTAGAGATTTGAGGTGAGCCTTGATGCGAGGCTTGGCAGTAGGCAGGAGGAAGGAGTCGTCAGACTAGAGGCTAGAACCTAGAGACTTGAGGCGAGGCTTGGCAGGAGGCTGGTGGCTGGAGTCGTCAGGCTTGAGGCTAGAGGCTAGAGACTAGAGGAGAGGCTTGGCAGGAGGAAGGAGGAAGGAGTCGTCAGACTAGAGGCTAGAACCTAGAGACTTGAGGCGAGGCTTGGCAGGAGGCTGGTGGCTGGAGTCGTCAGACTAGAGGCTAGAGGCTAGAGACATGAGGCAGTGGCTTGGCAGGAGGCAGGTGGCTGGGGTCATCAGGCTTGAGGCTAGAGGCTAGATACTTGAGGCGAGGCTTGGCAGGAGGCTGGAGGCCTGAGACTTGAGGCGAGGCTTGGCAGGAGGCAGGAGGCAGGAGTCGTCAGGCTTGAGGCTAGAGGCTAGAGACTGGAGCCGAGGCTTGGCAGGAGGCAGGAGGCAGGAGTCGTCAGGCTTGAGGCTAGAGGCTAGAGACTTGAGGCGAGGCTTGGCAGGAGACTGGAGACTTGAGGCGAGGCTTGGCAGGAGGCAGGGGGCTAGAGTTGTCAGGCTTGAGGCTAGAGGCTAGAGACTAGTGGCGAGGCTTGGCAGGAGGCAGGAGGCTGGAGTCGTCAGGCTTGAGGATAGAGGCTAGAGACTTGAGGCGAGGGTTGGCAGGAGGCAGGAGGCTGGAGTCATCAGGCTTCAGGCCAGAGGCTAGAGACGAGGCGAGGCATGGCAGGAGGCTGGAGACTTGAGGCGAGGCTTGGCAGGAGGCTGGAGACTTGAGGCGAGGCTTGGCAGGAGGCAGGAGGCTGGAGTCGTCAGGCTTGAGGCTAGAGGCTAGAGACTTGAGGCGAAGTTTGGCAAGAGGCTGGAGACTTGAGGCGAGGCTTGGCAGGAGGCAGGAGGCTGGAGTCTTCAGGCTTGAGGCTAGAGGCTAGAGACTTGAGATGATGCTTGGCAGGCGGCTGGAGGCCAGAGACTTGAGGCGAGGCTTGGCAGGAGGCTGGAAGCCAGAGACTTGAGGCGAGGCTTGGCAGGTGGCTGGAGGCCAGAGACTTGAGGCGAGGCTTGGCAGGAGGCTGGAGGCTGGAGTCATCAGGCTTGAGGCTAGAGGCTAGAGACTTGAGGCCAGGCTTGGCAGGAGGCTGGAGGCTGGAGTCATCAGGCTTGAGGCTAGAGGCTAGAGACTTGAGGCGAGGCTTGGCAGGGAACAGGAGGCTGGAGTCTTCAGGCATGAGGCTAGAGACATGACGCGAGGCTTGGCAGGAGGCAGGAGGCTGGAGACTTCAGGCATGAGGCTAGAGGCTAGACACTAGAGGTGAGGCTTGACAGGAGGCAGGAGGAAGGTGTTGTCAGAATAGAGGTTAGAGGATAGAGACTTGAGGTGAGGCCTGGCAGGAGGCAGGAGGCTGGAGTCGTCAGGTTTGAGGGTAGAGGCTAGAGACCTGAGGCGAGGCTTGGCAGGGGGCTGGAGACTTGAGGCGAGGCTTGGCAGGAGGCAGGAGGCTGGAGTCTTCAGGTTTGAGGCTAGAGGCTAGAGACCTGAGGCGAGGCTTGGCAGGAGGCTGGAGGCCAGAGAATTGAGATGAGGCTTGGCAGGAGGCTGGAGACTAGAGACTTAAGGCTTGAGGCTAGAGACTTGAGACAAGGCTTGGCAGGAGGCAGGATGCTGGAGACTTCAGGCTTGAGCCTAGAGGCTAGAGACTAGAGTCGAGGCTTGTCAGGAGCAGGAGGCTAGAGTCGTCAGGCTTGAGGCTAGAGATTTGAGGTGAGGCTTGATGCGAGTCTTGGCAGGAGGCAGGAGGCTGGAGTCTTCAGGTTTGAGGCTAGAGGCTAGAGACTTGAGGCGAGGCTTGGCAGGAGGCTGGAGGCCAGAGACTTGAGATGAGGCTAGGCAGGAGGCTGGAGACCAGAGACTTCAGGCTTGAGGCTAGAGGCTAGAGACTAGAGTCGAGGCTTGTCAGGAGCAGGAGGCTAGTTTTAAGGCTTGAGGCTAGAGATTTGAGGTGAGGCTTGATGCGAGGCTTGGCAGGAGGCAGGAGGAAGGAGTCGTCAGACTAGAGGCTAGAGGCTGGAGACTTGAGGCAAGGCTTGGCAGGAGGCAGGAGGCTGGAGTCTTCAGACTTGAGGCTAGAGGCTAGAGACTTGAGGCGAGACTTGGCTGGAGGCCAGAGAATTGAGGAGAGGCTTGGCAGGAGGCTGGAGGCCAGAGACTTGAGGTGAGGCTTGGCAGGAGACAGGAGGCTGGAGTCGTCAGGCTTGAGGCTGGAGGCTAGAGACTTGAGGCGTGGCTTGGCAGGAGGCAGGAGGCTGGAGACTTCAGGCTTGAGGCTAGAGACTTGAGGCGAGGCTTGGCAGGAGACTGGAGACTTGAGGCGAGGCTTGGCTGGAGGCAGGAGGCTGGAGTCTTCAGGCTTGAGGCTAGAGGCCAGAGACTTGAGGCGAGTCTTGGCAGGAGGCTGGAGGCCAGAGAATTGAGGCGAGGCTTGGCAGGAGGCTGGAGGCCAGAGAACTGAGGTGAGGCTTGGCAGGAGGCTGGAGGGCAGAGACTTGAGGTGAGGCTTGGCAGGAGGCAGGAGGCTGGAGTCGTCAGGCTTGAGGCTAGAGGCTAGGGACTTGAGGCGAGGCTTGGCAGGAGGCAGGAGGCTGGAGTCGTCAGGCTTAAGGCTAGAGAATAGAGATTAGAGGCGAGGCTTGGCAGGAAGCAGGAGGCAGGAGTCGTCAGGCTTGAGGCTAGAGGCTAGAGACTGGAGGCAAGGCTTGGCAGGAGGCAGGAGGCTGGAGTCATCAGGCTTGAGGCTAGAGATCTGAGGTGAGGCTTGATGCGAGGCTTGGCAGGAGGCTGGAGTCGTAAGGCTTGAGGCTAGAGGCTATAGACTTGAGGCAAGGCTTGGCAGGAGGCAGGAGGCTGGAGTCGTCAGGGTTGAGGCTAGAGGCTAGAGACTTGAGACGAGGCATGGCAGGCGGCTGGAGGCCAGAGACTTGAGGCGAGGCTTGTCAGGAGGCTGGAGGCCAGAGACTTGAGGCGAGGCTTGGCACGAGGCAGAAGGCCAAAGACTTGAGGCGAGGCTTGGCAGGAGACTGGAGACTTGAGGCGAGGCTTGGCAGGAGGCAGGGGGCTAGAGTTGTCAGGCTTGAGGCTAGAGGCTAGAGACTAGTGGCGAGGCTTGGCAGGAGGCAGGAGGCTGGAGTCGTCAGGCTTGAGGATAGAGGGTAGAGACTTGAGGCGAGGGTTGGCAGGAGGCAGGAGGCTGGAGTCATCAGGCTTCAGGCCAGAGGCTAGAGACGAGGCGAGGCATGGCAGGAGGCTGGAGACTTGAGGCGAGGCTTGGCAGGAGGCTGGAGACTTGAGGCGAGGCTTGGCAGGAGGCAGGAGGCTGGAGTCGTCAGGCTTGAGGCTAGAGGCTAGAGACTTGAGGCGAGGTTTGGCAAGAGGCTGGAGACTTGAGGCGAGGCTTGGCAGGAGGCAGGAGGCTGGAGTCTTCAGGCTTGAGGCTAGAGGCTAGAGACTTGAGATGATGCTTGGCAGGCGGCTGGAGGCCAGAGACTTGAGGCGAGGCTTGGCAGGAGGCTGGAAGCCAGAGACTTGAGGCGAGGCTTGGCAGGTGGCTGGAGGCCAGAGACTTGAGGCGAGGCTTGGCAGGAGGCTGGAGGCTGGAGTCATCAGGCTTGAGGCTAGAGGCTAGAGACTTGAGGCCAGGCTTGGCAGGAGGCTGGAGGCTGGAGTCATCAGGCTTGAGGCTAGAGGCTAGAGACTTGAGGCGAGGCTTGGCAGGGAACAGGAGGCTGGAGTCTTCAGGCATGAGGCTAGAGACATGACGCGAGGCTTGGCAGGAGGCAGGAGGCTGGAGACTTCAGGCATGAGGCTAGAGGCTAGACACTAGAGGTGAGGCTTGACAGGAGGCAGGAGGAAGGTGTTGTCAGAATAGAGGTTAGAGGATAGAGACTTGAGGTGAGGCCTGGCAGGAGGCAGGAGGCTGGAGTCGTCAGGTTTGAGGGTAGAGGCTAGAGACCTGAGGCGAGGCTTGGCAGGGGGCTGGAGACTTGAGGCGAGGCTTGGCAGGAGGCAGGAGGCTGGAGTCTTCAGGTTTGAGGCTAGAGGCTAGAGACCTGAGGCGAGGCTTGGCAGGAGGCTGGAGGCCAGAGAATTGAGATGAGGCTTGGCAGGAGGCTGGAGACTAGAGACTTAAGGCTTGAGGCTAGAGACTTGAGACAAGGCTTGGCAGGAGGCAGGATGCTGGAGACTTCAGGCTTGAGCCTAGAGGCTAGAGACTAGAGTCGAGGCTTGTCAGGAGCAGGAGGCTAGAGTCGTCAGGCTTGAGGCTAGAGATTTGAGGTGAGGCTTGATGCGAGTCTTGGCAGGAGGCAGGAGGCTGGAGTCTTCAGGTTTGAGGCTAGAGGCTAGAGACTTGAGGCGAGGCTTGGCAGGAGGCTGGAGGCCAGAGACTTGAGATGAGGCTAGGCAGGAGGCTGGAGACCAGAGACTTCAGGCTTGAGGCTAGAGGCTAGAGACTAGAGTCGAGGCTTGTCAGGAGCAGGAGGCTAGTTTTAAGGCTTGAGGCTAGAGATTTGAGGTGAGGCTTGATGCGAGGCTTGGCAGGAGGCAGGAGGAAGGAGTCGTCAGACTAGAGGCTAGAGGCTGGAGACTTGAGGCAAGGCTTGGCAGGAGGCAGGAGGCTGGAGTCTTCAGACTTGAGGCTAGAGGCTAGAGACTTGAGGCGAGACTTGGCTGGAGGCCAGAGAATTGAGGAGAGGCTTGGCAGGAGGCTGGAGGCCAGAGACTTGAGGTGAGGCTTGGCAGGAGACAGGAGGCTGGAGTCGTCAGGCTTGAGGCTGGAGGCTAGAGACTTGAGGCGTGGCTTGGCAGGAGGCAGGAGGCTGGAGACTTCAGGCTTGAGGCTAGAGACTTGAGGCGAGGCTTGGCAGGAGACTGGAGACTTGAGGCGAGGCTTGGCTGGAGGCAGGAGGCTGGAGTCTTCAGGCTTGAGGCTAGAGGCCAGAGACTTGAGGCGAGTCTTGGCAGGAGGCTGGAGGCCAGAGAATTGAGGCGAGGCTTGGCAGGAGGCTGGAGGCCAGAGAACTGAGGTGAGGCTTGGCAGGAGGCTGGAGGGCAGAGACTTGAGGTGAGGCTTGGCAGGAGGCAGGAGGCTGGAGTCGTCAGGCTTGAGGCTAGAGGCTAGGGACTTGAGGCGAGGCTTGGCAGGAGGCAGGAGGCTGGAGTCGTCAGGCTTAAGGCTAGAGAATAGAGATTAGAGGCGAGGCTTGGCAGGAAGCAGGAGGCAGGAGTCGTCAGGCTTGAGGCTAGAGGCTAGAGACTGGAGGCAAGGCTTGGCAGGAGGCAGGAGGCTGGAGTCATCAGGCTTGAGGCTAGAGATCTGAGGTGAGGCTTGATGCGAGGCTTGGCAGGAGGCTGGAGTCGTAAGGCTTGAGGCTAGAGGCTATAGACTTGAGGCAAGGCTTGGCAGGAGGCAGGAGGCTGGAGTCGTCAGGGTTGAGGCTAGAGGCTAGAGACTTGAGACGAGGCATGGCAGGCGGCTGGAGGCCAGAGACTTGAGGCGAGGCTTGTCAGGAGGCTGGAGGCCAGAGACTTGAGGCGAGGCTTGGCACGAGGCAGAAGGCCAGAGAGTTGAGGCGAGGCTTGGCAGGAGGCTGGAGGCCAAAGACTTGAGGCGAGGCTTGGCAGGAGGAAGGAGGCTGGAGTCATCAGGCTTGAGGCTAGAGGCTAGAGACTTGAAGCGAGGCTTGACAGGAGGCAGGAGGCTGGAGTCGTCAGGCTTGAGGCTAGAGGCTAGAGACTAGAGGCGAGGCTTCGCAGGAGGCGGGAGGCTGGAATCATCAGGTTTGAGGCTAGAGACTTGAGGCGAGGCTTGGCAGGAGACTGGAGACTTGAGGCGAGGCTTGGCAGGAGGCAGGGGGCTAGAGTTGTCAGGCTTGAGGCTAGAGGCTAGAGACTGGAGGCGAGGCTTGGCAGGAGGCAGGAGGCTGGAGTCGTCAGGCTTGAGGATAGAGACTTGAGGCGAGGCTTGGCAGGAGGGAGGAGGCTGGATTCTTCAGGCTTGAGGCTAGAGATTTGAGGTGAGGCTTGATGCAAGGCTTGGCAGGAGGCTGGAGTCGTCAGGCTTGAGGCTGGAGGCTAGAGACTTGAGGTGAGGGTTGGCAGGAGGCAGGAGGCTGCAGTCATCAGGCTTCAGGCTAGAGGCTAGAGACGAGGCGAGGCATGGCAGGAGGCTGGAGACTTGAGGCGAGGCTTGGCAGGAGGCTGGAGACTTGAGGCGAGGCTTGGCAGGAGGCAGGAGGCTGGAGTCGTCAGGCTTGAGGCTAGAGGCTAGAGACTTGAGGCGAGGTTTGGCAAGAGGCTGGAGACTTGAGGCGAGGCTTGGCAGGAGGCAGGAGGCTGGAGTCTTCAGGCTTGAGGCTAGAGGCTAGAGACTTGAGATGATGCTTGGCAGGCGGCTGGAGGCCAGAGACTTCAGGCTTGAGGCTAGAGACTTGAGGCAAGGCTTGGCAGGAGGCAGGAGGCTGGAGACTTCAGGCTTGAGGCTAGAGGCTAGAGACTAGAGTCGAGGCTTGTCAGGAGCAGGAGGCTAGTTTTAAGGCTTGAGGCTAGTGATTTGAGGTGAGGCTTGATGCGAGGCTTGGCAGGAGGCAGGAGGAAGGAGTCGTCAGACTAGAGGCTAGAGGCTGGAGACTTGAGGCCAGGCTTGGCAGGAGGCAGGAGGCTGGAGTCGTCAGGCTTGAAACTAGAGGCTAGAGACTTGAGGCGAGGGTTGGCAGGAGGCAGGTAGCTGGAGTCTTCAGACTTGAGGCTAGAGGCTAGAGACTTGAGGCGAGACTTGGCAGGAGGCTGGAGACTTGAGGCAAGGCTTGGCAGGACGCTGGAGACTTGAGGCGAGGCTTGGCAGGAGGCAGGAAGCTGGAGTCGTCAGGCTTTAGGCTAGAGGCTAGAGACTTGAGGCGAGGCTTGGCAGGAGGCAGGAGGCTGGAGTCATCAGGCTTGAGGGTAGAGACTTGAGACGAGGCTTGGCAGGTGGCTGGAGGCCAGAGACTTCAGGCGAGGCTTGGCAGGAGGCTGGAGGCCAGAGACTTCAGGCGAGGCTTGGCAGGAGGCTGAAGGACAGAGACCTGAGGCGAGGCTTGGCAGGAGGCTGGATGCCAGAGACTTGAGGCGAGGCTTGGCAGGAGGCAGGAGGCTGGAGTCATCAGGTTTGTGGCTAGAGACTTGAGGCGAGGCTTGGCAGGAGACTGGAGAGTTGAGGCGAGGCTTGGCAGGAGGCAGGAGGCTGGAGTCGTCAGGCTTGAGGCTAGAGGCCAGAGACTTCAGGCGTGGCTTGGCAGGAGGCTCGAGGCCAGAGAATTGATGCGAGTCTTGGCAGGACGCTGGAGGCCAGAGAATTGAGGTGAGGCTTTTCAGGAGGCTTGAGGCTAGAGAATTGAGGTGAGGCTTGGCAGGAGGCTTGAGGCTAGAGACTTGAGGTGAAGCTTGGTAGGAGGCAGGAGGCTGGAGTCATCAGGCTTGAGGCTAGAGATTTGAGGTGAGGCTTGATGCGAGGCTTGACAGGAGGCAGGAGGAAGGTGTCGTCAGACTAAGGGCTAGAGGCTAGAGACTTGAGGTGAGGCTTGGCAGGAGGCAGGAGGCTGGAGTCGTCAGGCTTGAGGCTAGAGGCTAGAAACTTGAGGCGAGGCTTGGCAGGGGGCTGGGGACTTGAGGCAAGGCTTGGCAGGAAGCTGGAGACTTGATGCAAGGCTTGGCAGGAGGCAGGAGGAAGGTGTCATCAGAATAGAGGTTAGAGGATAGAGACTTGAGGCGAGGCCTGGCAGGAGGCAGGAGGCTGGAGTCGTCAGGTTTGAGGCTAGAGGCTAGAGACCTGAGGCGAGGCTTGGCAGGGGGCTGGAGACTTGAGGCGAGGCTTGGCAGGAGGCAGGAGGCTGGAGTCTTCAGGTTTGAGGCTAGAGGCTAGAGACTAGAGTCGAGGCTTGTCAGGAGCAGGAGGCTAGAGTCGTCAGGCTTGAGGCTAGAGATTTGAGGTGAGGCTTGATGCGAGTCTTGGCAGGAGGCAGGAGGCTGGAGTCTTCAGGTTTGAGGCTAGAGGCTAGAGACTTGAGGCGAGGCTTGGCAGGAGGCTGGAGGCCAGAGACTTGAGATCAGGCTTGGCAGGAGGCTGGAGACCAGAGACTTCAGGCTTGAGGCTAGAGACTTGAGGCAAGGCTTGGCAGGAGGCAGGAGGCTGGAGACTTCAGGCTTGAGGCTAGAGGCTAGAGACTAGAGTCGAGGCTTGTCAGGAGCAGGAGGCTAGTTTTAAGGCTTGAGGCTAGAGATTTGAGGTGAGGCTTGATGCGAGGCTTGGCAGGAGGCAGGAGGAAGGAGTCGTCAGACTAGAGGCAAGAGGCTGGAGACTTGAGGCGAGGCTTGGCAGGAGGCAGGAGGCTGGAGTCGTCAGGCTTGAAACTAGAGGCTAGAGACTTGAGGCGAGGGTTGGCAGGAGGCAGGTAGCTGGAGTCTTCAGACTTGAGGCTAGAGGCTAGAGACTTGAGGCGAGACTTGGCTGGAGGCCAGAGACTTGAGGCGAGGCTTGGCAGGAGGCTGGAGGCCAGAGACTTGAGATCAGGCTTGGCAGGAGGCTGGAGACCAGAGACTTCAGGCTTGAGGCTAGAGACTTGAGGCAAGGCTTGGCAGGAGGCAGGAGGCTGGAGACTTCAGGCTTGAGGCTAGAGGCTAGAGACTAGAGTCGAGGCTTGTCAGGAGCAGGAGGCTAGTTTTAAGGCTTGAGGCTAGAGATTTGAGGTGAGGCTTGATGCGAGGCTTGGCAGAAGGCAGGAGGAAGGAGTCGTCAGACTAGAGGCAAGAGGCTGGAGACTTGAGGCGAGGCTTGGCAGGAGGCAGGAGGCTGGAGTCGTCAGGCTTGAAACTAGAGGCTAGAGACTTGAGGCGAGGGTTGGCAGGAGGCAGGTAGCTGGAGTCTTCAGACTTGAGGCTAGAGGCTAGAGACTTGAGGCGAGACTTGGCTGGAGGCCAGAGACTTGAGGCGAGGCTTGGCAGGAGGCTGGAGGCCAGAGACTTGAGGTGAGGCTTGGCAGGAGACAGGAGGCTGGAGTCGTCAGGCTTGAGGCTGGAGGCTAGAGACTTGAGGCGAGGCTTGGCAGGAGACTGGAGACTTGAGGCGAGGCTTGGCTGGAGGCAGGAGGCTGGAGACTTCAGGCTTGAGGCTAGAGGCCAGAGACTTGAGGCGAGGCTTGGCAGGAGGCTGGAGGCCAGAGAATTGAGGCGAGGCTTGGCAGGAGGCTGGAGGCCAGAGAATTGAGGTGAGGCTTGGCAGGAGGCTGGAGGCTAGAGTCGTCAGGCTTGAGGCTAGAGGCTAGGGACTTGAGGCGAGGCTTGGCAGGAGGCAGGAGGCTGGAGTCGTCAGGCTTAAGGCTAGAGGATAGAGATTAGAGGCGAGGCTTGGCAGGAAGCAGGAGGCAGGAGTCGTCAGGCTTGAGGCTACAGGCTAGAGACTTGAGGCGAGACTTGGCTGGAGGCCAGAGACTTGAGGCGAGGCTTGGCAGGAGGCTGGAGGCCAGAGACTTGAGGTGAGGCTTGGCAGGAGACAGGAGGTTGGAGTCGTCAGGCTTGAGGCTGGAGGCTAGAGACTTGAGGCGAGGCTTGGCAGGAGACTGGAGACTTGAGGCGAGGCTTGGCTGGAGGCAGGAGGCTGGAGTCTTCAGGCTTGAAGCTAGAGGCCAGAGACTTGAGGCGAGGCTTGGTAGGAGGCTGGAGGCCAGAGAATTGAGGCGAGGCTTGGCAGGAGGCTGGAGGCCAGAGAATTGAGGTGAGGCTTGGCAGGAGGCTGGAGGGCAGAGACTTGAGGTGAGGCTTGG